>NW_026692781.1:28225000-29425000 GCF_021218885.2 Marmota monax | reverse complement strand
GAAGAAGGATCTGTTTTCATGGAGTTTTCCAATAATAATCAGCACATTTTTCTGGTAAAAAATGGGCACTCAATAAATTGATAGAGTTTAGACAGGGTTTATTGATAAAGTTTTATTTACTATGCAATCTAGCAAGTTTTTACATACAGGGTACTAAAAAAAGATAAATCATGAAATTATATTTAAAAGGATTTTTAAAAAATAGTTAGGGAAGAAAAGTCCAATGGCATGAATATTTATATTTAAGATTAATGTTGTATAAATATTTTCTATTATGTTGCAAACTTTTAGTTTATTTATCAGCAGTGGGGAAAATATTTAAATAATTTCTTTTCCTGTTTCAGGCTACCAGTACTATTTAGTAAGTCATTGAAATAAATTTTTCATTTTAATTACTCATATTAATATCTAATAATATGGCACACTGGAGGTGTACATTAATTTTAAAGAATTTTTAGGCACTTCTTATATGAAAGAAAAAAAGCTTACCTTTAGGTTTTTTTTTTAAAACTTTAAAAATTTTAAATTTATTTTTTAAAAAATTTACTTTTTGAAATTGTTAAAATAATATAGATTCAAACATGCTTTTTTCTTTTATCATATGTGTTATGGTTTAGATGTTAGGTATCTTTGAAAAGATTCAGTGTGAGACAATGCAAGTTTTGGAGTAAAAGTGAATGGCTTACGAGAGGCTTAACCCAATCAGTGAATTAATCCACTTATTGGGATTAACTGAGTGGTAATTGAAGGCAGGTAGGGTGTGACTGGAGGAGGTGGGCATTGGGGATGTGCCTTTGGGGTATATATTTTGTATCTGGTAAGTGGAGTTTCTCTCTGCTTCTTGATCACCATGTGAGCTGCTTCCCTCTGCCACACTCTTCCACCATGATGTTCAGCCGTACCTTGAGCCCTGAGGAATGTAGCTGGCTGCCTATGGACTGAGACCTCTGAAACTGCGAGCCCCCAAATAAGCTTTCCTCCTCTAAAATTATTCTCCTCAGGTCTTTTATTAGTCACAGCAGCTGACTAAAACAATATGTAAATATTCTTAGATTATAAAAGCAATACAATTGATTATAGAATTTTTAAAGAGAGATAGCTAAAATTTCCCACAAACCTCAGTACCCACACATATTTAAATTTAATATATTTCTTTCTAGTCTAGCATTTTAAAATTTTTATCATATAGAGCACTTGCTTTATAAAATATTGTGGTGAGTAAGAGTTCAAGTAGAAAACCTCTTGACGGCCTACCTCTTAGAGATCTATAATACATATTGACAATAATAAGACTCAGAGAAGAACTGTAAGACCTGCAGTCTTTCCCAAGTTTATTAGACTACTAAGCCCTGTGTGTGTGTGTGTTTGTGTGCGCGCTCACACACACGTGTATGTTTGATGTATGTATATGTAATGATTATTATCCTCACTTTGACAAATTTTGGCAAATTGAATTTTGATTTCCTATTCTTCTTTTAAGGCATTACTTTTTCTAGGACTCTGCTTTGATTGTAGGAAATTTCCCTTTCATTTTTCAGGCCCAATCTCTTTGTAGGCCTCAGAAGGAGGACCAAGAAAGAGAGAAAATTTGCCCTGGAAAGAAGGAGGAATAAACTTCAACTCATAGTCACTGTGGGATGCATAACAAGATTTTGCATACCTACAGTCCAAAAATCAAATTTATTCATGGTCAATAAGATGCTTCTGAGGTTTTGCCAGCTGCGTGATTATGCATTTGGGGAAAGCTGATGGAGAGGTCTTTGATCATAGACTGGCTGCTTATAGAATTTCCTGACTGCACAGGGCAGTTATTTTTAAGAGGAGGGTTGGGTGGTGGTGGTGGGAAGAACTAGCCATAGAATGGTAAGCTTTTGTTATTATGTAGTATACCATGTCTTCGAATCTGGCTTTCTGCGACGACTTTTATTCACAATAAAATATTACCACATGCTCTTGTGGTTAAGTAAGAAAAACTTGCTCCAAGAATGTGGTAGACACACTAAATCTAAACTGGGCACACAGCATTGTCATCCTTTCTAGTGAAAGACCCACGAGAAACTCTTGAGGGAGCATCTGCAGCAATCTTGTGGAGGTTTCCTTTAAGCTTCTAGCAGTTGTCACCAGTGCCACTAGATTGCCATTTTTAGAACAGCTTAGGGATTCCCATCTTCTTACTCAGCTCTTCCTCTTAATTTCTGAAGTGCTAGGAAATTGGTGGTAAAAGTTGGAACAACTCTTCTTTTTTAAAAAAATAATATATTTTTCTATGTAAGTTTTCTTCTGAAACCAACAATGCAACCATTGGTATTTTAGGCAATATAGAAATCATAAACCTCAAATCCATATATGATAAAGAGTGTGTTTAAGCAATTTGCAGAAAAATTCAAAAGCCCTTCATCTTACTGAAAACCTACATTGAAGCTATCTGAGAAGAACCAGGTGGGGTGCATTTAGCTTTTATACCTGTTCACATCTCTTTTTCAGGGTCTAAAAATCCATGGAGATACTGTAACTCCCAAAGGCTGATTTCTAAAGCGAGGAAAGCATGCAATGGAGCTGGCAGGCGTATCCAATGTGAAATGTTAGGTTTGCTTCTGGGACAGTGTCAATGTTACAAAAATTTTACCAAGACAGAAAATAAAAGTAAAACTAAAAACACATTTGTGGAGCTCACTGGATGATGTCAGTTAGTTTCTTGCGTTGAGCAATCTGTGGCAGAGACTGCTGACTGGTCCCCAATGTCCACTCTTCCTTTTCTTTAGAAGTAAGATTCTCCTAGATGAAAGATTATTTTTTGTAGCTTCCATTGCCATTTGGTCATATGACTATATTCTGGATGAAGGATTTGTGTGAAATTCTCAAAATAGGGGAAACATCATCCTTATTTATCCCCTTTCTTCTTGATGCCTGGAATTGGAGAGGTTGGCTGGACCTGGGCAGCCATTGTGGATCAAGGGTAGAAGTGGATCTGAGCAGATTGGAGCAGCAAGACAGAAGGAATCTGAATCCTTTTCACCGAAGAACAACATACCAACCGTATTTATAGGAGGAACTTCCTATAGACCTTGTTTATGATGAAGAAGAATTATGCACACATCTTGTTGAAACTACTGCTAGATTTTCTGTAACATGCCAACGAACCTAATCCTTCTATTGTATTATGCTACTCTCAGGATTAAATTGTCAGGATCATCATAGCTTGGGTCAAGATATGAAATTCACCAAGAAGAATCAACTGATTAGTGCAGATGCTATGACTGGACAGATTTTAGAACAGATTTTTTTTTTAAATCTTCCTTACTATGCCTGTATTTGGTCTGACCATTTATTATGGTAGGGTGTCAAGACAGGATATGCTTTGTGTATTCATTCAGCAAATATATCAGGTGCCCACTATATGCCAGGGATTGTTAGGCTCTGTGAATCCAGTGTGAACAAAACAGGCATAGTCTCTGACCTGACAGGACTTACAGTCTGGTGAAGATGAATATTATTTGACAAACCACACAGGTTTATAATGACTCTAGAAACTGGCAAGTGCACTGGAAGCTACCAGAATGGACAGCGGACTCTCGTCTAGACTCTAGATGGGAGGGCTAGTCAGAGAGGGCTGTGTTGACACGTAGCTTTTGCACTGGAATCTGAAAGTGAGTTGACTTTACCTAGGTGAGGAAGAGTGTGCTGGATATTCTAGACAGAGGGAAGAACTTCTGTCTCTGCAGAAGTCTGAGGAGGGAGGGAGTGGCAGCCATTTTGGCCTGTGCACAAGTCAGGAAAGCAATGGAAATAAACCAAGTTTATTTGCAAGGGCTTCACTTTTCTAAGGAATTCAGTGTTATTTTATAGAAGCTTATCATTTAATTCCAAATCATTACAAAACAGATAAAACAGACCTTTTGTATCTTTGGGAGTGGTACTCTGGACATGTAATTAAGCTCCAGGTTTGGCTGTGTGGTTCTCCCCATCAGTGATTTATGTATCATGTATCAGCTGTCATTTAGATATTTGTGCTGGTGGAAGGGGGCACCGATAGAGCTGACATTACAGATACCACACAAACTGAAGCATCTAGTGAGAGCATTAATAGGGTGAATATTTTTAATCAGCACATGTTCCCTTGAGTAGAGCCCATTCCTACAGAGAGGAGTCAAGCAGTGTAGCTGGAATGCAAATGAGTTACTGAGTTCCATTTTTTTGATAAAAGTGTTGCTGAAATGGTCTCTTTTAAATTAATGAATGCCAAGGAAAGAAAAACAGCAGAGACAAGAAAATATTTGTTTTCCAAGCATGTTTTTACTTATAGACTGGTGAATTGTTAGAAAAGATGATTTAATAATTAATTCCTCTCTGTTTTGAACAAATACAGTATTTTGTGCCTTTCTTTTAAAAACATAGTAACTAGCAGAGTTACTACGTACTATGGTACTGAAATTTTCAAGGATGCTGTGCTATATGAGAACAAAGGGCTATTCTCAGGGAAAAGAAATAATACAGTCAGCTATTATGCAGGACCCACAATTGATGGCAAGCAACTTAAAGGAGTCCAGTTTGCTCTAAAATTGGGTCTCTGCTGCATCTCACCAGCTCCATTCTATAGCTGGCCATCTCTGCCTGTTGCCAGGCCATCAAAGGATACTTTGTTTCTTCGATTTTCTCAACTTCTAGTGAGAAGCAAACAGCAATGTCTTGCTCCCCCTTTTGCGGCTAATATTTCTGATGCAGATGTGCCTTTGCTGCTTCTGTAGAAGTGAGTTAGGAACAGTCAAATCAGACCTTCTCTGCTCCATACTCCATCGCTACAAACTTGGGGTGTTTATATGCAGATTCTCTTTTTCTCAGTGATTACTGAACAATTTCTGTAAATTACTCCAACATTTCTTTCTCCTCCATCCTTTCCTGCTTTATTTCTTCTATTTTTTTTTCCCAGTAGTTTGTTGCAGGTAGAGATTAGTAGTTTGTCTTTGTAATAAATGGAGAAAGAAAGTTGAAACTTATTTAAAATATCCATATTAGGCACATATAGGCAACACTTCTAGCCATAGAGTTGAAAGAAACTACTAGTCCCATAGACCAAATCAAGTCTCTACATTACAGGAATAAGTTAAAACAAGAAGTCTTAGGAGTAGGGAGGATAGGAAGTGCAGCAGAATAGACAATATGATTGATGTATGTACATTCCACGTATGTATTATATATCAAAATGCATTCTACTGTCATGTATGACTTAAAAAAATAAATAAAAATTAAAAAAGAAGTCTTTTATTGTGTATGTCATATATATAATATATTCTTTTATTGACTATATACACAATATATACATATATATATATAGTCTTTTATTGACTATATACACATACACAATATATATATACAGACACACATATATGTATTCCTTTATTTTTAGAGAAAAAATATATATTTCTGCAGAAATACACTGTGTGTGTGCTCTCCTGTTGCTTCTCTCTCTCTCTCTCTAAATAAATAAATAAATCCAACCTCTACCATTTACAAGTTGGGGTTCATGACATCCTGGAGCTGTGGTCTCAGTCTGCCAAGGTTGCTCAGACACTCATGAACAGTTGGAAGGCAGGATGTGTCGTCTTCTTCTGGCCTTAATTTAGAAGCTGGTACACAGTAGGTGCTTAGTGGTAGTTTTTGATAGTATTTTATACACAGTCAGTTTTAAGGAAAGGAAAAGTGTCTTAGATTTAAACTCTGATACTTGGAAGTCTTTGCACAGAAGTCCCATTTGGCCTGCAGAAGGAGTAGGGGTTGGGGATTCTGGGCTTATTTTTGGGCCAGGGTTGCAGGGTTGTACCTTTACTGGCATCCATTGGGCTTTTACCTCTTGAAGCATTATGTCCTCTAGTCTTATGTGCAGTCATGCTTAGATTCATTTGTCCAGGTGTCTCTTGTAGTCAGAATGTGCTCTTTTATGGTTATGTAACAAAGAGCACTCATTAATTAATTTTGCACTTCAAGCCCTCATTGCAATACTGAGGGCACTAATTACAGTGACTTGTTTGACAATACTTCCCTTAATTTACTGTGACTGGGAATTTCTTCTGGAACATCATTCATTTAAGCACCAAATCATGGACTACTTTGCCTTGAGTTAATTGTTTAATTTATACAAACCTCAACTCCCTGACTGTTTATAGGTTCCGGAAGGCAGAGGTTGGGTCTTATACTACTTTTGAGCCCCTCTCAGCACATAGTAGGCAATCAACAGATACTTTGTTGAGAGCCACAGCCGAAGGGGCCCCAGCAGACTTCCAGCTGCCAGCAAACTTCCAGCTGCCGGCTGATGATTGGCTCACAGCGGCCCCAGCAACATCTAGCTGATTGGCTCCTCGGCCCCAGCAACATGTAGCTGATTGGCTCCTCTGCGGTGATGCTCATTGGGCTGTTTCCCTGCCCTTTCAGACCACCGAGCTGCTCATTGGGGGACTTTTTTGGCTCCGCCCACGTGACCCAGCCAATCTGCCTCAAGAGCAGGAGGATTGGGGGAGGTGGAGAGAAGCTTGGGTGGGAGAGAGAGGCTTGTGGAAAGCCGGTGGTGGCAGTTGAGGCTCTGAGGGTTTTTCCTGAGAGGCTGTTTTGTTTGGTGTGTGTGGTTCTAAAAATAAAGTTAGTTTCTTTTGACAAGTGGCTCCTGATTGTGCCCAGCCAGACTGCGGCATACTTGAACTGGGAAATCCTAAGGGAAGATAGTTTTGCTCTTGTAGAAGATTCTAGCAATATCACACTACTTAGTTCTCTTATAGAACCTAAGACTTAGCATAAATGGGTAGATATTTTCTTCTAATATGTTAAGATTTTCACATGGATCTTCCTTTGTTCTTAGCATAGTCTGAGCGCGAGCGCGCGTGCGTGCGTGCGTGCGTGTGTGTGTGTTTTGAAGCTGAAATTTGTAGCTTCAAGTTTGCCTGTGGAAAACCTGCATGGAAAGGGCTGTTCTCTCTGCAGGTGATTGAAGAACCGTTATTAACAATGGATAAGGAATGTAGTTTGAAAGATTTAGCATTGAGTTTATCCTGCTAACCCTTTCTTTAGCCTCTTCTTAAAAGGCTTCACTGAGTTCATGCTATTTTTAAGCTTCTTTTCACTGGGAGGAAGGAGACATAAGAAGGAACTTTGCTGGAAGTTAATTTCAGGTGGAATTTGGGGAGAGGGAGCTAGAGTCCACTAGTAATTCAACTTTCAAAGTTTAGCAAAACTTCATGACCGTGGAAATTGAGAATCATCAAATATGCACTCATGGGGTCCAGTGAAATTTGGGGAATTCACCTAAGAGAAAATCTTGTGTTATTAGAAAGAGTGAGGCAAATAGGCCTGTCCAAACTGGAAAAATATAGAAAAAGTCTAAGGAACAAGTCATAGAACAATTTTAAAAGTATGATTCCAATTATATAAAAAAAATAAAACAAGAGGTGTCAAGATTAATATATAGTCACTTTGGAGAAGGAGATCTGGCAGGATGCAAACTGTGGCTTACCTCTGGGAAGGGAAGATATAGGGCTATGGAGCCTTTCTGGTTACTTTGTTTATTTTTAGTTTTTTTTTTGAAACTTTAAAAATTTATTTATTTGTATTGTGCAAAGTACATTGAATATGAGAACTACCTTCTTAATTTTTTTGATACCTGAGACAATATTATTAATCATAGGCACTGTGCAATAAATCTCTACAACTTATTCATCTTGCATAATGGAAAACTTATACCCATTAAATTGAGAATATATTTACATATTATTTGGTTATTTTAAAAAAGAAAAAATATATAACTTTGACCATAGACATTCCTCTGCCTACCAACTTTGTGGTATCTTGTGAGAAAGATAAAGTGATCGAACAGTGTGGTTTTGAAAGGATTACTTGTGTTATTTTTTTTCTTGGCAAAAGGTAACTAAGGTTAAACTTGAGTTACTGTTAAATAACAATAAACCATAATATTCAATAGAAGATAGGCTGTTTCTGCCTGTTCCCCTTTGCTGAACCAACTTAGAAGTCATCAGATAATAGTTGAAGAAAAAGTACAACCTTGAACTTGTTTATTGATACCATATATGTAATTCACTTTGTCCCTTCTAGCAATTCTACCTTTGTTAGAGACCTTCAGTATCTGAGAGGTATATTGGTCATTTGGGAAGAAGTCACTGCACCACCTTACAAAATGCTTTTGCATGGTTACCCTGTTGGAACTTTTTAAGAGCAATGGTAAAGCAAGGTAGGCAGCATTATTGCCACTCAAACACAGGAAGAAACGTTCCTAGAGAAAATTCATGACATAAACTGAGTCCTAGAACTAGTAACTGACAGGGTCAGAATTGAATGGAGCCAATTTCTCCAATTCCATGTTTAATTCCCTGCATGACAGTTTGCACCAATGCAGAGCTGCCCTAAAGTGGAATGTATTGGTATCTTGTTTTGTACATTTATCAGTTTTATGCCAGTAAAGACTCAGACCAAACATGAAGCAGTGTTTTGGTCCTCACAGGTATAATATCACATTCCTTCTCTTCTTGGCATATTCATGAGAAGTGCGTGAGAGTTCTGCTCTCTTTCACATGGGAAAACTGATGCAGTGAGAGAGGAGAGGTGAGAAAGGAAAACAGCTAGGAAAGGAAACTCTGGACCTGACTTGCATTTGGATCAGCTGGGCCACATGCTCTTAGTAGAAGCTTCTTTCTAGGATGGAGTGGGCTGAGAGGTAGCCCCAGACCAGCACTAGGAGTAGCTGATAGGCCTCTGAAACAGAACCAAGTGCACAGAGGAGGTGGAAGGAGAACTTAAAGCACTGTTGTGAATTGTCACAGATGCCTGACATATAGTCTTTCTCATTTTCTTGAACAGCCTTGTAAACATGTGGTGCTTACTTATGCCATTTCTACTTGTCTTTGCTGAAGTAAAACTGAATTTATATGATTAAATTTCCAAACAGACATGGAATTCCTATTCCAGACATTGAGCAGCTCCCCTTCTCTTGTGTGGATGGGTTTGAATGGCAAAGGCTTTTGGAATTGTGTCTATCCTGTGTACCATGTTACCTAAGTTGGGATAGTAGGTGCTATACAGGGCCCAGGTCAAATGGAGTTCCTTGTGCAACGGACACACAGGTACAGCTACCTGTGTCTTTGGGTCTGTATGAAGTTTCGTGACTAGCCAACTTATTAAGGTGAGGCTCTGTGCTTCATTTCCAGTCACATGCTACTTTGAGCATTGGGTTTCTCTTTCCTTCCTTTCTTCCTTCCTCCCTTCCTCCCTTCCTTCCTTTCTTTAGGGGCAGAGTCTCACTAAGTTGCTACGGGTCTCCCTAAGTTGCTGAGGTTGGCTTTGAACTTGTGATCCTCCTGCCTCAGCCTCCCGAGCTGCTGGGATTACAGGCGTGCACCACTATTCCTTGAAGGACATTCTTAAGTGGGTGATAATTCAGTCCTAGCTCAACTCATCCTAAGAAGCATGGCCTCAGACAGTGACTTTAGGGAATGGCTTGTCTGTTTATTTTTGAAAAATCCTCTGGCTGCAGAAATGCTATAATTCATCAAATTTTTTTCCTTCTTGGCTCATTTTCCAGTCTTCCCTTCATTGGGGTGGGACCAGGTGACTGAGATCTGGACACAGGGTGATGTGGGCATGTTCTGTTCTTGTTCCTACAAAACCTCCCATGTGGCCTTTACTATGTTTCTCTTAGTTTGTTGGCTGTAAGCACAGGATCTAGCAGAGGACCCTAAGGTTCTGGGACATGGTGGAGCCACTGGAGGATGAGACTTGAGACCCTGAGTGATTATGTGGAGTCCAGCTCTTGGACTGAAGCAGGAGAAGAAAATGAATTCTTACTGTGCTGTATCACTGAGATTTAGGGGATGACAGTAGTTAACTTTTCTGATTAATAAGCTCTCCCCTACGCCCTTTCCTCCATTGGGTACTGATTACATACCATAAACACATGAATGTTTCTTTTTTGGTCATTCTGGTGACCTACTCATGGCAAAACCTTGTATATACTCATATCAAAGGCAGTACCTACAGTACAATTATGAACCATATATCTAGCTGTACCATGGTTTTACTTTTCAAATTCTTCCTTGAAAGGAGGTATAGTGTTTGGATCTGCCTCCAGCAGGCCCTTTGGGACTAGTAGGACCATAGTCATAAGGAGTTTTGGTTACAATCCAAACAGAAAATTATTCCTGAATGTTGAGTTCATAGTAGCTTTATTCCTCACACAGTTCAAATGGTGACATTCTTAAGTCAGAGGAAGAAGGAGAACAGTCAATCCTTTTATTTAGTTTTGGCAAGACTGCAGTTTATGGTGCTCTGGGGAAATGCAGCCACAGATGTATCGACCTTTCTAAAAATTCTTGGCAGTCTAACCTTTAAGTCATAAACCTAAACACAGCACGTCCTTAAAAAAGGCTTGTGTTGGCTACATTTGACATTGATCTCCTACCTTCCAAGATCACCATTCTGTCTTTGCTTGTGAAATGCAAGTTCTTTTTAGTTTATTTAATCAGCGTTTGTTTCCTAGACTATTCGGCTGTGTTGTGATTTTCAGCATGTTGGACAGTTTTGTGACTAGCTGAGCAATCCCTATGCTGTATAGCATTCCCTGCCAAAGTCTGGATAATCATGATGGAGTCTCTCTTTTCCAGTCCTATGGTGATAGTGATGGACCTCTGCCGAGAGGTATTGTAACAGTGTGGTTAAGAACATGGATGCTGGAGCCTTCCAGCCTAGGTATTAGGCTTAGCTTAGCATTTTACTTCCTGTGTAGGGGGTAAGGTACCCGACCTCACTGTGCCTGGTTTAGGGAACAATAATAGCACCCACAGCATATAGCAGTTGTAAGAACCAAAGGGGTTCATTTACATCTGGACATTAAGGGAATGTCTGGTATAATATAAATGCTTTATAAATATTACCTATCAATTTTACTGAATAACAAGCACTAAGCTTTTACATGTATCAATTATGTGGTAATCAAAAGGAGAAACTGGCTATCGTTATTTAATTTGTTAGGTCTTTAAACCTTCTTGGTACTTTTTAAGGTCTTAATTAGTTAGAGTTATTGTAATTACTTTGGGGAAAAATTGTGTGTTTTTGTATATACACAGACAGGAAAAACTATGAAAGAATATATACCAAAAGGTTAATGGCATCATCTCTGGGAGAGTTGATTATAGATGATCTTAATTCATTTTTATTTTTCTAATTTGCATTTTCTAAGTCCTTACACATGATCCTATATACTATTTGTGGAGTTTTTTTTTTTCCCCCCAAGCAGAATAAGGAACTCAGCTAATAGTCTTGACATTTCCAAACAGAATGCTATTTGTATTGTATTTCCATGTGATTTGTATGAAAGGTCATGTTAAGTGAATGTTTTGTGCCTTAACTTATTGTGATTTTACCCCTTTTGTTTTCTTCATTGAAACGAATATGTCAATAGGGTCAGTGATGACCACACACAGAGACTTCTAGAATATAGCTGCCCATTTCATGCAACTTCTCTTCAGATATCTTTTTTTTTCTTTTCTCATTAATTACATCTGAAAATTCTGATAATTAGCTGGGTGCCTGCCAGCCACCTTGATCTGACTGGAGGATCAAAGAGCATAGGGCATGGAGCTAATCGAAGATGACTGATTTCTGCTTTTGCCTTGAGAAATGCACGTAACATCTGGAGCTCCAAGAGATGAATGGTAAACCTGTGATGGAAATCTGAAGGTAGTTAACTGGAACTCTTACAGTCTACCTGATATTACCCAACCCCTGTAAATAATTGTACCAAATTGCAGCAGGTCAAAGCGAAATCTCTTGGTGAGAAAGGGAAGAATTTGAAGTGTGACCTTTAACAATATTTCTGGCTCTGTCAAAGGGGAGAGCTGGTGACTGAAGTAGAGTAATGAGGACCATCTACTTCCTAAGTGCTTCTTATGAGCTCTCACCTTACAATATGATTCCCCAGTAGCCACCTCAATCCTACAAGGTAGGACTGTAATGATAGTAACAATAATTACTATTTGAATGATGACCAACAGCTAGCAGTGGTTGAGCACTTACCATATGCCAGCCACTGAACTAAGCTCTTTTCATGATTATCTTGTTAACCTTGACCAACCCCCAAGAGGTATATACCATCATATTTTCCATCATGTAGATGAAAACATTGGGGCCCAAAGAAGTTTTCAGCTAAGAAGTGACTCGCGAGCCTCTCTGACTCCATAGTTGGGGCTGTGAATCATAACATTATTATATTGCTGATTTGTTCTGTAGTCAAGTCTTTGTTTAGGAATTTAATACAGAGTGTTTTGACTTTTCATCTGGTGATATAAGTTGCTTTTCATCTCCCTTGTTCTTTCTTTACTTGCTGCTTTAGAAGTAAGTTTTTATATAAATTATCTCTGTATTTAATTGTCTCTCTATTTGGTCTTTATAACTCACACATGAGGTAGTCAGCCTAGGTGCTATCTCAGCTTTATCTATAAGGAACATGAAGCTTTGAGAGATGGATTTACCCAACATACTCAAGCCATAAATTGCAGGATTGGGGCCCGATCTCATGTCATTGGAGTCTTGGTCCAGTTCTTCTTCAACTCTGCCATGATTCTCATGATTCTCTCTTTCTCATAGGTCTGCCATCTTTTGTTTTCCTGTCCTCAGTGGATTGTTTTTTAGTAAAACAAACGTTTCTTGTTTATGTTTAATAATTTAGTAGTGTTGGGACATACACCCGGAGTTTTCACAGCTAAGTTGTGTCTCTTGAGAGGTGTTGGCTGAACCTAGGTGGGTTGATTGTGCTTATCCCTTTTCAGATCTTGGAAAGGTGCCAGCAATGCAATGTGACACCCGGTACTTAGGATCTTGGCCCAGTGCCAGGCTCCTGCACTATTTCTGCGGTGCCCTGTTCGGCTCTCCCTGAAAGCAAAGCTTCAGACCACCTCAGCCAATTATTCCTTTCTCAAGAAGTTGCCCTGAAGCCATTTCTTTATATGAAGGCTTTTAGTTCATCTCTGTGCTAGAAATTCAATTTACCACAGAATGAAGTATTTTAGAAGAGGTTGTTATTATTTCTTTTAAAGAGAAGTATCAGAGGACTGGGGTTGGTGGAAGCAATAAAGAAAACCATTAATATAGATTGAAATTTAGGCTGCTGTTTTCTGGGGGAGGATGGGAGGAGGGATGTGTTCCATTTCCTGGGTGATCTAGTTGTCATACCAGCAGCAAACTGCTGGCATCATGGCAGAAGTCGACTGGCTCTTACATAGCTGGTCTCTGGGAGCTCTAGGAAATCTTGTCCAAGTTGTAGTCCCTTCCTGGAATCAAATTCTGAGCTCTAATTTTGTAAGGAGAAAGAGTTATGAAAGATGATAATGTAATAAGAAAGAGTCTGTGATTTGGATCTTAATCCCAGCTGTGTAACTAATCACCTCTGTGACATTCCTAATGTCACGTAACCACTCTGTACCTCTGCTTTCTTACCTGGAGAATGAGACCGCTTAGAAGAGATCAGTGTAGCTGATCCTCACTGTGCATCAGAATCACCTGGGAAATACAATGACAGGGTCTCATCTGATTTAATTGGATTTAATTGGTGATTAATTGGTCCTGATTTAATTGGTGTGGGATGCACCCTGGCATTAGTATTTCTGAAGCTCTTGCAGGGATTCAAAGGTGAGGCCTGCATCCGATCAACTATAAAATATCCTCTAGCGCTAATGATTTTACAATAGATAGAATTGGTCTCTTACCAAGGGATTTATAAATGACACAACAGCTTGTAAATGGGTTGACTGTAATGAAGAACACTGATTATTTTTGTGTTGGAAAACAGAAAAGTTATTAGAGTTATTGAAGCTATGTCATTGATTTGTAGGATAAATCTTCAGGGAAAGCCATAAAAGGTTTCTTTTCTGAGACCTTGAAGATGGGAGTAAAAATGTGTAGAGAGTTTAATATAGTCAGAAAGGGGGAATTGTTTGTAGATAATTGAAAGTGTTTTCCCTCAGAAGTTTATACAAAGGGAATTTGTTCATAGGCCTAGAAGAGAATGTTTGGGTTGCAAACTATTTTTAAGGTAAGCACAGTAATTCTAGCCCATATCACCTTTTAAGTCCTCCTTTAAAGGGAGAAAGTCATATTTCAATGAATGCCAAATTATTATCTCTATTTCTGGGTCAGAATTACATTCTTTGCAAAAGTAAATTGTTTTCCTTGACACTCAAATTCCCCCCCAACCAGATTTACTTTTAAATGCCCTTCAATGGAAAAAAATATAAGATTATTTTAATGTTTTTAAACTTGATTTCAGATTATTAATTATACAGGAATTAGTTTAAGTTATTTTATAGTTTATACCTGAATATCAGAATTAATTAAAAAATTAAGGGACATGGAATCAATCTGATACCAAAGGTTTCTGTACAAATGCTTTCTTTTCAAATGTTTGGTCTCTCAGATCCACAAAGGCATTATCATCCAACCCAGAAGTGAGTGATAGTAAATCCAAAGCCCAAGGTCACCTCTCTGCTTTTCTCTCCCTCCCATCACACACATTAAAAGCTTTGGCTATATAATCCTCTTTCATGTCAGAAGAATCTAGACAAGATTCCGAACGGTTGTATTCTTTCTGAACAGGAAGTCAACCTGTGTATCCACAATGAACCTCCAAATAGCTTTGAATTTTAGAACTTATGATCTATAATAATTTTATACCAGAAAAAGTGGATCACAAATGACCTCATTCTGTTTCAGGTATAATAAGCATAAGGTATTTTAAAACAATCAGTGTTTATAATCATCACCAGTCCTTGATCCCTTTTTTTTTTTTCTGAGAAAGGAAAGAAATTTGAAGCTCTGAAGCTCTCTTGCATTTAAAATGTCTATGAGGCTTTTAAAAGAAATACTGGGTGTTAATTTTTTTTAAGTACAGAAAAGTATAATGAAGAAAACAAAAATGCCTAAATTCACCACCTGGATAATCCTGTATTAGAAATTTGAATGTCTAGGGAAGGCAAAAAAAGGCTAGTCCTTAGATGTCTGCTTTTAATAAAAAAATTCAATTAAAAAATACGACTAGCATATAGTAACAACTAATATTTTGACCACTTATTTTATACCAGCTCCTATTCCAATTCTTCAACAACTATTAGAAGGTATATTTAAAAAAATTAAGGTAGATGTTGTTATTATCATCACTTTATAGATCAGAAAACATGTTAAGTAATTTGCCCAAGGTCATGGTTAATGTGGAGCAGAGCTGGGGTTTGAACTCAGTCTGGGCCATTCTTATAAGCCACTTCTTAATGCAGCTTATCAAAAAAATGTCTGGCACTTAAACTGTAGAATGTTGTAACTATTTTTGCGAAGTAACAAGACTGCTATGCAAATATAAAATTATTATCTTAGGTTTGTGAAGAACATTTCTTAAGACCCTCTCCTTCTACCTTACCCTTTGGTAAAAGCTCAAAAAAGCAAATTTGGTTTTAATAATGATTATATGCTCTATCAGCTTAAAATTATTGTGTACATAAGGAGGAGAAAGCCAATTGTGGATTAAAGTGGGAAACCAATTTCCCTATTTGTTCTCCTTTTTTTATTGCTTTTTAAAAATTTTTTTATTCCTGAATATTTTTAAACTATGGTCAAGATTCAAGCCATGGAGAGTCACTTCCCCCAGATAATGATGGTGGTAGTGATGTTCCTGGGACTTTACCTGATGAACTCTTGGACTTGGTTTACTTTCCAGAATGCAGAATGTCTTCAGGGGACAGTTTAAGGTATCAAAGTCCTTTTTTTTTTTGGTTATAACCAACACTCAGAAACTATAATTTCATAAATATAGATGAAAATTACTTTATCTGAATGCATTCTGTTACACACATGGGTATGCCTTTCACAATTGTGGGGGGTTTGCTTATAAATCTGTGGAATCCTAGATTCATTCATTCATCAAACATTTTTCTTTAACATTTTTTGCATTTAAAAGCTTGTTTCTTGTTTAAGTGTGTTAGTCAACGTTCTGCCACTATAACAAAAAATACCTGAGGTAAATAATTTATAAAGAGAAAAGGTTTATTTTGACTCACAGTTTTGAAGGTTCAAGTCCATGATCAGTTGGCCCAATTGCTTTGGGCCTGTGGAGAGACAGCACATGGTAGAGTAAAACTGCTCAGCTCATTAGCCAGGAAGCAAAGAGAAAGTAGAAGGGACTGGGATTTCACTACCCGCTTCAAGTTTATGCCTCTAATGACCTAATTACCTCCCACAAAGTTTTACCTCTTAAAGGTTTTACTACCTCCCAATAGCACCACCTTGGGGAACCAAGGTTTTTTTTTTTTAAATACATCCATCATTGGGGGACATTCAGGATCCAAACCATAGCAATAAAGTAATAAGTGGAAGAATATAAGTAGAAATAACTATCAGGTTTACAGAAATTAAAACATGAAAATATCAAGTGTTGGAGAAGGTGTAGATAAAGAAGAATTCTTACATATTGCATCTGGCAGTGTAGATTGTTAAGGGTAATTTGAACATAATCAAGTTGAAGCTGTGCAAACTCAACCCTAGGTTGAGATTCTACACCTTCATACAACTTTAATCTGTAAATAAGGAAACAAGTTAAATAGTGTTCATCAGAGCATTTTTTTGGATGAAAGCAAATAAAATAAACTGGAAACAAACCCAACAAATAGACTAATAGATTGTAGTACTTTTCATGTGCTGGAATACTATGTGGCATTAAAGTGAATGAACTAGAATTGTACATATCGACATGAATGAATTCCTAAAACATAATGTTGAATGCAAAAGGCAAGTTCTAGAAGGATATGTACACTATGATTCCATTTATATGAACGTTTAAAACACTACTTTTTTGGGGAGGGGGAGGTAGGCTTTTAATAACTGCTTTTGTCACCAGGTTAAGTCATATAGGTAGAAAGTAGTTAGAAATTTCTGAAAGGGTATTATTGTTTTTTAAAAAGCACTCATTTTTACATAAATATTCAGTACTTCATTGGGACATTATTGCTCAAAAGGCCCTGGCCAAAAACTTCCTAAACACACGACCCCATATTGTTTTTAGCCTGCTGTTGATGAAGCTGGGTGCGAATGTGAAGCCCCCAGAAGGAAGGGGTACAGGCATCTGGGTCAGGGCCACCAGTAGTGCTCAGAGCCAGCTGGACTCCAAACTGGAGGCCCAATGGTTTTCCTTATGATGTTCTACTTGTATTATGGTTCACTTAGCCAATACAATAGGTCTTCAAAAGGGAAGAACAACTAATTAACACAATATGGAGTTTATTGCATTCTTTGGAGTATATGTCATAATTACAGTTAGCAAATTCTGAAAGTCTTAACAAAAATAGCCTCTTTTGCTGAGCGTGGTGGCATGTGCCTGTAATCCCAGTGGCTTGGGAAGCTGAGGCAGGAGGATCATGAGTTCAAAGCCAGCCTCAGCAAAAGTGAGGCACTAAGCACCTCAGTGAGACCCTGTCTCTAAATAAAATACAAAATGGGCTGGGGATGTGGCTCAGTGGTCAAGTAGTGCCCCTGAGTTCAATCCCCAGTACCAACCCCTACCCCTGCCACCAAAAAATAAAAACAAAAAGAAAAAAACCAGGACTAAGGGGAGGTAATTGGATGGAAGAATATAAAATGATGAGTTTGCTAAGGAAACCCAAGCAAAATCAAAATGAATTAGCACCCCACCAGATGGTGAAGATGGTGCCCTTTCTTCCAAACTTCTCTTGAATCCTCATTTTCTGACTGTCACAACTCCCTGAAAGACCAAGGTGGAGGACTCAAAGGGGCCAGAGGAGGGATCTAGATATTCCAGAAAAATGAAAGCCTGGTTCACATAAAATTATGTGAACCACAAGGAGTGGGAACCTCAAGGCCAAAATAAAACTTCCATCATCTTGAAAGTTTTTAATTCTTAAAGAAAATATATGGTTCCCATTACTCACCATTTTTCATAGGAGTGCTTTTTTTTTTTTTTTTTTAATTTCGTTTTTTATCTCCTGGCCTGAGTGCTGTCAGAAGCACTAAGCTCAGAAGGTCAGCAGTCCTTCCCCACCACCTGCCTCTTCCTGTGTCTGTTGCCGTGGCACCAGTAGGGGATGAAGCAGATCCTGGAGGGTAACCTCAGGCACAAAGTGGACTGACAGCCTAGCCCCATCCCCTAGGGGAGCAGTCTCTGGGTCTAGAACCCATCTGCATGCTCCTGTCATCCCTAGCAGAAACACAAAATGAGCATTTCGGTTATGGAGGCATCTCAATATGAAGATTTTAGGGTAGGAAGAGCTCTTGGACTGGCGGTGCCATGTTCTCATTTTACAGATGGCAAAAGTGAGGTTCTGATATCTGAAGTAGGCTGACCTGAGAGGCAGGAGAAGGGACCGGACCCTTCCTTGCCTTCCACCCTGCATGCTAAGTGCTTTCTGCTTTGCCCGCTCACCTTTCTGACCCATCTTACTTTCTGGTCCTCATCTTTGGCTCTCCTTATAACTTAAACTCTGGGACTTTGTGAGGTTATCTCCAACGAAAGGAGACATAACATACGTTGTCCCATTACCAGGAACTTTCTGAATGAGCAAAAGATGGCCCCAAGAATGAAGATACTGCATTCGCATCCATCAGGAATTTTCCCCTGAAAGAGATGGAAGGTTGAGGCAATCTAGGTTATGCATTTCCCCCAGAGTGGAGGCTACACAGGAGTTTGAAGTCAGGCCTACTATTCAAAGGGTACGTAGTTAGTACATTGGAGAGGGTTTCCCTGATCTGGCAGTTACGTTTACCGTAATGCAAATTATGTTCATGTAGGAGAAGAACATGTTCTCCAAATTGCTTTTGTTAAAACAAAACAAAACAAAACTTTCACATCACATAATATATCTCAAAATTCCACAGGGATGGCAAACAATCAGTTCTCACCTTGTCTGTGAGTCCAAATAAAGTGGGCTCCTGAATGTTCATTTAATAAAGGCCATTCAATGTGTCTGAGGTTTAATGCTGATTTATATTAACTGGTAAACTTCTAAGGCAAAGTCCTCCTGAGACTAATTGCTGTGGGCAAACTAAATACTTTAGCTGGGAGCTCTGTGCATAATCCTTTTTTTTCCCCTCCAGAAATATTATCAGCAGACACAGCTATTAATTGAAGTAGCCATCTTCCAGCTGTGGAGACTCCCAGCCATGGGCAAATGGTTATTTCTGAGTATAACCACCAAGCAAATTCCCAGTGTCCAACTAGGATAACTCTCTGTTGCATTTTTCTAAGTCATATTTCTTATTTCGAAATCACACTGATAATATTTGGATGAAGAAGAAAGAGGTAGACATAAGAAAAACTTTCCCATTACATAGAAAACCCATTTTCTAGGCAAATCAACATAATATCAAGAACACAACAGTGGCCAATCTAATTCCTCGTTGGATCATAACATTGCAGTTAGGCATATTAGTAACAATTTTCTGGAGAACATTGGAATATAATATTTTTCAAATATAAATATGTGGTGAGAAAAAAGCAATAAAAGATGTAAGGGAATTAAGACCTGCTACCAAAAAGGAAGACACATGATTACCATCTTTGTTTCTATATTTTCAGATAGTGTCTCTTTGTTCTATAAGTTTTATGGATTAGTTTCAGAATAACTTATATTGCATAGACTTTTCCACTGACTTAAAAAAAAGTGATCCTAGAGTACTCCTCGGTTAAACTTTAAAAAAATTATATATATATATATATATTTTAGTTGTAGTTGGACACAATATCTTTATTTTATTTATTTATTTTTATGTGGTGCTGAGGATTGAACCCAGTGCCTCTCACATGCTAGGTGAGCACTCTATGGCTTAGCCACAAACCCAGCCCCTTGGTTAAACTTTTAATGCATTATTTTTCTGTGTAAGGATAATTTAGAAAGCCGCTTTCTAAGGCTCATTAAAATAAAGGGAATTTTTTGGGGTACAGCCTTCACTGTCTCTCCTTATTCTCTAAGGCTTCTCCCTGCTTTAAGAGCATTGTCTGTTTGGCACAATTCTAATTTCTTCTGAAGAATGTCTTCCTCCCTTGGGAGATGAGATTGGAGCTTCCTTTGTGCATGGATTCTTTCTCCTGTTACAAACATAAAAGTAAAGAAAAAAATTTTTTTTTCAGTGATTTACACAGATGATCCATGTGGTTAATTATCTTTTCCTGCTCTTCCCCGACCCTAATTATTCTCAGGAACTTTAAATCAGCGTCCTATTTATTTTCACAGTGCCAGATAGTTTTGCTTTATTTACTGTTTTTGAAACAGTCTTCATACCTTTTATGGATTTCTTGTATTTCTGAATCTATGTTATGCATTTATTTATTAGTCAGGATTTTTTTTTTTTTTTTGGATGCAAGTGAAAGAAATCCCACACAAACTAGTTTAAGCAAAGTGACTATGTTCTGAGATGGACAGTAGAAATGTTTATAAAACACTGTGATTGTACCTAATGCTATAGAACTGTCAACTTAAAATAGTTTTTAAAAAGTAACTTTAGCCACCACCTTCCCTACATGCATCCTGGGAAGTCTACAGGGGCTTTAAGCATCTGTTTTTTTTTTTTTTTTTTTTTCTCTAGCCCATGAACATCAAATATTTAACTTTTCACTGTTCTTTCTTAAACTTTAGGAGAACAAGTTTCCTTCAGCCCATGATAGATGTGTGGGAAGCAGGGAGGGGACTGTGGGATGCGTTGCGGGTGGCTTCATGGAAAGCTGGACTTTCCACTGTGGCTGTTGGCTTGGGAACAATGCAAAGAAGAGTTCTTCAAGTAAAGCCAAAGGCTTGAGCCAAGGCCCAGTAGTGGGAAAAGCCAGGTAATAGTTCTCTTAGGCTGTAGAATGTCCTGTTCAGTGTGTGCAGGAGAGTGAGTGGTAGAGTCGTCCCTCAGTATCTGTGGGGTATTGGTTCCAGGACCCCCACAGATGCCAAAATCTGCAGATGATCAAGTCCCTTATGGAAAATGGCATAGCATTTCCATATAACCTACAATTATCCTTCTGTGTACTTTAAATCATCTCTGGGTTACTTATAATGCCTAATACAATGTAATTCTCTGTGCAGAGTTGTTATGTTGTACTTTTTAGTGGATAAGAAAAATATGTACATTTCAGTATAGACAAAATATATATTTTTGAATATTTTGGATCCTCAGTTGGTTGAATTCATGGACATGGAGCCTGTGGATACGAGGACTGACCATATACCTAAGCTTAAAAAAGATAGCTGGAAACAGTCAAGAGTCCCACTGTTATTTCAGACATTCCTGGAGAATGGAGGTGTGTGAAGATCAGAGTAGTTGCTTCTTGTAAGGAAGGCAGAGATTCGAAGGGGAGGAGTGTGGAAAGATCATCTCAGTAAACATTTTTCACTGCATTTGAATGTTTTTGTTCTTTCCATCGATGGAACAGATCTGCCATTTTATAAGACCTCTCCTAAAGCCTCCTAGGCCAATGTGTCCTGGTCTTGAGAATTTTCTTTTCTTTTTTTTAAATATTTATTTTTTAGTTGTAGTTGGACACAATACATTTATTTTATTTTATGTGGTGCTGAAGATCGAACCCAGGGCCTTGTACGTGCTAGGCACACGTTCTACTACTGAGCCACAACCCTAGCCCTTGAGAATTTTCTTTCTTTCTCATTAGCAAAAACTCTTATTTATAGCACAAGTCCTACATCATTGCCCATCTTATTCCATTCATCACTAGGGAGCAGAGGGAACTAATGTTTTAGCCCAGAAGTGAAAGGCTTTGTTGCTAAATGTTCTTTCCTCTGAAACCAATTACTCAAATGTTTTTGGAAACTCTGTGGGAGTTGTGTATTCTGAGCTGAACCATAGACTCTTTGGATTTGGAAAGAACCTAAAATAATACATGCTGTCTGACCTGTTCATTTAACAGAGGAGAAAACTAGATACCATGGTTGTTAAATAACCCATCACACTTTTATTACCTCAAAGAACAAAAATCTCAAGGGTGCACCTTGAAGTAGAGGGTGAGTGATTCGGAGCCATTATTGTACAGAAGTGGAAAATAACCTCGTATGGACCTGTTACCCAGCCATTTTCCTGTTGCTTAATTTCTCAGTTGTTTTACCCAACAATTTCGAGTGTCCTTCAGATATGGAATCGAGTGTGCTATTTGTGCTGCCTCCCTGCAGGAGAGTCTATTAAGTCATACAAGCAAATACTAGTCTTTCTCTAGTTCAGTCACTTGAATTCTGGAGGGCTAAGATGACACCAACATTTTCTGTTTTAAAGAACACTGGTATGTTCACAGTATCAAACCTGTTTTGGGAGCTATCTAGCTTTAGTCAAAATATGAATGAAAAATTATTATCATTAACACATATTAGCTGTACCAATTAATGGGTTTTCACATGTATGGGTTTTTTAATACATAAATATATTGAGCTTTGATCCTATCTACCCTCCTTTCCCTTCTCCCCCTTCCCTCCTCTCTCCCCTCTTCTTGGCTTCCTCTGAATTCCTTATATTTCTTCTTCTACTCTCAGGGTTGGTTGGTTTGTTTCCACATGTGAGAGAATACATGCAAGACTTGTCTTTCTATGTGTGGCTTATTTCATTTAGCATGATGTCCTTCATTTCCATCCATTTTCCTGCAAACGAACAAGATTTCATTCTTCTTTAAGGCCTAATAATATTCCATTGTGTATATATACGCCATATTTTCATCTGTTGACAAGCACCTCGCCTGATTCCATATTCTAGCTATTGTAAATAGTGCCACAATAAACATGGGCATTTAGGTATGTCTTTTGTATGCTGACATTTTTTCCCCCTTAGCATATATATCCAGGGGTAGAATAGCTGTATCCTATGTAGTTCTATTTTTAATTTTTTGGGGAACTTCTATACTGTTTTCCATAGTGGCTATAGTAATTTACATTTAATAACAATATATAATATAAGGGTTCCCCTTTTTCCACAGCCTCACTAGCATTTGTTATTGTCTTTGTTGTTGTTGTTTGTTTTTGATAATAGTTGTTTTAAATGCAGCATGATAAAATCTCAATGTTGTTTTGATTTGCAGTTACCTGATGGCTAAAGATACATATATTTTTTCATATTATTTGTTGGCCATTTGTACTTTTTTGTCTATTCAGATCATTTGCCCATTTATTAGATTTTTTTTTGTTGTCAAATTTTTGAGTCCTCTATATATTCTGAATATTAATCCTGATCCTCTATCAGATGAATAGCTGCATTCATTATTCTGTATTTCCATTCTGTAGGTTGTCTCTTCATTCCGATGGTTGTTTCTTTTGCTGTGCAGAAGGTTTTAAGTTTGATGCCATCCCATTTGGTGATTCTTGCTTCTGTTTCCTTGCCTGTTAGAGTCTTATCTAGGAAGTCATTGGCTTTGCCAACATCTTAAAGTGGTTTCCCTGTGTTTTCTTCTAGTAGTTTCAAAGTTTCAGGTTCTATGTTAAGGTCTTTGATCCACTTGGAGTTAATTTTTGTACAGGGTAAGAGATGGGCCTTGTTTCAATCTTCCACATGTGAATACTGGATGTTTTTTGAGTCTCAGAAGGTGACTGTAGTTTGAATGATGTCCTGGTGGGATTTATGTAATATCTTACACACTAGATCTTTCTTTCTTTCTCCTTCTCCTCCTCCTCCTCCTTCTTTCTTCTTCTTCTCCTCCTCTCCCTCCCTCTCCCCCTTCCCCTTCTTCTCCTTCTCCTTCTCCTTCAACTCAGGGTGCTTGGCCACTGAACCACATCCCCAGCTGTATTTTTGTATTTTATTTAGAGACAGGGTCTCACTGACCCTGTTGCTAAGTGCCTCACTTTTTGTGGAGGTTGGCTTTGAACTCGTAATCCTCCTGTCTCAGCCTCCTGAGCTGCTAGGATTACAGGCATGCGCCACCACACCCAGCTTGCTTCTTTCTCTTTGTTTTCTTCCTCCCTCCCTCCCTCCCTCCCTTCCTTCCTTCCCCCATTCCTCTTTTTTTTTCTTTCTTTCTTTTGCAGTGCTGGGGATCAAACCCTGGGCCCCACATATGTAGTTCAAGCACTGTACCACACCCTCAGATCCATTTTCTTTTCCTTTATGGGTCTTGATTGACTAAAACATACAAGTCAGCAGATGGGAGGTAATTGTGATTATTTAGATAATCTAATAATGTAGAAGATCATTAAATCATGAAAACAGATGAAATGATCTGTATTCATCAGCAAAACCAAGCTCACTAGGCAATCAGTGATGAGAAAATAGTCAAAATGTCTCCATCTTCATGTTTCTCTTAAAGTGCTGGTAATTCTTCCTGGAACCTTTTGCTCTCAGCCAGCTCTTTTTTTTTTTTTTTTTTTTTTTAATCCAATGGCCCCAGGAGTGATTTTTGGTTATTTCCCTTTCTATTTCTTGCTTACAAAGCCAGCCCCTGGCTGCCTTAGGTCTCGTGTCAGTTTAGAGCTTTAAGCAGTATTTCCTACAAGTTGATGCTTGTGACTGTGGAAATGTTTTTTGCTGAAAAAAAGTCCAGAAAAGACAGTTATTTGTGGGATGATGTTAGTACAGAATGGAAGTCTACTGTCTTCCAGTTATGGAAGGGGAAAGTGGAAGAGGCCACCCTTGCTCTCTCCTCCCAAGATCCAAATCAATTCCTTAAAAAGAACTCTGTCTGGTCAGCCTGGGTCCTTTGCCAGCCCTGGTGGCAAGGACAACTGAGGGAAACATCACAAAACAGTTTCACCTAAATCACAGGATTAAGGGGGCAGAGCTCCTGAAACGGAGGGAGGTAGGACAGTGCAGGGAGATTTTCCCTGCAGCGATGCTGGTCCTTTGGCATGCATTCAGTAGTTCACTTAGGGACTCCAGAGAAATTTGTTGGATTACTGCATAGACCAACCCATGGAGAAAATATTGCTTCTTTCCCCAAGTGAGAGACTGTTAAGAGTGAAATGTCAACTCATCTTCTCTGTTGAATGGAAGTACAATTCTTGTATGTGACTTTCAGATCAGGACAGTACTTTTGGGAAACTATACCAGATGATACCTTGAATGATGATTTTGTACCTAGCATCTTCACATGAGTTGCTCTCTGGGTCTTTGCAATCTCCTGAAGGGGCAGGTGGTCTCCAGCTGTGGGTTAAGCATCAGCAAGGAGCAGAGCAAATCTTCCAGCTCAGCTCTGTTTGACTTCAAATTCTGGGTTCTTTCTGCTACACCACAGCTGCTTGGGTAAGAACCACCAGATGCTGCTGTTAATCAAGGTTGTGAAGTTGAATACAAACGAGAAGAGAACAAGGAGGAAGCAGCATCATAAATTCTGACAGGAAAGTTTAAGGCTTTTAAAGATCTTCAGTATGTCACAGCTCCTAGGCATTCATTTGTTGCCACATAATTAGGCCCAAAGTCTTAATTGCAGGTTGATTTCTAAAACTGCCTGCCCGTGTGCCAGTAGGATTTATGCTGAGACATTTACTTTAATTAAATGGCTACTTAGTGGCAGGGCTTAAATATATATCTTTTCAAGTGCCAGATTTTTTTTTTTTTCAGATACTTGGTCAACCAAGAATTCATTTTTTCCTCATTAGCAACACATAGCATCCAAATAGGAATGTTTGTATCAGTTCACTGAAGCCATTTGACACCATCACAAATTATTTGGGGAGATTTTCTTTAAATCTGTGGGTTCAGGGGTGGGTAAATTGGAAATGTGTGGACTTACTACTTCACACTCTTAGATTACTCAGTGTGGAGCTGAGGTATCGGTACCCTCTAAGCCCCTGCGCCAAAACCTTCAGTTTCTAAAGTCCCATCAGTGCCACACAAAACAGCCTTTTCTCTGTCAAAAGTCAGTGAAATCTTCAGTTGAAAAACTGGGGCTGGCTGTTTACTTCTTCACGCTTAATGTTCAGTAAAGAGTACAATAAAACTAGCACTTTTCTTTTTTTGCTTAGATTTGGTACATTCTTCTGACATAGAAAAATTCTTTTAAAAATTTTATTGGTGCATTTTAATCATACATAATAGTGGTATTTGTTGTTACAAATTCATATGTGTACACAATATGACCGTATATTTTGGTCAGTTTCGTTCCCAAGTGTCCGCCTTCCTCCCTCTCCCTGGTCCCTTTCCTCTCCTCTAGATCTCCCTTCTGATTTTATGAGATCCTTAGAAAATTCTGATGCAAAACTAAAAATGAAACATAAACTTCATCTTTTGCTTTTTCAGTACAACTGTCATTTCTTCCAGTCTGGCTTGGCCTAACTTGGAGCGTGCATCAGGGAGGAGATATCTGTGACCTTCTGGTCTGAGACTTTGTTCCTGCTATAGCTACTGGTATCATCAAGCTTCCATGTTCAAATTACTTTAAAAAAAATCCTGCTTAGAGTGCAATTTTATTTAAATGTCTGTTTGTGCATTTCCTTTTTATATATCTTTTCTCTTCCACTTATATCATTGACGGATATTAGAGGTAAAATGTGGAATATACAGATAAGAAAAAGAAGACACACTCACCTATAATCCAATCACTAAGCGATAAATACTATTAACTTGATATTTTCTTTCTCTTCGCTTTACAGCCATTTATGTGTGTGTTTACTTAAAATACAGACTTGCTATCTCATTGTATATGTTACTTAATCTAACATAATTTTTTTTTCATATGTCTGCCATGTGCCAGATGCTGCTAGGACTTGGGTATAGTTTTTCACTGCTTTTTTTTTGCCACTTATTATATTATATAATAAATACTTCTCCAAGTTTTAAAAATTCATTGAATTAATTTTTTTTTTTTTTTGGTACCAGGGATTGAACTCAGGGACACTGAACTACTGAGCCATATCCCCAGCCCTATTTTGTATTTTATTTTATTTTTTTTTAATTTTTATTGTTGGTTGTTCAAAACATTACATAGTTCTTGATATATCATATTTCACACTTTGATTCAAGTGGGTTATGAACTCCCTTTTTTACCCCGTATACAGATTGCAGAATCACATCAGTTACACATCCATTGATTTACATATTGCCATACTAGTGTCTGTTGTATTCTGCTGCCTTTCCTATCCCTATTTTGTATTTTATTTAGAGACAGAGTCTTACTGAGTTGTGTAGCATCTCACCTTTAATTGAGGCTGGCTTTGAACTCATAATCCTCCTGTCTCAGCCTCCGGAGCCTCTGGGATTACAGGTGTGCATCACCATGCCTGGCTTGAAATGACATTTTAGATAAGTGCATAAAATTTCATTATTTGGATATTTTATTTCATTGCATTCCTGAGATTGAATAGTTAAAAACTTACAATTTTTTTCCTATAATAACCAACATCTCAATAAACATCTTGAACATAAATCTTAGTGCTTGTATCAGATTGTCATGTTAGGGCTGGAGATGTAGCTTACTGGTAGAGCACTTGTCTAGGATATGTGAGGCCCTAGGTTCAATCCCCATTACTGCCAAAAAAAAGAGGAAAAAAAATTCAGATAAGTATAGTAATTTTCCCCCAGAATCACAGGAAGAATTGGAAAATAGGCATAGCTCATTTGAGGGCACCTTTTAATAGCTGTGTCTGTCTTATTTCTAGACTCTTTGCTAAAATTCACATTCACATCCAAAAAAAAAAAAAGGTCAAAGAAAACATTCTTTACTCCCAATAATACAAATATATATATAGTCTCTTAAAGTTTCTATGGTTGAAATACGTATCATTCTAAAAAGGGAGAGTTCTAACTTGTTTACTTAAAAACTCTAATAAACTAGATCATTAAAAGTGTTAGAACTGCCTTGTTTGTGAATACATGCACTTGGTTTAAATTGGCCATATAAATTGGCCAGATTGTATGAACCAGTCTCCAAGAGCTTAGCAGTGTACAGGCCCAATTCCATTATTTGCTCAGTAACAGTTTTATGTTTATGCTTAGCACATAAGGCTGATAATTGTGGTATGATAAGACTGTACTGT
Organism: Marmota monax; assembly: GCF_021218885.2. Classification (NCBI taxonomy): domain Eukaryota; kingdom Metazoa; phylum Chordata; class Mammalia; order Rodentia; family Sciuridae; genus Marmota; species Marmota monax. The sequence goes on along the minus strand of NW_026692781.1, from coordinate 29,397,017 downwards.
GCTCAAGTGTATAATAAGCAATGCTTAGCTGAAACAGAGAAAATATTTACCAATGTTCTGCTAATGAGCTGTTCTTTATATCATCTAATTAGTTGAATTTATTTTAGGTAAGGTTAAATGTACTTAATATATTTAATAGAGATCTTGAAGTAACATGTGTTGAAATCAATTAGGAAAAAAGCAGAAAAATTCCAAGTGGGCTCTCTAGAATAATCACCTCACAGATATTATTTTGGTCATCTTAGGAAAACTGGAAAACTGGTTGGAGGAAGATATACTGAAACCTAATCCATGCCAAAAACAATACTGTCTATATTGTAGAGACTTTTATAGACCATCTGTGTGACCAGATGTATAGTGCTCTCTTTGGGAAGTTCTCCTTATTCATTTTAACCTTGTTTGGGGCGATACACAGACTGTGTTAGGTGCTTGCAGTTTACTAGGTGGCAAAATCTCTAAGTCCCTATATGAGGCAGAAAATAGAGACAAAGTTACACTTACTTGAAAATTCCTTTGGAACTGCCAACTTAGAAGCCTCTGTACTCTCTCTCCTTGAGGCCAACACAGCCAGTTTTGCCTGCAGAGTTAGAACACGTTGCCATTTCTTTGAGTACCAGATAAATAGCTGGCTTGCATTTGAGGCCAACTTATAGGAAAACTCTGTGCCTTTAAATACTAGGATTCTACTCAGCTCTGGGAGATGCTCACACAGTGAGAAGCTTGCTGGAACTAGACCGATAGGGCTGTGGATTCAGGTTTCCTTCTCTTTCTACAACCCTGAGAAATGTAGTCACTGAGTGGGATGGCTGGTGTGTATGTGTGTGTCTGTACCCCTTCTTCATCCTAATGGATATTACTGAATTCTTTTGAGCAGAGACATGTATGAAATGACAGCACTGTAGTTCTGTAACTTAGAATCTTTATTCAAGTAGAAGTTCTTCTGTGAGACCCTCTAGTGACTTTATTGGTTAACACTCACTATAGATGTGGAAAAGGAGGGTGAGTGAATGGGTTATTTTGAATGAATTATGAGCAGAGATTTATGTAGGGTCTATTCTGTGCTAGAAGAATAGGGTTACAGTGGTTACCACAGATGATCTAGCCCCTGCCCTTCTGGAGCTCTTGGTCTTGATGGAGCCCCAAGAATTCACCTATGTCCAGGCAGTAATGGACTCACTAGATAGTCATTGAATCTATAGGAGCTTCAATATTTGATGCAGTAAATGCTTATTTGGGGTTTCTTGAACTAGAACTGCATGATAAAAATGGTTTCCTTGAGACTTATCTATTATCTAAGCTCACACAGTAATTGGTTTATAAAACCCAGCCTATGTTCCAGCCAATAATGGCCTGATGGCAGCATGCTCTCCCAGGTCACCACCTACCTGTCTTTGAACTCTTGACTCTAGTACTGCCTGATCTCTGGTACTCTTCTGAAGCCATCAGAAGTCCTTTGTTCCAGTTCCTCATTCCCATGAACTGCACTTCTGCAATATCTCAGGTTTAAGTTCTGAGTCTACCAATGTCCAGCTATGACCTTGGGGAGGCCACATCTTCCTTCGTTTTCATTATCTGTAAAAAGGAGATACTCATAATATCTACCCCTCAGGATTATGGTCTTTTGGTCTTGAGAGTGGTGGTTTTGTGTGTGTGTGTGTGTGTGTGTGTGTGTGAGAGAGAGAGAGAGAGAGAGAGAGAAAGAGAGAGAAATTTATTAAATTCCTGTTCACTTTTAATTACTAACCCCTCTTTGCTAGTGTGTTGGTCACAAATGTGGGAAGGAGGGCACAGTGATTGGGTCCCTCCTGGTAGGTGTTCCTTTGGCTCTCTTGTTCTTAACCTGTGGATCTTTATAAGTCATAACTCAGGTAAGAGGAATGTGCCTGATAGAAAGCAGGAGATGACTCAGTACAAGGAAGGCCTACCAAAGGGCAGATCAGTCCCTCTGAATATTGAGGGTGCCAGGCCAAGGCACTTGAGAGCAGCTGCAACTGGCTTCATGGCACAGCGTGTGAGGAATATACTTAGAGAAGGGACACGGGGTCCACCCAGCTGTTACCCTCTCTCAGCACACAGGGACACCACAGAGTCTACATCACCTTGAGGGGGTGTCTGTGAACACCCCTGCTGGTGTAGTTTTAGGGCGGGTGTAGCTATAGGCCCACTGCTCCTACAACAGGACAGATTCTGCCCTGCACACTTGCTGCTCCATCAAAGGCTAAGGGTCGACGTGTGTCCTTCAGCCTTCCATTCTCCATGCTCAGCTTCAGTTTGTGAGCTGAAGCTGAACTTAGAAGCTGCCTCTCTCCATGAGGGAGGAATGACATCTGAGCCGAGCAGGCTGACACATGCCATTCCAGTCCATAGCTCCGGGCCATCTAATCTCTCCAAGGCAAGATGTTCCAACAGGTGTGTGTGTGTGGGGGGGCGGGGGGAATCCTTTTCTTGTAAGGGCAGTCTTGCAAAAGGACAGTTTGCTTTCTTTGTCATCTCTGGAAGGAGTTGATGCTGTAAGACAGGCATCAGACTTAAGGAACATTTCTGAGTGTGGTGAGTGTGTCTTGGATGACTTTCTGGAGGGTCCAGCTCACTAGATAGGGGCAGAACATGCTTTGGAGCCAGGGAAATCTTGGAGTGGATCTGGCCTAACTCCTCGCTAGCTTTGTGACACCAGAGGGTTACTTACGTTCTTGAGCATGGATTTTTTTCCTCATCTGTAAAAGGCAGATGTGAGTAACAACTCACAGTTAATGGTGAGGAGGAAGCTATATGATGTATGAGAAGTGCTTGGCATATAGTAGTCATTCAATAAATGCTTCTCAGAATTATTCTACATCTCCACACCCAGTGTTGGATCCAGACCAGCCCTTAAGAGGCCCAACCACATTAATCTCCAGTAACAACACTCAGCTTCTGCTTGCTGCTGATCTTCCTTTAGGACTCAAGGGGAAAAAAAAACCCTAAAAAATGAAACACATGAATTTCCCATAAGGTGTGAGTGAATGATAATCTTCTATTTTGCTAAGAGGTGATTACAACATGGGGAATTTTGACTTGGGAATTTCTGTTAAGAGAAGTCTCTTAGGTCACAGCAGTGGATCCCCACAGTCTTTGAGCTGTTTCTTGCTTTGCCCGTACTCTCTCAAGTGAGGTCTCCAAGTACCACAGTGCCCAGCAGCCCTTTTGTTCTTGTGCAGCCATGTCTACATTTCCTCCTGGACTAATTGTTTGCCCTAATTCCTTGTTCTCCTGATTCATAAGGCAACCCTGACTAGGTGTGTGGGCAGCTGCTTGTCTGTCCATCTTATAGAAATTGGAAGCAATGTGTTTTAGCACTAAACCCTTTCTAACTCTTCATGGCAATTTCCATAAACATCAATAGTTCTTAGAGGAAAATGGAGTTGTTAAATAAAAGACCAATCAACCAACTTTTCATTTTTGTAGATAATGGATGGATCATCCAGATCTCTCTTATACTGGAATTGCAAACAGGTCAACTCTTTTTTCTTTTTAAAATTTTTTTTATTATTAGTTGTTCAAAACATTACAAAGCTCTTGACATATCATATTTCATACATTTGATTCAAGTGGATTATGAACTCCCATTTTTACCCCATATACATATTGCAGATTCACATCGGTTACATACATACTGCCATACTAGTGTATGTTGTATTCTGCTGCCTTTTCTATCCTCTACTATCCCCCCTCCCCTCCCCCAGGTCAACTCTTGTTGGTTGGTAATGGTTGCCTGCTGTACTTGAGGGTTGAAAAAGATTCTGAGATTGTGTCTACTTGAAATTGAAGCACTGGGCTTTTTGGTGATGTCTGCTACTCAGGAAGGGAAATGGCAGCTCCAACTACATATTTGTTATGCGTGTCTCCAACTTTCCAGTAACACCCCCCGCCCCCCATCATTCCACCACTTCTCTGTTCATTTGCTCTTCCACTTGAGAGCAGTTGGGGAATCCAAGAAGGTGTTTTGTTTTCAAGCCAAGTTGATCTGGTAGATGACCTAGCAGGGCTGAAGCATGACACCAACTAAAACTTGTTTTCTTTGGTTATCTCTAGATTTCCTATTTATCCTGTTTTTGGAGTCTGTTCACATAAATAAGAGTTTTTATGTGGTCAGAGTTGGGGACCTTGAGGTCCATAAAGAGTATCAAGATTTGGACCATTTGAAGAAACTACTCAGAACATCTTGACTTTTCCTCTCTGAAAAGCTAGCATGTTCACCACAGGCAAGGAAATGAATTGCATTCATGAATTGCTTGAACAGCACAAAGAGCTGCCTCTGATAGTAGTGGCTGTTATACCCGCTTTGCCTTTATTCTTAATGCCTATTTTTCAGATAGCCTAATGGATGAATCACACTGTGTTCTGAGAGAGGCAAACAGCCCAGAGAAAATGGGTCACTCACATGGGGCTTTGGCTTATTATTCTCCAAGGTTACCATTAGCACCTATCTGAAAGCATTAAATGAAAGTTAGTCTTGAAAAATAAGGTGCCCCATATGTGGCATGGCTTAGTTTTGCCCACTCACCTCTCCCATTGGGAAATGGAACTAATCTTTGGATATTAAAAGTTGAAGGGCTCACAGTTCCTTCTGGAAGTTTTTTTTTTTTTTTTAAATCCCCATTCCTCTCCTGGAGTATAGGGAAAGGTAGTGTGGATAAGCGAAGGCTTTCTGAAAACCAAGGAGAAACCATCCACCTAATCCTTTCTCTGGCCTCCACTTGGTGCTGGACTTTGGGGTGTGTGGGAGTTGTCATCAGTGCCAAGAATTCTCTACCAGGGCACCAGTGGAAGGATCAAGCCCCACTTTGATCTTGAGGGTCTTCTGGGGAGTTACTTAGAAGACATCTGAAATACTTCACAAATTCCAAACATCTCCTGAAGCATCCAGAATGAAAAATATATGTCGCTGGTTTGAGGAATGCAATTTTTCAAAGTTCAACAATACTATCCAAGACTGTTGTAAGGCCAGTAACACAATACCAGGAACATAATATCATTGTCATTTGTCATCTCTTCTTCTTCTGTCCTTGCTGTACAAAGGGGTGGGGGAGTTTAGAACTCTACTTTCAGGAATCTGATACATTTTAAAAAAGCTGATCCTATTGGAGGTTGGTTCTTTAGAACTTTTGTTAGTGTCTTCATTTCTGTTTTTCTTTGATTTTCTGATTGTCAAGGTTAGGCTTATTCAACCGTACGGTTGACCTGGTAGATGACTTAGTCGGGCTGGAACAATTCATTTCCTTGCCTGTGGTGCGTATGCTTACAGTTTTTCAGAGAGGAAAAGATAAGATGTTCTGAGTAGTTTCTTCAAATGGTCCAAATCTTGATACTCTTTATGGACCTCAAAAATTGATTTCTTTCTTTCTATAATATTTTTGAGAAAGCAAATTTTGACTAGTGCTGCCTACCTCTGGTGTATGCCCCCTGTCCCTGGTGGCCTGAGGAAAGGACTGCAACAGATCCCTGACAGCTCACCATGGCCAAGGAAGAAACTAGGAAAGGGTTGATCTCAGATCAGTGGTAATTACCCAAGCCAGTGTTGGAAGAGTAGAATGTCAAGTGAAAATGGAAAGAAGAGGGGATGTTTTCATTTTCTAACCATTTTTTTCTGGTGCTGGCCTCTGAGATGCTGGAATGATGAACAATCAGAAGAGTCAAAAAATAACAGTCACCTCTGAGAGAGAAGCAGCTTAATGTGCTGTCTCAGACACAGCTGTTGGATGGAGGGTCATTTTTCCACTGGGATGGAGGAAAGGAATGAAAAGAATGCATGGCTGTGACTTAAACCAGGACTCTGGTAAGAACATCCTGGCCTCACCGGTGAGCAGGGATTAAAACCTGAATGGAAATGGATAGTGCAGTTTTCAACCTGTCACCTTGTTCTGAGCCATGGTTTTCTGGTTGCTTGCTCTGTTGTCAGTTTTGGGTAAATCCAGGCTTGTTCTCATAGCACTTTGCCAGTAGCCTGAGTGAAACCAGAAGAGTTTTCAATTGATTTAGTGTGAGGCCACACTAATAAGCCTGTAGTAACTTTTCTAATTTACTACTTCAATTTCCCATTCCTATTTTTGAAGCCAATCATTTCTATTCAAGGCATGATGAATGAAAATGTAGGTCAGTGCTTACTTTCGATGAATGATACACCCAGATCAGACAGCCTGATTTACGTTCTCATACGTGAATACCAGGAATATAATTCTGAGAAGTAGTCAGTGCTTTATGATATGGCTTTTCCTATTTCCCTTATGTGCTTCTTACACATGATTCTGTGAGAATTGATAATGGAGGAGCCAGCCCATGACATGGCTTCCCTGTTACATTATTGACAACATAATCAACCAGTGTGTTTTGCCAATCCATTCTTAATACTGCAACTAGTCTGTTCAAATGTGGGTCTGAATGTGTCACTCCCTCAGGTTAAGTCTTACCTGCTTTCTTTCTCTTTAAGGAAAAATGACAAAGTCTTAGTATGGCACAAGAGATCCTGGGCTCTGGTCTGCCTTCCTGGCCAGCCTCTGATCTTGCCATTTCTCTCCTGACATCCTGTGCTCCAGCCACCCTGAACTGCTTGCATTTCTCTAAATGTGCTAGGATCGCTCTGACCTCTGGGTCTGTGTAGATGTTGCACCCTTAGCCTGAAGTCCTTCTTTTCCTGTCACCTTAGGGCCTCAGCTTAATGTCGGCTGCTTCTAGAAGTTTTCCCTAATGACACAAGCTTGGACTGGGTGCCCCTTCTGTGAGACCCCACCCCATCCAGTTCCCCTACCCCATCTAGTTCCCACTGAGATGTCATTGTTGACTCTTTTTGCTTCCTCTCCAGACTACTGGGTGGGGGGACTGTCTTAGTGGTTGCTGATCCTCTCTGCCTGATGCAGTGCCTGGCCCATCAAGGCACTGGAGAGGTGCTTGTTGAATGAGTGAGAAGAGCACAATGGGATGTGGGTGAACTGGTGTGGCAGATAGGCCTCGATTGGCAGTGACCTTGGGTCGTCCTCAAACTCCTCAAGTCTTAGTTTCTCTGCCAGGGAAATGGGGTGGAGGGCTTTACTTCCACCTCACTCAATTGTGGAAAACACAGTGAGGTGAACTGGGGAAAGCACAGGGCCTGCTCCAGGCAGGAAGAAGTCCAGGACGTTGTTTCTCCTCGGTCTCTTCCTGCCTTCCTTACCTGCCAGATAGGTGCAACTGTGGATCAGAACAGTCAAATTGTAGTGACAGCATCTGAGATTAAGTGCTGTATTTCTAAACCATCTGTCAGGCAGCCTGACAGATATGTTTTAAAAACACATACTCCTGGACCTCGCCCTGTGGTTCTGGGATGAAATCCAGGAATCTGTGGGTTTTTTTTTTTTTTTAAGTTTCTGATACTCAGCCATAGTTGGAAGCCTTTGACCTAGTCCAACTTCTGACCCAACACAAGTATCTGGGTTATGTAGACTTTATTGGAACACTTCAGGGACCATAGGCCACAACATCTTTACAGCTGGACAGCTGCTCTAATAACAGTACCCAATTCTGCTTTTCTGATAATACCCAGGCTTTAGGTTGGGTTCTCTTCTTTAGATTGATTGATTCCAACACCACCCTTCCCACCACATAGCCATAATGATTTTTCTGATATTTGAAGTTACTACTCTGTTTTTTCAAAAGTTTTTCTTTTCCAGGCTAAACATTCCTATTCCTATAAACTAGAATTTACCAACTGGCGTCTGTGGGCTATATCCGGTCTAAAGATGTATTTTGTTTGGCCTGTGGTATTTGAAAAATATTGAATGAATTGCCAACATTTTTAAAGTCGGGGCATTTCACTGAAATGTCTGAGGCTCTGGCCTCTCCTGAAAACTCAAAAGATTTGGATCCACAATTTCAGCTTAGCTCAGCTTAACACACACTCCAGATTGCTGCAGCTAACCCCTCCAGAGCACTGTCTATCCCTCACCACCTGAGCCCCAGTGTGGCCCAGTTTAGGTGCTTCATTGTTCTTGTTATCTTTTCCTGAAGTGTCCCATGGTCCTATCTTTTAAAAAAAGTTGTTTCCCTTTATATTACAAAAATTATACTTGGTAATAATTTAACCATAAACAATATTTTGGGAAATTAAAGAAGAATAAAACTGAGAAAATGTACCTTCTAATAACCCTGTTTTGCATTTTAATAAATTTCCTTCTAGTCTGCTTGTGCTGTGTGTATTGTTATATGAGGAAGCTGGGATCATACTGTAAGTAAGTTTTATAAATGCTTTTCTCCCATGTTTTCCATAGCTCATAAAATTTTCTTAATTTTCATAGCTAAAATATTATTCTTTATATACTGAATTTTTTTTTATTATGGCAAAAACACATGTGTTTTTGGTGGTCTTTAGTACATTCACAGTGTTGGGCAGCTACCACTGTCTAGTTCTACAAGTTCCCTCATCCCCAAAGGAAATCCTGTGTTCACTGAGCAGTCACCTCCCTTCCCTCCTTCTCCCATCCCTGGGCAGCCACTTATCTGCTTTATGTCTCTGAGGATTTGCCTACTTTGAATATTTCATATAAATGGAATCATATAACATGTAGCCTTTTGTGTCTGGCTTCTTTCACTTAGCATAATGTTTTCAAGTTTCATCCATGTTGCAGCATCCATCAATACACATGATTTCCTTTCATGTCTGAATCATACCCCATGGTGTAGCTGTAATGCACTTTGTGTGTCCATTTATCAGTTGATGCCATTTGGGTTGTTTCCACCTTTTGGCTACTGTGAATAGAGGTGCTATAAACATTCGTGTGTAAGTTTCTGTTTAAACACCCATTTTCAATTCTTTGAGGTATATACCTAGGAGTGGAATTTCTGAGTCTTAAGTTGTATTTAACTTACCGAGGAACCATCAAACTTATTTCCACTGCAGCTGCACCATTTTTTCATCCCAATCAATAATCTTCCAATCTCCTCACATCGTCACCAACATTTCTTTTCTGTTGTTTGTTTCTTTTATTTTAGCCATATAGTATGTGTGAAGAGATAGCTCACTGTGGGTTTGATTTGCCTTCTATACTGACTAATGATGTCCTGTCTTTTTATATTGACCATTGAATGTGTCTTTTTGGGTTTATGTGTTCTAATTTATTTAATAATTTCCTAGTTTTGACATTGGTTGCTTTTCCTTTTCTGCTGTCATGAATAATGCTATTATGAACAATATTAAACAAAAAATGTATGACTATTTCATTATTTCTGTAAGACAGTTTTTCAAAAGTGGCACTTGGGGTAAAAAATGTACTGTTTCTAAGGTGTTGTTATCAAGGCACAATTTCAGTGCTACATGTGGGCGGAGTACACGTGAGGGACTTGGGAAGCCTTGTCAAGTGCTTGGGCTAAATGTTCATCCCAGACTTATTACATTAGGCTCACTAGGCTGGGAACTGCTTTCCTGGGTGATTCTGATACGCATTCCAGTCCAGAACTACGAACCAGATTTCTTCTGCACTAAGTCAGGCTTTTTAGAACAGTACACAACTGACCCACTTTGAGCCACCACTCAGGCCAGCCATGAGCAGGTTGGTCCTGCCTTTTTCCCTGCTGTGAGTGACATGTTCAGTGGTACAGCTGTTTTGGCAAAATGAACTTACCATCACCTAATTCTATTGGTGGATTTTTTTCCCCCTCATAAAATCTAATCTTCTACCTCTTCTTGGGGAGTTGAACCCACCTTTTCTGTTGAGGAAATAGAAGTTCCTGTTGCCTGGGTGACTTGCCCTCGGTTTTATAATGCCCAGTGATCAAGGTTAGCTCAGACTCAGGTCTCCTGGCTCTTCGGGTAATTTCTTTCCACTTCCCTTGGTGGCCTTGTTTCGACATTCTTGATGGGTCATGATTCAAGAGGCAAAATGTAGTCTCATAACGCCAAATGTCCTCAGAGTGCCCTGAAAGAGAGCAGGCCTTGACACATCCCGGCAGGCTGCTTCTCTCTCATGAGACCTTGGTTTTACTGCCTTTGGCCAAGCCTAGTTCTGTCCCTTGGCACAGGAAGGGCAGCCAAAAGTCTTCCTTACTTAGAACAATGGGACCATGATCTCAAAAGAACCATGATCATTTTGTGCACTGACAAGGTAACAATTTCTGAGTTTTGATATCAGGGTGTAGTGCAGATCCCCAAATCTAGATTTAACATGCAAAGACACTAACGTGGTGTTCATAGCATTTAGAGCCAATGTCAGAATATGGGTGAGGAGAAGGATGTGGAATCACCAAGTGAGGAGCCAATCTCAGTTTTGGGGTTACAATGGACTGTAGGACCCTCCCTTTTCAATATTGTGTTTCAGACCTCAGCCCTATGTGACTGGGCTAGTGCAACAGAGGTCAAGGCACTATTGTTTTTTCCCCTAACACATAATGGAAGAACACAGCAAATCAAATTTTGTTTAAATTCAGTAATTCACTCTTCTTATTAAAAGCCCTTGTTTTCTGCAACATGATTGTAAAAATGAAATCTTCAAACTTGGCATTCAAGTTAACATCCCGAGAGTGAATCTTGTTTTCCTAATGTTTGAAAAATATGTTGAAAGCTAATCTTAGACTGGGAGAGGCAGTGAGAAAGAGCTAATCATAGACTTCTCTGTAGTGCCCCCTCATCTCTGAAATAAAAAGCACCTTAATTTACTGACGCATATTTCATTTGCAGACCTTTCTCGTGGAGATACTTATGTGCAGTATCAAGGCATAATATATGCTTGGCACATACACTGAGCCCTCAAATTATATTTACCAAAAAATATGACAAAATTTAAAACATGTTAATAAGTATATTTTGTATTTAAAATGAATTTGGGTATGTCACAGACATGTGATTGTAATATGGAGTGGAAAACCAGCACTATAGTGGCTATTAGCGTCAGTATTTTCACAAAGGTTTTGTTTGTCAGAAGAACTCAGTTTGGGGTAAAACTGCGATCAGTTAAACTTTGATATTGCTTTCTCTCATGTTTTTCATGTTATTTTCCAGATGGACAGGAACAGCCTAAATGACTGCTATTGTTTGAAGGGCACACAACAAGGTAGAGTGTGTGTGTGTGTGTGTGTGTGTGTGTGCAAGCACATGTGTGGTCAGGGCGAGTGGGGCATGGGAAAGATAGGAAGGAAGAGATTTGGAGGTGCTTTCAAGCTTATGCTGGTTGGAAGTAGTGCATTCTAAGTCGTGGTTAGTGTAATGCTTTGTGGAGGCTAAGCTTGGGATTCTTTCAGGTTTTTGAAAGGCTGGGTAGGGCTGAGAGGACTAGGAGAAGATGGTTTGGAATTGCAGTGACTTGGAGGAGGGACCACTTACTGCCACTCTTCTGAACATGTACATATCTAATGCCCTGGCTCACGTGTCATCCCAAAATACAGCTTTATTTTTCTTCAAAGGTCTAAGCCATTCCTACACATTTGAGTCCTGCCTCTCCCCCAACACTGCTCTGGCTTCTTAGCTCTTCTTGTCCCCCCTTCTCTAAGGCAGAGAAGGCTCCTGGAATTTTGGGCTAAGGGGACCTCTCTCTGCAGTCCATCATTGGGCAGAAGGAAGACTTGATATCCATTTGCAGCAGAAGCTCAAGTCAGTCCTAACTAACATAGTGTAATTGTTCTGTGTGTGGTAGGGTTATTTCCCCAGTTACATCTGGCACTTTCGGAGGAAGGGACTATGTCACACACTTCTCTTGTATATTTCATATAAATAGCATATTTTAGATACTCAGCAAATGCCTTCAGCTCTGGTAGCATTTCTTTGTGCAGTATGTGGCCAGGAAAGGTACTTGTAGAGACTTGTTTTGGGGAAACAAACTAGAAATAAACTGAGTGCCTATCCAAAGGGGGGTAATTGAATATGTTATGATGTATCCACATTATAAAAAGAAATGAGCTAATCCCATAACTGACCTATCTGGAGGATGTCCTCAATATATTATTATTAGTAGTATCGCTAATTGAAAGAATAGAGAAATTATTCTTAAAATTTCAAGAGAAGGAAATAGTAATACTAAAATCCAATTTTTGTGAAACAATTATGATAATCTCACATATCTGTTACCTATTTTTTACATACAACAGGAACATAGGGAAAGCTGTCAAAAGATACACATTGACCTGTTAACATTGATGATGGAAAAAGTTATTCAGTTTTTCTTTTACCTGTCTTTGTACTGTTGCCATATAACTACTAAGGAAAACTATTAAGATTAAAACCTAGCAAACATAGTCAAAGAGAAAATGCATAGGGGTTTTGATGTATTTTACAGTCTCTTTTCCATCTTGTTTCCTCCTATTTTTGAAACTTCATGATTGTGGTACGTATTTTAACTGAATATTACTTAGCCATAAAGAAGAATGAAATTATGGCATTTGCCAGTAAATGGATGGAAGTGGAGACTGTCATGCTAAGTGAAATTAGCCAATCCCCCAAACCAAAGGCTGAATGTTCTCTCTGATATGAAGATGCTGGCTCACTCTAGGTGGGAGGGAGAAGTGGAGGCTCACGAGATTGGACAGGGGGTAATGGAGGGAAGGGAGGGGGCTGAGAATGGGAAAGACAGTAGAATGAATCAGACATAACTTTCTTATGCTCATATATGAATACACAACCAGTTTAACTCCACATCATGTACAATCACAACAGTGAGAAACTTCTTCTACTCCATGTATGTTTAATATGTCAAAAAACATTCTACTGTCATGTATAACTAAAAAGAACAAATAAAAATTATTTTTACATGGAAAAAAACCAAAGAAACTGCATGATTGAAAAAAAAAATGAGTTTTGTCTTCTGACTAAATTTTAGTTGGTGAATCAAAGAGTATGAAAAAGAGATAACATTATACTTGGGTTAGGTACCCTGGTTTTGTGCTGTTCCTCCAGCTCAGGACACGGAGTTGTGTTTTTTCTTTCTTCTGACATGAGGATAAACTTTTCTTCTTACCCAAACCTAGACTGAGAATGTGGCACCGAAACTGAAAGCCCAGGGCTCTGGTTTTTGTGGTGGGGCGGGGAGAGAAGTAGCAGGTTATACAGAGTCAGGATGCTAACTGACTTCAGAGCCCCAGGAACTTCCGGTCCAGAGCTGAACAGAACACAGTAAGCTTGCACAGTGGAACAGTAAAGACAGCCCATGCTGCAGGACTTCCAGGGCTCCCTTGCTGATGGTTGGGGCAGGCTGCTTGAGAGAGACCTGCTTCCTGCTTGTGTGCAGTCATACCAAGGGGGCTAGGCCTTGCTACTGGAAAGGTGGAGATAGTTCATTTACCTTTCAGATCTGCCTGTTGGTCACCTTAAGAATGCTCCCTTGCACATTCAAAGGATACCCCATCCCCAGAACCATTTTCTTAGACTGCTGCTGGAGTATCCTTACTTGTTTTGCCACCAGTTTTCCCCTCTAGTTCATCATACAATGCATTTCCAAAGTGATGGTTCTAAAGCACAACTCTCAAGTCACTCCTATGCTCAAAAAATATCCCTCAGTCCTACAGAAGAGAGTCTGAGTTTATTAGCTTGTCATTCAAGGCCTTCTATGATCTGATCCTTGTCTACTTCTTGGCCTGCCTCCTGTTTCTCATGCTCCATTCAAACAAAGCTGTTCCCTGTGCATGTTTACTCTCTCCAGTTTTCATTTCAAAGATTGCACGGTTCAGGAGGCCAGAGACAATTTCTCTCCCTTTTTCAGGTACTTCTCATGTGGTATTTTGCTTTATGTTCAAACTGTGTCTACTTGTACACTTCCTGTTATATCTTGGTCATTCTATCAAGGGAAAGATTGACTATGACATCTCAGCGATAAATTTCTTATACTTAGTAAATTTATTATTTGTAATGACTCTGTTGAACTGAGCTGAATGTGGTCATCTGAAATGTGCCAGAATAATTTTTAGAAAACAAATCTTTCATCTCTTGTTGGGTTGGCAGCATGTAGAAAAATAAAGGAAATACAAACTTGGTTGGTGGCTCTGCAAGGAAATATGATATGACTGGCCTTTTGGGGTAAGATTTTCCATTTTATATTATCAAATGTTTTCAGTCTCTTAGGCTCCTCTCTCTTCCTGCTGTCTTATCATTTCCCTTTGGCATCTGTCACCTTGCTATGATTTTGGGTGGGAAAATGAAAGATGCTTCCTGGAAGAGTGCACAGAGGACAATCTCTAAGAGATTTGCATTCCTTTTGATTTTCCTGGTTTTGTGGACAGCAGGGGACCCTTCATTCATCTCAGGTAGATACCAATCCAGATCCTGGTCAACTCACTGCCGTAGACTTGCAAGTGCTCAGGACAGTCAAGGTGAGGGAGGAGACTCAGTTTACATATGTCCTTAGTCCCCTACCTGTGCAGACATGGGTGAGTTAAACTGCTCTCTCCCTTTCCAAAAAATGCACATGGAATTCAAAGACATACATGCACGCACGCACGCATGCGCACACACACACACACACACACACAGAGAAGCAGGAGTTAAGGGAAATTGTCATGACTTTGCAAAGTCTTGGTTATGTAGAAAGTGACTTGCTAGTATTTTGAAAGAATCCAGGCTGTAACAAATTTTAGACTAATTCAATTTGGAGTTTGCCTGAATCATGAATGACTTAATGACTAAGTTGGCCCATTCATCTCACATATAGTAGTACCAAGCCTCTTAAATACAGCAGGAGTTGCCACTTATTTTGCTACAGTGATGGGCCATTTTCTGCTATATTTTTAATTTATTTATTTTTGATACTCGAGATTGAACCCAGGAAGGCTTAATCACTGATCCACCTCCCCACCCCCCTTTTTTTTTTTTTTTGAGACAGGGTCTCACTAAGCTGCTTAGGGCCTTGATAAACTTCTGAGGCTGGCCTTGAAGTTGTGATCCTCCTTCCTCAGCCTCCCAAATTACTGGGATTATAGGCATGCTGCTGTATATTTTAAAGGAACACTTTGCATTGTTGTCCTTTTTGGGACAAGGGATGCACATAGTAAGTAAGAATAAAAAGTCGTTTATTATATCCTAAAACTGAAAATGACTTTCTGTATCCAAACAGGCAAAGAAATTATACTGAATACACTTGCAACCCTGATAATCATCTTCTGGCCATATGATTTTTTTCTCCACAAAGATATACTTTTATTGATTCATATTATTAAATCATCTTTTTATTGATTCATATTATTAAATAATCTTTCATATTTGAAATGACATGAATTTAATGTGCTATGTGATACAGTTGTACAAAGAATGTAACCAAAATGAAGATGGGGGAAAAAACCCCTATTTAACAGTTTTTCAAAACAGGAAACAGTTGTAGAAGGACATATTGTTGTTCTTTTTTTTCCACCTAAGTTATGTTGATTTAAATATTCTGTATGAACTAACCTCTGAGATCTGTCATGCTTTTGCTTAAATTGGCTTTCTTTAAAAGTTAACTCCCCAACACTATTTAATTAACTCAGCTAAAGTTTAGAGTTGATCTCAAGCCATTTGAAACGAGATGGAGTGAGAAAAGGATGTGAGGAGTTGGCGGCAGATGCCGATGAAAACATGGCACTTGGCAAAGCGCGTCTGCCTTGTTTTGCTTTGCGTTTTTCTTTATGGGTATGGCCTATGTTTGAAATGTGATGATTTAAATTCTGTGATCAAGTGACAGTTCTGACTAAACAGAGCTTCCATCTGCAGAGGTTCTGTGAGTGTGTGTGGGTGGGGAATGGAAGTGTTCCAGAACTAGAGGAAATAACCTCGACTTCACCTGGAAACATTAGTGTCTCCGGGGCAGGAGTTTTGGGCTATATATAAAGAGTGAAGGAAAGTGAGCCAAATTTGCATCTAGGAAGAGAGCCAGCATCAAAGACCCAAAAACAGTATCCGTAGTTTCCACTCTGTCCCTGTAAGTAGACTTGAGGAGCCTGTGACAAAGGAAGATCAGAAAGGCCCTTCCTTGGATTGTGGCCACTGCCTTCTAACTGGGTCTCAAACTCCAGCCTCCTCCAAGGCTTAGTGCTCCCCATGGCCTGACTGAATGTTTGCAGAAAACTCCATTCCTTTCTCTTGCTCAAGATCCTAGTTCCTGTTTGTCCACGAGATTAAGTTAAAATGCCTTCTGCTGGCATGGTGTTCCCCCAAGCCAGCTATTTACTTTTCTAACCTCATGTTCTATTTATTTCCCAGCGTGAAAAATTTACACCACAGTCTAATTCTTCAAAGTTTAGCTTAATGCCTACCATCTCCATCTTTCTGATAATGCAAATGCAACCCGAGGCACCCCCTCCCCCTTTGAAAGATCATAGCCCTTTGTTTCCTGACTTTGGGTAAGACTGTCTAAAAAATTAGCTATTTTCTTGGGAGTAACCATATAGAGAAAAATAAAAATATAGCTACTGTTTAGTGTGGAGAGAGACTGTATGTCCTATGTATGGTAACTTTTATGCTTGTGGGCCATCAGGTTTCAGTGTTTCTCCCTAGGGAAGCATATTGAAACTGAAGCTGAATTCCTGATATCATGTTATATTATATTATTATAAAGATGGCATTGAGCTGAGGTACCGAACTGGGAAAATTAGGAAAACCAAGTTCTTGGTCTCAACTTTGCCACTAATAGGCAAATCATTCAACCCCCTCAAAGCTCCAAACAAGGAATTTGTTTCCTTTGTGAGCATCGGGAGATCACTGAAGAAAGGTATAACTGTACAGGTTTGTATCATTTATAACCTTAAGTAGTAAAATTACAGTCTCAAGTCCCATCAACTAGGCATGAAATGTGTGGCACATTTTGATAAGCCAGAGAGAGATGATGTACAGTGAGTTGTTATTATTTGGTTTCACAGTTTAGACATTTGGGTACAGAGAAGCTGTGTGACTTTTGACGTTGCCCAGTGTGACAAAGACCAAACAAGGGTCCGTTTGATTTTTGTTCCCCTTCCTGTAAAATCTTCTTGTATGATGGTCCCCTCTGCCTTAGAGATGGTATTGACTGGATTATAATCCTAATCTGATTTATTTGTTTTGTAATTTTTAAGAAATCCTTTATTTATTCTCTTTGTAGGATGGACATCAACACTTGTCTGAGAAGGCTTGTGAGATCGTTACTTTGAAGTCAGCAGTAACCACTGTTTCCACTGAGTGCACTCTAGACATCTGGTCTCGTACATGGGGACATGGCATATGTTGTGCAACTTCTTAAACACATAAACTGGCTATCTTAACTTTGTTTTGTAGATAGGCAACTATGGCTAGGATTGAATCCCAGGTCAGTTAGAAATCATAACTCTGATCTCTGTTCTTGGGTAAAAAGTGAGAGCACAGGTCAGGAAAATCAATAGTACCTCCAGATTTGAATTTAACCGATACTATTGTTTCTTGGTTTCCTTTTTCCTAACTTCCTGTGAATGACTAGTAGCAAAGTTGACGTACCTGGGCTTCATTTTATCTCATGTTAGCTGTCCCCAGGTGAAGATGCTAATGAGCAGCATTATAGAGCAGAGAAATAGCCAGAGAATAACATCTCAGATAAGGACTGAGCAACAAAGGATATGAATGTTCCACAAACTGGGAAATTGGCCCTTAAATAGCCATTTCATTTTCAGTGCCTGTGTGTAATTCTCATTTTGGAAAATGTTAGGTAAAAAAATTAATTTTCTCCATTTTTTGATGAAATGCATTTCATTTTTCATCGTGTTTTAGAGTTAACAAGTAGCTACTTAGAGGATATATATTATCACTTGGAATTTATGCTTTTTCTGTTTTTATTAATAATTAGAAATATTAGAAACATTTACTCTGCAGCATTGTCTATAAGAGACATTTTCAAACATACAGTCCTGCCTCACTCTTTAATTAAAAAAAAGTTTATGAGGGCTTAGTGTATTTTATATAGTTCTGATGACACTTAAACAGATTTTGACTTTATGATCATCATTATCTTTCTGTGATGGAGTGAACTTCTTCCCAAGTAAAAAGTAATCTATACTTAGGAAGTACCTAATGGCAGTTATAGCAGATCACACAGCAGGACCCACATGAATAGAGTTAGCAAGTTTTGTCCATTAAATCTAGTGACTCGAACAAATTTTTATTACCCTTTTGGAAAAATGCAAGCGCTGCCTCATGCAAAAACCAGTTGTTACCTAATGAAGTGTTTCAGCTTGTTCATGTAAGCTGATGGCTTCATATGGCTGCATGGTGCTGCATCAGCTATTAGCTACTAATAGCATGTTCCCACATTGCTCCCATCTTAGAATGCTCAAATATGGGCAGATGTTTAGAATATCATTTTTTAAAACCTTTTGGCTGTTGATCAATTCCCAGCATCCAGTCCTGATTAGAATGCAGAGTGTCTTCTTTCAGATTTGGAATTTTTAATTACCTAATCAGAAAAAGACAAGCAGGAATTTGTAATGCAACGACGGAGGATCTCCTGAATGCTTCTTGGACTTATTACCATAGTCTGTAGTTCTTGATGCTCATGCATTGCTTATCTTTCAAAGACTAATTACTAGTAAAGAACATGCAGCTCTAACAGAGAAATTGTATTGTACAGCGATTTTAGCAAAAATAGGATTGGTGGTGTATTATGAAATCCTTGTAGGGATAGGGGTTGGAAAGACAGCCTCATGGCAGGGTGCAGTGGATAATCTAAACCAGTGGAGCTCACTCTGTAAAACACAGTGGGTTTTAGTCTTAAATGAATGACGTGTCTGATGCCACTAGTAATATATTTTCAGTGGAATTGAGGGAGCAATTGAACTGTGTTTTGCTATTCAATGTTTTGCAATGATGAAGTGATAATTTAGTACGGGGTGGGGGGAGGTGTAGATAGCTTTGTTCTTATTTCCTAAAGCCCTGGACACTCAGGGATCAATAGGAAAGTTGGGTTGTTTTATTGTTCATTTGTTCTTTGTATACACATGGTGTGTATGTATGTTTCTTATTACTTTCTTGGAAGCTTGAGTTCTTTTATCCTTTAAATTAAGTGGATCCTTCAACTACCTCACTTGCCTTAATCACACAACCTGAACATTTAACTCCAGGTAACAAATGACCATCTTGCTCCCCCTAGTGGAATTGTAACTCTACTTCAAAGTTTGAGAGTTAAATTTGTTTCACTAGAACACGTTTGATTTAATGTCTTATTTTTGGAAAGTAAATATTTTCCAAGTTTATTTTTGAAGAATGAGAATAAAAAATATTGCAGTGAATGAGATAAAAGGGATTCAGGTAGAGACAGTGGTGTTCTGATGATAAGATTTCACTTCCTGGTGTTAGCGAGGTTAGCTACAAAACGTATAGTGGCTGTCAAATTCCAGGACCTCTCTGTTCTTCACTTCTATCCTTGGAAGGTCAGGTGTCATCAGCCTGGTGGACAGTCACCTCTAGAAGTCACTGTCCACACTCCTGGGGGAGATGGGAGGGTGCTGGTTATTGGTGATATGGAAAGACAAGGACTAGTCCCATCCCAATAAATATCACTTGTGCCATTGGAAACTAGGTTCAGGAAGTATCCTTCTGCCTTCTGAATTTACTCAAGAGACCATATCAGTATTCGCAGCATATGGTAATTATCCCAAGCTAATAGCTGCTAAGTCTTCTAAAAAATTCTGGTAATCGAAGCTAAAATAATTGCCGACTCTCTTCACATTTTCCTTTTTTTCCCTTGCCACATTTGATTTAATGTCTTATTTTTGGAAAGCAAATATTTTCCAAGTTTATTTTTGAAGAATGAGAATAAAAAATAAAATATTTGTTTTTCAGGTGATCCTTGTTATGATTTAGTGTTTATTGAACTTTGTACTCTATTCTGTATCCTCATATGTAGATGCTAGAACTGAAATGTGGGAAACTGTTAAAAAAAATACAGCCCTCTACTTGTTGAAGGATACATTCTAAGACTCCCATGGGGTGTCTGACACCACAGATAGTGATTCTGTCTATATAAAGTTTTTCCTATACATCCATACTTATGGTGAAGTTTAATTTATAGATTAGGCACAGTAAGAGATTAACAAAAAATAATAAAATAATTACAATAATATACCTTAATGAAATTGCCCGAGTCACTATTATGCTCTGAGGCCATTAATAAGTAAGAAATACTTAAACATGAGCACTGTGATTCTCTGACAGTCACTTTGATAAATCGAGACAGCCACTAAATGATTTATGGGCAGGTAGTATATACATAATGGCTACACTGGATGAAAGGTTGATTCATATCCCAGGTGGGGCAGGCATAAGATTTCATGATGTTATGCACAATGGCACACAATTTAAAAGTTATGAGATTACTTACTTCCAGAATCTTCACTTAATATTTTTGGACTGTGGTTGAGTACCATTAACTGAAACCCATTGAAAGTGAAACTGTGGATGAGTTTCAGGGAGGGGTTATTATATCTTTATATACCAAGGATTAGCACCCTGCTCTTGTGCAGATAAAGCTTTACTTTTAAGCCTCATCAAGGTCAACATAAAAGCTATAATGGATATCAGATCGAAGGGCAGCACAGTATATGCCCTCAATAACTTATGAATAAAAATATTGTAATTAGAATATTCCCCCTTTCTTAAAATTATTTAAAGAGACACTATTTAGATGCATTATGTTTCAAATATTTATTCTAAGATTTAGTGTTTATCTGGGGAAAAATGAAACAGCAGAATTGAATTAAAATTTCATCAAAAAAGAACATCAAAATGCTCTCTGGGCCTGTTTTATTTGTGGTGTATAGGGGGGAAAATCAAGAGAAAAGCTCATAAAATTAAAAAACTTCTGTTTGCTCATGAGTCAGAGTAATTTAGTTCAAGAATTACATCCATGCAAACATACAGCTTTCATTTAAGCAAAGTGTGAATTTTGGAGTTCTGGTTTGGAATCCTGTTGTGTGATGCTTGTATTCACATTTGCAAAGGCAGATGTTGCTATGGTCACATAGCACAGCTGGACTATAGATGTCCATCTAGAAGGCTTTGAGCCCTGGAGAGCAGGCAGTGTTTGAATGGAAATCAGCATATCTCTCTGCATATATGCCTAAGCCTAGCTCTGTATGTGTACAGTGTACACATGTGCAGCTGTCGGGATCTGAGTGCATATATAAGCCTGCAGCGCTGGAGAAGTTACTACCACAGCTCAGCCTCTTCCCAATGGATGCTGGGAATTTTGTGCACTGACAATATGATACAAAGCCGCTTTTAGCAGTGCCCAGGGATATTTGGGAAGCTCCACCACAGATCTCTCCCTTCTTAAGGACTGTTCTGGTGACCTTCTCTGGCAGCTGTGTCAGAGTGCCTCTCCTTGGGGACATTCCAGGCATAGCTTGGAAGGCTTTCCTTTCTTGAGAGGCATGAAGACCTAGTGAATGCAACAGAATATCTGTCTGCATTCCTTACACTCCTGAGGGATAGGCTTTGCTTACTTTGCTGTGTTCCTTTAAAGTGACTGACTGGTGCATTAATGACTGGGGTAGGTTTGCACCTTAGAATCTTATTTTCTCAAGGGTAGAGTGAGCACTGTTGATTTAACGCCCAAATCCTGTCACACCTGGCTTTTCTGTGTCATCTATGGTTGTTGGTGTTTGGTTTTTAAAATTTTTCTCTTTAAGGTTCAAAAACGCAGAAATTCACATACGAGCATTTAACTGTGAGCATGGCAGAGAATGAAATAGATAATTGAGATTCAGCTGGAGGCTGGGTCAGCAGGTAGTCAGCAAGAATGTGGAAGGACCTCTTTATTTTGGGACAGAGCAACCAGCTAAACTGAACCAGAAGAAAACCAGTATTCTTTTCAAGATCGTCTTTCTTGCTACTTAGTTGTTGGCAATTGGAGAAAATATATCTATACCTTGGAAACATAGTAGACCTGACAGAGCATTTGGGGGTGGGAGGGATACATCTGTCCATTTTCTGGTAGCTTTCATGACACAGGGGAAACCTGTGGACAAACATCTGGCATGTTGAAATATTCGCCTGCAGTGTGACATGTTTCATGTAGTGTTTCCTTAAGGAATCTTACTATAGCTACTGTTAATGCTTATATTGGTCCCCCAAACTATCAACAAGCACCATCAAAACCTGTAAGAAAGGCAGCAGGAGGGTTAAAAAAGAGAAAAGAAAGTTTATGGGGATAATGAGGACTCAGACTCCCAAGTAGATAGCATGGGGAGAGGTCAAGGTAGATGATGATATTTTACCCAAAGTCAGTGTTTGGCAATAGTTACTAAAAATTAGATGGTGACTTATTAAAAATCTAGTCCCCTCCATCCCCCAGATATATTAAATCAGAATCTCCAGATAGTAAGTATCTTGGTTGATTCTTAATGGAAAGACAAATTTTGGGAAACTGCCATCATCTTCTTGTCTACTGGGACTAAAATATTTCCAAGTTGTAGGTAAATGTGCAGTTTATGTATGTACATGCTTGTATGTGGGCATATGTGTATGTGATTGCCAACGATTTTGAAGTTTGAGAAGAAATGGTCAAATATTCCATATTGGCATCATTAAACATCTCTTAACAAAAAGCATTAATTCTTTGTTTGGTTACAGAAGGTTTTCCCATACATTACCTCATTTGATCCTGATTACAAACCCATGGAGAAATTGGGCAGCAATAATCAGGCTCAGTCCTAGATTACCCATGGGAATTGGGCTCAGCATGTGGTTGGAAGTGGTAGAGCTGGCTCTGAATAGGATTTTTCACCATGTGGGGTAAACCTATCATCCACACCTCCCACGGCCACTTTTCTGCTTTCATCCCACACTCTAGTCACCAGGTTGATGACTGTTTTTGACATGTCAGGTTCTTCTTATGTCCACCCCTTTGCATATCTGCTCACACTCCTGGATGCCCCTTCTCCCCTGTGGGCAAACTCGTTCATGAAGTTGCCTTCCACAAAGCTTTTCTGAATTTGGTTTTGTCCTTACCCACCCCTGACCCCACCAAGCTAGTTGCTCTTTCAGCTGGGTTTCCATCACACTTGATGGATCCTTCTACTATGTATTGGGGTCTTCTTTAGTATGCATGGGTTTAATAAGAGCTCAGTAATGGCCCCTCTGACATTCTAACCCCTCACTATACTACTTAAATGGTAGATTAAATCATTTTTAAATTAGTCAGTACTTGTTGGCGAAAGCTATGGGAAGCATTTGGGAAAGATTTAAAGGGTTTTACAAAATTGTCAAAAAAAAAAAAAAGTTCAGGTGACCTGAAGCATGGCCACTAACACCCTCTATGAATGGAATTGTTTGAGGCTTCTAAGGAACATTTTCTATTAGGAAGTGGAAGAGTGATAGGACTCTTAGTCTGTGTGGGCAACAGCTCTCAGACTGGGTGGCTTAAATAACACACATCTATTTTCTTACAGTTCTGGATGCTGAAAGTCCAAGATCAAGGGCTAGCAGGGTTGGTTGATGGCAAGGCCCTTATTCCTTCTTGCAGTATCCTCTGTGGCCATTCTTGTGTATGCAGGCTAAGAGAGAATTTGGGAGCTCTGTGTCTTCTCCTCCTCTCATCAGGACATCAGTCTTATTGGATTAGGGCGCCACCCTTATGACCACATTAATTGTCTTCCAAAGGCCTTATCTCCAAATATAGTTACACTGAGGGGATTAAGGCTTCAACATATGAATTTGTGTGTGTGTATGTGTGGGGGGGCACAATTCAGTCCATAACGGGGACTAGAAACACAAAATCATATATTTGGAAATTTTAGGGCCTATCAAAGACAATTTCAACTACAGGTGATTTTCATGTTACACTTACTTTAGTTCATAGCCCTATGAATGCTTTCAGGTTGCATTATAGTTATTTCTTTATGTAAATATCTCTCCAACTAGACTTCCAAGTGAGGGTAGATCTGAACCTTATTTATTTTTGTCTGCTGATTATAATTGTCTAATGAACTTGGAGCAAATCTTCTTCTCACCGTCTGCCTCTGAATGCAATACAGTGTATTAATTGTAGTTCTAATTCCTGTTCCCTTGTGTTTACAGCCGCCTCTCGTCCAAGCAATCTTCAGTGGTGATCCAGAGGAGATACGGATGCTCATACACAAAACTGAAGATGTGAACGCACTGGTAAGAGATGCTGGGGTTTTGTTGCTTAGGCCTGCTTCACCTGGGCAGGCAAGGCTCTTCTCCTGTTCTGTACTGCGAAGCCCTTTCGTAAATGGTGAAAACTCTGGACGCTTTCTTAGAATACTGTTTTATAAGCCCACCCAATAAAATACAGATTTCAGGAAGGAAATATACTGAGATATGGTTATCAAAATATTAAAAATTAAATTTCTGATATAACATATATACTTCTTTATTAACACTTTAAAACAAGATACAGCAGATCCCGATAATGACCATAAAAAGTGAAGCTGGACATGGTGGCACATGCCTGTAATACCAGTGACTTGGGAGACTGAGGCAGGAGGATAGTGAGTTCAAAGCCAGCCTCAGGAAATTGAGGTGCTAAGCAACTTAGTGAGACCCTGTCTCTAAATAAAATATAAACAAAGAACTGGGGATGTGGTTCAGTGGTTGAGTGCCCAATCTTCAGTATTCCGCCTTGCCCCCAAAGTGATGAGCATAGTCAGTATTTTGAGTTATATACCCTAATCCTAATATCATCTGTGCAATGCCCTCAATTTCTACTAGTGACAGTGTTGATGCTCTTGTGGCTTGCGTTCTTGTGGCTTGCTGTATGCATTCATAATGTAAGAAAATACTAAACTTCAATGAGACATCAGTACAACTAAACATGTAATATTCTCTTCCAAGGTGATGAGCCCATGTAGCAGGGCTTGGCAACCTGTGTTCCTTCACCTGGATGCATTTATATAGGCCACCAGCTATGAGGTTTCCATTTTTTAAATAGTTTAAAAAAAAAGACAAGAGAAGAGTAATATTTTGTGACCCATAAAAATGATATGAAATTCAAATTTCAGTGTCCATAAATAAGGTTCTGTTGGCATGTGCCTTGCTTTTGCATGGTAGCAGCTGAGCTGAGTTTTTGTGACAGACTATACATAACCTGCAAAAAAAAAAAAAAAATTCTTTCTAGCTCCACAGAAAACGTTTACTGGTTTCTGCCCTACAGGGTTCACAAACCTGGGAGGAATGACTGGCCCAGGCATCCTGTGTTCCCCCTGAAAGTGTATATAATAGGTATGTGCCTTTGTGCACCTTGTTATTTCTCTATGAAAAGGGTCCAGTATTTTATCAGATTCTTAAGAGATCCCCAAAAGATTAAGAATCAGTGGATCTGGAAGGTTTTCAAACAAACAAGCCAACCTGTGATGAAGAAAGGTAAAAAGTGTTAGTCAGAAATTTACTCTTTTAATAGTTTCCTAGAGGTAGGTTGAACAAGCAATTATGTGTGGTACATGCTACTAATTCTCTTAATGTAATTCAATTATTGAAATACTCAAGTCCACCAGGGAGAAGAGTTCTCTTTAAAGTCTCTAGTGTTCAGTGGAAATGACAGAAAGGGTCAAGTGCCTCTTTAGTGTAAGCAGAGCTTTGCCAGGGAGAGAGAGATGGTGTTGAAGGTTGCATTTCTATCTGGTTGCTGAATGCTTTATTCAGAAGACAGGTCTTGTTCTGTGGCCACAGCCATTGTTTCATGGTAGTGCAGGTTGGTGTGACTTTTTGAAAAGGCTTGTAGGGGTTTCTCTCCAGCTTGTAGGGGGTGGGGTGGGGTGGAGGGGAGGATGTTTTGTGACATTTTTGCAAGGTAAGCACAGATAGAGCCAGGGACAGAGTACTGGAGAAGACAATTGGGCACTGATCCAGAGCCTGCGAGGTATGACCTGTACTTTTGAGAGGAGGCCAGGCAAGTGAGTTCACTGTCCAGTCTTTTGATATCACGGGAGTCCGCCCAGCCTGTTTGGTGGCTGTGGGCCAAGCTTAGGCAAGCCCAAGACAAGGTTTCTACCTTTTCCTGATGATCATGAGCAAACAGAACTTTTGTTCAGTCACACACCAAGAAAGGTTGTACTGGCTCCTGAATGGCCTTTATTTCTCCTTGGGCAAGTGACAAACAGTTGCTGGCTGATAAAGGTTTAGGAGAGATTAACTTAAATCGTAACCCAGCTGTATTGCTGAATTAGTTAGATAGGTTAGCTGCTCTAACATGTAGACTCCTGAATGTCTGATGGGTGTATGACATGGGAAGTTTAGTTCTCTTAGGAACAGATTAGAGGAGTGACCACTATTCTACATAGGGGCCCAGGTAACAGTCCAAGTTCACTGTTGGGATCGTCTCCAGTTTAGTGAGCCAGAAGGGACAAAAGTGCCCTGAGGAGAAGTGTGGAAAGATCTTTATGGATCAGCTTGGAAGTAGCATGTTTCACTTCTGATCAGACCCCATTCACCAGAGCTCTGTGATATGGCCACACCTGACTACACGGCTGAAATTATGTAACTGTGCCCCACCAATATTTGGTCGTACATAATCATAGGGAATTCAAATGATGCCTCTTACTTATCTATGGGGTTGTCTTATCCATTCTATAATTACTGAGTTGAGACCATGCTAAGTGCTAGAGACAGAACAGTCTGATAGTGCTTTCTCTCATGGAGTTTATAGCACAGCCGAGAAATCAGGAAATGAGAAATCACTCTATGGCACTTTTTTTTTTTTTTAAACTGGGAATGAACTTGGTGGCACTCAACCACTGAGCCTCCTCCCCAGCCCTATTTTATATTTTATTTAGAGACAGACTCTCACCTTGCTTTTGCTGAGGCTGGCTTTGAACTTGCGATCCTCCTGCCTCAGCCTCCTGAGCCATTGGGATTACAGGCATGCGCCACTGCACCTGGCATCTATGGTACATTTTTGTCAGTGAAAATCGAGGGCACTTTGTCAGGGGAGGGGGTAGGTTGATCATGAGGATCTGACAGAGTGTGTGTAAACTGAGGCCTGAAGGACAGTAGGAATTTGCTTTATATCTGTGTGCCGCTAAATGTACGGTAGGAGGAAAAGGTGGGAAGAAGGAGGAGTAAATGATACATGAGCAGCTGCATGGCTGAAGGAAGCCTGCCTTCCTTAGGCTCAATGCTCTTCTTTGCCAGTGTTCCTTGGGGATCAGTCCGATTGAACATTTCCCCCGGGGTTGGGGTGGAGTGGGTCACGCAAGGGAAGTGATTGCTGGCAGAGGACCTAGAGAGATGGGAGACGCCTGAAGATCTGATCTGTAAGCCTGGAGTGCATTCCAGGAGGGAGGAGGAGAGGCTGAGAACTGATACACCTGAATGTCAAGGAAGGGAAATATATGGTGGAAGAGCCTCCTGTTCCTAGGAAGACAGTGTTTGCTTCTCACCTTTTGCTTTTCTTCCTTTACTCCCCACTTGCTATTCTCTTCTTTCTTTCTGGTGCTGGAAATGGAACCCAGGGCCACATGCATGTTAAGTATGTGCTTCACCATTGAGTGTACCCCAGCTCCTCGCTGTTCATTTCTATCCCAGAGTCTGAATTTTTCACCTTTCTTTTTTTCCCTCCCACCTCTCCGTGTGTTTTGATGGGCATGTGTTCTTTGGTGTAATTCACTCTTTGATTAGCTGATCCTGGTAATAGAAATCAGTTTCATTCAATTGGCCCTCTGTGTTTTCCTCCACTTTCTTTCTCACTAATGGTATTCATGAACCTATGCTTCAACGGAACCAAATTACTCAACCCTTTGAGATTCATTTTATTCTCTTGTGTATTTCTTACTTCTCTGTGTCCTAATTTCACCTGCCCTTTCATACCTACTGCTCCTTCCGCTAAGGTGTCCTAATTTTCAATTTCTGTCTGCTGACTTCTCTGCTACCTCCCCAACCCAGCCAAAGAGATCTACCTCTTCTCTCAACTCCCACAGTTCTTTATACTTCATTGATCACTTTCCACTCCTTCAGTTATTTATTTCTATATTTTGCATCTGAGAGATGAATATGCTTGATGACATGATCATGATCTCATTTATTCTCATTTGCTCAATTGCCCAGCCTAGTCTTTGTTATACATTGAGTGAATGACTTAATCCCACTTTATTGAGTCAACTTGTGGTGACCTACATTTTATTTCTCCCCTCGAGGACTAATTGTGGAACAGAGTAAGCATCTGGCTTAGTGTCCCTCTGGTGTAAGTTGTAAGATGGAATTCTTTTTTTTTTTAATATTTATTTTTTATGTGTAGTTGGACACAATGCCTTTATTTTATTTACTTATTTTTGTGTGGTGCTGAGGATCGAACTCAGGGTCTCGCACATGCTAGGCGAGTACTATACTGCTGAGCTACAACCCCAGCCCCGAGATGGGAATTCTTGAAGGATTAAAAGCCTATAGATTGATTTGAGGAGACAGGAGGATCAGGAGGAGCACTCTGGTTCTTTGTGTGGATTCTTTGGCTACTGGTGTACCACAGCCTGGAAACATGGGATGACCATTGTACACTCTGAGAAATCCATTTAAATTGACCTACTATATGGGCTGAAAATTAGAAAGTTTCTAGAAGTCTCCATCCAGCTAACCAAATTGAACTTGAGGTGGAGAATAGCTTCTGAATTTCAAAGTTTCAGGATGTAGGGACCCAGAAAAATCAATATGTGAACTCAATAAAATATTCTTGGGATTATGTTCTGACAACACAATGTTAAGAGGACTGACTTACCATGCCACACGCTAACAGGGACAGAGAAAAATTGGCACCTGTCCATGGTGAGTGGTCAAGATGGGAAAGGAACTCTGCCATATGAGGAGTAGTTATAGAAATTGGTGATGTTTTAATAGACTTGGAAAGGCCAGGAGAAGTGTCCTAAATAGTTCATTTTATGCTGATAAGTTAAACCTGTCATATGTCATGTGGTTGTAAGCTACAGAAAATAAGATTTCAGGTCAAAAGATAAATAATAGCTGTGTAAAGAAGGAAGGAGCTGGGCACGGTGGCACACACCTGTAATACCAGCAGCTTGGGAGGCTGAGGCAGGAGGATAGTGAGTTCAAAGCCAACCTCAGGAAAATTGAGGTGGTAAGCAACTCAGTGAGACCCTGTCTCTAAATAAAATACAAAATAGGGCTGGGGATGTGGCTCAGTGGTCAAGTGCCCCTGAGTTCAATTCCCGGTACCCTCCCCCCACCAAAAAAAGAAGGAATGAGTTGACTCCACAGGTATGCTTCTTGAACCTCCTCTAGACTGGAGGTTCTACAGGTGACCAACAGTAGCAGAGACAGCCCCATTCTCCTGTCTTGCATCATTCATGGTACTTTGTTCCTTTGAGTCTTCAGAATCAAAATTTCATCTTGGGATAGCACTACTAAATTGGGGTTGGCATGTAAGTTGAAACCTCCTTCCCGCACCTGGACTGAGTGATATTTAGTCTTTTCCAACTGTAAAAAGACTGTAGTTCCAAGATTTATGAATCTCATATAATAGCAACCCCTGATGTTTGCTTCTTTTTTAAAAATATCATTTACAGAAGCGCATGTGCACTCATGCTTATTATTATACCAAATAAAATTAACAGTAATTGCTCAACATCATTTAGTACCCAGCACATGCTCAATTTTATTTCAATAGTTTCAAAAATGTCTTTTTACAGTTGAGTTGTCCCCAAATTGATTTAGTCCATCTATTTTATTCAACAAAATAATTTTGTCAAGCAGTTAAATGTTTATTGCTTGCACTAACAGGATTTGACCCAAGTATATTGATGCAATTTCTTTACCCTCTCTAATTCCAAGATAGAAGGAGATAATATATGAAAATAATGAAATAAGTCTTGAGACAAAAGCTAAGCTTGTCTCAACAAAAAACTTCTAGTAAACAAAAGGGAGAAAAATCATCACATCTGCAGTTCTTGATTCGAGGAACTAATTTAGGTGATGCTGGCCTGCTACTCTCAAGATCCAAGTGAAAAAAAGGACACTGGCATTGTATAAGGAGGTGGCTTTTGGGCTGGAGTTATAGCTCAGTGGTAGAGTGCTTACCTAGCATGTGTGAGACACTGAGTTCGATCCTTAGCACCACATAAAAATAAGTAAAATAAAGGTATTGTGTCTATCTACAACTAAAAATGTATATATTAAAAAAGAGGTGGCTTTTTAAAGAATGAGACATATTGACGATAATAAGCTTGTAATTTATTTGTGGTGTGTGTGTGTGTGTGTGTGTGTGTGTGTCTTTGTATGTATATGTTGGGTGTTTTACTATTTCTTTTAAAAACAGAATATGTTTTAAAAATCCATTCATGAGGGCTCAATATGGCTCCACCCAAAGAACTTGGCATGAGCAACCTACTCTCTTCTCTAAATATTTCTCAGCTTGATTCTATCATGTCAAATTTCCTCAAACATTAGAAAAATAAACCGCAGCCTAGATTTCGATGCTTCTTGATTTTTGTGTATTTTTCCTCCTACTTGCTTTTCTTCTCTTTTAATAAAGAATTTGATATGGGAATGAAGACCTGAGATGTTTTGCCCTCTCAGAGACCTGGCTATCCTCTAAATTAGACCTGAATCCATAATTCTGGGAAAACAAGAGCTGCAGGCAGGGGTGACAAACCAGATCTCAGGGTCCTAAGAATGCCAAAAGTGCCTTGTCAGTGGGTGTGACGAGTCACTCGGCTCCCTTCAAGTTCCAAGCAGGAATGCAGGTGCCCTGTGCCTAGACTTCAGTTTTTAAAAGAAAATACAGGAAATCTCTAAATTGTTAAATGTTGGTTCCCAAAAAAAAGGTTCCAACAGTGTCAGGGCCAAAGAAAACATATCTGTGGGCCAAATCCAGCCTGTAGGCCACTGTTTTGCTAACTGTGGATGAGAACAGCAAACATTGAGCAGTTGAGGTTTCTCTGGTCACCTGCATCTGGAACACTATTGCCAAGGTCCTGTGTTCTGGGGAGAGCAATGGCTTGTGTTTGCTAAGTGTTGACAGCATTTCTGGCCGGGTAGTCAGGGGTGGTGGGGGATGAGAGGGGAGCTTAGGGAAGCTGGTAGTTCCTTCACAATTCTGGAAATGGTGCTTTATGTCCTCAGGGTAGGTGCACTGACAATACTGTCATATCCCTCTGCCGCTCCCTGGTTGGACCCTGGCCCAGAATATGGGGTTGTGACTTCAAAGCCATGACCTGTGTCCTGTAAAGGATGATTCATGAACTCTTGATGGCACCAATCAGGTTTGTAGAGATGGTGCTTCGTGGCCACTTAAAATGTGTGAAGGCAGGTCTGATTATCATCAGTCCTTGTTATCCTGGAGGGTGCTCAGCAGTGAGAGGCCTGATTTCTCCAGCACTGAGTGTGGAAGTTGGGGAGCCAGCCTCTGAGAGGGAGAAGTCTTACATGGTATATGATTTACAGCCTCCCCATAATAGAGATGGGTGTTTTGGAGCTCTGGAAACACTCCAAGTATAATGGCAGTAGTGTGTTTTTTTTTTTTTTTTTTTGGTTGTTCAAAACATTACAAAGCTCTTGACGTATCATATTTCATACATTAGATTCAAGGGGGTTATGAACTCCCATTTTTACCCCAAATACAGATTGCAGAATCACATCGGTTACACATCCACATTTTTACATAATGCCATATTAGTAACTGTTGTATTCTGCTACCTTTAGCAAAAGTTCTCTATAGGTTTAATGCAATGCCAATCAAAATCCCAATGGCATTTCTTGTAGAAATAGATAAAGCAATCATGAAATTCATATGGAAAAATAAAAGACCCAGAATAGCAAAAGCAACTCTAAGCAGGAAGTGTGAATCAGGCGGCATAGTGATACCAGATTTCAAACTATACTACAGAGCAATAGTAACAAAAACAGCATGGTACTGATACCAAAACAGGCGGGTGGACCAATGGTACAGAATAGAGGACACAGAGACTAATCTACAAAGTTACAACTATCTTATATTTGATAAAGGGGCTAAAAGCATGCAATGGAGGAAGGATAGCATCTTCAACAAATGGTGCTGGGAAAACTGGAAATCCATATGCAACAAAATGAAACTGAATCCCCTTCTCTCGCCATGCACAAAAGTTAACCCAAAATGGATCAAGGAGCTTGATATCAAATCAGAGACTCTGCGTCTGATAGAAGAAAAAGTTGGCTCCGATCTACATATTGTGGGGTCGGGTTCCAAATTCCTTAATAGGACACCCATAGCACAAGAGTTAATAACAAGAATCAACAAATGGGACTTACTTAAACTAAAAAGTTTTTTCTCAGCAAGAGAAACAATAAGAGAGGTAAATAGGGAGCCTACACCCTGGGAACAGATTTTTACTCCTCACACTTCAGATAGAGCCCTAATATCCAGAGTATACAAAGAACTCAAAAAATTAAACAATAAGATAACAAATAACTCAATCAACAAATGGGCCAAGGACCTGAACAGACACTTCTCAGAGGAGGACATACAATCAATCAACAAGTACATGAAAAAATGCTCACCATCTCTAGCAGTCAGAGAAATGCAAATCAAAACCACCCTAAGATACCATCTCACTCCAGTAAGATTGGCAGCCATTATGAAGTCAAACAACAACAAGTGCTGGCGAGGATGTGGGGAAAAGGGTACTCTTGTACATTGCTGGTGGGACTGCAAGTTGGTGCAGCCAATTTGGAAAGCAGTATGGAGATACCTGGGAAAGCTGGGAATGGAACCACCATTTGACCCAGCTATTCCCCTTCTCCGACTATTCCCTGAAGACCTTAAAAGAGCGTACTACAGGGATACTGCCACATGGATGTTCATAGCAGCACAATTTACAATAGCTAGACTGTGTAACCAACCCAGATGCCCTTCAATAGATGAATGGATAAAAAAAATGTGGCATTTATACACAATGGAGTATTACTCTGCACTAAAAAATGACAAAATCATGGAATTTGCAGGGAAATGGATGGCATTAGAGCAGATTATGCTAAGTGAAGCTAGCCAGTCCCTAAAAAATAAATGCCAAATGTCTTCTTTGATATAATGAGAGCAACTAAGAACAGAGGAGGGAGGAAGAGCAGGAGGAAAAGATTAACAGTAGTGTGTTAATATTATTTTGCAACTGCTAGACACTTTTACAGCAGGTGAGAAAAAATCTAGCAACTAAAAGATGTGCTTTGTAAATAGCTTGAGAAAATGAACATAAAGGGTTCAGCTCTTTCTTCCCATTAGATACTAAATTTGGGTGGAGGATGCAAATGTGAATCTTTGAGGCATATTATTATTAGATGAAAGAAAATAACTAAGATGGAAATTGTTTAAAATTAATTTTTAAATTCAGTGCACTTGAGGTGGTTGGTAGGAACTGGGTTGGGAAATTTGACAAAGTAATTCTAAACTTTATTTAGAGGAACAACCATGTGAGACTAAGCCTGGAAATTCTTGGGTTAAAAAAAAATCAATGGGTAAAAGCATCACAAAACATATTAAAATAAATTACAAAACTATAGTAATCCAGACAGTAAGTCATTGGTACAGGAATAGACAAGCAAACTGGTGGAATAGACTAGAGAATCCAGAATTAGAACCAAATGTGTATGGATATTGGTCTGAGAGAAAGGCACGCATTTTAAATAACTGGGGATGAGATAGATTACTTAATAAATAGGGTTGAGACAACTAGATAGCCAGATGTAAAAATATAAAGCAGAATACTTATCTATTTCATTTTGTCAAGATAAATTCTAGATACAGAAAATAAAAAGATGAAAGTAGTGGCATAAAACAAGGGGGGAATATTTTTGCATTGTTGGTGTGGAGAAGCACTTTCTAGGCATAATAGCAAAGGTAAAACCATAACAGTAGAGGTGGTTGTCTTTTAATATGTAAAACTATAGACCATTATATATTAAGTCACCATAAATAAGGTTAAAAGATAAACTCAAAATAAGTACAGGATATGTGAAAAGTGATAATGTTCCTAACATATAAAGAATGCTTGCAATTTTTTTTTTTATAAAGAGATAAACACCCAAATAGTGGAATGGGAAAAGACATGCTGAGGCCACTTACCAAAAGAAAAATACAGATAGCTAAAAGTTATGTGAAAAATTGCTCAATCTTAACCTCACCTGAAATCTAAGAATTCAAGTAGATATTCACAACCATTCAGTATCATTCTTTACCCATCAGATCAGCAAAGATGAAAATCTGGTCTCAATCACTGCTGGCTTTTTAGGGAGAGTGTACTTGGTACCCGGCTCTGGAGGGCATTTGGATAGCTTGCATTAGCATCTACCTGTACACACTGTTTGGCACAGCAGCACCATACTGGGGAGTTTACACTGAGGGAGATCATTGGCCAATTACACATGCAAAAAGATGTTGTTTTCCCTGTGGCTTCTAATAATAAGAAATTAGAAATAACCAGTAGGTTATTTTATAGTATACATCCATTGGCAGTTATGCTATCTTTAAGAAGTGATTTGTATTAATTTTTACTTATTATATATATTCACTGAAAGGTAAGATCTTCAAGATGTACTTTTTAGTCAAAAAGTTTTTAAACAGCATATGTCATGTGTTTATGTAAGTGTAGAAGAGATCTAGAGGAATGTTCTCCAAAAGATTAATCATAGTTGAATCTAGATAGTGAGACTTTTACTTTTTCTTCATTCCTTTTTCTACTATTACATTTTTTTTAATCCTGATCATGTATTATGCTTATAAATAATGAAAACAAACTTATATAAACACACACATGCACACACAAGCCAACAAACCAGCTTCCACAGTTGCTCACATTTAGTATAAGTGCACTCATTGTATCTGTCAGTTTGAGTAAACATAGATCATATTTCAGTGGCCTAGCACTTGTGACCCGTAGTGATAATCATAGCTGTGTTCCCATCTTAATCATGTTAGGACTTGTCTCCTGGTATGAGCTGGGGTTTGAGGAAGTGGTGTTGGTAGGAGCTGTCATCTCAGTAGAGTTCTTTTATTTTTGTCATATTTTTATGGTTTAGATCTGGAATATGCCCAAAGTCTCATGTGTTGAGGGGTCTCCATTCCCATTGCAGCAATGTTCAGAGATGGAGGTTTGGGAAAGTGATTGGAATCATGAGGGCTCTGACCTTATCAATGGGTTAATTCATTAAGAAATTAATAACTAATTGGATTATTGGGAGGTAGTGGAAACAGTAGTGGGGCCTAGTTGGAAGAAGTCAGTTACTGGGGCCCTTCTTCCCACTCTGTCTATTTCCCATCCATCATAAGGTGAATAACTTTTCTCCACCATGCCATCTCCACCATGAAATTCTGCCTCACCACAGGCCTATAGCAATGGAGCCAGCCAACCATGGACTGAAATTTCTGAAATCATGAGCCAAAATAATCTCTCCTTTTCTTAAGTTGTTTTCCCTTAGGCATTTGTCCCAGTGATGGAAAACTGACCAACACCACCATGTTTTCTCCTTTTGGGGAAATTTCAGGGGGGCCCATTGATTGATGTTGGAGACTGTAAATGGGCATGGATGAGATTCTAGGTGACAATATCATAAAATCTAACATTGGGCTGGGGATGTGGCTCAAGCAGTAGCGCGCTCGCCTGGCATGAGTGTGGCCCGGGTTCGATCCTCAGCACCACATACAAAGATGTTGTGTCCGCCGAAAACTAAAAAATAAATATTAAAAAAAAATTCTCTCTCTCTCTCTCTCTCTCTCTCTCTCTTAAAAAAAATAAATAAAATCTAACATCTTTAGCTTCAGTATAGGAGCCACATTTTATATCATAAATTATGGAGAAAGAATGATTAGTTTTGATTGGGGTGAAAATCAGATTTTCCAGACAACTTGTATTTTCTAATTTCGTATACAATGAGAATATACTTGGTAATCAGAAAAAAATTAAGTTGTGGAAAAGTGGTAACTCTTATGTTTTTAAGCTGAATTGTGCAGAGATAACCATATGCCCAGATTATTCTTAAAGAACTCACTTAAAAGGTATAAAGTATATTTCAGATCAGTTATTCCAGCTTTGATTTTTTTTAAATCAAGGATACATAGCTGCCTAGGACTAGTGTGGCACTCCCTGGTGTCATGACCCATCTATTTCTTTTTGTGCTGCCATCTTGATATGTGGCTTCTATCCTAACAAAAGGAACATTTGAGCTCCAGCCATCACATCCAAATTCCAGCTAGAAGGAAGGAGGCAGGCAGAAGGGTAGGCTCCTTCTCTTTAAGGACACTTCAATAAGCACATGATTGCTTATATATTTTCCAGAACAATATCATGTGCTCAGCTAAAAATTGGGGGTTTCTATGATGAACAGAAAAGTTGGAGCAAACCAGCAGTCTCTGCTATGATATATGAAAGCCTTTTGTGACTTAGGAGTTGCTCTAAGTTCAGAAAAAATAGATCACTTAGGTAATATTGTCATGAAGTAGTGTCATATATATTCATTCATTTACAAAATATTTATTAAATAATAGTGCAAAATATTTTTAGCACTGGGGCTAACACTCCATATATTTCCCTACATACTGTCTTCATTAATTTATGTTATCTCAGAAAAGGATTTGAGGGAACTGGATAGCTGTGACCTTTTTCTCTGTTTTGCCAAGCATGTGGGAACAGAACATTACTAAGATACCATATTTCTTTCTTTGGGGCAGGGAGGGAGAAGGGTGACATTGTAGCATGTAATAAATAGCAGCTCTCAAGCTGAAGGGTAGAGACATCGTGTGCTTTCCCCCCCAGCTCACAGGGGCCCTGTCTTTTGTCATCAGTGCATCAGATTGATTTATATCTTGTATCCTCATTGCTTTGTGTACATGCCTTTTCCCCTACTAGGTTGACTTCATCTTCTGACCTCATTCCTTTCAACTGGGGACACTCACAGTTTGAACAAGCATGTGTTTTATTTGGGAAGAAAGAAAGAGAGAAAGGCAGACTGGTTGGGGGGAGAGGGAAGGGAGAAAGGAAGGAAGGAGGGATAAAGAAAGGAAAGAAAGAGCCACACAAGCAGGCATGCCTGCACAGACCTAATGATGGGGCAGTGCGGTCCATTACTGGCTGTTTCTCAGGAGGCCCTCCTATGTACAGGACCTTTAACAAATGGGATTTGCAGTTACAAGCTCAGGACATTCTATTTGGAAGGAATCAGGAGATGTCTGACATCCTGCCTCCTACTCTTTTTTTTTTTCTTTAAAAAATTTTTTTTTGTTGTAGATGGACACAGTACTTTTATTTTATTTATTAATTTTCATGTAGTGCTGACGATCAAACCCAGGGTCTCACACATGCTAGGCAAATGCTCTACCACTGAGCCACAACCCCGCCGCCTCCTTCTCTTTCAGTAATTGATGGGAGTGGAAATTTTTTAAGAAAAAAAATTTTTTTTTAAACTATGGAAAATTTCGGACATTCAGAAAACAAACATGAGCCCACCACTAAAACTGAAGAAATATTACCACATTTACTTTGAAAAGATCATAATAAACTTTCATGGATTTAGAGGATCCCCCCTCCCCCATATAAACATATACTCATGTCCTATGTCATTCACATCTTTGCCAAAATGCCACCGTATCAGGGACAGTACCCGTGATGTTCCCATGTGAAATAGCAGAGTCTATCAGCCTCTTCTTCCTATAGCATTTGTCCCTACCTGACACATACAGTGAACTTACTGTTTGGTCTTTTGTCTTCTTCCACTAGCACATCAGATCCACGAGAGCTGGGTCCTGGCTTGGCTCACTCTTGATCCCCCTGAGAACTACAACAGGGCCTACCCAGGCCAGGAATGGGTGGCAGGGCTGAAGCCTCCTTCAGCTTTCTGACCTATGACCTCCAACCCCTGACCTCTCTCCAGGGAAGGCCACTGTCCTGAAGTTTTATATGTCTTTTTCTCCATCCTTGTCTTTATACACTCTAGTTTGATTTAAACCTTTTTGATTTTATACCTTTTTATATTTGTGTACATTTATGTACATATTTACCAAAACAATAGATAGTGTCATGTATCTTTACTTTTTATTGGTTGTTCAAAACATTACATAACTCATGACATATCATCTTTCATACATTTGATTCAAGTGGGTTATGAACTCCCATTTTTACCCCAAATACAGATTGCAGAATCACATCAGTTACACATCCACATTTTTCCATAATGCCATATTAGTGACTGTTGTATTCTGCTGCCTTTCCTATCCCCTACTATCCCCACTCCCCTCCCCTCCCCTCCCCTCTTCCCTCTCTACCCCGTCAGCTGTTGTTCAATTCTCTCCCTTGTTTTTTTAAAAACATCACACAGGCAAATAGTTGGTGTCCTCTGTAACTTGGATTTTCTCACTCAATGTTATGTGTTCAAGATTTATTTTTGAGGACACATGAGCATTCGTTCATATATTTCATATTCCTACAATATTCCCTCCAGGATTTTACCACTGTAAGTTTATTTTTGATTAAAGCTTTTAATCACACCTATGTCACTTTCTTTTGTCTAGTGCTGTCTGAGTCTGACCTGTAGTAAAAATTGTACTGGTTCTAAAAATGCACTAGAAAAATGACTAAGATAGAAAATTTTATGTCATGTGTGTTTTACCACAGTTTAAAAATCTGAGAACTTACCAAATTGTACACCTCAAAATGGATTAGAGAGTGGGACCATATAAGAATATTCATAAGGAATGTACTCTTTGTAAAAATAAAATCATTGTAAGTTGCATTTTTAGGGAATTTTACTCAGCACTACTGAATATGTTTGGTTATAAAATTATTTGTTTTCAACGAACTGTGATTTTGCTTTTTGTACTTAAAAATAGAATTCCCTCAGAAATAAATAATGTATGTTGCTATATAGTTCTCTCATATTAGAAAATCTGATGGCTTTTCTCTCAAGCAGGGGAAACTAAAGAACAAATACGTTGAGGTATTGTAAAGAGGTTTTCAGAGATTGGCTTTTGACAAGATTCCAAATGTCTGGGAAGTTTATTTTTTCCATAACATAATTACTTGATTTCAAATATAGGTACAGAATAATTACAATGCCTGGGTTATTCTTAGGACACATTTAAATATCCATTTTCTGAGCTTCTTGCTAGAGGACAAAGTTTTATTTAGATAGGGTTTTGCATATTTTGTAGATATGATTGCAGGTATAACTGAAAACATTAAGGAAGAGTTTACCACATGTAATTTGGAGTGACCACTCAGCAGTCTCAGGCTAAATGTGAAACTTTTCTAGAAAGGTCACACGATCTGTTTCTCATTTTGCTTATAGAAATCGATCTTGGGGCTGGACTATGAATATCTTGTGATTAAAGTCAGACTTGAGTTATCCCTATGACAATCTATGTAACAATTTAAAATCTGTTTTTTTTTCATACAAATTAATAAATTTGATTAGCATACTTCCTTGAACCTCATTAAAGTATTTAAAAAAATTTTTAAAACATATGGAGCAGTTAAATTAACTGTGGCTTATTTCACTTTTACTCCATCAGTAGGTGTTCATTATCTACTACGTTGCAGGCTTGTATCAGGGGCCATTATAAGAAGAATAGGACAGGTCTCTTGCCCTCCTGGACCACGTAATCAGGCAGGTATGAAATAGACAAACCAAGACAACAAAATCAGCATCAATGCTGCCATAGGAGTAGAACTGTTCTGTCACTGTATGTCCAGGACTCCTAGAGCAACGGATCACTGCATTCAGAGACAGCATCAGGAGATGCATGGGTAGGTGTGGGGCCGGGCATCAGAGCTGAAAAGCCCACCCACCCACCACCCTATCAACCACTTCTTCAGTCTGCTAAGAATAATAATATTAGTAATGGTAGAGATAAATAAGAGTAATTTCTTATTTGGGCAATTGATGTTTCCTCAGTCTTATATTAACTATGACTAAAAACATCTCTAGAGACTTCATTTTATTGATTTTTTAAAAAAGGACTAGAATTTCTAGAGCAGTTTTAGGTCAGCCAAATTCAGAAAGTAAAGAAGGTTTTTTCATATGCTGCTTGCCTTCCTGCATGCACAGCCTCCCCAGCTACCAACATCTTTCCCCCACAGTGGTACATTTGTTGCAGCCAGTGAACCTCCACTGATATATCACTATTACCCAATCCATAGTTTACCTTGGGATTCTCTCTTGGTGTTGCACAAGCTTTGGGTTTTTACAAATGCAGAATGACAGGTTCTCATCCTTACAGTGTCATATAGATAATTTTACTGCCCTATCCTGCTTTCCACCTATTCATTCTTCCTTTTCTGTCCTATTGATTTTTGTTTTATTTTATTGAATTTTAGCATCTCACCTAAGTAAGAACAGCCTGCCTAAGATGCAAAAGTAGCTCCCATTAGTTGGCACCCCCAGAGCCCTCTACCCCCAAAAGGCACTGTGGAATCAGCCTGCCTCTATCTGTGAGCTGCCGTGTTTTCCCAACTGCGTGCCTTTCCCACCACTCCTAGACCACCCTCATCTTCACGGAAAGGTCAGAAGTCCCTGGACAGATCTGCCTCTGTGCTTCTGAGGGCTGGGGCTCTTCTGTGCTCCAGATGTCTGATTACAATACAAACAGACCTATTTGCTTTTAGGGAAGCAAATGTTTTCTGTGTTCAACTGAGCTTGTAAAATTTCATTAAGAAGCTAATCATTAGCCCTGATTAAGTAAACACTGGATATTTGGCATGAATATTTTAACTTATTTCCAAGCTGCTTCAGCCTTCTCAAGGTTATGATTTGTCAGCAGGGACCAATAATTTTTCAGTCACCTGCACAGTTTGCCAATCCATCATCGTGGAATCTCCACTCACCCCATTAAACTGGGGAAGAAAATCAAGACTCTCCCAGAGCCTCAGACACGAAGCTGGTTCTTTGGTGCTCGTTAGAGGAACTTTCACAGTTTGAATAGTGAACCTCACTGCTGGCTTGTTCCTACAGGACAGGAGACACTGAACTCTGCTTCCCTTTCCAGTTCAACCTGAAATTGCCACCAGTTTTTAACCCTTCCATGTTTGTCTTCATAAACATTTCAGGTTTTCACAAAGATCAGATTTCTTTTTTACTTACTTTACTATATCTCTATATTCATAATTTATTACAAATATATATTTAAAATTAATAATGTGTATTTTTTCTTATATATTTAAAATCAGTAAAAAAGAAATCTCTATAGAAGAAGATGTGCTTAATATTAAGCATTTATTTCCAAGTCTGTCTGCTGCTAGTGAATCAGATGTACTGACTGCTGTAGTTCCAGGGGGTTGGAGTGGTCTTAGGAAGACCTGCTCCACAGACAGCATTTTCTGAAGTGAGCAAATCTGACAAGTGTTTAGAAGGGGGAGAGGAGGTTCTGTGGCCAAAAATTGGGAAGCATGTCTACTATAGGATTCCT
This sequence comes from Marmota monax, assembly GCF_021218885.2. Classification (NCBI taxonomy): domain Eukaryota; kingdom Metazoa; phylum Chordata; class Mammalia; order Rodentia; family Sciuridae; genus Marmota; species Marmota monax. The sequence continues at coordinate 29,355,735 of NW_026692781.1, read as the reverse complement.
TCTGTTTTAGTGATTTACAATGCACACGGCCATATGAAAGGCACTGAGAATTCTTGATAATAAGAAAATTAATTAGCTTTCTTGAACACAGTTTTTCTCAGAGACATTTGGCTTTTGCGAACCTCCTCCTCCTTCTTCATCCTCCTCTCCTCCTCCTCCTCCTGTTCTCCTTTTTCCCCCTCTCTGCTTTTCTCTTTTCTTTTTCTTATCAATCCATTCCCTCAGAACCAATGGACTACACTTTGGGACATGCTGTTATGGAACAAGTATCTGGAACAATCTCCGGTAGTGGTTCTTGAACTTGGGTATGCCACAGAATCCTGGAGTGCTTATTAAAATACAGACCACTGGCTAACCCCCCAGATCTGGGAGGTCTAGGACTTTCTAGTAAGTGCTTATGAAATACTGCTGCTGCTGCTGGTTGGGGAATCACTTCGAGAATCACTAGCCCACGGTCAAATTGCAAGGAAAACAAATGCCCCACCACACATACTGATTGAACCTGCTATGTACCAGGCACCATGCTAGGTGCTGGGGTTTCATTGGTGGTGAGCACAGGCCTGATCCCTGCATTCAGCGGCTTGCAGTATAATAGGTAGAAAACAGGAAAAGGAGATAAGTTAATAGGGTCTTATACATAGGGACAACTGAAGGAAGCCAACAGCATGCTATGATACTGAACTCAAGGTGGCCAGGAAAGACCTCTTGGATATAGCAGTGACATTTAAACTGAGACTGGGCATGAGAAACTGGGGTCATAAGAAGATTGAGGGAATGTTTCAGGCTGGATAAAGACATGAATAAAGGCTCCAAGGGGTCGGGGAAAAGAGTGGTAAATTCTGGGGAATGAAGGAAAGCCAGCGTGGTCGGAGAAGAGTGAATGAGAGAGAAAGTGGAAGGAAAGGAGGTCAGAAAGGAGAAAAGGGTCTAGCTGCCCGAGCTGAGTGAGGAGTTGGGCTTCACCTAAGTGCAAAAGTTCTGAATATTTTAGAAAGTCACTCTGGGTGTTGTATGAAGAAAAGATGAAGAGGGGAAGAGTAAAAGTTGTGAGACCAGTGGGGAGACGATAGCAGGGGTGAGGGCAGAAAGGATGTGCCTGGGGTAGAGTGGCAGCTGTATGAGGTGCCCGTATGCATGAGCCCTAGGGGGCCCCACCCATGATTGTTTCTTTTAACTACTAGAGGTGGAGAGATGCAGGTTGCTTTGAGATATATCATGACATCAGATCACTTAGGAGGTAATGATGGGTTAAATGTAAAGGACAAGAAAGATGATGCTGCTAAGAAGAACTCCTGGTTCCTGGCCTGAGTAATAGAGAGGGAGGAGAAGAGATAATTCAGTAACACCATGTGCCTATTCATTTCTGAGATAGAAGTAAAGAGTTGCTTTTCAGAGAACAGTGAAGTGACCATTGCCACCATTAATCTGCAAATATAGTAATTGACTATTTGCTGGTACACAAAGGAAATGGTAATAGGGTTTAATAAATATTCTTGTTAGAAAGTTCCCTATATGTATTGTATATCAATGACTGCCTGGTTGTATTGAGTTAGAAAATAAATAAGGCCATTGAACACTAAGTATAATGTTGTCTTTCTGTAATAAATCAGAGAGCACTTCAGAATCTCAGAGACTATTACTATTGCTCTGTAACAAACCACCTCAAAATTTAGTGGCATAAAACAGCTACTCCATTATGTTCATGGATTGTGTGGGTTAGGAATTCAGACAGGGCTTAATGAGATAGCTTTTCACTGTTTCAGGATGTCTAGACTCCGCTGCAAAGACTTGTCAGCTGGTAACTCGACAGAGGGGGGCTGGACTCATCTGAAGGTGTCTTCACTCACATGTCTGTCACCCTGAGCACCTGCACATGATCTCTCCATGTGGCTGGGTCTTCTTCTCTGCAGGACAGGGTCATTGAACTCCTGACATGGCAGCTCAGGACTCCAAAGATGGATCATCTTTGCACAGATCTTTTATGTAGGACAGGTAGCCAAATTCTTATGTTGTTTAACAGAGTGCTGAATGAGAGGAGATTGCTGCGCTCAGCATGTTGCCTCTGAGCTGATCTCTTAGGGATGAAGACAGTGGTAAAGAGAAAGAGCTGGATATTCTGCATTAAGCCAGATGACAAGGATTACCTTCTCACTTTGGCTGTGAGCAAGTCATGTGGTTAGCAAGTATTTTTCCCAATCTCTCTTACTTGCCCATCCCTGAGAGGTGAAGCAACCAAACATGCTTGTTGGTTAATTAGAGGATATGTGTCAACTAGGACATATAACAATTCTTAAATTATTCAAAAACTTACCTGAACACAGATTTCCCAAGACCTTTCTCTCAGGTGCATTCTGGTGGGCCTTATCCATGACAAAAAAATGCAGTTTTTCCTTTAAGTGTAGAAATAATTCTTGATGTAAAATTTGGGTAAGTCTTTGATGATTGGAAGACTCCTGAGTTAGATGGTCCAGCCCTAAGGTAGATCCTTGATCTACAAAGGTAGATTTCAAGAAGGGAAGGATAGGCATCCAAGGAAGTGTGCAAGATGATCCATTGGGGTAATGTAATCTCTACTTCAATCCCTTGGACATATTTTGAAATGCATATTTTGTGTGTATTTTATTGAATATTAAATATGATAACATAGTACTATATACATGAAAGTTACGAATGACTAGTTAAATCAATCTATGTATTTTTAATTTTTTTCTTTTGCTAATGGAGCAGACACTGCTTTAAGGCATATGTCATAGTGTCACTATTATGCCTCGTAGCTAATGCTTTTTAAATGAAAATATGCATACCCTTTGCTAAGGGAAACAGTTTTTCTCAGGAAAATTTGGTGAGACTGATTTATATACCAAAATGCCAAGTTTACTAATTTTCATTAGCTTGAAAACTGGACCTGTTATTGAACCATGTTATGCTTTTTTAATTCTTGAATGAAAGCAGTTTCCCTCAGAACACAAAATATTATATAAGAATCGCCTTGATAAACCTTGAACTAGAAGGAGAAAAACTGGGGTTCCTAAAGGATATTTGCAAGGAGACCATACAGCCTCGTAGTGGGTTCTTCATAGGATACAATGTAAAATAGTGGCTAAGAGCATGAGCCTTGGTGGTCAGACTGCCTGGGTTCCAGCTGGGGCTTTATGCTGTCCGCCAGCTATAGTGTGACCTTAGACTAGGTAGTTAACCTCTCTGTGCCTCCATTTTCTCATGTGCATAATGGGGATGTCATAGATCCTACTCATTCTGAGAAGAATCCGTAGAAAATTCTCAGAGCAGACTCCTGCACATGTTAAGAACTCAATCAATGTTAATGATTCTTCTCTATTCCAGGGATGTTTTTTTCTAAAGAATTTAATTTTGGTCTAGACTCTGCAAACCTCAGTTCTCTAGTAATAGTCTATGTATAATCCTGTTTTCAATATTCCTCACTTTCATTTGGTGCCTTTGTCATTTCAGTATCTGCTGTGCCCCCTAGTGTTTCATGTGCTGGAAGCTTGATTCCCCCCTTGTGGTGGTGTCCAGGTGGTAGAACCTTTAAGAGGTGGGGCCAAGTGGGAGGTGAAGTAGGTCATGGGGTTTCACCCTCATGAATGGACTAATGCTGTCTCACAGGATTAGGTCTCATGTGACTGGATTAGTTATTACAAATTGTTGTTTTAAAGGGAGGCCATCCTGTGTGCTTGTCTACTTCTGTAGGGATTGGCTGCCTTTCTGCTTCTCCATCATGTCGTAATGTGACCAGATGTTGGCATAATGCTATTTGGACTTTTCAGCCACCAGAATCATGAATCAAATAAATCTCTTCTTTATAAAGTTCCCAGCCTCAGGTATTTTGTCGTAAAAACACAAACCACACTAACACCGTATCTCAAGCCCTTTTAGAACAGGGATTCTTACTCATTCATCTTTTATGCCTAGAACTTATCACAATGTCTGATTCTCAGAGCTGCCCCAACAATTTATGGCATTCCTTAGAGCCTGTCTTAGGAGAGCAATATATTGGGTCCAAATTGCATTGAATTTGGCCAAAGGCATAAACATACTTAGAAAAATACAGATCTTATAAGCCAGCTTTGGAAGTCCAGGAAGTAGTGCCAGAGTATCAAGAATGTGTCAGGAAGTGGAGGGGACTGTGTTGTACTGGTGTGTTCAGGCCCCAATAGAGACATTCTAATTTAAATTTAAAAAACCTATGTGCCTGCCAAAGAGACCTGTAAACAGATTTGAGGTTCAATTTTTGAAACCTGGTGTAGATTAAAACATGATTTTTGAACTTAAAAATTTATATTTGTTTGCTCTTTTAAAGTATGAACTTAAGGGCAAAAAGAATATAATTTTTCTTTCTCTCCTCTTACCCAGTTTTATTATGAAAATTATTAGAAAATCCTTCTGTTCATTTCATAAAATGAGTCAAACCATTTATATCATTGCTGTGTCATTTTAAAGTGTGTTATCTAAAAGAGGTCCAAATTTAAAAGCTGCATGTAAATACATGCTCATGGTTACTATGAAACACTGCTTTTATTGCTTAGCTTTCAGAGTGAATGGTTCCCAATGCATCTCAACCATAATGCTCACACAAATTTTATTTTATTGGTACCAGGGACTGAACTCAGGGGCACTTGACCACTGAGCCATGTCCCCAGCCTTATTTTGTATTTTATTTAGAGACAGGGTCTTGCTGATCTCCTTAGTGCCTCACTATTGCTGAAGCTGGCTTTGAACTCGCAATCCTCCTGCTTCAGTCTCCTGAGCCCCTGGGATTACAGGTGTGCATCACCACACCTGGCATAAATTTTATTTTAATAGTGTTTGCTCTCAGGAAATCTTCAGCAGTTGAGACCAGTGTGTTCATTGTCTTCTATGTGCAGAGTAGCATTTTCTGAGCATCTCTAGTGTTCAAAATGCCTCATGCCTTTGGCCTCCTGGTTCCCCATCCCTCTTCCTCATGGTGCTCACTGTCAGGAAACCAGATACACCTCATGTGACTCATGCACAGTGGTCAGTGCTCACTCTGTTTGTCACCCCAGTAATTGCAAGGGGCTATGGCTGTGGTTAGATGTTGTTCATTAAAGATGAAAGGCTTGTCCAGTCAGCACCTGTGTCAGGTGACACTTCCCTTAGTGTCTGGAACAGTTCCATTTTGTTTTCTGATCCTATGTATCTTCAGTCATGGGATCTAATGCAGCGGATGTTTACTTGGCCCTTGGACATGTTTTTCTGCCTCCTATTTGAATGGTACCATCTTGATTACCCTGGAATTTAGGTGAGACTGGGCAGGATGTCTCCTCATCCTTCCCCACCTCTGTCTCCACTCCATTCCTTCTCACTTTTCCCATTAGCCAGCCAGAGGGGGCATGTTAGGAAAAAGGTGAAATCATGGCTTAATCATAATAGGCAACATTTGTTGAATGCTAACCATACAGTAGGAACTGTGCCAAGTGCTTTATAAGCATCATTTCACCTCACAAATTCCCAGGAGGGAAATAATATTATCATCCTCATTTTCCAGACAAAAAAAAAAAAAAAAAACAAAACCAGTGGCTTAGAGAAGGGTCCAGTAGCTCACCCGAGGTCATATGGCTCTTGGTGTCAGAGACAGGGTTTGAATCTGAGCTTTCGACCTCCAGAATCCACTAGGGTGTGTTGCCATCTTCAGAGGTGGCTAAAAGCCAAGGCAGAATAAACTGAGTGCAAAGTCTAGAGAATTTGGAGGAAGGTCTGGAGGAGGGAGGTTTGAGGGCTGGGCCTCTAAAATAAGACATTTTAGGAGTGTAGAAAATGAAGAGGAAGGCCTGACCTTACAAAGGCATGGTGGCAGAAAAGCAAGTGTGTGGGCCCAAGAGGGGTCCCATGACAGGGGTGGGGCATAATGGGAGGTGTGGGAATCCAAAAGTAGAAAATGGGCTGTGGTGTCCCAGCTGGGAGAGGAGGGCTTCCTCCCCACGCACACTCAGGGCTCAGTGTGGTGCAAAGCCTTTCTTTTTTCCTCACTGAAGAGGCAGTACTGTGGAGGAAGGGCTGAGGGCAGAGGGCTGCTCTTCAGCTGGTGGAAGCACACGACCTGCCTGACCCCACAGTACAGCAGCCCCCAGAGAACAGAGGGGGCCTCAGAGGGAAAGGGCTTCCGGTATCCAGCCCTCCGTGCTGCCTGGGAACATCAGCACAACAGCTGTGCTCCCTGCCTCTTCAGCCTGCCCTTCCCCACACCCTTGACCTTGTGCTGCTTCAGGAGAGGGGTCAAGAGCAGCAGAGCAGCAGCTACTAAGGGGTCCTGCCGCCCACTCACAGCTGGTAGTGTCTGAGGCCAGGCTTCCAGTGACCTGAGGAACATAGAAAGTCCACATTCAGTCTTGTTGGAAATAATAGCCTCTCACACTCTGAATGAAGTTTCCCATGAATCCTGGTCCTAGCCCAGCGACACGGATGATCTGAGGCGTGGTTCTCCCAGCACACCTTGGCCTCCCTGTGAAGTCCATCCTTCTGGGAAATTCTTGAGGGACTGAGAAACTTTGGGACATTGTTTCCTTTTCTTCTTATATATTGTGAAGTACTTGGACCAAATCTCTCCCTCACTGCAATCTCTTCAACACTCTTCTTTTCAAAAACAGTATTGATGTTCTCCATCAGCAACACCCCCTTCCTAGCTCCTGGCCCACTTTGCCCTGTTAATGGGCATCACCAACCTGCTTTCTCTACTTTTCAAGTCTCTGTTCCAACATCCAGATTTCTCCTGCCTGGAAATATTCCATATCAGTAGTTTCATTTTAATGAGAGCATCTAATCATTTTATGTGCATGTGGGGGCTAGTCAGAGACAACTGTATACATGTTTATACAGCTCTAAATAAAAAACCTAACTCTGTTGGTTTTCTCATTTGACAAACCACTGGGCTCCCAGGAACTGGAATTTTCAGATGCTCTCCATGTCATATGAAGTCACTCTCTAGGTGTTATATGTGAGGTTGCACAGAAACAAGCACTCCACAACAGGCAGACTTCACTGGAGGGCGGCAAGTAGGTGAGCATCATTGATAAGGAACACTAGCTGACCCCCATAGCTTCTTGTTACCACCTTCTGAGCAAACCTGCTTTCCCCATCCATAGGATAAGAAAAATTTAAATCATGCATCCAGTTGAGGGCAACAAAATTGATAGGAAGGTTGAAGGGATAAACTCTAAAACAGCCCTCTTGTGACGGACTGAAGGGGTTGGTTGATCTCTTCAAGAGTCAAGTTTAGAGGTGGACAAGAGCTCCACCCCCAATAATGTGGTACCCAGTCCATTCAGACCTTTGTAGACAACCAGTTCTTTGTCTCACCCCAGATGCCTGCAGGTCACCCTCAGATCCTTTTCTTCCTGGGGTATAGTTTCAATAAAGATAAGACAAATCAAGTCATTATTCCTTTTTTCCTCCAAGACATACTGAAAACTAACTCTATGCCAGAGTTGAAGACTAAGCCTGCCCCGCATCCACAGTACAGTTAGTGGCAGGGGTCGGGGTGGGATGCAGAAGTAGCCAGGGCCAGTAGTCAGATGTAATGATAACTTCTCAAAAACCCCTAGTGTGGAGCAAGGGCAGTTCAGTGGACAGTTGGAAGAGGTTTCAGAAGAAAGGTCTTGAGCTGAGTGTGGAAAGACTCTTCCAAGTGACCCCAAACCACAAAGCAAGGGCTCCCTGTTTTAAGGTAAAATATTGTTCTTATGTTTTATCAATGGGCCCTGCTTCTTCTCAAGAGGGAGTTGATCACTGCCAGCAGTCTTGGCTTTGGCAGGGAAAATGTAGAAGGAATCCATCAGGTTCACAGCAAATGGAAATACAGATTCTTAGAAATGTTGCTTAAGAAATAGACCAGGGGTCATAGAGTTTGGCTGGGTTTGTCCAGGGCATTCAAGGAATAAAGCCCAGTCATTTTGTCAGTTTTAAGATGGGAAGAGAAGTCTGTGTTATAACACTTAAAATCTAAGCAGATCATCTTGGGGTTGAAATTGGGGAATGACCTGAGATTAATACTGATTTAGGCATATAGGCAAATGCCACATGCCAGGACATACTGTAGGCTAAGGCATTTAGGCCAATGGATTACTATAGGTAATGAAGCCTTCTGGGGGATTTCAGGATTAAACATAAAGCACACCAATGACCGTGGGGCTGGGTGAAGAGGGGAGTAATGGAAGAGTCACTTTTCTATGCCATGAGACTATGGCTTGGTGTAAGCTGACAAATTTCCCTGTATTAGTCAGCTTTCCATTGCTATGACAAAAATACCTGAGATTAATCAACTCAAGTGAAGTAAGGTTTGTTTTTGGCTTACAGTTTCGGATGTTTTGGTCTATGATCAGTTGGCTCTGTTGTTTCTGGGCCTGTGGTGAGGCAGAGCATTATGGTGGAGAGGGTATGGCAGAACAAAACTTCTCACCTCAAGGCAGCCAGGACGTAGAGAATTGCAGGGGTGGGAAGGGACAAGGACAAGACATACCCTTCAAAGACATGTCCCCAGAGACCTGCTTCCTCCAACTAAGTCCTACCTCCTGAGGCTTCTACCACTCCCCAATAGCACCACCAGCTAGTACCAAGTCTTCAACACATGAGCCTTTGGGAGATATTCTAGATCCAAACTATAACAGTCCTTAGCCAAAGGAAATAGAAGGCTGATGTGCTAGGGAGATATGCCTATATCCGTCCATCTGGAGGTCAGATTGCCCAGAGAGGTGTGGTAGACTTTAAATCTAGAGCAGCCAGGAGGTGCTGGACCCTCACTGATTGAACCTGTGTCCTGTTTTGTTTTCCAGTCATTATTTTATAATTCAAAGGAAAAAACAATCTTACACAATTTAATATGTAGACCACTTTTAGAAATGCATATGGTATGGAAAGCAAGATACATTTAAGTTAAAAATCATTCATTTCCATGAATACATAAGCTCAATAGAAAAAAAAAGGTATTACTTGCCAACAAGAAAACCATCCAAATATATATTAATGTTTAATCCATCCATGGAATGCCATATTCCCATATCCTCTCTGGTGTTGAGAACAGGGTATTTGAGATTTTTGTAGAGAAAGACTCTATTCTTGCCTTCTTTGGGCTCTCAGAAGCCAGATTGTCAAGTGAGAATCCCTAGGGGACTCTTGGCTCACATGAAGAAATGCCAGTCAGTCTTGAAATACAAGGACTTAAAGTTGGGTTAGGGAAAAATATACCCTAAAGTCCAGTTTTAAGAAGGGCACATGCATCTCAAGTGGCCATTTCTCCGATGGCAGGTGAAGGTTTGTTTGAGAGTGTCCTGGAGCTAGAGAGGTGCATCCCCCATATCCTTTGTTTGAGCAGTGCTCTGAGGTAACCACCTCTGGGTTCTGGGACCACTCGTATCAATATATAAATAAGAGGTTTGGACGCCTGCCATTTTGCACCTACCTTACTAAGTGGAAAGCATTGTATGGGAAGCATTGTAGTATCTTTGGCTTTTTAGTCCACTGACTCAATTTAGAAAGAGAATAGGTGAATGCTTCCTTGCTTGGTGATACAGAAAATATACAAATAGCCACACAAATAACCTGGTTATTTGCCCGAGGACCTTTTACCAGGCTGTAGTGGGTTTACTTCTAAGTGACCAAACGGGGGCTTTTTTGGACAGCAGAATTGTCTTGGGCTGCAAAATACTCTTCTCAAGGGTCAGAAGGATTTGGTGAGGATGTTTGGGGATGACGATTCACTGGTTTTAGCTTAGGGGAGAAGAAAAGGGGCACAGCATTGAACCCCCAAGGCAGCTCCCACCTGTCCAGGTGTTAACCAGAGCTGGAACTGCTGGGCTACTGATGGAATGAGAAAGGAGGCCTTCAGGGCAGTAGGGATATATTCTGAGCAGGGATTAGAATATATTGATGTTTGAGGTGGTTCTTCTGTGGGTCTCAGGAAATGAAGGATGAAGAATGTGTGGACCAAGTCTAGAGTCTGAAAGAGGAAAGAGGCTTCAATTACCTGCAGGTTGAGGTCAGATAGTCACAATGGTCAGGATACACGATATGATGGTTGACCACTTCAGCAGAAAAGAAAGGCAGGCAAAGCCCAGCAATGGGCTGGCTTTGGGCAGCGTCATTCTTCTACTTGTAAAAATATAATTTCTTAACAAAATTGTTCCTCCAGAAGCTGTTCTGCATCCTTGTTTTCTTCTATAGTCACCATAGGAACTAAAAAACATCAAGATAAGCCACAAAGATGTCAATAGTAATCACAATAATAGAAAGGCTAATATTTATCAGACATCTAGTCAGTAATGATGATCCTATTTTCATTTTATAGAAAAGGAAAATGAGTCTCAGGCAAGTTGATTTATTTGCCCAAAGGCATAGAGCTCGTAAGTGGCAGAGGGGGGATTTCCAAGTCAGGTTGTTCTGACTCCAGAGTCTTCATTCTCCCTAAATGGAAGTGGGGGGTGGGTGCACATGTGTGCACGGCACTCCTGCTTATCCTACAGGTTACTTGCTAGAAAAGATCAGAGTAGGTAGGATCCAAGACTTCCACAGTGCTATGAGGACAATGGAAACAGGTTCTTCCCTGGAGAGGACTCCTTACTGGTTAACTAACATCCCATGTAGTATTGTTGAGAGAACACAGAGAATGTTGTCAGGAAATCCAGGGTCACCAAATTGGTGTGTCACTTTGGGAACATCACTTAACTCTCTGAGTCATCCTAGATTCCTGTCCAGTAAAATGGGAATAACAATTTCTACATGATCAGCCTTCCTGGATTTTCTGTAGGATCAGCCGTTGCATTTAGAATGGTGCTTTGGCAACTTTAGGGTACATCAGACAAATTATAGTTTTACCTTTTTAATCACAAATGTAATTCTTTGTCATTTGTAGAGAAACACATTCACATATCAATTATTTAAAGCCGACTGTAAGATAATGAAAGCTTTGGATAGGACATATTGTCTGGTGCTTTGCTGTTTATAGACTCGTTTTGTTGTTATTTTTAAATAGGAAGCTCTTCTTATTTACAAAAGGAATTTGATTTTCTTGTTTCTAGACTATGAGACTTGAAACACAAAAAAGAAAGGGTAGAACACCCATAAAATTATTCACCCAGAGGCACTCACAGTTCACATGTTAGTGTGTTGGGCTGATCTGATGTCTTGGGTCCAGATAACTGCATTGGTGATTTTTATTATCATTATTGTACATCCACTCTGATTCTAAAATATTTACATGGATGCTGAAAAAAAATTGTAAAGGGAAACTATTCATTTTAGTTAAAACAGTTTTTCTATGGGCTATAGAAACTTTGTTTGAAACTTTTGCTTTTAATTCAGAGGAGGGGGGAGGCCCAATAACTAAGATTTATTGTTGTGTCCAGAGCTGACACCTTTCAATGTTGCCTCCTTTCTTCATGACACATCATTTCTTTCTCCAGTTGGTATTTTCTAACACTGTGTGTGTCTTTTCTTTGCTGATGGGTGTGTTGAATATGAGTCTTCTGCAGAGGAAGCCTTCTATCTGCAGTCAAGAGAACTCACTTCTTTCAGACTCCATGGAAGCAGAGCCCGTCTCTCGAATACTGACATATCCTCAGTTAAGCAGCACATGGTGTGCCCCGGGTTAACAATTGTGCCAATTTTATGAATGAAGGGGGGCATCACTGCCATTAAAAGTTGTGTGACCTTGGACAAAAAACGAGAGTTTGGATGTCTCCAGTTCAAATATTTCTACTTCAAATATTTTATGATTCTAGACTTGTTGAGATTTTCATTCTAATACCATGTGGTCACTTAACTGGCAACAAATGTGTACCTTTGCCAGCCCCCTTATATGTATGAAAAACTAGCAGTTATCTCTCTTTAACTTTTCATGAGTTTCCAGCTGATTATGCAATTTTCTTAATTATTTACCTTTCATGTTAGACATTTATGTTTGTTGAATAAATTAGTGAAGTAATTAAAAGAGACAGTGAGCCTGTGGCAGGGCCCTAACTGAAACTAGACTGCTTGCCTTGCTGGTGAGTGTATTGGAACCAAGAGCAGTTCCTATCCATGGGCTCCCTTACTACACTTACCAGAAAGACGTGGCCACCATGTATTCAAGAATTAGTGTTCCTTTGTGGAAAATGATTTCACGAATGCATCACATTTAAAGACTCCTCTATTCAACATGCTCGGGGTGCTGCAACAGAGCAATTGTGAACTTTATTAGCTTTCAGTCTATGGGGGAATGGCCTTGCTTTGAAGACCTGCTTTAGTTGTCACCATAAGCTCCTGATGATTGTCCCTGCAGTGGGTGGATGTACTTAATATCACTGTTTCATTGATGATGAAGCAGAGTGTCTTGGCCAGTATTCCACTCTGTGGGACTTAATGACTGGAACCCCTTTCCACGTTCAATTTCTACTGGTTCTCAAGCGATGTTCCTGGCCAAATGATATCGGGCCTCACAGGTAGATGGTATTCCAGCAGCTTTCCCAAGTGGAGACTGCTCTGAAAGGGCTTCTCTCACTTGTGAGTTTCTGGGCACAGTGAAATCTCAAGCGTCCTCTGGCTATCCAGTGCTGACATACTGCAGTGTGCCCACAGGTCAGGCATAAACCATTCATCTTTCCACTTGTACTTAATTTTCTAGATTTAGTTTCTACATCCTTCTTTCTCGATACACATTTTTCAGAGAATTCAGTTATCAAAACAAATAGTTCTAAGGGATTTTGAAGAGAAACCTTATTTGTGCATATTTTAAAATCCATACACTTTAACCCACCAGGCCATCCTTTCACAAGGACTTTACTTTTATGTCTATATATGAGCAGGATATGACATGAGTTGACTCTAAATTAACTCATTATTGGTTGACTGGACTTTGGCATTTCTTCTTTTTTCATTAGCCGAGTTTATCCTGTTGTGTTGGTGTACTTTTTAATTTTTAAATATGCCTTTCTTTGGGGGGAAGAAGAAGGAAAGAGAACAGGAAGGTACTAGGGAATGAGATCAATCAAATTATGTTTTGAGCATATACAGATCTGTCAAACAAATCCCACTGTTATACATAATTATAATATACCAATAAATCATAAAAATAAACAAATATGCCCTTTTTATGTGGCATAAGAGTGAGAAAATGTTTTATTTGCCTGATTATGTATTTTAAAACAGCTTTATGGACATACAATTGATACACAATAAGCATATTTAAAATAGTTTGTGAAGTTTTGACCTGTGTACACCCATGAAGCCATCAGTGTATCCATTGCCCTGAGAAGCTTCCTTTTACCCTGGGTCATCCCTTCATCTAACCCTTCCCAGTCTCTCCCTCAGCCTCCTCAGGCAGCCACTGATCTTTGTGTCTTGTACTTTAATTTGCATTTCTTAGAATTTTATGTAAATGGATTTTGCAGTGTCTATTCTTTTTTCCTGGCTTCTTTCATTTGGCACAACTCTTTCGATTCATCTATGTTGTGACATATATCAATAGGTCATTCCTTTTAATTGCTCATCAGTGTTCCATTATATAGCAATACTGCCATTTGTCCATTTAGCTGTTATTGATGGAATTTTGGATTACTGCGAATTTGGGGTTGGAAATAAAGATGCTATGATTATGCTTGCACAAGTCTCTGTAAGGACATAGGCTTTTGTTTTTCTTGGGTAAATACCCAGGAATAGAATACCTAGATCATATGGTAGATGTATATTTAACTTTTTAAGAAATTGCCAAGTTGTTTTCCAAAGTGGTTGTGCCATTCTTCATTCCCAGCAGCAGCATACGAACGGTCCAGTTTCTCTACCACTTCACCAACACTTGGTGTCACCAGCCCTTCTAATTTTAGCAATTTTAGCAAGTATGTAATATGGCTTTAATTTGCCTTTTCTAATGTCTAATGATGTTGAATATTGTTTCATGTGCTTGTTAGCAGTATATCCTCTTTGGTGAAATTTCTGTTCACATCTTTTGTTTAATTTTGGTTGGATTGTTTTCTTTCATATTGTTGAGTCTTTTTACATCCTACTTGGAAGTCCTTTATCCAGCATATGCAAATATTAAAATATTTTCTCCATCTGCAGCTTGTCTTCATTCTCTTAACAATGTGTTTCAAAGAAGTTATTAATTTTGATGAAATGTTATTTATCAATTTATTCTTTTATAGATTGTAGTTGGTGTCAGATCTAGGGGTCTGTTTTTCCTTTAAGTATTTTATAATTTTAAGATTTTTTTATTATTAGCTACACATGACATTACAATGATCTTGGCAATTCATACATTTGAATCAATTGGGGTATAATTTCTCATTTTTCTGATTGTACAGATTGCAGAATCACATTGGTCATACAGTCACCTATATACATACAGCAATCATAAAGGCTATTCTATTCTGCTGCTATAATTTTAAGTTTTGTTTTTCATTCTGGGATCCATTTTTATTTCATATTTGTCTAGAGTGCAAGATATAGATTTGTAACTGAAAGTTTGGTCCTTGTCCTCAATGCCAATCTAATGATGAAGACAAGGTCTTGAGAAAAAGGAAAATGTTTTATTGCTTGCTAGCAAAGGAGAAACAGAGGGTACTCCTGTTCCATAGCGTGTGATTCTGCCCATTATGGGGAATGGGGTTTTAAAAAAGGGGATTCAGAGAAAATGAGATTAGGGAGAAGAGATTAGGAAGGAAAAGATCAGGGAAAAGAAGGTCAGGAAAAAAGAAAAAAAAACATGTAAGTTTCAGAGTGACGAGGGATATAGTCGAAGCATCAACTAAACCCCCGTTACAGGTTGACGTTCACTTTTTTTGCATGTGAGCATCTAATTACTTCAGCACCTTTGTTGACAGGACCATCCTTTCACCGTGAGTTCTCTTTGTACCAATACCATTTTGTCTTGATCACCGTAGCTTTATAAAAAAAGTCTTAAAGTCAGGTAGTGTTAGTACTTTATTTTTTCTTGCTGATACTTTTCACATATGAGCTTTGACCTTGGGTCTACAGTATTAGGACAAGAGTGCTGATTGTAGCCATTTGGAGACTCAGCAAAAATTTGATCGATGGAATCAAATCTGCTCTTGAATTTGAGTTTTACAACTCACTAGCTCTGGAAAAGTTCCTTGTCATCTCAAAGTCTCAGGCTCCCCTCAGTAAAATGGGGACAATCATATTTACCTCATAGTACTATTTTAAGGATAAAATTTGAACAATAAAATGTGATATAATCTTGATTACTATACATAATTTTATTTTAAAAATTTAATGTAACAAAACATCCAATATTAAGTTATGTAAGGCAAGTAAGATATCTCTGGCATTATCATTTCTCTTATTTTATCTTATATATTTTTGTAACAGTGGTCTACTCTGTGCTTTGAAGGTAGCCCTCGATGCTCTGCCACTATAATTTATTTTTTAAATGGACATGTTTCTTTCTCTTCCTCTCTCCCTGTTCCTTTCTAATCTCTCCCCCTCTCTAGTCTCAGGGGAAACAGGATTACCTTTCTTCCCCATCCTAGGCAGAGTGATCTGTCCCCAAGTACACTCCCACCATAGGAATGAAATAAGCCAGACTTTGGGGATGGTACCAGAAAATATCAGAAATGACTATCTCCCAAATTAGCCAATGAATTACAACTCCTAACAGAGAACAGGAGGAATGTAGCCTTTGAATCATCTCCTTAAAAGCCTCCTCTTCCTGCTTATGGGCAGAATCACAGCCTTTGCGACAGGAGTTCCCTGTGTTTCTCCTTTGCTAGCAAACAATAAACATTCTTTTCCTGTTTTCTCATAACCATGTCCTCATTATTGGATTGGCATTGGGTTAAGGACTGAGCTTGCAGCAGTAGTTTCAAGAGTTAGATACAGCTTTGAGGCTTGAACCTGTAATTTAAACATTTTTTTGAGTCAGAAAGATGTGCTGCTGTTTCTCATGCATCCATGTTACATTCAGATGGATGGATTAAAATACCAATCAAGTGATGGTTAAATACAATTGTGCCATAATGGGAACCTGTGGGAGCAGAGGTGTGCCGTCACCTTTGAGGTGTAGAAGACTTTAGCCCAGGAAGATCCAGCTGCCTGAGGTGATGCGCACATGAAGGATGAATGAGGATTACAACTTTAAATTTTCTCTTCTGGAGACTTACAGAAGACATCCATTCATCTCTGTTGTGTCTAGGTGAAGCATAACTTGAATTTTTGTTGAAAGTTGAATTAAACAATACAAAAAACCTCCATGTATCACAAGAGAAAAACCTAATTACTGGATTTACAGGTAGTTTGCAATCGAAGGAGGCAGAACATACAACGTCAGATACATCGTATTGTTCAAGAGGAACAGGGACCATAACATCAAATACTGGTAAAGGTGTTGGAAATAGGAACTAATATTTGGCTGATAAATGTGTCAATTACTAAAAACTACTTTTGAAAGTTATTTGTCAATACCTAATAACATTGAATGGGTATATACCCTCTCCAGAATTTCCTTTTCTTGGAAACTGCACACAGAGAGACGTGTTCGAAGCTGTGCACTGCCACACTATTTGTGATAGTGAAGAATTGAAAACAACAACCCCCTCAAACACACACTCTCTCCCTCTTTGCATTTCTGAACCATGGCATTTTATCCCTGAAGGCATTTTTAAAAGCAGGGTTCTGAGGCAGCCATAGAAAATGTTAACATGTTTATGTTTGCCAATGGGCACATGTAGGTCTGTTACATAAATACTTCTCCATATTTATGAAGAGTTAAAAATTGCAGTAAACACAAAAATTTTTTTTGAGAGACATGACATTTGTTTTCTCCTCTTTGCTTTCCTTTCCCCCTTCCAGGCTCCAGTTCCTCACCTTAAGACTCAGCCTCCTTCCCATTTTGCATGTTGCTGGATTTAAATCTGTCTTTGGCTTTTTTACTCATGTGATTTCAAGTATCTCCAAGGTACCTATTTTGTGTTCAGAGTTTCTTCTGACATGACTTGCCTCTGGTTGTCTCTGTTCAGTATCATGAAGTTCCTTAGGTCTAAGCTGAACTTTATTTCCCAGATTCTTTGATTTTAGTGGAAGTTTGGGTCGATGATTGGAATTTAACTTTTATATTTCATGGACTTGTTTTCCTAATATTGTTCCATCTGTCTGCCTTAGTATGTAAGATATTCATATGTAGGAAGGAATGTTTGTTTTGTTGTAAGATATTTCAAATGCAAAGTGGATCATGCACTTGTAGCTGATAATTTCCAAAGCATGTGATAATCAATTCTTAATCTTCAAAACTGAGGCTTGGGGGTGCCCCCTCAACTTCCTGTCTACATAGTATTTTTAGCCGCCAGAAGGCCTCTCTGCCCATGTCAAACTCACTTTGCATGCACATACTTCAAGTTCCTTGTTTTCTTTCATCTGTTTCTTCTTTGGTAAACAGACGACTCAGAAACTTCCTCTGCCTGATCTTTCTACGACATACTGCAAATTTAGCTCAGCCCCAGCTGGCTGTGTGTGTGTGTCTTTGGCTATTCATAGAAAGGGAGGGTTTATTTTCCTTCCTTCTAGAAGAGCCTGGGTCTTCTCTCTTCTCATGAGTCTGAATCTGTGTGCAAAGGGCTGTTTGGAGTCAGAGCTAATGTGTGATGGAAAAAAAGACCTTCCTTTTGTGATGCTTGGACAAGCTTTTGAAGCTATGGTGATGAGCCAGTTCTGGTGTGTGTTAGTCTTAATGTGCTTGTTTTCAAGTTATTTCCCCCCTTGTATCTATGGGTGTTGTGAAAATCTATGTGCCACTCACTATCTTTTGGTCATCATAGAAAGTCCAGTTGGACAAAAGATAGAGACAAATGGTGAGTGTGCTTAGCTGGACACTGTGCCTAGAAGTGCTCTAGGCCTGGCCTGGTCCTTGACTTTAATTTTGAACCAGAAATGACCCCTAAGGCAGCCAGTAAGGCTTATGTTTGGCTGGGTGATGGACCTGGAAGTCTGGCCCAGGGCTTCCAAAGTTCCCAGATAAGCAGGAGTCACCAGGGACTGAGCAAGGGGGTCCTGAGCAAGTTTCGTTTATTTCTCATTTCAAAAGAAATTTTTTTTCCTTGTCTGTTGAGACTTTCTGTCTAGCCTAATACATAATTAGATGAGCTTGTTGGGGAAATTCACTAAGACATTAGTCTCGTTGCATTTGATAATTTTCATAAATCACTTGACATTATGAATATCATTATTGCCACTACCCTGTTGCTATTTTTGTTCAAAAGTCCAATATTCAGAGACTGTATTATGAGTTTCTTCAGGGTGGGAAGACTGGATCTTTTAAGCTTTGTATTCCTAACATCTAAACAATGTCTGGCATATAAAAGTGTTTTTTTTTTTTTTTTTTTTTGGTGCTGGGGGCTGAACCCAGGGCCTTGTGCATGTGAGCTCTATCCCTAGCCCCTAAAAGTTTTAAAATTAATGTTTATGTCTAGAAAATATGGCTGAATAAATCATTATAATGTATAACACAAAATCACCATGCTTAGTTTTCCTTCTTTCCCTCCTTCTTTTTCTACTCTTCCAGCTTTCATCCCTTTTAGACCAAAGTTTTAGATTATTTCTAACATCATGTGTTGGGACTGCTTCCCATAATACTTCCTTCATGTTTCCCTCAACCCAGTTTTTAGGGATTGGGGAATGGGAGTCTCACTATCTCATTGTGTTGCCCAGGCTGGTCTTGAACTCCTGGGCCCAAATGATCCTCCCACCTTAGACTCTCAAGTAGCTGGATTACAGGTGCATGCCATCACACCTGGTTTCCAAATTTGTTGTTTTTCAGAAACAGTGTTTTTTCCCCCTAGGCTTTGTCTGTAATGTCCTAAGTTGTTTTAAACATGATGCCTAATCTCTATCTGATTCTGTCATCACCTCAAGTTCTTGCTGGTGATGTCTGCTGACTCTTGCTGTGGTGAATTGTGTTCACCAGGGTCTTGTGGCTTAGCATGTGAGTTCGACTTTGATGGAGATCTAATCTCTGGGCGTCCTGGGTTTCCTGGATAGAGAGCACATCTCTCCAGCTACGTTTTGTTTTAGTGTGTCTTAAACCCCACTTTTATGCCTATTTTCAACTTGAAAGTTCCTGTACTATGAAAGTATCGTAAATTCAGAACCCCAAAACACAGAGGGTGAACTCTGGGATTGCAGATGTTCAGTGGAAACATCTTTGTTTCCCCACTAAAAGCCCAGGACAAGGCGTCTCTTTGTCATCAGACCATGTGAATGTTTGGCTGTTTTCAAGTTTGCCGTTTCACTGCAAGCGTCTTTCCTTGTGTGAAGGGCTCAGTTCTGATTCTCTGCCTGTCTCCTGTCCCCTGTCCTGTGTTAAGGTTGTTAAGTCCCACACCCCTGGTGTATTGACTTCTGCCTCCAGCTTTGGTTCCCAGTTTACTCTCCATTTCTGGGCCTTTCTATTTAATTTCTTATAAGCTCTTTTAAAGAATGTCTACTGTATTTTGTCACATTTTTTTTTCCTAGCATTTCTTTGGGATTATAATGAAAAGGCTTTTAGACTGTTAAGGCAACCTGTAAGATAGTGTTTTTACTTTCATTCTTATCAAGAAAAAAGTTTCCATTTGGGTGCTAGGACACCTAATTCTTTGACATCAATTTGCTCTGTTGGGCAAATTGTACAACCTACGCAGGGCTCACATTTTTTTCCCATTAAACGGTGATAAGGTTGAAGAACACTGTTGTAAAAGGTCTGTCTCCCCTGATAGAAATGTTACGAGGTCAAGAGGCAGAATAGATGAGAAGGCATTATAGAAGAAATAAAATAAAAGCACTCAATAATTTCCAGATAAATTTGTTTTTTCTTCTAGACACCCTAGGGTTATCTTTGACCTTGAACCCATTTTTACTGATATATTATTACCAGTATTTCCTTTTCTTCCAAACCACCTCCTTCTATCATTGTATCTCCTGCTCTATTAGTTTAACTATGGCAAAGTAGGGAGGCCTTGTAGTTAGAGTATGTAATGCAACCTTCTGGCCAATTTCAGCTTATTAAATATGGTGATTACTGTGGCTCCATCATCCACCCCTCAATTTGTGATCCTTGTACACAGCTCAGTTCCTTGCTATAGAACAGGTGTTAGCAACCCTTGGTTAGTAGTGGAAATACACTGTTATTTTGGTTAAGGTCTTTATAGCACATGTGATTTTTTATATTCTGCTGCTTCTGTGAGCTAAACAACTGCTGCCTGAATACAGTTCTTCTCTGAAATTACCTGTCCATGTCACTGAAGGGGAGTGGCAATGACCATAGTTGTCCTGGAAGCTGCAGGGAATCTTTGCATCTTGACAGTAACACTGGGATTCATAAGATTTTTAAAAATATTTTAATATTTATTTTTTAGTTTTCAGTAGACACAACATCTTTATTTTATTTGTATGTGGTGCTGAGGATCGAACCCAGTGCCCCGCGTATGCCAGGCGAGCGCGTTACCACTTGAGCCACATCTTCAGCCCTCATAAGAATTTTTACAATATGATCTCACAGAGCACACCCTTTTTATATTAAAGAAAATTTAGCTTGAACAAGTTGTTTCATATCAGTAAAGCTAGAGTCAGTAAAGCCAGTCATATAATGACAGACCAACCAAATTTGCAAGGCAGGGAGAGATGTTGGAATTTTCTTGACTTTTCATTTAAGGCCAAGTTTTCAGAGCATTGACTTTGCTTCAGGTCAAATGAAGTCATAATTTGGGTTGGAATAGTCCTTGTTTTAATCACTTGGGCAAGGTTGAATTTGTTGAACCAAACTCTGGATCTAATTCAATTCACAGAAGAACATATAATTATATAACTTTTATCCCAAGCCCCAGAAGTAAATTTTAAGTAGATATAATGAAGATTCAAAGGGAATGTGGAGTTAAAATGGAAATTTCTTAGGTATACCAATAGAATAAAAAGGAATAGAAAATATTTGTCTGATCCTGGTCTCATTTGTATAGTTCATTGCATAAATGAGTATATTTGATTCTCAAATAAGCAAATGCACTTTCAATCTTTAGTTTCAAAGACAGGGTAATGCAGTGTTATAGGTTTACCATGATCATGTATCTGACTGAACTCTCAAGTGCATATCATTATTTTATACTTATATGATTGCCTTTTTTTAGTTTTTTTTAATTGGTAGTGGACACAATACTTTTATTTTTATTTATATGTGAGGATCGAACCCATTGCCTTCCACATGTAAGGCAAGTGCTCTACCACTGAGCCACAACCCCAGCCCCATGATTGCTTTTTTGGAGGGGGCAATACTAGAGATTGAACTCAGGGGCACTTGAGCACTGAGCCACATCCCCAACCCTATTTTGTACCTTATTTAGGGACAGGGTCTCACTGAGTTGTTTAGCATCTCA
The DNA here is from genome assembly GCF_021218885.2 of Marmota monax. Classification (NCBI taxonomy): domain Eukaryota; kingdom Metazoa; phylum Chordata; class Mammalia; order Rodentia; family Sciuridae; genus Marmota; species Marmota monax. The sequence goes on along the minus strand of NW_026692781.1, from coordinate 29,334,379 downwards.
CTTTTACTGAGGCTGGCTTTGAACTTGTGATCCTCCTGTCTCAGCCTTCCAAGCCTCTGTGATTTCAAGCATGTATCACCATGCCCAGCTATGTGATTGCTTTATTTCCCCTTGCCCATAGCAATTGTCTACAGCCATTCATAGACAACATAAGTTTCCATCTAATTCAAATTCATCTTTTTATCCACTTAATGTTAGTTCATCTCTTCATAAAACCATTTTCCAGAACCTCCAACAAATGGCCAGATTGGATGATCAATTCTTGTCACATCCCCTGTCTGCCGTCTGCTTTAGATATTAGTGAGCCATGAAGAGTGGAGGGCCTCAATAGTCAGAGCATAAAATAATATCCTTGGGCTAGTCAAGGGTTGGTAAGTTGATTGTATAATTAAGTGATAATGGAAATGGTGATTAAAATCAATAGTGAATCCAAGAATCTGGAAACCAGAACACATGCTGGTTTTAGGAGAAACCATAAAGATGTAGCATCCAGGCTTTGGTCACCATTGTCATGGAGTAGTTGATGGAAGTTTGTGGAAGAAGCCAGGCATGTAGACTAGTTCAGTTCAGCCAATTTATGCTAAACACCAGCTCTGATGCTACTGTGAGAATAAAGGGGAACAAGAGCCGTTCTTTCCCTTCAGAAAGTTTCAGTCTTGGAGGAAAGAGATCACACACATATCTATGCTGATGACAAGAGTGCCCACGGATGGTGCACTAGCCATGCGCCTGCTTCTGCTTACCTGGGCTTTATTTGCTCACATTATCTGGACTCCTCTTATCAGCCCTCAAAGGTAGATAGTATTATCTTTAATTGCAGGTGGGGAAGCTGTATTTTTTTCTCTGCATGTCATCATGCTCTCACCCTATCTTTGTATTGTGTCTCTCAGCACAACGTGTTAAGTGCCTGTCCAAGGACAGAAACTGGGGTCTTATAGGTAAAGGTCAGACCTTAGCTCTGTTACTTACCTTTGAGGTTTTGAGAAATTTATCAATCTATCTGAGTCACACTTTTCTCATCTGTAAAACAGAAACTAAATCTGCCTCCAGCTCTCAGCTTAAATATCAACATCCTTAGAAAGGCCTTACCGCTTTTACTCCCATCTCTATAATCTCCAAGTCCCGTTTTGTTTGAAATCGCAGTCTCTAGCACCACATCTGAAATGATCTCATAGGTTGTTTATTTATGTGACTATTGTCAGCCTTCCCACTGGAATGTACAGTTCATGAAAGCAGGGACCAGGCCTGTTGTGGTCACCCCTCTGACCCCAGAATTTGGTTTTGGCTGAGAGTAGGCATCCCATCAGCACTACGCAAAGGGGCAGGAGTCTAGGCAACAGTGGATAAGGACAGAAAGGAGAAAGTGACTGTACTTAAGTTTCATGGCCTTATGAACAATTCCACTGCGTTTCCTCAGAAGGAAAGTAAATCTTTGAAAGTTTTGCACTTTGTTGCTAAGGTAGGTTTGGAAAAATATATATTTTTTACCAGACTAAACATCTGAAAATAAATTGAGGCTCATCATCTAGTACATAATGGTCCATCCTTGACCTGATCTGGGCCATAATTAGGCAAATGTTATGCACAGACACAAAAAAATGGAATCTTTTGTGCATGTGACCATGGTGTATGCTAAGAGAAAATTATAACCAGACTCACCTCAGTTTGTGTTTGGCCTTCAAGCTCATTCCACAAGCCTTAACGTCAGAGGGAGCCACATGTTTTACCATCTACAGAAGGCACCTCCTGCTGCCAGTGACCTGTTGTATAACTTTGACATTGTTTATTTCAGGATTCTGAGAAACGAACCCCTCTTCATGTGGCCGCATTTCTGGGAGATGCAGAGATCATTGAACTCCTGATTCTGTCAGGTAAATAACACCTGTATTCAAATGTCAACTCTAGATAAAAGTTTAATTGACCCATTTACTAGACTGACTACTGCAGTAAGCCCAGACAAAACTTTCTTTATTATATTCATGGAAGTTTATTTGATCAGCAATTTAATCTGTGAAAGAAAGACAATGCAAGTCATGTTTGAAAAATGACTTCTCAAAACAAACAACAACAAAATAGAAAAATGACTTCTCTAGTAAAATACTTATATTACTTTGAACATTCAAATCCTGGCTATCTGGTCAGGTACAGCATTGTGGACAAATGCAGTACATTTGGATATCTTTTGATTGGTATTTTAATTATAAAAAATGAAAACAAGGCTGGGGATATAGCTTAGTTGGTTGAGTGCTTGCTTTGCATGCACAAGGCCCTGGGTTCAATCCCTAGTACCACCACACCAAGAGAGAGAGAGAGAGAGAGAGAGAGAGAGAGAGAGAGAAGAAGAAAACTGGTTTAGAGTCTATATAAACATGTATACTACATACTACATGTGGTTTGTATTCACTATAAATAGATTCTGTATATTTGCACCTTGTAAGTCTTATAAGTACTTAGGCTGAGTATATAAATTTTCTAAATGTAAATGCATACATATGTTTAAATTGTACTGCAAAATAATACCATGCTAGCTTATGGCTATAGGACTGTGACCATGTAATAAAAGTATAAAAATGTGGAAGGTAAGAAACCATGTCAGTTTCTCAATAGTGTCTGCCTGTGAGTAGGCAGGCTGAGTGAGGATGCCTTCAGGGAAGGGCATAAAAGGGACTATTACAATTCCCCATAAAATGTTTTATTTTTTAAAACCTGGAAGCAAATATATCAAACATATTAAATCTAGTTTGTGTGCATACTGTTCTTTGTGATATTATTCTCTTTATTTTTCTATGTATTTAAATGCTTCATCAGATTTTAAAATGCTAATGCTTTTATTTCTGGAAACCTGTTTGCTCAGTACACCTCACCAAACAGGTTTCCAGAACCATTCTGTGCTTTCTCCCTTGAGTGTTTGCTAGACAAATCCCTGGGATGAATCTGAGCGCATGCACATGCATCATTGTAGATTATGTGCAGAGAGGCTATCTTTCTTCTTCCTTGTTTCTGTTTGGGGAGATTAAAATCTAGAGGAAATGCCTCTGCCTATGGACTAGGCAAAAGGCCTTTAATAAGGCTTTGTCCTTGTTTACCATAGTAAAGGAAAGTTGTTGAATTTTAAAGTAAATTGTACCAAGCTAGGAGCTGCAACATGTATTCAAGCGGAAGGGGAGAACACCGTGGGAAAGAATTGTGCTGTGATACACCAGGAAGATTCATGTTACCCTTAGTTTCGTTGTGTTCACATTCTGGATGGAGGTGTTTCCCCAGGAAGCAAGTCATGTGCCTAATGCTCCTGACAGTCATGTGGAACTGGGGTTAGACTTTGAAGAATGTTGTGATAAGACACCTAACAGTCCCAACCTGCTGTACTACCATTCAAATATATCAGTTGAACATCCTTATCTGAAAGTCTAAAATCCAAAATTCAAGACACTTTTGAGTGCCAATATGATGCTATATATGGAAAATTCTATACCTGACTTCATGTGATAGTTGAAGTGCAGGTGCAATAAAAATATTGTGTAAAATTACCTTCAGGCTGTGTGTACAAGGTATATGTGAAACAAATGGATTTCATGTTTAGACTTAGATCCCCCTTCCCAAGATATCTCTTTATATATGCAAATATTTCAAAATATGAAAAAAAAATTCCAAAATTTGAAATACTTTTGGTCTCAGAATTTTTAAAAAAAATTTTTTTTAGGTGTAGTTGGACACATTGCCTTTATTTTATTTACTTATTTTTATGTGGTGCTGAGGATCAAACCCAGGGCCTCGCATGTGCTAAGCAAGCGCTCTACCACTGAGCTACAACCCCAGCCCCTTGGTCTCAGCATTTTGGATAGGGATGTTCAACCTGTGTTAAGAGCTTTCCTCAGCTGGGTGTGGTGGCACATGCCTGTAATCCCAGCAGCCCAGGGAGACTGAGGCAGGAGGATCACAAGTTCAAAGCCAGCCTCAGTAACTTAGTGAGCCCCTGTTTCAAAATAAAAAAATGAAGAAGGGCTTGGGATGTGGCTTGGTCATTAATGCCCCTGGGTTCAATTCCCAGTGAGAGAAAGGAAGGAAGGAAGAGAGAAAGAGAGAAAAGAGCTCTCTCACCATCTCAGAGGAATGTTTGTTTCATGAATGTGCAAATTAAAATTCAAAACTTTGTCTTAGACTCTGTGGTTGTTTCTACATCTGAAAAGGAAGGTTTTATTTCTGCAGCATGAAATGGACCATCTGGGGCTGGTGACTGTTGAGAAACTTGGGTTCACACCACCTTCATGTAGATATAGAATCTCTTCTCCTCTGTGTGGCTGATTCAGTAGGTCTTGGAGAAGCTGTAGCATGTATCTTGATTTATACACCTGTTTGAATTTATATACCCCTTAGAATTACAGAGCTCTTAATGTCTTTGGTATAATTTTGGTTCCACTCACTATGGAATTTTTCTTTCTCCTCCCCATCAAATTAGGAAGACTTAGGGTGTGGACAAGCATTGGGGAAGTCCTTCAGCAATTCAAAAAATCTGAGGTCAACTTTTAGGATTCACATAGTTTTTACTTTCCCTAAGCAGTCCTTTATTCAATTTAAATTTTATATTCATAAAGAAATATCATTGTGAGAGTATAATGATTTCAACTTTTGAGCTTACATCTGGCAGCTGACCCTTTAGGGAATCCAACCACACTATTTTCCAATTTAATAATGAATGAGGTGCTAATGATTCCCATGTTGGACAAATAATTTGGCCTTGCTAGAACAGCCTGTTTCAGCTATATTCTCTGCTGTTGTATAAACTTACAGAGCATGATGAAACCTAAACCCATTGAATTTCTACGGATTTTTTTCTGCTTTTAACCAGATGGATGTAGCCTAAGAGCCCAAGGTCTTGAGGATGAATGGAAGCCTTGCAGATTGCACCTTCTTATCACTGTCAGTCCCCTTCTTACTCTGGCTTCTGTTTGGATCTGACTGAGTTAGGAATAAGGCAGAGAGAAAGCCAATGAGATCAATAAGAACCCATCAGTGATGAGAGTTAAGAGACCCAGGTTGAGATATAGGAAGAGGAGCACACAGAAAACATGACGACAGTAGAGATATCCTGTAGAGAAAACCAAGGTTGGGTAAGGGTTACAGAGTTCTGGGAAGTGTGCATCCTGTAATATGGGAGATTGTCAGGTGTGCCTAAGTAAACAAAACAGTTAATTTATTAGAATTTATGCCACCAAATGAGTGGTAGTCTTGCAGAATTATTTCCTGTGATTTTTCAAAATCTGCTTACCACTTGTGATGCAGCTTGCCTCCAGAGCTAGTGGCGCATCATTTTTTCGATTCCCTTATGCATAACAAATACACATTGTTTGAGGATGGATTTGATATATTTTTTTAATCTGGTGAAAATCAACAATGCTGATTTTGGCTTACAAATGTCATGCAGTTAAAAAGCAATGGACTATTTCTTGTGGGTGTGTAAACTGGCTCTAACAGAAACTCCAAGGGGAGTTTTTTAAAAATATTTTGAGCAATTGCCAGATACATGGAATTATCATATACTTCTCCAAGGCAATTGCTTGGAAAGACAGTGCTCTCGTGCTGTAATAAGATTTCATCTCTATGTTAAAAAAAAAAAAAATCAACAGCGACCTGATCTCATTATAATATAATCATGATTCATATGATATTTCTTTCATGTGTGTTTATTTCAAAAATTAGAAGCCAGACTTTGCATAAACCAGCGTTAAGCTTTGGCTATTGTCTTTCACCTGTAAGAATTTTCAGTCACTCAGCCCACATTTTTCACGCCACTTCTTTTTTCTTCATTCCACTCTTCCTAATGACAAGGCTAATGGAACAGAAATGCTGTCTCTGGAAAAGATGCCCAGAGTTCCCTTTACTCCTGATCTCTTGGAAGTAAAATTAAGAAGTAACAGGGAAAAGATTGAAAACATGCTTAATTTGTATTTAGACTGATCGTTTTTAGCTGAGCCTTTGTTCCTGAAGTGTCAGTATAGCCTAGTGCTTATTTTCATGATTAAGCTTTAAAATGTCCTTGGGTAAAAAGCGTTTGCCTTTAAATCATTAGACATGCAGACTGTGTCCTTCCGTGCACGATGGTGCCTGACAGACAGGTAAATAACATGGAGCTTCCTTTCGAAAAATCAGTTATAAATATTCAATTCAGAGCCCAAACCATCTGACGCCTCCCTCTGAGAGGTAAACAAGACTCTGCAAAGTGTTTAGAGAAAGAGGAAGAGGAAGCCAGCGGCAAGATGACACTGATGAAATACGCATCCAGTCCCTGTTCGGATAACTTGGCTTTTGTCATAATAAATTCTCTCGTGGTGGGCCGTGGGGGAGGAGGTTTCCTAGCAGCTGCCTGTTCAGCCTTTTGCAGGAGGGGAGAGGTGGAATGCAGGACCTGCACAATGAATGAACCCAGCCATTTTCCCTAGATTCCTAATTGCGTGTCTTTCAGTTTCTCAAGAGACTCTGAGGCTTTAGGAACCTACATGACACAGATGTCCTTCCACCCCTGTGTGTGTGCTTGGGGTCATTTTTCTCCTTGAAAGAATTTTCATATTGAAAGCTACATTTGGATCTGTATAAAGCTACAATGTTTTAGAACACATAGATAATAATAATTGTAGTAACAATGCCAGTGTATAAATATGTCTTAAACAATAGAAAAATGGGCAAAAATATGAACAAGTAATCTCAGAAAGCAAATTACAAGTGGGCAGTAGACCAACATACTAGAAGATGCCCAATCTTATTAAACACAAAAACCATAAAGGGGGACACCATTTTCTTCCTATAAGATTTGCAATATTCATTTATTTTATTTTATTTATTTTTTTATTTTTTTATTTTTTTTATTTATTTTTTTTTTTAATTTTTTATTGTTGGCTGTTCAAAACATTACATAGTTCTTGATATATCATATTTCACAATTTGATTCAAGTGGGTTATGAGCTCCCATTTTTACCCCATATACAGATTGCAGAATCACATCAGTTACACATCCATTGATTTACATATTGCCATACTAGTGTCTGTTGTATTCTGCTGCCTTTCCTATCCTCTACTATCCCCCCTCCCCTCCCCTCCCCTCCCCTCCCCTCCCCTCCCCTCCCCTCTTCTCTCTCTGCTCCCTCTACTGACATTCGTTTGTCCCCCTTATATTATTTTTCCCCTTCCCCTCACTTCCTCTTGTATGTACTTTTCTATAACTCTGAGGGTCTCCTTCCATTTCCATGCATTTTCCCTTCTCTCTCCCTTTCCCTCCCACCTCTCATCCCTGTTTAATGTTAATCTTCTTCTCCTGCTCTTCGACCCTACTCTATTCTTAGTTACTCTCCTTATATCAAAGAAGACATTTGGCATTTGTTTTTTAGGGATTGGCTAGCTTCACTTAGCATAATCTGCTCTAATGCCATCCATTTCCCTGTAAATTCTATGATTTTGTCATTTTTTAATGCAGAGTAATACTCCATTGTGTATAAATGCCACATTTTTTTTATCCATTCATCCATTGAAGGGCATCTAGGTTGGTTCCACAGTCTAGCTATTGTGAATTGTGCTGCTATGAACATAGATGTAGCAGTGTCCCTGTAGCATGCTCTTTTTAGGTCTTTAGGGAATAGACCAAGAAGGGGAATAGCTGGGTCAAATGGTGGCTCCATTCCCAGCTTTCCAAGAAATCTCCATACTGCTTTCCAAATTGGCTGCACCAATTTGCAGTCCCACCAGCAATGTACAAGTGTACCCTTTTCCCCACATCCTCGCCAGCACTTGTTGTTGTTTGACTTCATAATGGCTGCCAATCTAACTGGAGTGAGATGGTATCTTAGGGTGGTTTTGATTTGCATTTCTCTGACTGCTAGAGATGGTGAGCATTTTTTCATGTACTTGTTAATTGATTGTATGTCCTCCTCTGAGAAGTGTCTGTTCAGGTCCTTGGCCCATTTGTTGATTGGGTTGTTTGTTCTCTTATTGTCTAATTTTTTGAGTTCTTTGTATACTCTGGATATTAGGGCTCTATCTGAAGTGTGAGGAGTAAAGATTTGTTCCCAGGATGTAGGCTCTCTATTTACCTCTCTTATTGTTTCTTTTGCTGAGAAAAAACTTTTTAGTTTGAGTAAGTCCCATTTGTTGATTCTAGTTATTAACTTTAGGACACCCATAGCACAAAAGTTAATAACTATTCATTTATTTTAAAAACAACATTATTGAAATATTGATCTACAGTTAACTATACATATTTAAAGTGTACAATTTAATGAGTTTGAACCTAAGTGTACGCTCATGAAACCATTGGCTCTGATCAAAACAATGGATGTATCTACCATCTCCAGAAGTCTCCTTGTGTTCCTTTGTTTTATTTTTATTTGTTTGTGGGTGGTAACATATTATGAGAACTATCTACCCTCTTAACAAATTTTCAAGTGCATACCACAATATTATTGATTCAGATTCACTTGAGTGAATCAACGAATCAATATCAAGTGTAGATGAAGACGTGGGAAACTGAGTCATCTTATACATTGTGAGTGCCTAGATGGGCACACATTGGAAAGTTGAGAATACCTATTAAAACCAGAAATGTGCACCACCTATGACACATAAGTCCATTTTAAATGATATTTCCTAGACAAATACTTGCACATTTGCAGAAGTAATTTTATGGACGTTTGTTATTTAAACATCGCTTAGATAGTGGAGTATTAGAAATAATTAAGGTACCATCAGCAAAGGAATTGTCTAAAAATACATGGCATGTTACATTGTAATACACGTTGCAGTTAAAAGGAATTAACTGATTCCATAAGTGTCAACCTGAATAAATATAAAAAGGCTCTAGTTAAGTGGAACGAGAAAATTCAGAGTGTTAGTGCAATATAATACAATTTATATGAAAAATACATATTGTGACATATTTTTAAAAATCATCATGTAGCATTTTAAATATTCAAAAACTATTTGTACTGACCACCCAGCTTCATTCTCAGAATTTTCTGTGGATACACATATTTGTGTCTGAAGACATAAAAGCAACTGGAAACTTAACATATTGAACTCAGAGCAGTGGTTAACCTCAGGGAGGAGGGGGGTGTTCAGCACTGGGGGGTCATACTCGAGAGGATTTTACCTATATTTGTAATGATTCATTAAAAAAAAAAACATTCATGTATTATTCATATAATCCAAGTGTGAATTCAAATATAGGTCATCACACTGTCATTGTGATAGGTAAATTTTCCTAGTTTCAAAACATCAGTTCTGTTGAAGAGACATTGCTGGGTGTCTCTTTTAATCAGAAAGTATCCTTCAAATGCCAACTATTCATTTAGGTCTGTCCTATGCTTATAGCTGTTCCTTAGTCCCTGACTCTTCTCTTCTCCCATAATTATTACCAAATTTAACAAATAGTTACCAAATATTATATATATATATATATATATATATATATATATATATATATCATGTGCCCCGTGCCAGGCAATTATCTTAGGACTTATGGGTTAAATCCTTATAGGTTGTTTAGTGTTTTTACAAAATTTAGGTTTGTTCTATCTGTAATATTTTGATACTTACTTTTATCACATCAACAATAGTTTCTAATCATGTCTTACGTTATAGAGCACTCCTCCAAACCACCATAGGTACATTCTATGGCTAGATTTTTAAACTAACTCTTCTTTGTTTAATACCAAAATTGTTTTCAGTATTTCACTTTTGTGACCAACCTTTAATAAAACACCCTTGAAGATTAGTCTTGACATTCGTCTATAGTTATTTCCTTTAGGAAGATGTTATAGAGTCACCTAACACACACATGCAAAAGTCAGAAATGGGTTGTATGGGAGAGAGAGAGGGAGAGAGAGGGGTGGCGGGGGAGTGGGGGAAAGGAGGAAGAGGAGGAGAAACAGGTAAAGGAGGAGAAGGTAGGAAGGGAGAGGAGAAAGAGGGAAGGAAAAAGAAAGTGTGGGGGAAGAAGAAAGAGATGGCAGGTAAGATTCAGACTTGCAGTGGCAAAAGCAGAACCACCAGTCTGAGTATAAAATACTTGTAGGGCATGTGCCTTGCTGCCTTTGGTGTCTGGTCGTCTGGCTGTTGAGGGAGCTTCTGGAGTGAGATGCTTAGCTTCACAATGTAGTGATAATCAAATGGCACTGAGACTGCAAAAGGTTCCCCAGATTCTGGAGCTCTCCCACCCTGGGGAGGAAGGGTTACAGTGGTCTCCTTCTCGGTATGCTCATCCTGCCTTACCGGGCAACAAGCTGGGATGAGCTATAATGATTGTGGAGGGAGAAGAACATGAAAAAAAAGTAACATAAGACTAACAGGTAACATATCATTAAAATTTGAAATTTTCCTTTCAAATCAGACCATATAACCAAGGTCATCTTCAGATACAGAGGCAGCACTTGCTTTTTCCTCACCTGGAGCAAGCCTTAGGAAAATCTTGGCAGTATATACTGTATGGCTGGGCCACTTTATATGGAAAGGGTGGAGAGTGTTGTTTTCTGTAAAGGGTTGCTAACCCAGAACAAAAATAATCTAAGAAAATGCAACTGAGTTTTACCACCCCTCCCATTTTTAGTAAACACAAAACCTCAAATGTCCTAGCTTTCTTTAAAAAATACTTTGTTAGGAAATATTTGAAGCATATAGAAAGGTATGGAGAATGATATAATGAATATCCACATACTTTCTACCAAGCTTTAGTAAATCTTAACATTTTGTCATATTTGCATTGTGTCTTTTCTAAAAAGGACATTTAAAACATTGAAGGCCCAGTTATAGCCATCTGGTCACCCTAACTTCATCCCTTTTCCCACTCTTCCTCCCTAGATGCAACCACTGTCCAGAATTTGCATCTGTTCTCTCTAACCATATTTTAGCTTTTATTTCATTTCTATGTACCCATAAACAACATATAGAATTGTTTTTGTAAATATAAACACCTTATATAACTGTAATTATGCCACAAGGTTTTGTTCTGCAACTCAATTCATTTGTTCAGTTTAACAAATTTAAGTACATCTGTGTATATACAGAACTTCAGGCTGTTCATTTCCATGACCATGTAGGATTCCATTGTACAAATCACCACAATGTACTTATGCATTTCCCCCTTGATCAACATTTAGAATTACAACTTCTTATTGTGTAATCATGCTGCAGTGAACATTCTTACATGTGTAAGGATATGATTGGGGTGGAATTTCCAGGTGGGAGGGGGTATGCTCAACATAAGTTTTACTAGGTGATGCCACCTCATCATTCCCCCAAAGGAGCTTATACCAATTCACCCTGCTACTGGTTTTATGCTGAGTCTTCTTGTTACTCTATATCCTTGTTACCTCTAGGCATTGTTACATTTATCTTGTACCAATTTGTTGGATATGAAATGGTATGTTAATGCTGCTTCCATTTGCTTCTCTCTGGTGAATTTTGAAAAGTATCTTTCCAGTATGTGTCTTGCCAATTGGGTTTCTTCTTGCATTAGCTTTTGAATTTACAAAAAAAAAAAAAAAAAGCAAAAAACAAAATTTACTCCTTCAGAGACTATGGAGACTATGAATAATGGACTTGAAGCCAGTCCTTCAAGACTGCGTGAAATCTGAATGGTGTTTGTTGTGACATGAGTACCAAAGAAACAGCCTAAAAATAAGTAACAAATGTGCATTTGGCTCACAAGAGAGATACACAACTTGAACACAATGTGGTTAGACATTTTTATGACCCAAGAAAAGACATGACAAAAAGGTGGGTAGTTTTAGAAGGGTTGACTAACTCCTAGAAATTTGGAAGAAGAAATACTAGAACCTGTAAGGATAAATGCTGTTTTCTTTCCTCTTTCCTTCCTTTCTTCCTCCCTCCCTCCCCCCTCCCTCCCTCCCTCCCTCCCTCCCTTCCTTCCTTCCTTCCTTCCTTTTTTCCCTCCCTCCCTCCCTCTCTTTCTTTCTAATTATGTTTGTTTCTAAACCAGAAAGGTAGGCTTAGTAACAATAATCTGGCAATCTGTTGGAACTCAGAAGATAAAATATGAATTTTTAAAAATTTATTTACTTATTTATTTAAATTAGGTATCTATGACAGCAGAATGCATTTTGATTCATTGTACACAATTGTAGCACAACTTTTCATTCTTCTGGTTATACAAGATGTAGCATCGCACTATATGTGAAGTCATACATGTACCTAGGGTAATGATGTCCATCTTATTCCACCATCTTTCCTGCTGCCGTGCCTCCTCGCCTTTCCTCCCTCCCCTTTGCCCAATCAAAGTTCCTCCATTTTTCCCATCCACTCCCCCACCCCATTATGGATCAGCATTCACTTAACAAGAGAGGACATTTGACCTTTGCTTTTTGGGGGGATTGGCTTATTTCAGTTAGCATGATTTTCTTCAACTCCAGCCATTTACCTGCAAATGCCATAATTTTATTCTCTTTTAATGCTGAGTAATATTCCATTGTGTATATATACCACAGTTTTTTAATCCATTCATCTAATGAAGAACATCCAAGTTGTGAATTTAGCTGCTATAAACATTGATGTGGCTGTGTTACTATAGTATGCTGATTTTAAGTCCTTTGGGTATAGACTGAGGAGTGGGATAGCTGGGTCAAATGGTGGTTCCATATCAAGTTTTCTAAGGAATTTCCATATTGTTTTCCAGATTGGTTGCACCAATTTGCAGTCCCACTAGCAATGTATGAGTATACTTTTCTCCCACATCCTTGCTAACACTTATTGTTGTTTGTATTCTTAATTAAAAAATCTATTTTTAAAAATTAAATTTAAAAATTTTAAGTTAGAGCTTTATAGTTAATCATAGCAGTTGGGTTCATCCTGACAAACTCATATATGCACAGGAATCAATTTCAGTTCATGATCCCTCCTTTCCCCTCCCCATAAGATTTGTTTTAGGTAGTGATACTTTGATTTTAAGATCCATCATTTTTTTTCTGTTTTAACAATATCTGGGTTTTCTTTTCTTTAGCATTCTCTGACACTTGAGTTCTCTTTCTCTTAAAATGATACTTGCTTGTACAAGTTCTAGGTGATGATTCTTTGTGTTCTTAAATCTCTGTGTAGGGCTTCTCATTTTGGTAGGGCAATGGCCATACTTTTTACCTGCTGTGAAAGTCTGAGTTGTAGATCTAGAGGTAGATGAGCATTAGAAGTGATTTGGAAATAAGAACTGCTAATATTTTTTTTTTTTTTAGTGTTTTGCAGTTTACAAAGCATCTTCATGTCCATCTGATTCTCCCAGGTACCCAATGCAATGAATAGAGAAGTGTTAGTATTATTGTTATTGTTAGACTCATTTACAGATTAGGGGCTCTAAATCACTGGGGCCAGTAGGTGTTAAAATCAGAACTTGAATCTGGGTCTTCTGACCACGGATCTTCCAACACCACGTTCAGTTTACTCCAGAGCATTTAGCTCAGAGCATCCTGCTACTGGGGCCAGAGATGTGTGCAGCCTTTGCCCACCCACACTGATTTTACTGTGTTCCTTATCAAAGTGAGGGAGGTTGAAACCTTTTAGGCAAGCTGGTACTAATGAGATTAGCTTTCAAATGATTTTTAACCTTGATATATACTAAGCAACAATTCATCGGTGGCTCTCAACCTTGACAGGATGTTACAATAATCTTGGATCCTAGGGAGCATTTAAAAAATATTTGTGCTTGATGCCATCTCAAACCAATGAAATCAGAATGGAGGCTGGAGGGAGAGGTATTTTCTCTCTCTTTGCTTTAGACATTGTGTTCATGTTTTCTGTGGTTAATTGCTGTTAATGGTATTTGTTCTTCAGTTAAGACAGTGTAAGTTCTATGATTTGTTATTTCCTTTGGTTCATGCCTTAAACTAAACGTCAAGCTCCCTTTTACCCATGAAAGTCTCTTGCTGCCTTTTTAAAGTTCTGTATTTCAGCTGCCAGCTGGCGTTGGTCCGAGGAGATTAGTCAACCTCTGCTTCTACTTGACTTACTTTCTCGGCTCTTGTCCCTTGAGGTACCCCCTCTTTTCTTCCCCTCCCCTGCCTTACTGTGTAGTTTCTTGGTTCATGCTTCCACTCTTTGACCTCCTGAGCTTCTTTGTTTGCTGTCCTACAGCTAAAATGGGCTCTTCTTGTTGCATCTACGGAGACATTTTGCATAGTTTTCTCGTCCTCCCCTTCTGTAAGCTCTTTAATAGAACGTTTCATCTCTGACCAAAAGACTGATCAAAACCCCAAACCACAAAAAAGGAAGTTTGTTGTGGGTATTTTTGCTGTTCAGACATAGACTTGGAGGGCTTGCTGTCACGGAGAACTGTGAGAGTCTCCTGGAAGAAGAGCATATCCTGCTTCCCCTGAATCCATTCAGGGGGAGCCTCTGCACCATGATGATGACATGGCTTCATAAAATTTATTGGGTGTGAGGAGTATGTGAGTGTGAGCTGGTTCCGACTCATGCTTGAGCCTCTCTGCCCACTCCATAGCAGGAGGGGGCTGTGAGCAATCTACATAGGCTCCATGTTGTGTCTGTGCAAAAGCTTTGTGGAAGCTGGCTTTTTCCTATCAAAATATCTGGCTAGTCCTAGAGAAAACATTGGAATTTTTAGATAAAACATTTTTACAGGTCCTCTCATCCCAGACAAAATATTGTCAGGACATGATGGATGCCAAAAAAAAAAAAAAAAAAAAATCTGGTGGTTATATCAGGCAAACAGGAGCAAGACAGAGCATTTGAGTAACACTGGCAGAAGGTTCTTTGACTCCATTATTCCTCTAACTTGTGCCGTTTGGTTCCAGGAGCTCGTGTGAATGCCAAGGACAACATGTGGCTGACTCCGCTGCACCGGGCTGTTGCTTCCAGAAGTGAAGTGAGTGACTACCTTATTTAATCTAATATCTACCAACTCTAGGAAAAGAAGAATTCTTTCCACTGAATTAGGGATCCTCAGTGGTGAGCAAAAAGCTTTTGACTCTAAATGAAAGAGGGTTACCAAAAATGAATCGATGTTTACTTGAGCACCTTCTGCATGTCAGTCATGTACAAGGGAAATTGCTTGAGGTGGTCCAAGCTGCACAGCATGAACCTTGACTTCAGTGAGCTCTCAGTCTGGAGGTGGAAGCAAAACAGGAAGCAGATTAGTACAATATCCGAATTGAACTGGAGGAGGAAGTGACCGATGGCTTGCTTGAGTACAGGAAGCCTTTCAAGAAGATGTCGATGGAGCTGGTTCTTAAAGGATGAGCAGGGCTTGGCAGTCCAGGAGAAGGCGGGAGGGCTGAGCTAGGGGGGTAAACATGCCAGAGGAAAGGAGGAGTGAGTGAATGAATGGTGGCTCAGGTAGATGTAACTGGAGTACAGAGTGTAGGGGAAGGCAAGTTTGATAGTAGGGGCTGGGCCAGAGGGCAGAAAGCCTGGTGTTCTCTGAGCCGTAGAGAATGATCACAGCAGGTAGTTGGTTCTTTTCAGGTCACTGAGTTAGGCAAACATGTCACTGGCATGTATGTTCCATGAGGATGGGGATCTGTGTTTTATATCTTGATGTAGTCCAAGCCTGGTGCATTCTAGAAATAGAATGACACTGAGACCCAAGAAATAATTCATTGTTGAATGCTGGAAATCGGGGTGAAGGTGGCTAACAGGTTTTCATTATTTATGTGGATCTAGAGACAGGGAGAATGATTGTGGAAAACATGGCAAGTATATCAGCTGGTTCAGGGGGAGAATAAAGGATGGGAAGAGAAGACCACTCTGGGGTTCTGCAGGGAGCACTAGAGAATGTCAGCCTGGCAGCCTGGCCAGGTGCCTACCACCCAGGGACACAGGATTCTCACCTCAGAGGCACTGGGCATCAAACCAGCCTTTGTGAGCAAGTTTGCCAAGTGAAGATCTTCCTCCAGTACTGGGGAAGGAAATGTTCCAGATACACCTAGGAGCAGGGGGGATGAATACGCTGAAGTAGCAGGTGTCTATGGCTGGCATCCATGTCAGCTTTTCCTCTTTGGCACCTATTGGGAAATTTCAAAACATACCTGGTAGGCGACCATTTCATGTTCATAATCTTCCTTGCTATGCTATGTGGTTTGCATAGTTTTTAAAGAGAGGTTGGTTGTATTTGCTTTCTGAACAGCCCACATGGAATGAGGGAGGTAATACTCCTAAATTACCTTGTTCAGATGCTGGGGAATTCAGAACCTTCTTATGGTCCCACATTGCCTTTCTGTTTTATCTGAGAAAATAGTGTAGTGGGGCTGTTGGTTTTGGTAGAACCAGCTTCAGGAGGACAGTTCCTTCTTAGGGGAGTATTTCCTGGCCTTAATAGTAAGGCCACTTGATCTTTGGTGAATTTCTTTTAAGTGTCTTCGGGGTGGGGGGTGGGGGGGGAATACAGATAGTGAGAGAGACAGAGAGAGAGAGATATAGACAGTGAGAGAGAGAATGAGAGAGGGACTCAAGACTTATTCTCTCTCAAAAAGATTGATTTAGTGACAAAGAGAATGATGGAGCAACAAAGAAAATGAGATCTATGATCCCACTCTTAGGAAGCATGTGGGAGAGAAGGATAAAAAATAGATGGTTTCAGGCAGGGCATGGTGGCTCACGCCTGTAATCCCAGAAG
This sequence comes from Marmota monax, assembly GCF_021218885.2. Lineage (NCBI taxonomy): Eukaryota > Metazoa > Chordata > Mammalia > Rodentia > Sciuridae > Marmota > Marmota monax. The sequence goes on along the minus strand of NW_026692781.1, from coordinate 29,317,761 downwards.
CTTGGGAGGCTGAGGCAGGAGGATCGCAAGTTGAAAGCCTGCCTCAGCAAAAGTGAGGCACTAAGTAACTCAGTGAGACCCTGTCTCTAAATAAAATACAAAATAGGGCTGGGAATGTGGCTCAGTGGTTGAGTGTCCCAGAGTTCAATCCCCAGTACCAAAACAAACAAACAAAAACCCAAAACCAGATGGTTTCAGTACCATGTGACCTTCCCATAATCTCTACCATAGGGAAGTGAAACATTCAGCAAGTCTCTATCTTTATTAGCTCAACAAGCTGTAAACGTTCAATCCTCAAAGCAACGATTTTTTGTCAACCATCAGCCCACTTTCTTCACAAATGTTTAGTGTGTTTGAACCCAGTCAACCCAATGCTAGATTGACTTGCAAGTCTAAGGCATCAATTGCTTATTCAAGTAACCAGCTCCCTCTGCAGGTTTGTTTGGGGCAAGGGTGGGGGGAATCCCTTGCAGGTATCTCTCAACAGGAAGGAACTGAATACAGATAAACCCTGAATTGTCATGATCATATACAAGGTCATGGAAGAAAATGTCTTCACAATAATATAATAATTATGCTCGTTGAAGAGTTTCTTATGAAAACTGGAGTCTCTGTAACTGTTCGAGTTGATTATGCAGTGAATAGCTGAACTCCAAGTTCATCACTGTGCTGTGAAGTTCTAGTTTAGTCTCCCTTCTTCTTTTAAATTTGGTTCTCTTGTCATTATTTTATGCCTCACTCAATAACTAATAATTGAGTGAAACGCAGTAGGCATGAGGGGAAAGGACAGCGAAGGTTTCGATTGGTATTTTGTCATTTGGCTGTCAGCACTTGCTAAAGGGGACATCTGGTTTCAGCATGAGAGCTGGCACATCTGCCTATTGCTCAGATTGACAAGCACTGAGATGACTTGCATGGGTATGTATTGGAAACCGTTTCTTCATTGAAAAGCTCTAAATGTTACACCACCCCCAAAGCCTCTTTGCTTCCCAAATCTGGCATATCTGGGTTTCCCAGGTTGTAAATAATTTGGAGCCAATTTGGAGCAGTCTCATCTTCTCCCAAAGGGTTCCACTGGCTCCATCTTCCTTTTTCTCTGACCCTTCCCAAGGCTGTGAAGAAATGAAGAGCCTATTACCAAAATATGAGGGAAGCCTATTTTGCAATGTCTAGCTTAACATAGATGAGCAAGATTTGGGGCTGCCAGAGAGAATATTCTGAAGTATTCATGTGAGCTCTTTTATATTGTTTCTCTAGCTTAGCTTATTCTTATTGCTTCTTTGCTTTTTTTTTTTCCCCTGGATAAAAGCAGCTGTAGGGAAAGGAATTATATGTCTACAAACCCAGAGAGTCTAACACATGCTTAGGGAAACTTAACACATGTTTGTTGAGGCCCACTGGGTGGAAGGCACTGTTAACTGTGCTGTGGGGACTTTCAGGATGTACAAAGTGTGGCCTCTGAGGATACCATGCTTGGGGCTGTCAGCCAAGCCCACTGTGGCCTGCATGTGAATGCAGCAGGCCTTTCACATGTACCCTTTCTGTAAAAAGCCTGGAGTAGCAAAGAGGAGACTTGCTGAATGTTTCACTTCCCTATGGTAGAGATTATCTTTTGGTTAGAAAAGTTAAGAATAGTTGTGTCCTATTTTTGGTGTGTAGGCTTGAGGACATTGTGTCCATGTAAGTGTTGTCACTGAAAGCATTTATTAAGCACTTGCTATGTGCTAGACAGCATGCAAGGACTTTCTATGCATCATTCCATTTTAACCTCTGAGCCACCCTTTGAGGTATTACTCTTGGTAATGCTAATTAGGAAATACCATCTCAGAGAAGTTAAGAGCCTAAGTTGTCACAGCCAGCAAGCAGAGGAGAGTGTGACCAGAGAACCTGCTTGCTTAACCCCATATTTTTTTGATGCATTATAATTAATAATGGTGGGATTTGTTGTTATATATTTGTGCATATATAAAATATAATAATATAATTTTCCAGTAGCTCCCCTTTTCTTTCCTTCCTGCATTCCCTGACCCTTTTCCTCTACTGTACTATTCTCCCTTTGATTTTCATGAGATACCACCCCACCTTTCTCTTCCTTTTTCCTCTCTATCTTCCACATGTGAGAGAAAACATATTACCCTTGACTTTCTGAGTCTGGCTTATTTTGCTCAATATAATGTTCTTGAGTTCCATCCATTTCCCTGCAAATGATATAACTTCATTTTTCTTTATGGTTAAAGAAAATCCCATTGTGTATCTCTGCCACACTTTTAAATCCATTTATCCACTCACAGACATCTGGGCTGGTTCCATAGTTTGACTGTTGTGAATTGTGCTGCTATGAACATGGGTATGCATGTATCATTGCAGTTTGATGACATTCATGCTTTTGGATAAATACTGGGAAGTGGTACAGCTGATCATACGGTGGGTCCATGCCTAGTCTTTTGATGAACCTCCATATGATTTCTATAATTTAACCACCATGTCTTACTGCTTCCCTCACATCATATAAGCATTCTCTGAATACTGTTCCAACCAATAAAATGCATCTGTTTTTGGCTTTTGTGCAGTCAAAAATTTCAAATATAATAAAGATCTTTTCCAGAGTTGCAGCATTATAAACATTTTAGTATAGCTTAATGTTTTAAAACTTATATTTCATTCTTTCCTTTAAAAACATTGTCATTACTGTGAACAAAATGCTAATAGACTGGAGAAGTGGAAATATTATATGGAAGATTAGAATGTGATTGCTTTCTTTAAATCATTTTATGGTTTAAAAAAGATATTTACATCTAGAATATATCAGACTTGGATGAGAAGAAAATAAGCATTTTATAATATATTAATTAGAATGTAGAAGTGTACTCAGATTTAGTGCGCATTTAATCCATCAGGGGTGCTTGTTGAAAGACCCTGTTCTGGGAGTTCCTCTGTGATGGTCCTGATGGAGGCTATGATTGGGCCCTAAATCTGTACCTTAAAGAATCTGATGCCTCTGTTCTACAAACCACACTTTGAGACCTGAAACTGAAGACTGGGAATACTTTAGTGTCTGCCTTTCAATGTTGAGAGTCAATTCTTCATGAATAGTGCCCTTAGAATTCTCCCACGTCTCCAAGTCTCCAGTAACTGCCTTTGTACTATAGTTCTTAGAATAATTGTACTCTAATAAGAATAATAGATGTATTATAATGTAGAGTGATGATGGATACTTCTAGAAGAGCAAGCCTATTAATTGAACAAATTAGGTACCAATTTATATAATTCCTACAGAATATGAAATTGCTATAATCAATAGGGATAAAAGCCCCCAATGATTACAGTATATAGTAGAGGCCTTTAAGACTTGAGTGCAGTCTTGGAGATGTCAGTCCACACCACAGTAAATGTCCTGTTAATACTTGCAGATTAGTACGTACAGAGTTTTCTGATGACTACAGCAATGTATTTATTCCATCCAATTTTTTAAAAAATATATACTATGTGCAAGGCACCTGTCAAGCTTTGTGGAGAATACAGAAAGTTGTCTGTATTTAGATCAGCCTCTGATCTAAGCAACTTATAATTTATAAAATTTGACATTGTGTATGCCTGCAAGAACTATGTATAATCATAGCCATGACTTTTCCATGAGTAATATGGCTAACATAAATGTAATGCACATTTGAGAGTAAAAAAACAATATGGAGGGTAAGAGTTTTTAAAATGTGTATCTATTTTTTCTCCATGTGCCACAATGCATGTGTCTACTTTTTATTTTGAGATTGGAACCTGTAGAAAATGGAAATCAAGTGACTGCTAATGCCATCTCCAGTTTCGCCCCACATGACATTCATGAGTGTTCCTCCCTCTAAGATTCCTGCAGTTTGCTAGTATAAGGCAGCTTGCTGTGGGTGTCAAACAACACCTGTAGTCCTAACACTCAACATTAGCAGTGCTAACACCTCCTTTCAGGACAAGTGCCATGTGCTCATTGGCATTCGCTTGTTAAAAAAGAAACAAAGTCTTTAAAGGAACACTATTTGCAGTGTGGCCTACACACTGGTGCCCATAAGCTTTTGTCTTACGTGTTGTGTTAAGAGTAAACATTCAGAAACTTATAGAGCATTGTAATAATTTAAACTTTTAGAGCAATGTAATAATTTAATAACCAGATAGTCAAGTTAATATTTTTTGTGTCTGTATTTTTTCATGTTATTATTCTACTCATTGCTTTCTATGTATTTTATAAAAATATTGACTCTTGATGCATTTGAAATAATAGGAATTAAAAAAAACAAACTAGTGCTGTACCAGATATCACTGGAAAAGCCATGTTAGGTTTTTTTTTCTTTTGCATTTTCTTTGTAATTTCTGTTAGAGAAAATTCCTGGATATTAATTTTTGGCCCATGTGTGATACCATAGAAGAGAGACTCCTTTGATTTAAAAGAGTTTTAATTTCCTAAATAGCCATAACACTATTCCCTTGTAAAACCAAGTTAAAGAACTTCCAAGATTCTATTTTTTGAAAGAGGAATGCACTTCTTAAAGCAGAAGTTGTCTTTTTTAATCACAACTTTGGTGTCGCAGAACTATTATATTAAAATCCTATTAAATGTATTAAGCCACTTTGGTAAACTAAAATTTCAGATCTTAAAAGTGTAAATAACTATGGAAAACAAACGTCTGAATGTATTTATGCCAGGATGCTTGGCCAAGACTGTCCATTGAGTAAGTTCTGGTCTAGCAGAACATGCTTGAGAGCCAAGTCAGCCAGGCTGACAGGTCGTCACCCTGCCTGTAAAATGAAGATAGTACATGTACATGTATAAAATATACAGGTCGTCACCCTGCCTGTAAAATGAAGCTGCCTCTGAATGAAGGAGTCAGCCCAGATGGCCACACACCTTCTCCATTTCTAATATTTTATGTGTCTGTGAATCTAGTTCTATAATCATTTAAAAGACTATATTTTCACTTAAAAAATAAATTTGGGGAAATTATGTAAAAGTCTCACATGCTAAGTATTTTTTCAATGGAGTTCTTATTAGGTAGATGAAAACTATGCAACTCATTACATAAACAGATATAGAAATAAAAATGGAGAATATCAAAGTTGAAACAGTTTACAAAAGTAGAGAAATAAAAGTTTTGGCTCTTCTAGGTATCCTTGAGATGTGCGAAGGGCTTGGTGTGAAAGGCAAATGTGGTGAAATGCCTACTCACACGGGAATTGCCTGAAGTTCCCACAATACAGATTAGAGATCCTGCCCCTTCTCTTTTTCCATTCTTCCCCCTCTGATAATGAACTTGAACCCTTTACTGATTGTTGCCGTGCAGCCCAGATGTCAGTCAGGATCGTGGTGCCTCCTAAATAGATATGATTGTCTAGGAGCTCGTCACCCTATCTTGTGCAAACTCTAACATTCTCCCAGTGGTTTAAAAGAATTTTCAGAGATTTCAGCTGCTGACTCTCTGGTTCCACAAGCCCGCTCCTCCTGCATTAGCTTGGTTTATGTGTCAGCCGTCCCCTCTTCCCTCTCAGGTCACTGATGTGCACCTCAGGTGCGCTGGGCCCACATCCTCCCTCCTTGCTTTCTGTCCTCACTTCTTCCTTCTTGCAGCACTCCAGATGCGTCACTCATGCAGAGCCACACAGCTCTGTGCACCCTCTTCGCAAATTCCCCGTTGACCCTTCACTGCACAAGAAGGGCCTTGCTCAACACAGCGCCCACTGGCTCTTTCAACAGTACCTGCCTTCCTTAGGAGGTAATTTGGCTTCAAACAATATTTTCCTGATATATAATAAAATTTAATTTCAACCAGTTATTTTCAATTTGCAGTAATTCAAACAAGAGGCTAGACCAAGGGTTCTGCAAACTTTTTCTGTCAAGGGCCAGAAGCAAGCGAAGATTTGGGGCTTTGATGGTGACACGCAGATTAGAGATCCTGCTCCTTCTCTTTTTCTATTCTTCTCCCTCTGATGATGAACTTGAACCTTTTCCTTTACTGATTGTTGACGTGCAGCCCAGAGGTCAGTCAGGATCGTGGTGCAAATAATCGTATGTGAGCAAATAAACAAGTCTGTGTCCCAATAAAACTGTTTGCAAAACAGACCAAATTTATCTGAGTAAAATATTTAAACAATATTTTTGCAGGTATTGACTACTTAAGAATAAAGACTTTTCCCCCACAAACTTTAAAAGCATGTACTTCTATGGAAACTATAACCAGTATGCTAATATATGCTATCTTTGCTTAGCATGTTGCTTTGTGTGAATTGCAAATTATTCATAAGCTTTCATTTAAAAGTAGGGCTTTTCTTAGACAATGTCACACTCACTCACTCTAAATTACTTTAAAAGTAATCACATTTTGTTACCCTTAAAATGCAAATTTCTCATGAATACTTTGGTTTTATCTCCAAATAGTATAAATTTTTGAAATGATCCTGTATGTTTTGTTAGTCTATCCCAAATTTACATAATATTCAACACAAAGAATGAGTCTATATAAGTACAGTAAAATAACAATGCAGGCAAAGATATTCAAGTGGCCGCGTCTATTGTTATTTTGCTGGGAATATGTGAAAAGGATACTATACCACTTTTGGAGTATTGCTTTGAGATGGTTATCTCCAAACTCTTGGGTTGTATGTCTGCAAAACTTTTGGTATGCATCCTCAAAACACATATCTCATTTATTTATAAATTATATGTATGAACTAGCTAATATGTCAAGGCACCATATCCTTGAGGTGGGACTTTTCATTTATCATACATAGTCCTACATAACTATTTAGATAATAGTCTCCTAATAATTTTTCTCTGTTTTGGCCAAATTCTTGTCAGATCTGATTAAATTTGTCATTGTTTTTACCTTGTAATTGTCAGTGAAAGAAAACTTTCCATAGGAGTAAGAAGCTTGAGTTCTGTGCCTTCTACATTGTTAAAGCTTGCATATTACTAATATTATCTTTAATTCTTGTGTTCTTTGCATGGATCTGTCCATTTTAGGGTTCTCTTGTTATGAAGGTACATGTTAGAATCGATAAATTGATTTAACAGGCTATTGTATCAAAGTGAATTCATAGCTCCCACCCACACTGTGGAAGCCCTCTTCTTCTCCAGAGGGGTGTCCTACTACTGTAAGCGAGGTCAGCACCTCTGCTATACTGACCAAAGCTAAATATCAGCTAAAATGATTTCCTTTTTAAAGAAAATAAATATAGATAGAAGTTACGGCATTTTCTTCCCACATTGCAATCATGCATGCATCTAAATAAAACTATACTTTATGAGAATAAAATTGATAAATTTTTATTTTTTTCTTATTCTATTCTATTGATTTTCTTATTCTATTCTTATTCTATTAATCTTATATTGTGGCATATCTTGTGATTTATCTTTTATTTTTGTTCACTCAATTTAGTTTGTAGGCTAGAATCCAGCTAATGTTTCTTTCTACCTTTTATAGCTATAGCAGAATTTCACATGTAGCATTTGAACATTAATAATGTATATATACATGTTTCACTCTAAAATGGGCTCAAGAATATTTAGTAGTACTTTACCAATCTTTCTGAGGATGAGTGGCATATATCTTCTTAAAAATTTTTGGTAATCTTAAATCATTTGTGTGGGCCCCATCAGTTTATTGGTTTTATTTGTATCATTTAAATAGAGTATACACCAGTTTTCACACTGTTCATTTAAACTGTATTGTCTAATTTTGCACAGTTATTTATTTATTTGCTCTCATTCTGCTGTCCAGGTTAGCCATTTGTCTCAATATGTTACTACTGATTTATAAAACATCCCTTTTAATTTCCTCATTTTATGTTCCTGATAAGAGTGTTCATTTTGCTGAGTTCAAATCATTTAAAAAGTGGGGCACTTTTCTATGGCTGTATGATAAAGACTGGAAAGTCAATCCTCTGGGGAATGAGGTGGCCAAGGGTGAGTTCTTGGTCCATGATGGGTAGCAAGAGTGTAGTATGGATGAATTTCACTGGTTTATTGATGCCACATTGACAAGGTGTCCATGAAGGAGCCCATTACCTGGTCCCAGGGAAGACTCTAGAGTTAGAAGCAACCAATAGCCATTTCCTTCTCAAAATGAGATATATCATTCACTTGACTGAAGAGAAGGAGAGATTTACAGAAATGCTGGGGCCCATTAATATCTTGGGGGTGGAACCAGGCATCTGTGTTTTTAAGAGCTCCAGGTGACTCCATCATATAGCCAAGGTTAAGAGTTATAGATCAAGAGGCTAGTGAGCTGATTGGGCCCACAGAAGAAAAATAAAAAACGAGAGGCTCAGTAAAGTTTAAAGACTTCAGTGTTGGGAAAAGAAGTTACTCATTAAAACATGGACAAGTTTGGAAAAAGATGGAACCATTTCAGAGCTTTTCAAGCTGAATTGGTAACAGACATATGACTTCACTTCACTGTTTATTGATCATACAAGACTGAGGGTTAAGATGTTGGCAGAAAGAACCAAAGATTTACAAACTGATGCAAGAATGTTTGAAGCCTTTTAACTTTGGGAGTTTTGAAGCTTGTTGACAAACACCTCTAACTTTAGCTGATCTTTTGGGGACCTTTGTCCTGTGGATATTTTACCCAGCTATGCTCACCTGTATAGAAATACTCTTTTTTGGCCCAAAAATACCTTTTAAAGAAATACTTTTTAAATAAACCTTGGAAACTTTATTTGATTTTAGAGATGTGTTAGGACTCTTGGCCTGACAAAGAAAGGTAAAGCAAGTCTATCTTGGTATGTGTCTCTCTTTGGTCTTTATCATATACTACTTTGCTTGTCTGGAGCCAGCCTGGGAAAACAGGGAGTCTTCCCTGTCCCTACATCTGGTGAAGCATTTATGGAAAGTGTTGACTGAGCATTTGTCAGTGACCCTTGCAAACTCTGCTTTTGTTGTAGGAAGCAGTGCAAGTACTGATTAAGCACTCTGCTGATGTCAATGCAAGGGACAAGAACTGGCAGACTCCCCTGCATGTGGCAGCAGCCAATAAAGCTGTCAAGTGTGCAGAAGTGATCATTCCCCTGCTGAGCAGTGTCAATGTCTCTGACCGAGGGGGGCGCACAGCTTTGCACCATGCGGCTCTGAATGGACATGTGGAGGTAGGTGTTCTCATCCTTGGGAATTGGGATGCTCCATACAGACCCTGAACTTGTTGCTAAGATTTTTAGATAATGTAAGAATAATATTTGTATATCAAACTTAGGCAGTTATATCCATTCTTAAATTTAGAGACCATATGAATTGAAAAAGTCTTTGGTCTTTTAATTTGACACATGCCACGGGGTCTTCTGTGACATCATCTTCCTGGTTTGTTGAACTCCAGATCTCTGACTTGCATTTAGGGTTGATGTTAATCAACATTAGATCAAGCTTAGATCACCTGCAGGCAGCAAGGAACCCTCACCATTACAGAGTATGTGCTTGATTTCATAATTGGTTGTCTTTCAGATGGTCAACTTACTCTTGGCCAAAGGGGCAAACATCAATGCATTTGACAAGAAGGACCGGCGTGCCCTGCACTGGGCAGCATATATGGGTAAGAATCCCACGCATAGAAAGCAAAATGTCCATAACCTAACTAAATAAGCTACAGGTCTCTTGTTGATCACGTAAGTTTTCTCTCAGGCAAGTCTGACTTCAAGTTTGGGCTCCAGTTAAATGATTTGGCTCATCTTACTGGCACACACAGAGTGCTCTAGTTGGGTACTTGCTTTGTCAGTGATTTATTTACCTTGTAAAGAGGAGGAGTTTGGATCATGGTCTGGATCTTTCTGAATGTGCTTCATTCCGGATTGGAAGTCTGCACGCATTGTGCTTATTTTAACTTGGTATGACAGCAAAATAAGGTGCTTAAGAAAGAGGACTGGCTAGCAAAGCAAAGACACAAGTGCTGTTTGTCTTTTTATTTATAAATGTTTTGGGAGGAAGGAAGAGAGGAAAAGCCTGGGTTGTAGTGGGTGGAAGTGCTGTGGACTGAGCTGGGAGTACAATCCTCATTTCTGCCTGCTCCACGCTGCTGGAGAACGTGAAGGAAGAGGTTACATCTCTATGCTTGTCCTTTTTTTGCTTTTGTTCCATAAACCCTCTGACATATGATATACCTTACAGAGTTGATTCTCAATGTGGACTTATAGGAAATGAAGAACTAAGATCCTTCCATTGAGAGAACATCTTAAGGTTAGAAAAGAAGATAGGATTCTATCAGCACCAAGTTGTAAACAACCTGAATGCCTATCCATGGGAGATAGTTTTGGTAAATTCTGGAAGTTCTCAGTGGGACACTGTGTTAACTATGGTATTGATTCCCATGCGTGTTTATTAACATATAGATTCTGCAAGGAAAACAGATCATAAGTAGTATGAATAATAGCATCGTCATTTAAAAAATAATCTATGCTATAAAAACAAATCTGGAAAATGTTATATACTGAAATATTAACTGATTATCCCTAGGAATTAGTGATTGTGGGTGATTTTGCTTTCCCTTTAACACCTTTTTGCCTTACTGAATCCTTTTAAACAAGTATACAAGCCTTTTATCATCATTTAAAAAATTAACATTAATTGTAAGGGGAAAAATAGTAGGTTGGAGCAGGGATGAAATAAATTATATGGTTATCGATGGCTCTGAATGACTCCTAGGGCTTCAAAAACCCAAAAACCTTAAAACTTTGGGAATATTAGCATTTTCTTAAAATGGCACAGACTTTTGAGTTAGCTGAAGCAGACTAGATGTTAACTTGGCTCCTCTTGTATTGGAGGCAGGGAACACTTGCCAGGGGACAGGTGTTTAGGCAGGATAGACTGTAAGCTAGAGCTAGAAAGGGATCAGAGAATCTGGGGTTTCAAGCTCATTCTTTGATGATATAGAGTTTAAACTTTTGGATAAAACACCTTAAAGAATTACAGTCATGGGGCTGGGGTCGTAGCTCAGTGGTAGAGCACTTGCCTAGCATGTGTGAGGCCCTGGGTTTGATCCCCAGCACCACACAAAGCTAAATAAACAAAGGTATTGAGTCAATCTACAACTAAAAATATTGATGTGTCATCAGAATACAGATAGAAAGACAAAAAAACAAACAAACAACAAACCCCATAGATGACATCTTTAGGGGATAATGAGACAAAACCAAGACAAATAGCTTGAGATAGAACCACTAGTAATGGAATATACCTTTCTATGTGTATAAATCCTGGGAGAAGAAGTTAAATTTTAATAAAACAAACCAATACCAAACAGTCTGTCTGTCTGTCTGTATCTCTGTCTCTATAGCTTAACCCTTCAGCTATCAGCCATGGTTCGCAATGACCCTGAAGCTTCAAACAAGCTTCAGTCATGAAATCAAAGCAAATCATACTATACACAGTGAATTAGGGGACAGAGTAAAATATTCTTGAAAGAAATACACATTGGAGTTGAAATTAGAAGAGTTTTCTATTTAGCCATTCATGAGAGTACTTTGATGTCAAGCCATATGAAATTGCAATTTTTATGGGTGAAAAACCAACTAAACAATAGCAGACTCCTATGATTTAGCAATAATGTGGGGATGTTCAGATTAATTAATTTTTTTCTTTTATCAGGTTTTTCCACACCAGATTGTTACTGTTAAGCTTTTCAGGGAGAAATGGCAATTGTTTTAAAAAAAAATCATTGCTTTCATTTTAGCACAAGTTTTAAAAGACTGTAGAATTCATATGGAACTATTAGCTGGGGCTGGTCCTTCTTTGTTGACATGATGACAGGCATTACTGCTACCACATCTTCTGAAGTCTTGCATATGAATCATCTTCTTTTCTTCCCATTTACATAATGTCTGCCACATAGAAGTTGCTCAGTAAATATTTGTTGAATATTTGCCATATGGCAGCTTTTCATAAATAGCTCAGCAAAATACTGGTGGCAAAAAAGCTAATGGTGAAATGAAATGATCCTTTGGTTGAAATGAGTCATCAAATGTCCTGTGAAGGTTAATGATGCTCTCTGCTGCTTTTGTCAAGGCCACCTGGATGTTGTGGCATTGCTCATTAACCACGGTGCTGAAGTGACCTGTAAGGATAAGAAGGGCTACACCCCACTGCATGCTGCGGCCTCCAACGGACAGATCAATGTTGTCAAACATCTCCTGAATCTGGGGGTAGAGGTGAGCAACAATTCATGCATCCCTGCATGGTCTGTGGGAGGGTGGTTCTGTTCTCTGCCATTAAATCCTGTTTGCATTTTAATTCAAGGAGGAAGAATTTATTTTCTAGCATCTTTTCTTTCTGAGTCTACACTGGTAACTCATAAAGAACAATGAGGGGGCATAGACTAAGCAGAAGAAAACCAGATGCAGTCTAACTTTCTATAGCAACCTAGGTAGGGAAATATATAAACATTTATATTCTGTGTAACATATTATTAACCAGTCATTTGTATAAGACACTGATGAGGGTTCCTCATCTCATGTGTGAGACAATGCAGGGAAGTTTACAGGTGAAATGATTGGGTTATGAGAGTCTTAACCTAATCAGTGTGTTAATCCCCTGGTAGGGATTAACTGGATGGTAACAGTAGGCAGGAAAGGTGTGGCTGGAGGAAGTGGGTCATGCGGGACATGCCTTTTAGGTATATATTTTGCCCCTGGAAAGCGGAGCTGTCTCTGCTTCCTGATGTCATGTTCCCAGATGCTTGTCTCCACCACACACTTCTGCCATGGTGTTCTGCCTCACCTCAAGCCCTGAGGAATGGAGTCCATCATCTATGAACTGAGACCTCTGAAACTGTGAGCCCCAAAGATAAACTTTTCCTCTTTAATTGTTCTTATCGGGTCTTTTGGTTACATCAGCAAAAAAGCCGACTAAAACATCATCCTACCTTCAGAATCTAGAATTTGAAATTGTGCCTTACAGCAGAAAATCATGAATGGATGGTAGGAACAAACATCAGACATGTCTCAGACATAAAGCTAGGCAAGTTGGCCTGTGCCATGTGCCTTCAACATGCAGAATCAAAGCAAGGGTGAGGCTTTGGTGCATCCTTCCCAGGGAGGAAAGGAAAACAAGATGCTAAACTGAGACCAAAATGATGATACTCAGTACCTGGAGCAGGTCTTAGAAAGCAATAGGGAGCCATGAACTAGACACGCCTCAGGGAAGAGCCACTATTCTGCTATTAGAATACAGCCTGGTGATGTGTCAGACCCAGAGCAAAGCCAGAGTGGGCTCTGAGCTGACCTGTGTGTATGGGTTCCAGAGCCACCTCTCCTGCCCGCTCCTGCCCTTCCTCTTTATGCTCACTTTGCCCTGGCCTTGAGTTTGGGGCTCTCTTCTGGCTCCTAGATTCACGTCTTATGGCATTTTGAAAGCAGCTCTGCTTTTCATCCTGTGTCCTTTTCCTAGATAGAAAATGCTTTTCCACAGGAAGGCACCTCTGACTCTTCCTCCTGGGTCACTTTTTGTCACATTCACTCCCCCCCCCCATCTTTACCTCAGGGTGACAAGCATTCCCAGGATAACCTGCTGTGGTGAGAGTAAGCTCTGAGTAATTATGTTGATGGATGGATATTTCCTTTCTCTAGTCACAGCCATTAGGCTTTTTGTGGAAAATGGAGCAAATTGGCTCCAGTGATTTTAATTGCCCTGTGTTGGACTCTTTTGCAGATTGATGAAATCAATGTCTATGGAAATACAGCACTTCACATCGCCTGCTACAATGGACAGGACGCTGTAGTTAACGAGCTGATTGACTATGGTGCTAATGTGAACCAACCAAATAACAACGGCTTCACCCCTTTGCATTTTGCTGCTGCCTCCACTCATGGTGCTTTGTGCCTGGAATTGTTAGTAAACAATGGGGCAGATGTTAACATTCAGGTACAACACTTAGTCTTTCTCTGTGTTAAATACCTTTGCATCGAGCTCTATTTGAGCAAAACTAACTGCTATAAATTATACCATGTATAAATGGATGGCAGCCTTGAGCATCTTGAGGCACATGGCATTTTCCTGGACTGAAATGCTTCAGAAATAGCTATTTTGCTTCTACAGGTGTGGTGGGACCAGATGGAAGGCACTGAGGCTCTAATCATGTGTCCTTGGTGGCTTAGTTAATGCCCTAGGGAAAATACTGGGTCACAAGGATGTTGACTCAGCCCAGATTCTAATGCAGAGATTAGGGCACAGCTGCTGAGAATTCAAAGGAAGGACTAATGATTATAGGCCTGTTTCCAGAATGTCCCTCAAATACTTTCCTAGAGCAAGCTACAAATACTGGCAGTGGCTTCAGTGATGTAGCAATGACTTGGTCCTAATGGTCATTTCTTTATTTAGCAAATTTATTAAGGGTTACCTAGTGCCCTTTGTTTGGAAATGAAGGAATACTCCAAGAGGATATATGGTTTCTGCCAGTAAGGAATTTGCAATATAGAGTACCCTGAGAGAGTAATAAAGCATTATGGAGTAGAAGAGATGGCCTGCTTCTCATCTGAGGATAAAAATGGAGGTTGATTTTGAGCTGAGAAGATTATCAGTTGAGAGGAGGAGCACAGGGATAATTTGAGAGAGGTATTAATATAGAGAACAGCAAGAGCACAGGAGATAGGAATTGTGAGTAGGAAAAGCTCAGGGTACAACTTAGGAAACTAGTTAGCTCGCTGTGATGGCCAACCAAAGCAAGCCTGTGCATGCACCATCTATCATCTAGTTACACTCAAATGCCCTTGAATTGCAGCAGAACATCCTTCCTGCACCAGGAGACCATCCTCAATTTCAGCTTCCCTTCTCCTGAGCAAACAGGAATCCTAAAGCAAAGTCCTAGTACATTCCATTTCTGATTTTGAAAAATTATAATTTCTAAGGTTTAATTTAAAAAATATCATACTGATCTATTTTAATGATCTTGTCTGTTTATCATTAAAATCTTTTTACATTTTTTCTCATAATTTCTAGTATTGCATACATATGGGGCAAATATTCAGAAGAGAAATTTGGCATAATTGAATATAGAGTTTAAGTTGGATAAAAGAGAGGAACCAGAAATAAATAACCAGAAATGTAACACAACCAAGGAAGATGGCTCATCTACCAGCTGAGGAATTTGGGCTTCCATATGCTATGGGACCATGAATCATGTGATCAGACGGGAGCATTAGAAACAGTAATCTGACCATAGAACACCAAGGGTAGAAAATGTAAAGGAAAAAAATATATACATATATATTACTCCATAATGATTTGAAGTTTTTATATGGCAAAACAAAACAACAACAACAACAAAACTAACAAAATCAAGAGGAACAACCAGGGAAAATTTTCTGCAATTAACATGCTAGGCACAAGTTAATATGCTTAATTTATAAAGAGCACATACAAACCAACAAGAAAATGTCTGATAATCTACTAGAAAATTTAGGCAAAGGCAGTTAACAAGAGAGAGAAAATAATATCCATTAAACTGATGAAAAATATTTAGTAATTAGAAAAATGAAGACAACAGAAATAAATATTTGCCTGTAAGATTGGAAAATATCAAAAAGAATAATGAGACTCAATGTTATCACAGAAAAAATTTAATGCAATCAGTAACTATGATCACATTTTTTAGTTTTAAAAAATTATTTGTCTGTATATATGCATAGAAAGATAGAAAAAGAAAATATTTAGATTATATACCAATATGCTAGCATCAGTTATCACTACAGAGTGATTAAAAATTATGTAGAAAAAAAAAACAAAAAAACAAACAAAAAAAAATTATGTAGAAAAAAATTTATAAAAATTTTGTCACTGTAGGGTGATGAAATTATGATTCGGAATTTTAGTTTCTTTTTTGTATACTGTTTTTTATCTTCTGGTTGTGATGCAATGGACACATATTATTTTTATTTATTTATTTATTTATTTTTATTTTTATATCCAAAATAAAAAGTTAACTATTCTTATTTTGGAAAAAAAGAAAATCTATGTGTAGTGAATCTAATGAACCTAGTGAGAGTTAATAGAGCAAAGTAGATAAGCTCTCAGTTCTGAAGATAGACTGCCTAGATTTCAATCCAAGCCTTGATTTTGAATAACTATTTAATCATAAGCAACCTCTCTGCATGTCTCGGTTTTTTTTATCTGCAAAATTCAGGAAACAATAGTATCTTCTTCATGGAGCTGTTGTGAGAATTAATTGGAGTTATCACACCTAAATCACATAGGCTAATGGCTGTCACACATTAAGCATTTAATAAATGAATACCATTGTTAATATTCATTAAAACGGAATTCAGGAGAAAGCTGGTATTGGAGGAAAACCTGTTGAGTTTCGTTTTTGAAGAGATGATTTTGAGCCTTTGGTACAGCCAGTCTGAGGACCTAGTAATGGAAAATATGATCCTCCAGCATGGGAAAGCAGTAGAGAATATAAGAAAAATTTAGGTTGTCTTGTTCACATAAAGGTGATAGTTGAAACTGGGAGGAAAGAATGAGAGCATATGATAGCATGAGTTAGAGAGGGAAGGGAGGACTTCAGGAGCCCATTACTTAGGATCAGGAGGAGAGGGAAGAGCCAAAGAAAGGGATGAAAAAAGAAGAATAAGAAAATACTTTGTGTACAATCAGTGACTTGAAAAATTGTGCTCTATATGTGTAATATGAAATGAATTGCATTCTGCCATTATGTATAACAAATTAGAATAAATAAATAATTTAATTTTAAAAAAAGAAGAAGAAGAATAAGAGAAGGAAGAAAGAAATGAAGGGAGCATAGGATCTTCCTAAAGGTGCAAGGTGGGCAGGAAAGGGAAAACGGAACAGATGAAGAGAACCTCAGAGTTACACCTCCTGTTAGTGGATCCCACCCAAGTTCCCAAGAAGAGATAGACAAAGGTCCTTGGGTGCTGAAGAGACAGAGGAGCTGCAGCGCAAGGTGCAGAGAGAGTCTTTGGGTGGGATCACAGAACATGGTTGCAAGGAGCAAAAAGCACTCAGGTTGACCATCAATGTCCAGGGCTGTTGACATCTTCTTGCCATCCTGGTGTATGAGGGTTTTCCTGTGGATCCTCTAAAGGAAGGAAATTGTTAAAATTAAATAAAGTAATATCTTTACCACCCTCCACTTAATGAACTCATGGCTCACCATTTCCTCTGAAAAACATGGCCCCATATTCTCCATGTGCCCAGTGTTTAAAGCTAGAAGGCTACTTTCTGGCATACTGGCCTACACCTTTCAGCTAAGGGACTGGTGGTCCATTCAGATTGGATAAGGGACTTCAACTGTATATGTACAGTGATTTTGGTAGTCTTCTCTTCTTTCCCACAAATGGACCTGAAAAGTATATTTTCTTAATTTTAATATTCAAGTTTTTTGCTATGGACTATTGATCTTAAACAGAATATAAGAAATGGGATTTTAAAATATGAGACTTGAGTTTATTATCTAATCAGCATAAGAGATGTTTTGAATAAAATCTAGCCTTCCTCAATCTCCTTTCATCTATTCTGTCTACATGCTCTGATTTCCTAATGCCCTTTGAATCCTCCTTAGTGATTCCAGATGCACTCTGGATGCACGGATCATCTAACATTTCCGTAGAGCCATCCTGTCTGACTCTGGAGGTAGCTTTCTAATTAAAGTTGTTATCTTTCTGTACCACATTGCTCCTTGGGTTTTGAAAATGTTTGTAGATGCAAGACAATTTGTATTTGTTTAGATTTCCCAAAGTTTGAGGGAAATAGCATATTGAAATGCAGCCAATACCCACCCACATGTTCACTTTGTTTTCCTCTATTCTTACAAAACACTAAAAGTGATGTCTTCATGAGCAGTTACAAGATTGATGGGAAGAGGAGGAGGGACACGTGATCTGCACACATTTTACAGTCCTTCATTTTACATAGATTGACCATGGCCCTACCTTTGACTTTGCAATATTAGTTTAAATAATAAAGACATGACATTTCATAAAATCATCTACTAAAGGTTCACTTGTAATTTGCAAATAGGAAGAGCACGTCATTTTTCTTATTCGTTACAGACCACATTGTAATTTCTGTTGCATCTTAAGGGTACTTTTGCATGCATTCAAAGTGAGGGTTAAATAAGGCACTATACACATAGCCACACTGGATAAGACTTAGGAAGACAGGTTTAGAAATTGCTATAGCCTGGTTTGCTACCTCCCAGTCACTAACATTTAGCCTACCTGTGGTCTCAATTTCTTTCTGTCTCTGGGCCCTTGGATCATTTAGCCCTAGCATTAAATGTCTGCTAAAGTGGGCCCATATCCTTCTTTATATGTACCAGGACCCAATTATAGAATGGGTTGTAGTAGACAAATTGAAGGTGCAAAGAGGAATAGCAAGAGTAAGCAGTGATAGGATGTGGCACTGGGAACTCTGGAGAGGAAGTAAGGAAGGGAGGGGAATGAATGTTTGAGCCAACCATGTACCATCTCTGGCATTTAGAACCATTAAAAATAAACTGGATTGTGTGTGGCTTTTTCAAACCAGCCTTTAGATGACTCTTTTACTGAGTTAGGAGCGCCTGTGGGGTTTCCAACTGTGTTTGATACGCTTGCACTCCAGTGGCCTCAGTGTAATCCCATAGGAGGCTTCATTGCCATCCCGCAGGGCCACTGAGTTGTACAACTTTTGGTGGCTCCATGACTTAGAGAATATCATGCTTTCTGGTCCCTGGGGAGTATCTAGAAGTTTAGGGATGGTTTAGAGGATGTTGGAGGATAAGGAGATAGGTTTAGGAATAGAAGAAAAGAATTAGTGCATTTCTGAGAGAAAGAATGGTCCAGAAGATTGAAACACTTCATTTAGTTCAAGGATTGGTTTTCCTTGGATGAGGTTGAGTTCTGCCCTGAAAAGGTACTACTGTTTGTTCTAAAATACTCTCGATGCTCATTGGTTTTCCTTTATGTTTTAGTGCACAGCCATACCTGAATCAACAAAGGAGCTTCTTGTTTAAATTAAGTGAATTCTCAAAATAAAAGTTTCTAAGCCCCAAATCTATGTTTCTAGAAAAAAAAATGTTTCTAGAAAATTGGACCAAAAATTAAGAAAAAAAAATTATAAAAGGAAAGCCTATGAATAAATGAAGGACTTGAGTATAAGCTCTCTGAAGAGAATGCAGGCAGTGTTTACCCTTGTCTGAAGTTCTTGATTCAAGAATAACAGCCAAGTCTTCTACAACAAAAGTTTCTTAGGCAAATAATGAAATCTAGTAGGATCCCTAATTTCAACCTAAATATTCTGAGTTCCAACTTCTAGAGGCTAAATAAAAGGAATGATCCTTTTGAGCTCCATTGCTTTTCAATGACTTTTTGAAATAATGAGCTCCCTCTGTATCCACTCATGAACAAAGCTGCCCCTGAATGGCTGCCACGATACTCTTCATAGTTCTGGTCCCCATCTTCCCCACCTCTGCCACCTGTATCCCTATGGGGGGAATTAGCAGTATTTGTCCCTTTATCAGAGGCATACGCACTTCTTGGGAGAAAAAGGGCGTGGTGTTTGCTATCCCTGAAATGGCACCAGCTTTGCAAACTATGCACTGCAGAGACCAGTTACTTCTGCTTTGACTCTGTCTGCAATTTCACTAGCTACCAAGCCTGTCCTCCTTGGTAAGTCTTTTAAACTCTTTTCCAGGCATGGGAAAGTTCTTATATATTCATGAATATATTTTCTAAACACTGAAGTATTATGACTTTATATATAGTTAATTAAATGATAATTACCTATGTTTTCATATTAAATTTAAGAGAAAATTCTGGAGCAAAATTTAAAGAAATAGCACCACCTAGGGACAAGTTAATGTCAACTCTGGAATTTCTCTCTTCTCTTTCCTTAACATTCTTGGACTGTCATCACTTTTTTTATTGGAAGAGTATGTTTTAAATCCTTATTCCAAAGTAGTTCCCAGGCTTTTCAGTTATTTGAATGGTAAATAGGAGTCTCGTGGGTAGCGATGATGCCGTATCATCATGCTCTCAATTGCTTCTCCTTTTCCTCTAAAAATATTGTTTTCAATAAAGCATCACGCTTACTTCCATCCTCCATTCTCAGTATTTTCTTATTCAGGTTATAATCATGTCAAATGGATTCTATTATGACTTTCCTCCACCATCTATGTGACAGCATTTTATTTTCTTCTGTCAAGATGCAATGACCACTCTGATTAACTCTTTCTTTGGCACTGACTTTATGTGACTCCTTTCCTCAGGAATAGGATCAGAGGATAAAATTAAAATTCTTCTGTCAAAACATTGTGGGTTTATAAGCTATTTAAGTTCACAGTCTAAAATAGTGGCTCTAAGACTTTAGTCACTGTGTAGAGTTAGACATGGCCGCAATTCCAATTTGATAAGTGTGGATTAGGGCATAAGCCCTAAATCCTTTTTTTGGTGGTGGTGGTGGGGGGGTACCAGGGATTGAACTCGGGCACTCAACCATTGAGCAACATCCTTGTGTGTGTGTATATATATATATATATATATATATATATATATATGGAGATATTTTCTGAGGTATTTATATTGCTGAGTTGCCTAGCACTTTGCTTTTGCTGAGGCTGACTTTGAACTCACAATCCTCCTGCCTCAGCCTCTGGAGCCTCTGGAGCTTCTGGGATTACAGGCATGTGCCACTGCACCGACCTAGAATCCATATTTCTAACAAGAATTTTGGTGATTCAGATATGGGTGGGCTTTGGTTTACCCTAAGAAAATACTTATTTAAATGATTGTTTTTCAATGTGGAGTTTTTAAAATGAAGTCATTTTAAAGCATAGTTATTTAAGTTTTGTCACAAAAATGACCATGCATTTTGAAACTTCATAACTTAACCTTAGGCTTAGAGAAATATGTCTAATAAAATTTAGAAAAGTAATAGTGACATGATTTTTTTTAAATACTTGAACGAGAATACAGATTCTCCTTAACTTATGATAAGGTTAAGTCCCTCATAGATCCATCATAAGTTGAAAATACATTTAACACATCTAACCTACAGAACATCACGGCTTGGCAACATAGTACACTGTTGAGTGCCCACTGTTTACACTCATGCTCTCATGACTGAAAACTCCTGTTCGCTGTTGCTGCCACATATTGTTAGTCCAGGAAAAGAACAAAATTCAAAATTTGAAGTGCAGTTTCTAATAAATGTGAATTGTTTTTGTGTCATCATTAAGTCAAAAAATCATTTAGGGGAACCATTATAAGTTGGGAACAGTTTGTCCATTCTCTCTATATGCTTTTGGTCTGAAATAACAGTGGTATTTTCTTTTGGGTTCTTTTTCAGAAGAAATTTTTATTTCTTAATTAAATATGTAGAACTTTGGTCTTTGGTAAGATAATGATCAATATATAGATTCTGTTCATTTTTAATATTTTAGCTTAATATGTGTTGTGAAGTTCCATAATTCCTATCATAAGTAGCAAATATATAAATTCAGCACATATTTCCACCTGATCATTAAAATGGAAATTTCCTAAATAGTTGCATGGCTTAATTCTGTGATTTCTATTGAGTAATCCAAAGCCAGGGATTCTCTTTTGGAATAGTCAAAAGTGTTATTTTTCTATGGAACTGGAATGTAGGGGAAGGTGTTCCTTGTTGGTTTTGACAGTTGCAGTGATTAATAGTAGTTTTATCAACCACAGGTCAAATAGGAACCACACAAGTTCATACATCATTTGTCTTTTTAAAAGTTGAAAAAAACACCTTGAAGTAAACTTCCTTTGTCAGTGGATCACAAGAGAGGAGGAAAAAATATTTTGGATGATTGCCTCTCCAAACCTCTTTAAAATGTGATGTTATACAGTAACTTGAGAGTCCATTCATGTTTTTTTTTTTTTTCTTCCAAAATTATCAGTCTTTGTAATTATTGATCAGACTTTTTAAAAAATTGAAATTGATGTTTTTGGGCATTGTCAACAATATCCAGAGGGTTGATTGAGATTGATGTCACCAGCACATAAACACCTTCCTTGTTTCTCCCTCTCTCTTGTTGTTAGAGTAAAGATGGCAAAAGTCCACTGCACATGACAGCTGTCCATGGAAGGTTCACCCGGTCACAAACCCTCATTCAGAATGGTAAGAGAGATGCTTCCATTGTGTCATTATTTGAACTGCTTCTTGGTCTGAGTTTGACTGTCAGTCATCTTAATGTGAAAGTTGGTGCTTTATTTCGGAGTTTTAGTAAGCATAGATTTACAAAAGTCCTTGACAGACTTTGCTAAAAGCTCATTATCAGACATAGCATCAACATTCTCCTTAACAGAACATAAAGCCATAGTTTCACAGTCAATTCCCAGCCAGGCATGTGAGCTTTGAAATTGGTAATGGTATAGAAAACTACAATTATGGGGCTGGGGTTGTGTCTCAGTGGTAGAGCACTCACCTAGCATGTGAGAGGCCCTGGGTTCGATCCTCAGCACCACATTAAAAAAAAAAGAAATAAGTAAAGTACAGGTATGTGCTCAACTACAACTAAAAAATAAGTATTTAAAAAAACCCTATGATTATGTACTTTTTACTCTGAAACAAATAATGACAAGTAGCTTACATTTTCTAGCAGCAAATTATT
This sequence comes from Marmota monax, assembly GCF_021218885.2. NCBI lineage: Eukaryota > Metazoa > Chordata > Mammalia > Rodentia > Sciuridae > Marmota > Marmota monax. The sequence goes on along the minus strand of NW_026692781.1, from coordinate 29,295,172 downwards.
TTTAGATTTTAGAATTCACTGTAGCTCCCTAAGCTAAAGTTCATTAAGTCACTTGGGCAGAGGTAGGAAAAAGGAGAGGACTCAGAAGAAAGGCAGGTAAGTATGTGATATAAATAAAATCCCAGGCTTGACAGAGACCTTGGAAGGTCACATAATATTATACTTTTCCAGGCTTACAACAAAGGTGTACTTGAATCATCATGGGCTGTCTCTGAAGCCAAAGTACCAGGGAGTGTCACGTACTATCATATTTCATGTTACTGTTGTAGGTCACGGACAGCATGAGTGGGTTGACTTTGATAATACAACTTATGTTACCTCAGCAAATCTTAAAGACAGTTAAAGAAAAGAAAAGAAAAGAAAAGCAGGTTGAGTTCATCTCTTAAGCTGACATTCTAGGTCAGTTTGGTAGTTCCTAAACTTTTTTTTAGCTGACCCATATTTTCACTTCTCAAAACTCTAATGTAAGTCAGTTTTCTTAGATCTGTATTTTTCTCATCTTGTAAGAATTTTGGGTGACATGCCCTAGAATGGTTAGTGCATTGAGTTATGTCTTAGGTGCTTATGTCATAAAACTGAAAGGCCTCTGGCATGTGGATAAAAGGCCAGCCAGTGAAATTATGCTTAGGAAGCAAAATATCTGCAGCAAAGCAGAGGAAATTTATAAGCACTTCAGTGAAGCTGTAGAAGAGAAATCCTAACAAGTTTCCAGTGAGCCAAGGAAGGTAAAATGGAAATTACTATACAACATTCATTATTTATAATCTGAAATATGTGCCATGCCTTTGACATCCATTTTTTTGAAGGGAACTGGATATAAATATCGGGGACAGGTGACCCTAGTCTTCCTCTTTTGAACACTTTTTATTATCCCACTGTATTTCTAGACTGTTTTACAGAAATGATGCCTATCCCCTTAAAAACAAACCCTTTTAAAAAATATAATGTGAATTTAATCAATGGGCCTTAGCTTTGTGGCCTAAAAATCTTTGTTTCTCATTAAAGCAGCCTCAAGCCACAAAGACTATGTTGGAGAGAGAACAGTTTTTCACCTTTTAAATGCCACTTTCCTAGAGGTCTATCCTTTGCCCGGCCCCTCGTCATCCCCAGAGCCCTCCTCAGTCATGCTAATATGCTTACATCAGTCCTAGAGGACTGCTGGCTGCTTTGACCTCTTCATGAGCCAGCATAGGGGCTCAAGGTCTTCCATGTACTTCTTGAGCATTCTTGCCGGACTTTAGAATTGGAGCAAGACCTGAAAGAAACCCCATCTCTTACCCTCTGTGTTCAGGGGGTCTTTGTTTTAGAGCTTGTCTCATTCTTGGCTGGCTTGACTTATTGCTTGTGGATCAGGTGGGGCCCAAAGTCCTGAATCAATGAAGAAATGGTAGCTACAATATATAGCCCATGATATATAATGATAAAGCAAACATTAGCTTGTGTCAGGCACTTATGTAAATCCCATATAAACCCTTTCAACCACCCTATGAGAAAGAGGTGCTCTTATTAGCTCCCTTTTAAAATGGAGAAACTGAGGAAGAGAGGTTGACATTGGTATTGGGAGGCAAGACCATTACGTTGAGGAAAGGGATCAGAACACAGGTAATCTAACATCGCAGGTGCAACTCTTAACCACTGCCCTTGTCCACACATTCTCTGGAAGAGCAATGATGTTTAAAAAAAAAAAAAATTTAAACTATTTACTCTTAGAGGCATGTATAGGAATAGGGTTGTCCCTGTGAAGGGAATTTGGTATTCCCTTCTCTCAGCTGGCATTTCTTTGCCTTCATTATACATGTGAGAACTGTGAGTTCTTCCATTTGACATTTTGGACATTTTTTTTTTAATGCCCTTAGGGAGAATAGGAAGTTCTTTTTTTCCTTCCTGTTTATTTGCTTCCTTCTGGGAAAAATTCTGAGCTACAGCTGAGACCCTTCCTCCCCAGAGGCTCACACTTCAGGGCCTGTTGTCAGTCCTCCAGAGTAGGTCACAACACAAACACACAGGAGACCCTCTGTCCTCCAGGAGCTGGGGGTGCATTACCACAGGGCCAGAGGCTTTCTGAGCCACCTGCGCATACACTGAGGAATGTCCTTTGTATTTATTTGTCTGTTTTGTTAAGTTGCTTTGGTGTTTTGACTTGGTACATGGCAGCTCTGATTCCCATGCTGCTCTCTCCAATCAAGGTTATTAATTCTATTAACTTTGTTTTTCTAGAATCATTCAGCTTTTATAAGATAATCATTTAAAAAATAACTCTTTTTACCTCTGTTGTCAAATCACAGTTTGTTCTCTGACACTGCATTATCACAGCAAAGAGGGAACAGAACTGAAAGATTTGGTACCAGGAAGCATTTGATCCAGCCATTGTCACTGGGCAGCTGCCTTAGATGCTGTCCAGCAAGTTATGAAAGTTCAAAAATGATGGTTTCTTCACAAAGCTTTAAAAATAAATAAGAGTTTGTGCAGGAAGAGTCAAATACTAGGTTACGATGACTCACAGTAAGATTTTTGACCTTTTGGCTCACAATCCATTTGAGGCAACTTAATAAAATGACCATTCTTGTTTGTGCAGTGAAATACTAATTTCAGATGGGTGCTTACATAATACTGATTAATTATCCCTTCTGACATGCTCTGCATACTTTTAAACTTGCAAATGTTTATTTTCCTCAGTAATTATCAATGATCAATTACCAACATTTAACTTGTAACCCTCTGATGAATAGTAAAGATACTTAATTTGCATTCCAAGCAAGTCTTAAAGATTTTAAAGTGGACTTGGAAAGATTTATGGAGTGATTATAAAATAGAAATTTACTTATCTAGGTTTTACTTTAATAGAAAACATTTTCAGATAACAAATATGCTGTCTTTTATTTTTCTGCTATTATGCTTTCCTGGAATGTATTTTAAATAAAACAAAAGCTTATGATGGGCTGGGATTGTAGCTCAGTGGTAGAGCACTTGTCTGGCATGTGTGAGGCACTGGGTTCTCAACACTACATAAAAATAAATAAAATAAAGGTCTATTGACAACTAAAAAAATATTTTTAAAAAAGTGTATGGGGATGATAATTATATTTCTATGACTTTTAATTGACTTTTAAAATGATATTAACCACGATAAAAAGAGACTTTATCAGCTCAGACCCTCTATTCTACACTGCCTGATATTTTTCACTGTATTCTTTCTGTACTCAATTTTTTTATATTTGAAGCTGGTAAACTGGAGACTCTAATACATCTTAAGAATGGTTTGATGGCTTTTGGCTGTGAAGGATGTGTAGTGACAGTGTTTTTCAGGGCAAAGGCTTCTCTGAATTCAGGGACCCTCTCCCCATCTTCCCAGATCTGTTCCATGTTTGAACCTCTCGGATCGCTGTGGACAGTCCTCACACAGATCCATGCACCCTAGATTGATCTGAGATTTCATACAGCCCAAATGGCCACCTATCCCCAAAGCCACCATCAAGTCATAAAAATGAATTGATCTAAATTCGATTCTTCTAAAATCGGATCATAGTGAACTTTCACTTTAGTCCCTAGAAGTTCACAATGCTAACTTTATTATTTTTCACAATTATAAAATTAGTCCACGCTCAGTATAAACTGAAATCTTTAAAGAAATCTCCCATGATCCCCACCATCATGTTCTCCAACTCCAACTCCAGAATTTTTATTGCAACTTGGTAAAGCTTTTGGATTTTTCTGTTTATTTAAGAATGTATACAAAGTTACACATAGGTAATTATTACTTTTATAGAAACTGTCACTATTTATTTGAACAAGTTGTTTTAATAATAACCATTGTACCACAGAAGCAAAGGTTTGAAAAAAAGATCAGAATTTTAGGTTCAAGTTGCCATTTGTATCTTTCTGTCACAGTCAAGGTCAAGAAAGAATTACCTCTTTTGCAAACAGCTATTGAATTGCACACCCCATGTGTGCACTAGATTGACTTTCAAGTGAATTCTTACACATAGAAGTCTTGGTGATAGAGTGAAGCGTGTGATCTTCCCTGTGTGCTGATGGCACTTTTTAAAGCATTTGCTCCCTCCACAAGGCCCACACATTTTTCGTAATTTTCACTTAGTGGCAAAGATTCTCTTTCATTAATTCTGTGTTTTACCAATGTAAAACAAATATTTTTCAGAAAATAAATATTTTTCACTGAAAACAAATTTTGGGAGGTTGTTGGTCATAATGCCCCAAAGTAGAATTTATGAGAATAAAAGGCTACTCAGATATTATTATCTATCAAGAGCCTTAAAAAATATTCATACTTTTGTGATCCAGTGGTTCTTCTTCTAAAAAATTTTGCAGAGAAATAATCTGAACTTTTTTGTAGAGATGTTCATTTCTGGTTTTCTTAATAGCAAGAATTTGGGAATAGCTTCATTGCTTAGTAATTGGGCATTTGCTAAGTAAATTTTCTAAACCCTAATATTCTAGAGCCAGTTACAGTTATATTAATTTAAAAAAAAAACAATCTGGAAAGTATTGTGATGTAACATTAAGGGAGAAAGTAAGATACAAAATTTTCCAGACTATGATCTCATGGGAAAATTTTACACATGCACACACACACACACACAAATATTCCAGAATATTAATATTGTCTATCTAGAATAATCATGAAATTTATATGACTTCTTTCTTCCTTTTTGTATTTTGCTGAATTTTCTAAAGTTTGTATGACAAGAAAATTACTATCTCAATCAGAAATGTTACTTAAAACAAATGTATCATATCTTTCTAGATTGAACAAAGCCATTTACATAATCTTTACATTTCTTAGGATTTTAGATTTCTCATTCTGGAAAATATAAGTATATATGCACAGTTTAGATATACACACTGAACATTATAGTATTAGCATACCTTATAACAGTATATTTTAGTTTAATATTGCTTATTTAGGTCAATGTAATTAATAATGGAAGCATGGTCAAAATTAATAGAAATTTGTAGATTATTTTGTGAAACACAATTTTCTGATAACTCCTACTCTAAAATACTTGATATTTAAGAGCATGCTGTGATAATCCAATAACTTAAGAGATTTTCATAATGATGCAGAAATTTTTTCCTATACAGAATGGTCAATGAATAGAACCTCAGAATAATTTACTTCTTTGCCCCAATATATTGGGTGTTTTCCTTTATTAAAGGACAAGTGCATATTAGCTCAGATAAGGGCAAGCATACATTGTGACCCTCGTCCCTTGATGTGCTTATGCCTCCTTTACTTCCTCATCTTTTTTTCTGTAGTTTCTTCAGATATTTCCATTTTTAACTGAAATATAATTTACATATCATAAAAGTTGACCTTTTAAAACATACAATTCAGTGGATTTTTAGAATTTTTTCAAGGTTGCACAACCGTCACCACTATCTAATTCTAGAACATTTCCTTACCCCAAATGGAAACCTCATGCCCATTAGCAGTCACTCCCCATTCCATTCCTCCCTCCTCCAGTCCCTGGCAACAGCTAATCTATTTTCTGTTTCTTTGAATTGTTCAGGTCCTTTTCTTGGACTTTGATTCTTTCTGGCATTTAGAGAACATTTATTTAGTCAGTCAACTAAAACACCATTACCAAAATAAACTCCAAATGAATCAGATGTTTCAACTAACAAATGAAACCTTTCCAGTATAGAAAACATGTACTAGTTTCTTCGTTACCAGAATGTAGAGGAAGCCCTTCTAACAACCTAAAACCCAAATAATAAAAGACTTATATATAAGCAAAAAATTATTTCTACAGGATAAAAACACCATAAATAAAGCAAACAAAAAAAATGAAAACCTGGGAAAAATTACTTGTGACATGTATTACTGACAAATTGGTAATTTCCTAAATGTTTAAGAGCTATGGAAAAATCAAGGAATAAAAGGCCACACAAACATATTTTTAAACATGGGCAAAAATCACAAAAAAAATTTCATAGAAAAAAATAAATGGCTCTTCAATACATGGAAAGATGTTCAACTTCCATTGTAATAAAAAAAAAATGCAAATAAAAGCTCCACCAAGGTTCCACTCGACAAATGGCAGGTATCCAAAAACTTGACAAGGCTGTGGGCAAGCTGGTTGGAGTGCAGAATTGCACAGAAAGAAATCTGGCAAACTCTGACTACCACATATTCAGTTGTCCTTTAGTCACTAAATGTCCCTTCTATGAATTTGCACTAAAGATGCATCTGACCAATATGAAACAGTGTACACTAATGTTATTACCTGTAGTCTTCCTGATTATAGCAAAACTAATACATCCATGCAATAGAAAATGATGAAGTTCTATAGAAAAGAAGGATTAGCTCTAAGAAATGATCTCTAGGAGTGAATTCCAGGATATAGTAAGTGAAAGGAGAAACACAGACGCATAAACCAAGACTAACAAAACGGTTACTATAGGAAGTGGTTGGGGATGAAATGGAAGAAATAGGAATGAGAGTGAGAGGCTTTCTAAAAATACAATCTTGACTTTTGAAATGTGTAAATGTTTTACATATTAGTAAAATAAATCAAACCTAGTAATTTTTTTTCAAAATAAAAAGAATCAAATGAATCCAACTATATATCAAAATGATAAAATAAGTACAGAGAGTAAAGAAGTCAGGTCAATTCTGAACAAAGTACTCCTTGTATAAGCTAAAGTCATGGTGGGAAAGTCTGTTTGGAATTGGATATTTGCACAGTCTCAAAGTATCACCACATGAATTGCTTATAAATTACAAAGGGGAAAGACCTGTCTGTACTGGGGTGTGCTGGTAGGCACCTTTTTATTTATTTCTTTTTCTTTTTTCCTTTTCTTTTTTTTTTTTTTTCAATTCTGGGGATGTTACCCAGGGCCACACTTGCTAGACAAGTGCTCTACCACTGAGCTACATCCCCAGGCCTGGTACCATATTAATCAAATAATCAAAAAAATTTTTTAATTGAAGTACAGTATACATAGCCTACACTTTATCATTTTTAAGAATTAACAGTTCATTTGCATTGAGTGCATTCACATTGTTGTGCAGTCATCAGCACCAACCATTTCCAGAACTTTTCCTCCTTTCCATCCTGAAACTCTGTGCCCATTGTTAATAATCAAACTTGGTATCATCCAACAATGGAATGACTCAACCTTTGTGTGTGCTGAGATGTGGTGGGAGGTACTCATCAGCTCAATGGCATTCTTGCTAAAATGTTTAGCCCAAATCTAATAATGAGAAAACCCTCAGGCAACTCCAGAAGGCAGAACATCCTACACAACCTGATTTGGTCTCCAAAAATCACCATTTATTTATAATATTTACATATTATAAATTATGCCAGGTGTGGTGGCACATGCCTATAATCCTAGTGGCTGGGGAGCCTGAGGCAGGAGGATCGAGAATTCAAAGCCAGCCTCCTCAAAAATGGGGTGCTAAGCAACTCAGTGAGACCCTGTCTCTAAATAAAACACAAAATAGGGCTGTGGATGTGGCTCAGTTGTTAAGTGCTCCTGAGTCAATTCCTGGTAACATAAATAAATAAATAGATAGATAAATAAACAAATAATATATAGTTATATGTCATATAAATTATATATATAAATTTATATATCACCATTTATTTGTTTTAAAAAAATAAAAGGCAGGAGGATTATTTTAGATTAATAGAAATTAAAGATACAACCAACTGCAGAGTCTTTGATTGGATCTCATATTTAAACAACAACCAAACAACTATAAAGTATACTTGGGGGACAACTGAAGAAATTAGAATATACACTGTACATTACATAAAATTATACCAGTGTTAAATTTCTTGGTTATAACAGAGAATGTGTTTATGTGTGAGAATGTGCTTGCTCTCAGGAAAAACATTCTTGGGGAGAAATATCATGATGTCTAACTTATTTTGAAATGGTTCTTCAGATAAATGATCAATTATATTTATTCAAACTCATATATACACACATGAAAATGGGAGAGAAAGAAATGTGAAATTAAGGGGCTGGGGTTGTGGCTCAGCTATAGAGTGCTCGCCTAGCACGTGTGAGGCCCTGGGTTCAATCCTCAGCACCACATAAAAATAAATTAATAAAAAATAGGTATTGTGTCCAACTACAACAACAATAACAAAAAAGAAATGTGAAATAATTAAAAGTTGGGAGAAAAGGAGACAAAAATAAAATAGGATGAAATATTATATTAAAAGAATTATAATTAACTTGATAGCTACAATATATAGACATTTTCAGTTTGTAGTTATGTTTTTACTTTTACTTACTCATATTTTAAGTTAAATAATCAAACCACATGGGAATTTTTTCTTTATCTCTGTGTTCTTTTTAGTTCTTACGCTTTAACATGAAATTTCCATAGGTCTTTAATTTTTTAATTGAAATTAAATGTCTTCAGAGTTACATTTTATGGAATTTGATTTTATTGTTTATTTAGAGCAGAAATCTAATTGTAAAATCTTTAAATAAAACAATACGGACAGATTTATAATTTTTTTTTTTTTAGTTGTAGATGGACACAATACCTTTATTTTAGTTTTCTGTGGTGCTGAGGATGGAACCCAGTGCCTTCCACATGCAAGGCAAGCACTCTACCACTAAGCTACAGCCCCAACCCTGGACAGATATTTTACAAAGCATTTCTAGTAGACTTCTCTCTCTGCAGATATAGTGCTACTGCCACTTCAGATAGTGACTTGTGTTCTTAAAAAATATTCTTGTACTTGAGAGCAGATATGCACAGTGGAGTAGAAAAGAAATTCAACATCTGGCCGACATGAGTGATTAGCAAGAATGTAGTAACTGAATCCGCCTGATTCCTTGTGTTATGCTGAATTAAAATCTCTCTTTCAGGAGGTGAAATTGACTGTGTGGATAAGGATGGCAACACTCCTCTCCATGTGGCTGCAAGATACGGTCATGAGCTTTTGATCAACACCTTAATAACCAGCGGAGCTGACACTGCCAAGTAGGTTACTGCAAAATACAGTGGTGTCATTGTCACACACAGGCATGCTGCCAAAGGGGTGCTGCTGCATGTGGAGTGTCCCCATTTGTCAGATTAAGGTGGATCTGTACTATTAGACTAACCACAAATTAAATTTGAAATAAATTAAGTGTCTTTAATGACAGTCGCAGGGAAGAATCATTTTTTATTTTTCAGCTACATCAGAACGAGGCCCTTTCCAGTGGTTTCAATTTAGGAATCTTGATTCCTAACTCTGCTTTCTAATTTTCTTCTGTTTTTTCCAATGCTCAATGTTAACCTAACAGGAAAAAAAAAATGGACGAATTTGAAATTTCTTCAGGATTCTTGCTTAGTTTTTTTGTGTGATGATTATGGAGTACAATTGAGTTCATCTATCACATAGGGAAGGAGGGACCTACTTCATTTTACATATAGTTGAATGTAAATATAGAAAGCCACCACATAGTTCTGTCACAGAGCCAGGTCCTGGGGGGGACTCAGAAGAAGTTACCAGATTGTGTCTATAAGGTACTCATAATTTTGTTGGGGACCAAAATTCACTTAGGACAAATAACTATACAAAATAGTCTATATTACAAGGTCATGAATGGAAAGGGACTTGAGTGGCAAAATGTTTGGTACCTATGCTGTAGAACATAGAGAGGAGGGGGAAAACACAAGACTGGCAAAGGTTTCTGAAAAGGCTTCATGGAGCAGAGGAGTCTTAATAGGCTCTGGAGGATGAGGGTCATCTGAGTGTAGTAGAGGGCGGCAGCCACCCCGTACAAGAAGGAAAACAGGAGCAACCAAAGAGGGAAAGTGGTTGCCTCCAGAGTAGAGGTATGTGACAGTGCTGTGCTCTGTCCAGGGGTGCACGGGAGCAGGAGTCGGGGAACGCAGGTTTGCTGGGCTCTCCCTGGGCTCCAGTCCAACCTGTCTCACTTTTGAGCCCATTGCACAATCCCTCTGTGCTTCGGCTTCCTCATTTGAAAAATAGGAGTAATAATAGTACCTATCTATAGGTTTGTTATGAAGATTAAATGATTTAATTACTAATTAAGCTTTCTGGTATATGGTAAGATCTATATGAGATATATAAATATATCTGTTAAGGTTATTAAAAAGATAATCCATTTGAAAAGCTCTTTGACCGGTATGTGGCCCATAGTAAGCTACCAATAAATGTTAACTATTATTTTATTACTTAATAATATGTGATAGAACCAAATTAAAGAGGACTTTAAATGACCGAATGTAGAGTTTAGCCTTCATCACACAGACTGTGGGTTACAAACAATAACTGAATTTTTAGAAGAACATGAGGGCAGCATATGTTAGGAATTCTGTTTATTTGTCAAATGTTGTGCAACAGAATTGAAAATGAACCAGAATTTAAATGGTCCAGGGAAGTTTGTGATGGGATCATGTTTTAAATCAGGTTCACAGAGGACCTGGTATCCTGGGCTTAAAGTGAATTATATGGAGAATTATATGGTACACTCTGGTGCTATATAATGCTTTACCTTCATCAGTTCAACATTAAGTTGAACTGGGTTCTAATGACCTTCTGGGCTCCCCAGTCTAGTGGCAGAGATAGAACAAAAGCAGATGACTACAGTACTATAAGTTTTGTTACAATGGAGGTTTGGACCCGGCTGTGGTTCACAGAGTTTGAGAAATACTATCTGGGTCCCCCACAAGAGTTGACATTTCAGCAAAAGGAAGGATGCGTAAGAATTTTTCAGGTGGACAGAACGGTAGGGTAGAAAGAGAGGAAGAAGCAAGGAAGGACCTTCCCTGAATAAGGAACAGCCTTGATAAAGACACAAGTATATGAATGTGGTAAAAGCAAATTTCTAACGTGGGTGCTCTGATGTGTGGGGAGGTAGGAAGAAACGAGGTAGAAAGGCAAGAAGAGCCTCATCTCAAGGGATCTTGCATGTCCTGCCAAGGAACTGGATTCCATTCCGAGGCATCGGAAGCTGCTAAGGAATTGTAAGTGGGTGGGGCTAGCTGTGTCTGATGATCCCATTTGTGTATAAGAAAGATCATTGTGATTAGGCATCCAGACATTCTGGAGGCTGTCCAGATGGAGATCGTTGGCAGACATTTGCAGACTCTTGCAAATGTCCCAGGAGGAAAAGATGAGGTCTTGGGCTAAGGAGGAGGCTAAGGGCCTGCAGAGGAGGGAAATGCTGAATAAATAGTATCAGCAGCAGGATGTCTCTTCTAGAAGAGATAGGAACCCACTGTAAGCCAAGGCCCTTCTTGGCTTGACTATTATAGTAGTCCCTAAAAGAGTCCAGCTCAGTTTTGTGGCAAGAGTATGACAGCAGGACTTAGGAGGCCCTTCCCAGTTTCTGAAGTTCTCAGCCAGGCCCAATCCAAAGCCAGAGATCAGAACTGCTCAGTGTTAATTAAGCAGAAGTAAAATACCTACAACCAGCTTTACCTGTCATGTGCCAATATTTTCAGTAGTATGTTTCCTTCAACTTTAGGTTATCAGGGAAGTTTTTGCCATCCATTTGCATCCATTTTAGAGATAAACCTAAACTGGGACTGATATTTAATTAAAATTCCCCAGAAAAAAATTTTATTCAATAAATACAAAGTTTATTTCCTTGTAATTATTTTGCTTTCAATTTGTGCAAACACACCATATAGTAAAGTGCCTTGGAAATGACATTTTTGTTCAAGTGGCCTTTCCTTCTTTTGGCTGTGCTGTGTCCAAGGGACAGAGACAAAGAAAACCTTGTCCCAACCTTAATAAGCCATGTCTGCTTTCTTTTGTCACAGTATGTCCGGGGATATCTTGGAATACGCTGTGCGACATTGGTTCAGTGAGTGTGTACGTGTGTCTGTTTGTGCTTCTATGTGCAAGAGAAGGAAATCCACCTTAGAAGGAATATTAAAATGAAGGGGAGGGATTGGGGTTGTGGCTCACTGGTAGAGGACTTGCCTAAAATATGTGAGGCACTGGGTTTGATTCTTAGTACTGCATATAAATAAATAAAATAAAGATCCATTGACAACTTTAAAAAAAAAGTGAAAGTAATTGGAGGAGGTTAATTTTCTGAAAGCCCCTCAGAAAATCTCTGGGTCCTTTTTGATTTATGTAGCATAACTTAATAAAGAGGAGAAAAACAGGCCTTTCTTTCTATAAATAAATTAACTAATCAAATTTATTAAAATGCCCCTCTCGGTTCAGAATCAATATGGCCAAATGTATATTAAAAGTTTTTTGTAGAAGTTTTATCATCATTATTTTCTTGTGGACTTAGTTGAATGTCATTTTCAGCCCTCAGAATGTTCTTTTGTTTGTTTGTTTTCTTCTCTGCTTCTCTGAACTTGAAGTCAGGGCACTTTCTGCAGCATGACTCAGTGCTCATGGGACTTTATGTGGCCTCAGAGCCCTTTGGTTTTCTTCTTCGCCTATGTTAAGTGTGGGGCTCTTGTCTCTAGGATTTTAATTTGCCTTCCACTTCACCACGTGTGCTCTCAGGTCTTTTCCTGCCTCCACTGCAGCAGATTTGTGATGCTATAGTTATTCAGATAACTGGCTCTGGCACACATTCATCAATTATTCGTGGAGAGCTTGTTAAGTGTCACACGTGGTGCCAGGTTCTGGGTTGAAGAGGTCCCTACCCTGAAGGAATTTATAATCCATGGGCTGGGGGATTTAAACAAACAATCACAGTTATGCTAAGAGTGTGACATCAAAGCAATTGCCAGTGCCTCTGGGATTCGGAAAACATATCTGGGACATCATATCCTGTCTGGCAAGACTAGGGTGGGCTTCCAGGAAGAAGCAATGTTTAACCAAGACTGAAGGATGAGTAGCAATAATTAGGCTTTGATAGAGTATTTTAGGTCCTCAATATAGGCTTATTTTTATTATGATGTTACTTGAATATGTATAAGTATAATAATATGTATAAATGTAAATTCCTTTGGCTTTTGACACCAATATATCAGCAGTTCTTTAAAATTATAAAATATATGCAAACATGGGCTGGGGCTGGGGCTCAGTGGTAGAGCATTTGCCTAGCAAAGCTAGTGCAAGTCCCTAGCTTTGATCCTCAGCATCACATAAAAATAAAGGTATTGTGTGCAGCTACAACTAAAAATAAAAAAAATATTTAAAAATATATATATATGCAAACAGAAAACACTAGCATTCGTGTTGATTGCACAATTTGACAATACTGTAGTAGAAAATGCTCATGAGTGCTTTACCTGTGCCAGGCACCACTCCGAGGGGGTACACTTAACTGTCACAGCATCCCCAGGTGGGCTATTAAAAAAAAAAACTTATTTTCAGCTCTTGATTGAAATATTTTTGGTTTTTCTTTTGCTTCTCTGAACTTTAATAAGTCAGGGTACTTTCTGCAGTTTGACTCAGAACAGATGCTGAGTAGGGTCAGAACAGAGCCTAGTTCTTGTGGGGAAAGGAAAGACATTCACTGAGATTCTAGAATACCCATAGGTTGGACAATGGCCAGATCCAGAAAGGGTCTTTCTGGCCATGTTAGAATATTTGGATTTATTCTAAAGGAACCACTGAAAATGCCTATAGATTACAAATAGCAATGATCAGATCCCGTTGTTGGCAAAGAAACACAAATGCCTGTCACTTAGTAGAACATAAGAAATATCTAGACTGGCATAGATAAAATTCATAAGAAGCTTGGTTTTTAGATTTAGGCTGACAATCCAAGTAAAAATCATAAAAATCATCCTATTCTAAATTTAGGATATGTTTTTGTCTTACCCACTCAGTGAGCAAAACTAAACCAATCCTTCTTCCCTAGAAGATTTGTGAGATAAATGTTGTAAGATATTTAGAAAGATGGAAAAAAATAATAGAAATGCTGACTAATCACATTCATTCTTGGCTTCTAAGGAGTCACACACCTGATCTTAAGAAAGTACAACCTGATTGCATCTTTAACACTCAGACTGCTGATTATCCTTTGAAACAATAATCACAAGGGTAGTGATAATATTAACACGGATGGGAAAGGCTTACCACATGCCAGATGCTCTAGCACTTGGGGTGCATTATCCCAACGAGTCCTTCCAGTTGCTCTATGATTCAGATGCTGTAATTGTCTTTATTTTCCTGATGAGGGAATCATTATGTACTTGCCAAAAATCAAAGAGTTAACAAGTAGCAAAAGTGGGACTCAAACCCAAAGTTTATGACCCCAACACCTCAATTACAGTGTTCTCTTCCACACAGCCAAGAGGAAAGACTCTAGAAAAGAGAGGGTTAGGAAGGGGAAGCCATAAAAGAACCCATATTCTAATGGCAAAAATGCCTTTTTTTCACCTCTGATAGCTCTCGACAAGGACAGTCTTTCAGACCTCATTTATTCTGAAATAACTGGGTAGGAGATGCCAGCTAACAGCCAAATTAGAAATAGCTAAATACAAATGGGTTCCATTAATTTTATGACTTGTCAAATAAATGTAGCAATTTAACTGGAATTGGTCTCTTTCCTGTAACTCATCATGTTAACTTTAGGGTTCTTTGGCACCTTTTTTCTTGATGGGCCTTGATGTATACCTGATGGAATAGGAGTGATGCTTTTTATTTGACTAAGACAGCCAAGTCCTAATTTTCTTACTAAAGGTTTTATAATCCTTCCTTGATAAGCAGTCTTATTTCATGACAACAAAGAAGTAGTTTTATTTTGAAATGTATGGATAATTTCTGACAAGATTCTGAGATTCTAAATTCTGCTTTTCTCTTTTTTTTCCAATTATGACTTGATATTTAGTTTCACTATTTGAACCATAGTATCATATTCAAGTTCAAATGCCAATAGTACTTGAATCCACACAATTACATTTTCAAAACCTACACTGAGGTAGTGACTTTATTAACTGTAGAATAAAAAATGTGTACTGAGCCGAATTTGTGCTAGAAATTTTAAATTAGAGTAATTCTATATCTCTTTTGTTAGTAAATTGAAAACAATGGAATAATTAGCTAATGTAGGGTATAATGAATTACCCAAAGACAGGGTAAGGTGGCAAGGTTGATGACAAGTATTGGTAATGAACTTTATGGGATATATTATAGTGGGATATATTATAGTGTTGCTGCTGTTAAACTTGTCACTTTTTGTTTTTCTCAATTGGCTTCTTACAGACTTTGATGCTATTTTCTCTTTTGCTTGTGTTCTTTTATGTAAAGATATATTTTACAAAAATGTATATGTGACGCCTTGTGTGTGTGTGTTAATGTGTGTATTTCAAGAATGAGGTAGGTCCAAAGAAATCTTAAATCCAGTCCTTGATTTCAAGTATGTTCTTTCAGGAACTTGAAACTATCCTATTCATTTTCCTTTTCTAAAAGTCCAGAGATATTGAATCACAAATTTTTAACATTTTACTCCCCAAAACAAATAAAATGGCTAGGTAAAATTATAGTAGCTTAAAATTCCACTTAGGTGCTTTAAAACATTGTATACATTTTTTTTAAATAGTATGTGTCTATTAAATAAAGAGGGAACAATATAAATAACAGTATATAAGGAAAATCTTTTCCCCCATCCCCCAACTCCCTTTTCCTTTTCAGGAGCACCAAGGTCATCGCTGATGCAATTGCTTTTCAGATTTTTTTTTTTGGTAAATGATGAGAGAGGCAATTATAAGCAATTCTCCTCCACATGACACTGCCCGGAAGACTGGCAAATTGCATTTCTTGATGAATGCCAGCTATTATATACACTGAGCTGGAAATCTCCATATAGGGAAAGGAAAACTAACAGAGGGAAGATGGAACAAAAACACTAATAAATACAAGTTAGCATGGAAAGAGGGAGTGGTGGTTAATTGCTGACAGACTCACATTTTGCAGAACACTGAATACCATGAAATATCTGTGGATATGTATATACTTTCACACATTTGCACACCACATAATAACTTCTGGGATGGCAAATAAAATCTATGTAACCAAAGCTTAACAAATTCAAATCATACTATTTCTTTATGAAGCATGAAATCTGAAAAGGGCCACCTTGTTTCAGAGAAGAAACTTAGGTAATTAATGCTGCCATAGTCCCATAGTTGCTCATGTTATGTAGAGGGTTTTTAAAATCTGAAATGTATTATTTGATTAAAATGAGATGTTGTGGGAAATGGTCACCAACATGATAAATGCTATGAGCACACAGGAGCCACCTTGTGATTCTGTAATGAACTGTGATTCAGCATGTGGCTTTGGGTCCTTGTTCAAGGAGAGGTGGTAGGGAAGAGAAAGAAGAGGATTTAATTCCGAAATCAGAAAGTGCTGCCATCAGAAGGCTGCCTGTCCCTTAAAGAATCATCCCAAGGACTGTTATGGTGGGGGTCAATCTAATGAGTTATTTTCTAGACTCTTTCTGCTATTCTGTTGGGAAAAATATGATAGGCTTATAAAATATACCCAAAATAATGTTTGTCACTCCTAGCTGTGTTTTTGTGTAGTGGTGTGGGTTAATGTGTAACATTAAAAAAAAAAAGTCTTATTAGAAAGATAGAATTTAACTGGAAAAAGGTAAACATTAGATTTTATTCCTGTAGAAAATTTTATTTTCAATAATAAATTTATTATTAACTCTTAAAGTGCTCATCACCTCATGGGCCAATTATAAGTATTTGTTTTATCAAATCAAATAATAAAACAAGTGTTTTTCAACATTGAGAGTGTATCTTGCTCAGCACTGTTATCGCAAGCTCTTAGCATAGTATCTGATGCTTAGAAAGTGTCCTGCAGATGCATGAGTGAATGAGTGAATGAGACTTAAGCCACTAAGCTGAACAAAACAGGAAGGAAATTAATTTTTAAAAGTATTTGTTTATGTGAAACAGATTTTCTTAAAAATATATATTTCTATGATTAGAGGCTTTTAATTCTTATTCAGATCCAGGATTTTATTATTTTAAGGTAGAAAATGATTGCATCGGGCTGGGGTTGTGGCTCAGCGGTAGAGCACTTGCCTAGCATGTGCGAGGCCCTGGGTTGGATCCTCAGCACCACATAAAAAACAAACAAAATAAAGGTATTGTGTACAACTAAAAAATAAATATTAAAAAAAGAAAATGATTGCATCATTATTTATTGAATCAAAGAATTACAAAATTATTTCAGCCAAGAGCTCCTGTGTCAGAGAACTTCTAGAAGGGTGATATGCGTGTATCTTGAGATCTGTTGTCATGAGCTGCTCTGTTGTTGTTCTTTTTCCCTCCTCAGGTGTGGAATCCATAGCATGTTCCCCTTACATTTAGCCGCCCTAAATGCTCACTCTGACTGCTGCAGAAAGTTGTTATCATCCGGTAAGTAAATCCATTGCCAGAGATGAGGCTTAGTGTGTCCCGTACATGAATCGCGTGGCATCAGGTGTCTGGACTGAGTGAGTGGCTACCTGTGCTTCATGTAAACACCTGACTTGGCAGGATGAGGTGGTTCTAACTGCATGTGACAGCTCCCAGATATGCTTGGAGTTGAACCTGTTTAATGTCAATATTCCTGCCCCCAATTGAAAGTCTCATCTGATTTTCAAGTTAATGCTTGAAATCTAAAACGAGAAAGAGGCAGGCATGGCCAGGAAATTTAAGTTATAGGAAAAGAAAACATCTTTGAGACTTAAAATGGTAGCTTAACATTCAATATTTTCAGCAAAGGAAAATGGTCAAATCCCCTACATTTTAGTGGGATAAAATATCATGTTACCTCCCTCCTTGATGGGCGGTATAAAATCGCTAAGGCCAATTTCCCTCCACCCACATCTCATTTTTATTTATTTATTTTTTATCATGAGACTGTTTGGAATCAAGAAATTATTTCTACTGTGGAGCTTTGCAAATTATGCTTTTCACCACTTTTACCAATCTCCATATGTTAAGAAGTTCTTTGGCTTTCAAAAATGGTAGAGGTCTCCAAGGCGAAGATTGTTCATTAATTCATGCATCAGATATTCCAAAGGCAATTTTCCCCTTTAAGTAGTTTACCTATAGTTGATTTTGCTTTCTCTGCTTCTGGCATGTTTAAAAATAATCTCTGCATGAAAGCCTGTTTCCCAAATCTTAAACCAACAGAAAGGTTGGAATACACTTAAGAAAATATCTATTCCTACATGTTAGGATTACTCCTTTGCCTTCCATGTTTTCTCCATGTGTTCTGTCTGCCTGTCTATTGCCCTACTTATCTCAAATTGGTTTCATAAATTTCTATCCTGGGATTGAAAAATGGGGCTATGGTTCACCCAGGGCTGATGTGAAAATAAATCCTTCTTGACTTCACGGTTCTTCCTATAAAATTGCCAAGCTTGAGCAGTTACCATTCGTTTCCATGACAACCTCTTTCTGACTACAATTGCTTGCTTTCTGGTTTTCCTACTAACTGATTTTTCTGTCTCTGCAATGTTTCTTGTGGTTTAACTAGGACAAAAGTATAGCATAGTATCCTTGTTTAGTAATGAGCACGTGCTGTCTGCAGGCTTTGAAATAGACACCCCAGATAAATTTGGAAGAACGTGCCTTCATGCTGCTGCTGCAGGAGGGTAAGTACTTAGCAATTTTTGTTATTCCATGACTTAATTGCATAATACATCTTAATTGACTCAAGTTGTCTGTGAACCAGAAGCAATTTCCGTAGTAAATTGGGTAAGAATCATTTCTACCAAATACCAAATATCACTAGTTGCTTTTCCAGATTACCTACTTACATTTTGTTCTTCCAAAGAAATATTGTTAGCCTATCTCATATAGCAAAGAAGGGCTTTTGTTGTTTTCTTCTTTCTGGATCTCTTTTCTGCTTCCTCCCCGCACTTTCTCTAACTGTAGATATTCAGGCTATAGAATATTTATCTACTTGAGTCCCCTCCACCAAAATAAATTAATTTGAAATTTGTTCCTAAATTTTTTGTTGTTGTTGTTGGTAGGTGGGTAGTGATTAAGAGAAAGTAAGATTGAATTAATTTATGCTCCTTTATAGGCATTTTTGTCCTTACTTCAAATCAGATTTTTAAGTCTTTATGATGACTAAATCAATACAAAGTTGAAGAGAAAGAAAGAGCGTTGGGTATATAGCTCCATTGGTAGAGTACTTGCCTTGCATGCACAAGGCCCTGGGTTCAATCCCCATCACCACAAAAAAAAAAGGCGGGGGGAGCAAGAAATGATTTAATCTTTGCTTTTTTTTCCCCCTGAGCTGTAAAGAGAATTTTCCATTAGCTACTCTCATTTTCATATCAGTGATTAGATTAACGCTCTGATTAAAAACATTGTTGATGTATGGCCACACATTGTCCAAACATGGTACCTCTTAGATGGCCTTGTGAGGATGAGGTGTTGGTTCTTCATCAGTTTCCTGGTCCTTAAGGAACAGCAGTGCTTCTCCATTTGTGTTACCTATTTATCAGAGGTGACTTAACTGTGTAGCTTTAGGGCCCTGATTTACATGGGTAAAAAGGCGCCTTCCTCACCCCACCCCGAAAACCAAATGAGCTTCATGAGCCATACACCTTGTATCTGCCTCTGTTTTTGATCCTTTGCCATTTTTCATTAAGTGCTTTATATCAACTGGCACGCTACACCAACACTTACTTATCATAAGAAATTCTTCTAGTTTATGACTGAAACAGCTTCTTCTCTGAGGAAAATGGCTATAAAGGTTGGAGGTGGAGTGGGGAGAGCCCTCCTTAGGCTTATCATTAAGGAGATCATTTTTCTTCTTTCAGATATAATAAAACAATAAATCCAGACCACTTCTTAGCACCCCAGTTTAGAACAATTATGATTATCTCTTTCTATGCCTGCATTTAAAAATATATCAGACCTGTCTAGAAAGTGGTAACATACCATTCTGAATTCATGTCTGAAATCCCTATTAGAATTAAAATTTAGCTTCTGCTCTTCAATAGAAAAATCCACTTCAATGGGTCCTTTTCTCTCTATTAAATATGATTTATTGCTTCTGTGAATGCCAGAGAAGTTTTGGAAGACGATTATGCTTCATTACATCACTTTCAGCCTTGGTTCTACACATTTGTTTACCCGGATTACAAAGACAGGGAAATGCAACTGTTCTATTTTTTCATTAAAGATTATCTAGTTGAAAGTGGTTATCATGGGGGATTCATTTTGCTGTAATAAAAGGTAATGTTCAGCCATTCCAACTCATTGTTTAAAGGTGACATGAAGTTATTATAGGTTGAAGTGATTGTTTCATGGTCTCTTGATGGTTTTGAAAAAGAATTTTAGGATAAATGATAAAACCATCACTGGAGGGTTTAATCATGATTACATGATTCATTAAAAGAATCATTAAATTCCTTAGTGATGGAATTGAAAATGTTCTACCAAGCTCTTTAAATTTATTGATTTAGTAGCTTTGAAAAAGGAACTTTAGATCGTTACAATATAGAATTACTATTACATGTTCCTCTTATTTCTTGGTAGCAGAATTTAAACCTGGTGCTACCATCTTATCTTATGCTGCACCCTGCAGAAAATAGCTCTTTCTGAAGATAACCTAGTAACTAACTTTTACCATGTTAATGATGTTTTCCCTGTCTTTCTAGTAATGTGGAGTGCATAAAACTCTTGCAGAGCAGTGGAGCAGATTTCCATAAAAAGGACAAGAGTGGGAGGTATGTACTCAGGGCACTCTGCCTCAAGTGCCCCCATAAAAGGACTGGGGATCATTGAAAAATTGAGAAATCCTGTGGCATTGAAATGTCAACAAGAAGCTGGCTGGGGGCATTTCATCTGCAGAAGGAAATCCCATGTTGGAGGGAAATGCCAGCAAACCAAACATAAGATGTAAGGAAAGCAACTCCTCTCTCAGCTTCAGCTTAGAAGGGCCAGTTTTCTTCTTTTATTAAAAAGAAAAAAATCTCCTACATGGATATAATTTAGAAAATTCTATTTGTAGCAGAGTAAAACACTTTAGCCTTCTGAACTCAGAATCCGGTCATAAGGTCTAGAGCATTTTTAAGTATGTATTGGACATTTCATCTTGGGATAAATTTTTAGACATATTTACAAAATCAGACATATATACCCTACCAGTGGGTCACAGAAGTTTTCCTACCTCTGTGGTCCTTTATATAGCTAAACTGTGCTATGATGCTACCTGGTACATGAATCCTTTTTTTTTTTATACACACACATCACATGCATGTGTGTGCACACCCATGCACACATACACAAGTCATGCATCACATAATGACATTCAGTCAATAGCAGACCACATACATGATGGTGGTCTCATATAGCCTGGGTGTGTAGTAGTCAGATCATCAAGGTTTATGTTCACACAATGACAAAATCACCCAGTGATATTTTTCAGAACACGCCTGGTCATGGAGCAACACTTGACAGTATATATATATTTTCCCCTAACATCTCTCTACTCCTCTTCTCCACTGGCATCCTAGCTTTTGGGGGTTGCCTCAAATTTCTTCTTGGACCAACCTACCTAAGACAGCTCCTACTCATCCTTCCAGATTCATGTCAAGTGACACCTTCTTGCAACTCCAATGGGAGTGGCTTTTTGTCTACTCCACTAACACTCCACAGACTCCACAGCTGCAGCTCACATCACATTGTACTGGGAGACTCACTTCCCTTGTCTTTCTCTCCACTTGACTGTGAGTCCTGAGGGCAAGGACTGGATGTCATTTTCTCTTTATCTTTGGGCCTTGTCATATGGTTGATGCCTAATAATTTTCAGTATGGCTTATTAAAACAAAAACAACTTAATATATATAATTTATAATTTCCTTCTTTTGGACCAAAGAAGAAAAAATCAACTGAAAAAAGAGCCCTTAGTTGGGCCAGGGTTGTGGCTCAGTGGTAGAGCGCTTGCCTAGCACATGTGAGGCACTGGGTTCGATCCTCAGCACCACATAAAAATAAAGATATTATGTCCATTTACAACTAAAAAAAAAAAAAAATTAAAAAAAGAGGCCACAAGTTGACCATAAATATAAAATAGTTTTTCTTTAAAATTGATTAATAATTCTTGAACTAAAGTTATTTCTTGTATTCTGTTTGATTCTTATTCCCTGGATATCAGTTAGTCATATCAAAAAAACTGTCACATAATTGAGAACTAAAAATAAGTAATATAAAATATATTTCTGCAGTCTTGCCTGGTCAAGGTGCTTATATTTCCTGATTGGTATTCATTTGTTTTCTCATGATAACTCCATGAGGTGTATGGAAAGGCTTACTGTCTTCTTTTTTATCATATGAGAAAGCTGTACCCAGAGATACTAAATAAGTTGTATATGTACACAGAATTTTAGACCTAGAAAAGATCTTAGGGGACAGCTGCTCAAAGGTCCTTACTGAAGTAAGGTTGAGGAAGCCCAGAGCCAGACAGCAGATTTGGTCCTGTTTGCAAATCTGCCCATGAACCTACATCCTTACTCACCAGGAGCTGATGTTCAGAGAAGATGAGACAAAATACCAGTAGCTAAAAACCAAGGCAAGAGTCGGGTGGCACACGGTGGCACACACCTGTCATCCCAAAGGATGTCGAGTTCAGAGTCAGCCTCAGCAAGAGCAAAGCACTAAGCAACCTAGTGAGACCCTGTCTCTAAATAAAATAAAAAATAGGGCTGGGGATGTGGCTCAGTGGCCAAGTGCCCCTGAGTTCAATCCTTGGTACACTCCCCCGCCCCTCCCCCCCAATCAAGACAATATGTGATGAGAGCTCAAGAGACTCTGACAGTAGCTAAGCAATCACAAACTAAAGAAAGACCACTAACATCTGGAACATGCAGGATAAGTGGGATTTTGATGGGTAGACAAGGTTCAGGAAGGTGCCCTCCCACGAAGAAACCAAGATGGACAGGGGTGGAGGGAAGTATAGACATGATCTGGAAAACCTGAGATCATTCAGTTTGGATATACCAATGGGTATATCTAGGGGAGGGAGATACTCTATAAGAGAAATTGAGACCAACTTGAAAAGGTCTCAATTCCAGGTTGAGGAAGCAAGCTCTTGTCAGTGGGAAGGCTTGAGGGTTTTAAAACAGAATTGTTGTATGTAGGAATTGTACATTAGAAAATCCAGTTCTTTGTTCATACCAACTAGAAATTAGGTGTGGGCTTAATTAAAGCTCAAAATGGTCTTAATGGGAATGGTCTTAATGGGTCTTAATGAGATGATCTTGCAGTGGTCCCCAAAAAAGAAATAGGGTAGACCTGAACCAGGGGAGGCTATAGGAATATAAAGAAAGAATGGACCCAACATGACTGACCTTGTCTTAAGCCACCAGTCTTTGGAGCCTCTATTTCAATTTATACAGTCATAGGAAGGCATATCCTTTAGCCTCTACACTGAGAGCCAAAGAGCTTTCCACACCAATAGGAATATTGCCACCAGTGCCTGTGTTGATGATGGGTCTGTTTTCCAGGCTGAATGAAGTAATAAATCCCTGTTTGTTTTACAGGACCCCTTTGCACTATGCAGCTGCAAATTGTCATTTCCACTGTATTGAGACGTTAGTGACCACAGGCGCCAATGTTAATGAAACAGATGACTGGGGCCGGACCGCTCTGCACTATGCTGCTGCATCAGACATGGATAGAAAGTAAAAACAGCCTTGCTCATGCTTCCTCTGGGGGTGGGACTAGGGATGGAGAGGCTCTGCTAAGTCTTCTTCATATTGCCTCCTGGAAATTGCAAATAAAGACTTTCATTCAGACTCAAAGGAGTTAGAATAGCTTCATCACTAACCCAGATTTTCCCACTCTCTGTCTCTGTGTTTGATTATTACATGTCACTGAACAATTTCCTCTCTTCTCTGTTCTTTGGGTAGAATGCCAAGTAGAGCTGTCAAGCCCAGGTTTTCAGTCCATTCGAAGTCTTATAATTTATTTGACATATATTGTCGTTTTCCTCGTGACCACTTAAATGCTTCATTTTCCACAAATTTACATTTGCTAATACATGTGTCATATGAAAAAAAAGTTTCACCTATGCATCATTCTCATAGCCTTCAAATACAGCCTCAGTATAATTAAAATAAGCACTTTTGTTCCAAGTCTGGGCATGAACTCCTTTTTAGCAGCTAGTAGAGATGAAATTGGTTGCCCTGGATGTGTTTGGATTCTAGGTGGCTAGGAATAGAAGTCAGACATCAGTGACTCAGTTCAAGGAGGAAAGAAGGGGATGGCCCCACAGTTTATGAAACTGTCCTCAAAGACTTAAGGTCGGGGGCTGGGAACGTGGCTCAAGTGGTAGCGCGCCCGCCTGGCATGCACGAGACACTGGGTTCGATCCTCAACACTATATAAAAATAAAATATTGTATCCACCTAAAACTAAAAAGATAAATATTTTTTTTAAAAAAAGACTTAAAATCAGGCCTCCTTTATAAGAATGCTTTTTGATGACTCTGTGTGGAGAACTATTAGCTTATTTGCTGTCCTGTTCTGCACAATTAACTCTGGGTCGGTACTAACCACTGCTTTTGTAGAGCAATGAGTTTTAAACATTTTATTTAATTTACTTTTTTGGTGCTGGAGTTTGAACCTGGGACCTCACACATGCTAAGCATGTACTTTACCACTGAGCTACTCTCCCAGCCCCTTTAAACATTTTGAATGGTGACTCACAATAAGAAATACATCTTACGTGGTGAACTAATGCAAGCATTCACATATGTATGTGCATATAAAACAGAAATAAAAATTTATAGAACCATATTTACATTTATTATTTGTGATGCATTCTGATATTTTCTATTCCATTTCATAATTAAGAATTGCTGAGAGCAACCCACTAAATTTATTTCAGTATTTAGTAATGGGTTATGATCATTAGTTTGAAAAACATACAAGCATAAGAATGCTATTCATTTTTATATTTATTTAATATAAGTATTATATAAATGTTATTTATTATATAATGATTTATATTATGATTATATTTATTATATAATGATGATAAGGTCAGATATGTCCCTCAGGATCCCATAGCTATGCAGGTTATTAATTCAACAAACATTTATTGAGTAACTGCTGTATGCAAGGCTCCATGCTATTTGCTTAGAACAAAGTAAGAAAGCTGGAGGAGATGGGACATTGGTGTTTTCCATCTGTTAAGGGCTGGAAAAGGAATAATAATCATTCTGACAGATGAAGGGCAATTGCGACTGTACTCCTGGATAAGTGAGATGCTGATCTGGCTAGGAGGTGGCAAGGAGTGTGGTAGGAGTTAGACAGGTTTGAGCTAAACTGCTTCCTTTTTTTTCTTGGGGAGTTTTAAGGTGTTTACTGAAAGGTGGGCAACTCAGTTGTCCTAATCTCTCACACCTGGGTAGAAGTTCTAGAAAAGGCATGTGCTCAAGTGCATTTCTTGGGAAAAAATAGATTAGCTGAATGGCCTTGGAGAGAGCTGTATATATCATCAGTGAAAATCGGTGATGCTTATTTTGGGGGGTTGGGGTCAAAATCACTGAGATATAATTGTACTAAAATTAATTGCAATTTTTTTTCTATCCCTTATGCTGAGAAGTAAGACTGTCTTGGGAAATGCCCATGAAAATTCAGAAGAACTTGAAAGAGCCAGGGAGCTGAAGGAGAAGGAAGCCGCACTGTAAGTTTCTTCTGAGCTGAAGAACAAGATGCCGCCTCTCCTGCTTTGCCTGCTTCTCTGGGTTGCCACACTGCTTGCCTTTCTATGTTAGCGTTCTATTTAGAATCGTGAGGAAGGAATGCAGGCGTGCCTTTTATGAAGAAGAAACTGTTCTTATTATACATCCTTCACTGGTGCTATTTTCACACAGGGAACTTCCTAAAAGTGTAACCTTTGCCCTGTCTGTCACTATGATTGGTCAGCAGCTTTAGATCTAAATATCATTTCTGACTCTGCCATGTCTCATATGCCTCAGGGACATAGTAAGGCCCCCTTCACAGCCGTAGGCCTTAGGTTCTGCGTTTATGACCTGGGGATAACCTGCATTGGGTTCTCTAAAGGTCTTCTGGTGGTGTGGAGTGTACCAGTCTTCCCCTCACTCCTTCCTTCTTTCTGGCACATTGACTTAAAAACAGCTTCCTGTTCCATGTAAACAGCTTCCCCTGACCCACCTCATCCTACCTACCCCACTCTGGCTTCTGACAGAGACTTAGCTGTTGCTGTGACAGCAGTTGGATCACCTGTCATCTCCACAGAGCGTTGATATATAGGAACTCCAGTGCTTCATCCTCTAAGATTTTAGTCACAAGAATTGCCTGGCACATAGTTGGTGTACAGAAACTGTTTAATAAATGAACAAACAAATGAGCAGGTGCCCACACTTTGTGCCACACCCCCAGGGGACCCAATGGATCCAGTTTTCTCTGAGTCTGCAGGCTCATGGTCCCTAACTCATTTATTCTCTGCTCCAATTGCCAAAGAAAGCAGTTTCTTTGTGACTTGAATGCTTGTGTCTACCCTGTGATTTTCCATTTCCCACTGGGTTCCGCCCTTTCACCCCCCACCCCCACCCCATATTCAGAGCATCATGGAAGGGTATAGGTAGTGAGTGTGGCTCTGGTGCAGGTTACAGAACATAGCTTTTGACCATTTCTGGGGATAGGAGACACAGCTGTGAGTACAGCAGAATGACCAGGTTTTGCTCTGATACTCTAAAAATGTAAATAATAACATTAAAAGTTATAAAATTGTAAGTCACCTCAGCAAATGCTCCCTTCTCCAGCAAACCGAAAGTTTGCCCTGGGCCAGTCTAGCCCTCTGACAGTGGAAGGGGAGGGAAGCTAGAGAGGTAGTTAAAGGACAGTGAACCAGCAGACCTGAGAGCTTCTGTGTGCAAAGGGAGGCTGTTCCCCTTGGCCAAATATAGCCCCAATCTACAGTGTTGCTGTCACTTATATATCTTAAGTGTCAAAATTACTAGTCAGGGGCCTGGGAGGAACAAATATAAGCATCTCCAGTTAAAACATAGAATTCATTTTTTTTTCCTTTGGAAACTATATGGAGAATATACAAATTCTATAGCACTATTGTTATTGTAGCTATATCCTGGATTAAATGATTCTTTGGTAGCAATTTCAAATGTTTTCCAGATTACAAATACAACCAATCACTGATTTCTAGAATATAGTCTATTGAAAAGTTGGAATTTGTGTATTCTCTAGGATGTTATTGCTATTGAATGATTTTATTTAAAGATCCAAATTTGGTTTACAATGAGTCATACCTGAGATCCTATCCATGGGCATAATTACCAAAATCCAAAGAACTTCCTTATAAGGTATAAATGACCCAAGACAGCATGATAGTAGGACTCTAATAATAAAGTTTGATTTAGCATGGAAAAATGTGACAGATAGCATTTTGTTTAAAAAAGTATTTTCTATCAATTTTTCTAAAAAATTGTAAGAACCTGTTTAATTAAAACTTCTGTATATGATTCGTTTACTCCTTTTGCCTTATACCAAGAGATAGGTAAACGTCATGTAAAATTTTGAGTCAACTGAAGAAATTTTCCATTGAAAAGTCTTTTTTAAGGTATAAGCTTATGTTTAAAATTTTAAAAGCTTGATGTAAGTGTAAAATTGAATCAGTGTGGCCTCATAAGAATGTGTGTCCCATTGTTGTAGATATAATACTGAAATTATGGAGTGTCACTCTCTGGCTAGTTATTCCCTCTGTGCCATCAAGATCAGACCATTTGCAATTAGCCCTGAACAGAATGCTTTATGTCCCTGAGTATTTTTGTCTGGTGTTGCAGGCTCTTCAATAAAAGTACAACCAAGCTCCTTCCTCTAGCCTATTTCAAAGATTGTGACTTTTTCAGGAAAATTACAACTGTATCAAAAAAGCCTTTCAATATTATTTTGTTCCAGTCTATATTCCTAATGGTATAATTTAAGCTTCTTTCTTCATATGTAGTTACTGAATTAGTCATTTATATATTTTAAAAGCTTATCCACTCCTTTAATCTTTTTATTATTCAGACTATCCTTGGGTTGTTTTTCTTACTCTATTTTAAACTTTTGTTTTCTTGTCTTTTGATCTTAGTTTCCAATAGCAATGTTACAAATAATCCCCTCTCTGTTGGGTTTGCTGAGTTGCAAAGGCCTGACCACTTCTTTGTATTTGAGACTTCATCTTTTGAACACAGAGATCTAAGTCTTATTATTTGGAGATCTTGACAAAAGACATTCTATACCTGAAGATGAGAAGAATAAAAAAAATAAATTACCCTTTTGCTTCTAAAGCTTTTCCTGAATTCTAGAATGGCTATTTTAAGTGGAAATAAAGATAGCTATGGAAAATGTGTGTGTATATGCACACACACACACATACACACACACATACACTCACTCATTCACTCACACTACCTTCCAGCGCAGAAAGGTTTATTGCAACACAGTTCTTAAAGAAACACTTAAATTTATAAAGTGCTTTGTGGAACATGAAAAACAGGGGGGATTCTCAGTAATTATCTTGTTTGGTCCAGAGATGTTTTCTAAAATAATCCCTCATATTTATACTTACAGATGTCTAGAGTTTCTGCTTCAAAATGATGCAAATCCATCTATCCGGGACAAGGAAGGCTACAATAGTATACATTATGCTGCTGCCTATGGCCACAGACAATGTCTGGAATTGGTGAGTTGTTTTGTCTTATTTTGCTTTTCTAACACAATTCTGATTTCAAACTCTCAGTAAATGCTTTCATTGACTCAATAAGTCACTATTAGAAATCACCTTGAGGATATTCTCTGATAAATTTTTAAAAAGTTACACTTTACTATCTGTGGCTTTCTTTGTTCCTTTTCTGTCCTTTTTAATCTCACAGCTGACCGACAATTGACTCTTCTGTATTAATTAGGGGTAAGGAATGTGTATGGGCATAGTTGTATTTTAATTAATTAGGATATATCAAATAAGTTTAATACATATTTCTGGAGTAGAACTAGCACTCCAATATTTGATGACAATATTGTAAGATGACTTATATAACCTTAGACACGTAGGTTTGTCATGCTCAGTCTCATATTTGTAGTTTAGGGAAGGAAATTGTCAAGGACACAACAGCAGAATTTACTGGAATTTCTAATCCATATACCTGTAGTGACCAAGACTCAGATATTTGGAATCTGAAGCTCCTCTGTTGGTTTAGGTCATGAGACCCAAACTCAAATGTTCACAGGGACTGGAAATGTGAAGTAGAGGGATAAGGTGATCTCATGTATAAAATGATAGGGAGTAAGGAGGACTACAGCAAATAGAGCATGTGTTCTGTCCAAAAGGAGAAACAGCCAGTCAGGTCCAGCTGCTTAAGACCAGGTCTCCACAGTTTCAAGAGAAGCTAGAAATCTAATATTTTTATATGAGATTTTCTGTTTTGAAAACACTGGATGAACCAGGAAAAAATATAATAAAAATAGGAACAAGTGGGTTTGTGGCTGCATCCCACCTACAGGCCACCAATTGCCGTCTCCTGAGCACCACTCTTTGTTTGGCTTCACCAGATTTCACAGGTGTCCCGGACTCACCTTTCCTGATTGCCCTCCAAAGTGTTCCCTTGCCCCCTTTCTAAAGAATCCCTACTTTTCCACGGCATTCAGAGCTGTGTTTGGGAAACACGTGGACTTCATCAGCTGCACAGTCTATTGAGAAAGGCTGAGGTAGAAAGACCACAGGCCGTGGCATTAGCACCTACGTGGAATGACTGGAGGATGCCCTGGCTCTGTGCTTTACCATCTTAGTTGGTTCTTCTTAGGATCAGTGTTACTACATTTCTTTTAACTATGAACATGGAAAAATTCTCATAAAATTCTCCCAGTTTGGAAACAGAAAAGGTGATACTTCAGTGTTGTTTTTACCTTCATCATTCTTTTTAATTTGTTCTAATTAGTTTTATATGACAGTAGAATGCATTTTGACACATCGTACATAAATGGAGTATAGCTTTTCATTCTTCTGGTTGTACATGGTGTGGAATTATACCAGTCATGTAATCATATATGCACGTAGGGTGATAATGTCCCATTCATTCTACTGTCCTTCTACCACCAACCCTTTCTCCTCTCTTCATTCCCCTTTGTCTAATCCAAAGTACCTCTATTCTTCTCTAACCCTCCCTCCCTTATTGTGTATCTGAATATCAGAGAAAACATTCTGCCTTTGGTTCTTTGGTATTGGCTTATTTCATTAGCATGACATCCTCCAGCCCCATTCATTTACCAGCAAATGCCATAATTTAATTCTTCTTTAAGACTGAGTAATATTCTATTATGTATATATACCGAATTTTTCTTCATCTGTTGAAGGGCACCTAAGTTGGTTCTATGGTTTAGCTATCGTGAATTGAGTTGCTGTAAACATTAATGTGGCTGTGTCACTGTAATATGCTGATTTTATAGTCCTTTGGGTATAAACTGAGGAATAGGATAACTGGGTCAAAAAGAGTTCTAAATTGTCTTTTCTGAGGTTCTTGTGAATGCTAAAGATTTCTTTGTTTGACCTTAGGGTAGATGGCACTTTTAAATGTTTATTTAAAAAAATTTTTTTTTGTTCTCCTAGTTATTTTTTCTTATGTTTTTTTAACTTAAAATTTTGTTATACATGACAGCAGAATGCATTACAATTCATATTACACACATAGAGCACAATTTTTCATATCTCTGGTTGTACACAAAGTAGAGTCACACCATTCATGTCTTCATATATGTACTTAGGGTAATGATGTCCATCTCATCCCATAGTCTTTTGTACCCCCATGGCCTCTCCCTACCTCTCCCTCCCCTTTGCCCTATCTAGAGTTCATCTAAGACCAGGTGGGAATGCATAGGATGTATCAAATAAGTATAATACATATTTCTAGAGTAGAACTAGCATTCTAATCCTCCCATATTCCCCCCTCACCCCACTCCCCAACCACATTATAAATCAGCCTCCTTAAATCAGAGAAAACATTCGGTATTTGGTTTTTTGGGATTGGCTAACTTCACTTAGCATTATATTCTCCAAATCCATCCATTTACCTGCAAATGCCATGATTTTATTCTCTGTTCTTCTAGTTCTTATTCCATCATAGTTCCTCTTTAGTTACTGTGGCTTCATCAAGTCACCCCAATAGTTAGTGACTTAAAATAGCAATAGTCATGTGTTATCTCTCACTGCTGGGGCCAGGACTTTGAGATGACTTAGCTGAGTAGTTTTAGTTAAAGGTGTCTAGAAGATTACAGCCCACAGTGGCTAGGGTGGCACAGTCTCAGAGGCTTCTTCACTTAAGTTATTCACCTGGTCTGGGAAATTCAAACAGCTGACATTCCTTGGGCTGTGCTTTCTCCATCTGTCTCCCCCCTCCCTGCCCCATCTAGAATAGTTTTTTACTCTAGAACAGTAGTTCTAAAGTAGCTGGATATCTTACATGGTGGCTCAGAATCTAAAGGTATCTGCCCAGGGTCAGAGGAGGGAGGAATGCTGTCTATGATCTATCTATGAAAGTCACCCAAGGTCCCTTCTGCTGCATCCATCCATGAAGCAGACATAAAATACAGAGAGGTAAAGGAGACTCCACCTTTTAAAGGGAGGAGTGTCAACCTGTGGGGATATTTAGCATCTATTTCTCACAGGAAGATGTTGGAAGCCTCCTATAACATTGATTTTAATGTAGAATCCCAACTGGCCAAAGAGCAGTACCTCATCTTACAGATGAGCAAAAATAAGTCACAAAGGCATTAACTGATTTTCCCAGAGTCATAGCTCTAGTCAGTGGAAGAACAACACCAGGAATCGGGATCTCTGAGATTTGGATTTCACAGGAAGTGTTTATTCACCATACCATGCTGTTTTCCATTACAGGATAAAGCCCCAACACCACCCAGGGCTTTTAAACACAGAGCAAACACTTGGCAGGATCTGGTTAAGATATAAGGCAATATCACTCTTCTGCCTCCCAACACCATGGAAGTGGAAGTTGATGTGGACCTATAAGCAAACATGCGTTTGTGTTTAGGTCTCCTATAAGAAAGGCTCCTCACACCATGTGTGGTGGGGAGATGGTAATCAGTGGCAGACTGAAGGCTTACTACTGTAATTACCCATTATGAGCCTGCCTTCCAAAATCTACTTAAAACACAGCTGACTTTAATTGGTTTTCTCTATGAAAACCATATGCCATAATTGGCATATGAACTTTATTACAAAGTTTGTTATTATACTCTTAATAATGTGTGCTATTTTATAGAACTGTAATGAGTGGTCTTTAATCCCACAGTATGCTAACGCTAAGAATAGTTATTTTATAACACCTTCTTCATATTGCACGTATTGTTTCCATTTTTTCAGAAAAAAAATTCATTATTTCTTTTATCTGACAAAAATGTTTTCTGTCCACAAAAAGGCTTCCCAGGTTCTGTCTGATTTAACCCTTTGCTTTGATCAACACTTGCCCTGCATAATTTACAAAGACTTGGTTATTTATGACACAAAATATTCAGAAATAGGTAGGGGAGGTATTAATTGATCTTAATTTGCCCTGTTGGTTGAACGGGACTGGATTATCAATATAAAGTGATAAAGGTGTCACCCTTGTTTGCTTTTAGGAAAGAACTTCTGTGGTTCATTTATAACACAAAATGGGATGGAAATTTTCCTGAATGATTATAGTTGGGTGGAAAGTTTTATGTATCACCATTTTGGAATGCATCCTAAAATTCCTCTTGGGTGCAGTTTGAACTAAGCAAAGTTCCTGAGGGCTGTAAACATTCTTATCCCACCCCCTCTCCATCAAAACAAAACTCAAAACAGTCTGGGTGCTCCCTCCCCTGGGACTGGAATCACAAAGCCATTTCTTTGCAGGTGTCTTATGCTCTCTGCTAGATCACCCAACTGAATGGATTTGGGGAGTAAATGGGACAGGATGAAGGTTCTAGAAGGAGGGTCGAGGGAATAGGACCTGTCCTTGATCTGTCCTTGTTACAGGTATTGAATGAAGAAGTGGGTCTGGGGAGTGTGCTTTTCTATTGTATATTCCTTTTTTCCTGTAGGAACCCAGTTCCTTCATAGTCCTTAAATTCCTCTTTCCTTGGATACTACATGTTAGGAAAGCAAACCAATTAGCCAATTGCACTAGAGGAGAATTTCTAAGACTTTTTACACTGCCATGTCAAATCTTCTCCCTCATCTCACATCAAAAACACTCTACCTTCCAAGGGGTCATCATTGTTACAAATTGGACGTGATTCCATGTCAGGTACTAAAAACTTTGTCATAAAAAGACCTGATCATGGAATCTCTGGTTAGCTTATTTGAGCCTCTGAGCAAAAATTGTGCAGGGAGACCTCTTGGTGATACCACAGGTTATTGGTGAGGAGTCCTGCTTTTTTTCATGTTGAAGTTTGAACATTAGAGAAGCACACCAAGGCAAGCATAAAAGCAGGGTTTATTTAAAAAGGAGTAGCACAGACTTCTCCCAGGAGGAAGAAGGGAGTCATAGCTGGTATCCTGGTATCCCAAGAAGTGAGAATGTTCTGCCTCTATACATCCTAGACTTTGTTCTTCTGACTTCTTCCCTCTTATCTCTCCCCTTCCTGTGTACATGACTAGGCCTAGGAGATGCCTCAGTGGAATGGCCAAAAGATGAGAAGCAGATGGGCAGGGGGGAAGGGCCAAACGGAGTGATCCAGGCAGGAAGCAGCCCAGGAGACATTAATTAACAACTTTTATAACTCCCTGTGGGAGGCACAATTCCTGGGACAACAGAAATTACCTTAGCAACAGGTTGGGGAAGGGACAGGTTATCTTGATAAGAGTGGAGGGAAGGACTCTGAAAACATTAACATTTCAATTCCTCAGGGTCAGTCTCCAACTTCCCCGACCCAAATTGGCCTCTCTTCTGTCCATCCGACCCAATCACCTATCTACACTGACTGCCTGTCTTTAATTCTGGCTTCATTGGTATTTCACATCCCTGGTCTATGCTTCTGGGCTGGAAAAGGAATAAAGTAAATGAGTATTTATCAGACCAAAGGCTTCGTCCTTTGGGAGTTGGAATAAGATTAAGTAGGATGGCGGTCCTTAGAACCAGATGATTTTTGAAATTTGTGCAATTTATATCATATTAAACGTGTGTCATTAAATTTAATGAATATTTTAATGTGACATTTAACTTAGGGTATGTTTGCTTGACATTCGTGGTTTGTGACTTCCGTCTGTGATGATCATAAGCTTAGAATTTATAAGCCATACTTTATGTTCCACGTATTTTACTGTAATCAACAAGGAACAGACATTATTTTAGTTATTTTTAACTCTACTTTCCTTATACAAACTAACAAAACTTACATTGAATTGGATCCAGGAACAGGATTTAAAAAAAAAAGCTTCTAGAAAGTGGTATAGACCGCTTAACCTTGACAGACTAGCCAAAGTTCAGAGTTCTGCCAAGTCTACCTCCTTAAGGCCAGTGTTCTCAGCTGGTTTTGATAAAAGATGTACATCCTGTGTGTGCACCAAAAATCTGCCCATGGATGTGTACAGAGAACTGCAATCAATCATATTCAATTGGACTCAAAATGTCAAATCATAGTAGAAGGGTCTTGGCTACGAGAGCATCTCATGTCTGAATAAAATGTGTGTGGAGTGGAGGAAGGGACCTGGCAAAGGAGAGCTCCAACCCTGTATCTGGAATACATTCTGTCTGACTCTGAAAAGAAAAATCAGGGAATCATACCCCTATTTGGAATTTTTGAGTTTTTGTTGGCATATGATTTTTCTTTTACAATACTAGAGATTTATATGTGAACCTAACAATATTTGTGGCTTTGTTACTGAAATGGAAAAATGTGTGTGCCAGTATAATTACATAAATTGCCTACAGAAATTTAAAGATTGTTTGGAAACTTGAGGACTCTGATTAAATTCAGTCTAGGATTTTGCCAGGCCAAATCACTTGGAATTTGGCTCCTTTCCCTGGACCTTCTGCAAACTTGAACTTCAACTGTGAGAGTAAGTGGGGGGTGACAAATATTCCTGCATCTATATTCTAAGAGTTTCTGGAATTCTCAAGACAGTTATGTTTGGGGCAATTAAACACTAAAATTATGCTGCTTTCAAATGAACTACTTAGTGTTTTAGGTTATTTCTTGTGTTTATCACAGATTTTAGGAAACCATTAACACCTGGCTCTGGATAAATATATTTGTCTGTATAAGGGTGTACCTACATTGGCAATGTCTAATTAGGCTTTCTCAATACTAAGAAAACAAGATACAGAAAAAGATTTTTTAAAAAGGAGAGCTACTAGGTGATCATCTGAGGACAAGAAGCTGAAAAAAAACAGCAAGTTTGAATCCCAGCCCTAAACAAGTCTTTGATGTCTTTTTTTCTGTCCCCAGAGGTGCTACTTAGAGATGGGCTTGGGGCTGTACATGAACTTCTGACAGGCAGACTTCTAATGGGCAATGTTCTCTGGGAACCTCAACAATGCTGGTCTTGTTTTTTCTTCTATTGATTTTGGTTGGAAAGAAACACAAAATCTTGTGAGGAACTCTCATTAAGGGAAGGGGTGGAGGATGGGCATAGATATTTTGTTTGCCGCTGAGCCTTCTTACAGCTATGAATGTAAGTTCATAAATTTTGAGCTACAAGTTGAATGTGGATCTATATTTGGAATGGTGACATAGGTAATATGACAAATGTCCTGCTTATTTCTTTTTCATGTGGCAGTGGAAAAAAAAATGTTTTGTCTTTACCATGAACAAATTTGGCAATTCATGAAAGAACCATTCACCAGGATGTACTAAAATAAACAATTTCAGTTTTACCTTCAAATGAGGGCCCAGGACAATGCCATTGCCTTTGCATTGCAAAGTGAAATACTAGTGTTTCACCCTGGCCCCTTCCCCATTTTTAAAGTCAGAGTTGGAAAGAGCAAGAAGCTTAAAATCACAGAGAATGAATATATATATTAATTGCAGTTGGACACAATACCTGTTTTTTATTTATTTATTTTTATGTGGTGCTGAGGATTGAACCCAGCCACCTCGCACATGCTAAGTGAATGCTCTACCGCTGAGCCACAACCCCAGCCCCCGCCTCCCGCCCCCCAAATATTTTTTTGAAGTTAGCTCTACTCTGATTCCTACCACCTGCATAATGGGGGAGAAAGGGTGCTTTCTCTTCACTCCAGGTCCCAGTGAAGAAGTTTCAAGGAGATTGCTCAACTATCTGATATGTGTCCCCTGCATTTTGTCAGGCACAGAGGACTAGCATGTGATAAATCTAAATACTGCATGACTCTGACCAGAGCTTGCTTGCCAGGCAATTAAATAAAAAGAATGCTATGTTTGAAAAATCACTCCACCCTGAACAATGATGGGCCAAAGTATATGTTTCCCAATGCTCAAATGTAATCTAAGGATAAGAGCTGGCCTGAGGTTCTCCTGGATCCTGCTCAAGAGGGCTGCCTGTCACAGTGGGGAGGCCCAGGATTCCTAAAATGGAGGGAAGAGTGTCAGCTACCAGCAGAGGGGTACAGGGAACTGCAGGAAAGAGGCGTCTATGATGGGGGTTGGTGGAGCACCCACCTCAGCATCTGAGAGAGAAACAATTATAAACATCTGACTAAGTAAGTCAGGATATCACTGTCAAGGGTGATCATTAGTAAGACCATTGTGCCAGCTGCCTGTGTGTCCTCTTTTTATCTGTCCCCTTTGGTCCTGGAAGAGGCAAAGGCAAAGGCAGAGGCAGAGACAGGCATTGAGGGAATGGGAGGAGAAAGAAATCTAGACTGGGAACAGAGAAGTTGGCCTTGGCCCTTTCACCAGTGCAGCCTTTGTGGGAAGGTAAAGAGAGGCACTGATGTTAAACAGTACTTAGGGTTTGTGGTCATTACACTGGAATGGGTGTGTTAATTAACAATGTGAAGTTGTGTTTGTCACTAAAATGTTCTGAGAGCTTTGTATTCTTTGTTGGAGATTTTATCTGAGGTGGCAGGAAAACAAAGGAGCCTCATAAATAAGATTGTACCTGGTTTAGGGAAAAGGAGAATAGAGTTATTGTTTGATTATACCCATGACTCACTGGCTCAAACAAAGACACACACTTACACTCATTATCTTAGGAAAGATTAACACCCAGCTCTAAAGAAAAATAAACTGCTGTCCTTTAAATATATGTGAATTTAAATGTCAACTTTATGAGACATTAAGGTTCTAATAATGTCAAGAACATATTCGGCACCAGAAATCGTTGAATACACTGATGAATGGTAAAGTTTGATTTAGAAATAGACTTTAAATACTAGCTTTTTAATAATAAAATTTAAATACTAGTTTATAAGTATCACGATGACTCCTCTGTGTTAGGAAGATATTTCACAGAAAATGACAGGTGGGAGAGGAAATGAAATCTGCATTTCTGGCAAATGGTCTTTTCTTCAGATTTGGTTATTTCTCAATACCAACTCATTTTATTGCAATATCACCTTCATGTTTTTCTTTTTCAAGATCTAAAAAGTTATACTAACATATTCAATTAGTAAAAAGACACTCATGACATTAGAAGTCACACACACAAACACACACATACACACACACACACATCTCTGTAATTTCTTCTAGATGGATAATGAGAACTGAGGTATTCAGGGAATAGGCATTTCTGCTCCTGATATGAAAGTATCTAAGGACTCAGTGATATAGGACAATGGAAGATTTCTTTGAAGGGAGAAGACAGTTTAAAAGTCAATCTAAAAAAACAAAAAAAAAACCCCAAAGAGACTGACCTTTCTTGCCTCACCCCTCAGCACTCCTTCCTTCCCTCACTATCTGCCTGACTGCCTGCCTTTCCCATCTTTCCTCCAACTCAGTCACAAACCTGTTAGGCAGCTCTGACCAGGACAAGAAGACATCCCTGTTGGGGATGGATCCTTAGGAGGAGGATGTCAAGAAAGCATTCCAGGAATATTTGGAACCCCCTCAAGGAGGGTGACCTAAATGTGTTTATATCAAAAAACAGCTTCCATATATATGAAGCAAAAATTAAAGGAGTAAATAGAAAAATCCACAATTATAGTTAGAGACTGTAACTTCTCTCTCACAACAGTGGATAGAACACCTAGACAGGAGAACATCAGCATGTAGAACACTCAATAAACCATCAACCAAGAAGTTCTAGACACTATTTACAAAACACTGCACCTAACAACAGAAAAATACATATTTTTTTTCAAGTGCCTATTCACTGAATCATGAAACAAATAAAAAAATATAAAGGAATCGAAATCACATAAAATGTGTTCTCTGAACACAATGAAATAAATTAGAAATCAGTCACAGATAAATACCAGAAAAATCTCCAACACCTGGAAATTTTAAACAACAGATTTGTAACTAATTCATGGGTCAAAGAGAAAGTCTAAAGGGAAATCCAAGAAACACATTACACTAAATGAAAACAAAAGTTCAACAAATCAAAATTTGGGGACTTAGATAAATTAGTGCTGAAAAGAAATTTATAGAACTAAATTCTTATGTTAAAAAAGAGGAACCAATCCTCTAAGGTTGGGGGGACTTTCTCAATTTGATGAAGAACAGCTATCATCATACTTAATTGTCTAAGACTGAATGTTTTCTTCCCAAAATCATGAAAAGCAAGTATTTCTGCTTTCATCACTCTTTTTCAACATTTTGCTGAAAATTCTATTCAGAAAAATAAGGCCAAAAAAGGAAATAAAAAGCCATAGAGATAAGAAAGTAAGAAATGAACTCTTCCTATTTGTAGAAGATATGATTATCTCCTAGAAAATCCCCCCAAAATCAACAAAAATCTTTTAGAATTCTTAAGTGAATTCAGCAAGATCATAGAATACAAGATAAACATACAAAAATCAATTGTAATTTTAAATATTAGGAATGAACATGTAGACACTAACATTTAAAATAAAATGCTATTTGCAGCTACTCAATAGAACATGAAATATGGGGCTTGTGTGCTGAAAAACACAAAATGCCGACCTTAGAAATCAATGAAAAAGGGGGAGAGGGAGGTATACTATGTTCATGGATGACAGGACTCAACACAATAAAGTTGTTAATCCTTCCCAAATTAATCTGTAGGTTTAAGGAAATTCATATGAAATTCCCAGCAAGATTTTTCTTTTTTATAAAGAGAATTTTATAGATACAATTTTTTATTATAGATTTTTCTTAAACTTATATGGGATGTCAAAATAACTAGAAAGCTGACACAATTTTGAAATATGTGGGAAAAATCAACCTATCTAATCAAGAATTATTATATAGCTATAGTGATCACAACTTTGAGGTATTGGTAGGACAGACATACAAATCAAAGAACAGAATAAAACCAAATAAAGACTTAATTGATTTTTGGGTCCAAATATGCCCAATTGATTTTTAACAAAGACAAAAATAAATTAATGTAGAAAATATAGTTTATAATACATGGGCTAGAAGTAGTTGAAGATTTGTGGGTCAATTAAAAACTTTTGACCTAAGTCTGACATTGTATACAAAAATTAACTCACAATGGATTCACATACTTAGATAAAGCATAAAACCTAGACAAATCTGGGCTGGGGATATAGCTCAGTTGGTTGAGTGCTTGTGTTGCATTCACAATGCCCTAGGTTCAATCCCCAGCACCAAAAACCCACAAAACAACAACAACAACAACAACAACAACCTAGATAAATATTCAGGATCTATAGCTAGGCACAGGCTCTTGACAGCAGTTTTTTAAAAATTGTAAAGTTGGATTTCATCAGAATTAAAAACTTTGTGAAAGACTCTGTTAAGAGGATCAGAGGACAAGTTGCAGGCTGGGAAAAAATATTTTCAACCCACATATCTGTCTAAGGACTAGTATCTAAAATCTATTAAAAATTCTCAGAATCCAACAGGTAAGAAAATAGTCCATTAGAAAATGAGTAAAATACATGAATGTACGTTTCACTAAAAACAATATTCAGATTAAAATAGGTACTTGAAAAGATGTTCAATATCATTAGCCATTAGAGAAATTCAAATTAAAATTTCAGTGAGGTCTCACAATTAAAAATTAGTGACACCATCAAATGGTGGTGAGAATATAGATCACTCATGCACTACTAGTGGCAATATAAAATTGTACAGCCACTCTGCAAAGCAGTTTGGCAATTTCTTAAAAACGAAACATGCAACTTCCATATGACACAGCAGTGGCACCCTGAG
Organism: Marmota monax; assembly: GCF_021218885.2. Taxonomy (NCBI): domain Eukaryota; kingdom Metazoa; phylum Chordata; class Mammalia; order Rodentia; family Sciuridae; genus Marmota; species Marmota monax. The sequence continues at coordinate 29,254,993 of NW_026692781.1, read as the reverse complement.
CATTTAATTTAGAGACATCAAAACCTAAAACCCATGCATATATTTATAGCAGCTTTATTTGTAACAGCCAAAAGCTTGAAATAATCCAGAAGTCCTTCAGTGGGTGAAAGGTTATGCTGTAATACATTCACATCATGGAATACTATTCAGCAATAAAAAGGAACAAATGATACATACAACAGCCTACAAGAATCTCCTGTGAGTGAAAAAAGTCAATCCAAAGGTTAACATACTGTATTATTCCACTTATGCAGTGTTAATGAAATTGCAAGTTATGGAAAAGAAAATAATTCACTTAGATCTGTCACTAATGGATAAAGTGGGAGGTTTGGGAAGCAAATTGGTGTGGCTATAGAAGGGCAACATGAGGGATCCATATGGTAATGAAATGTTCTATAACCTGACATTATCAAGGTGTCAGTATTGTGTTTCAATATCCTGTCTGTGCTACTATAGTTGTATAAGATATCCCCACTGGGGGAAATGGAGTTAAGTGTACCCAGGATATCTTTATACTATTACTTATAATTGCATGTGAATAAATGATTATTTCAGAATTAAGTTTATTCAAAGAATACATTTTTCTATAGAAAACTAAACTACTTTAGGAGAAAATAAGCAGCTTGGTAAATGAAGTAATTTAGCCCTCGGCTACATTGCTTTAATGAAAACCCGCATGGAAATGCTACTGGAAACCCAAATTAGTAGCTAAGAATGTTTCATCTCTGCCATTAGACTGGGTACTCTGAGAAAAGCAACATTCCCACTCAGTTTTTCTGAAAAGCAGTTTAGCAAAGGGGTGCAGTGTGCAGGACCCAGAGCCAGATCAAATTCCACTTCTGCCTTTGACTAGACTAGCATTGTGACCTTGGTTGGCCTCTCTGTACCTTAGTGTCCTCATCTGTACAATATGCATAATGATGGTACCTATCTCATGTGGTTGTTGAGAAGATTCAATAAATTAATGCATGGTTAGCACCTAGAGCCATGCCTATATCACACAGTGAGCCATTAACTTAATCCTGCATCTTTAACATCTACATCACAGTGAATGGTATTCACTGTGAACACAAAGTGTTTGTTTTCTGAAAGAGTTAATGTAAGATGTAACTACAAGCTGGGCATGGTAGCTCAGGTCTGTAATCCCAGGGGCTCCAGAGGCTCAGGCAGGAAGATCACGGGTTCAAAGCCAGCCTCAGCAATGGTGAGACACCAAGCAATTCAGTGAGACCCTGTCTCTAAATAAAATACGAAATAGGGCTAGGACTGTGGCTTAGGGTTGAGTGCCCCTGGGTTCAATCCCAGGTTACCCCCCCCACCCACACACACACAAAGATGTAACCACTGGCATGCGTGCGGCCCGGGTTCGATCCTCAGCACCACATACAAACAAAGATGTTGTGTCTGCCGAAAACTAAAAAAAAAAAAAAAAATATATATATATATATATATATATACTAAAAAAGTCTCTCTCTCTCTTAAAAATAAAAAATAAGTACATAATATTTTAAAAAAGATGTAACCACATAGCTTTGAATGTATAATATTTTTTCCTGCAGAAAATTAGCTTTTTGTTTATTTTATGTTTTGATGTTAAAATCAATTTGTATTTTCTAAATATATAAACAGTATATATATTGCAGGCAAGAAACATTAGGACAACCGAGGTGACAAAGCAGCCTTGGATTAAACATCGTCTTTGAATAATCCCCTAATTCAGTTTTTCATGTGTGCTACCAAAGAGTTATCTTTAACCAATACCTTGAATGCTAAGTTGTTCGGTATTTAAATTATACTAGCTCTTTAGAAAGACCACCTGAACCCAAAATTAGTGCATGAAGCTCACTTGTCCAGCCTGGTCCACTCAAATTTCTCCTCCAGAATGTAGATGACAGCTGCTTTTCAAAACTCTTTTCCTCTGGGGAGAAGCTTTTCCATCTTTATTTCCAACCTCACTCTCCGCCCTGATCCAGGCTCATCTATCACATTGCCCCATGGACCTGCCTATTCAGAGGACTTGCTGGAACCCAGAGTAGGTCTGAAATTTATGGCACCAAAGCTCATAGAAATCTGATCAACAAAATAAGGTCTTCAGACCTTCATCCCTTAAAAGAATTAATCCCTCAAACAAATGAAAACCCTAATTGTCTTTCAAAGCCTTTTCTCATGGGGAAGATTTTTTAACAACCATGCTTATTGTTTTTAATAAAGTCACAATAACGTACTTGTATTGCAAGCATATTGGGCTGGTGGGGTCATCACCTCAATTAATTTTTTTATTGTAAATTTCAAAAAATATTTTAAAATTTGTTTTAATCAGTTATACATGACAGTAGAATGCATTTGTGCACTTTGATATATCATAATAGATAGGATATAATTTCTCATTTTTCTGAGTGTGCATTTTGCAGAATCATATTGGTCATGCAGTCACATATGTACATACATTATAATGTCTGTTTCATTCTTCTATCTTTCCTATCCCCACGTTCTCTCCCCTCCCCTCCTATTACTTCCCTTTACCTAATCTAAGGTAATGCTGTTCTTCTCTAGTGGCCCCTGTCTTATTGTGAATTAGCATCTACATATTAGAGAAAACATTCAACCTTTGGTTTTGTGGAATTGGCTTATTTAACTTAGCATGATATTCTCCAACTCCTTACTTAATTCTTAACAACAGCATTGCAAAGTAGCATCTGTGGTACAAAGAAACTAAGCAACTTTCTCTGGATCATAAAGCTCCTGTGATAATAGAGCTCTGTCTGTCTGAAATCTAACTCGATACTTTTAATGTACTATACTGTCAGAAAGACTAGAAAATTCCAGACTTACAAAAAACAAAGCTATCCCAGAGCATTTGAATTTCATATCAATCAAGACAGTGAGAATTTTGTCAGAAGACCAGAACCACCCTGTAGCATTGCCCGCTCAGCGATGGGCAGACCCACCCCAGCTACAGCTGTCCAGGCCATCCTGGACATTTGAACTCTGCCTTGCTAATCCCTGGACTTCTGCTTGTATTTTTATAAAAGCGCCCTTACTTAGACGCAGCCTCCTCCTGGAATCTCTACTCAGCATCTTTGTAACAGCTGCTGTCAGCTTGGCATTGCTGTTCTTGTGATCACAGCTGCCAGGGATGACCCTTTCCAGCTAGAGCAGGGAAAGTGACTTCGCAGCAAGACTGTTTCTCCAAAGATGCCTTATCCCTAGCAGCTGCTAAGAACTCCTCGCTTGTGAAGTCGAGACCAGGTTCCTGTAATAATCCCTTCTCTTCTTGACCCTCATTCAGTTACAGAAAATGTAAAAGCCTGGGCATTTTTTAGTCAGAGTACGAGCTTACATACACACCTGTGCTTCCAGTTCATGGAGTCATGATGCTCCCCAAGAACAAAGAGCCATTCTAAGATTCCAGAGAAGGATTGAGGCCGGGCCATCCGTAACAGCTGAAGGAATATTTGGAAAAAGCAAATCCCTCAGCAATAACAGAGATTTATTTTTTCATATGAGCAGATCCCCACAACCTAAGTGGTAATATCACTGGACTTAAATTCTGTGAGCCATTTAGCACTGGAAAAGTAGTTTTGTTAATATGAAAAAATAAGGTTCACTTCGTCACTGGGAAGGCAATTTAGTATATTTTCATAATCTCATAGTATTTTTTTCTAGGAAAAATTATTCTTTTCAAAACACATGCTATATTTCCTACAGAATATATTGTTTACATTTCATAAAGATATTTTTAAAAAATTTATAGCAATCTATTTTGGGTCCTAAATTCCTCACATTGATCTGAAATAAACTAGTAAGAAATAACCCAAAGAAATCATTTCAGACAAGCGGTGTGTTTTTGGCATCATTCTTTCTTAAAATATATATATCTTTTATGAAGGGACTGTTAGAGTTAAGATGATATTTAATTGCCAGGTACAGTGGCACATGCCTGTAATCCCAGTGTCTAGGAGGCTGAAGCAGGAGGATCATGAGTTCAAAGCCAGCCTCAGCAATTTAGCAAAGCCCTACACAACTCAGTGAGACCCTGTCTCTAAATAAAATATGAAGCGGGCTGGGGATGTGGTCCAATGGTCAAGCACCCCTGGGTTTAATCTCTAGTACCATAGATAGATAGATAGATAGATAGATAGATAGATAGATAGAATGGTATTTAATGGGTCAGTATTTCCTGTGTCTTGGCCAATTAAGGCTGTACTGGGTGCTAGCAGTTAGCAAAGTTCAGATCAGGGTCTACCTTTCAGCTTTTACAAATTTATAAACTTTATTAGTTTTCCTTATTATTCACTTAAATCTAAGAAAGAATATCCTTCATGAATTTACTTTGAAGAGTCTGACTGCAAAGAGGAACAGGGAATTCATGTTTATCTTCAGCAGCTATGTCCCCTTCCAGGAAGAGATCCAGTTTTACAAATTATATTAAGATCAGAAGTTTTCTTGTTGAGTGTAGAATGAAAATCAAAAGAATTGAGTGTCAAGAGCACAAGCTCTAGTGATTTCTGATCCTTATTCAAGACCCGTACCACACTAATGAGAATATCTTTAGCACCCTGTCCAGGCGTCCTATCCTCTAGACAGGGCAGGGAAACCCTCGCCACTGCTGCTATTTTTCCTAGACTCCATGGAAACTGACCTGCTAGACCAGTAGGACAACTTCCAAAATGTGACTTCTCTTATATTACCTATCTTTAGGGTGGCTACTTTCAGAAATATAGATAATAGGAGAATGTGCTAGAAGCTGTAACTGACAGAAATATGTGAGGTATGCTATTACTTTCGAAGATTGGGAAGTAAAATATGTACAATATACATATTGCTCAAAATATCAGCCATATCTCCTAGTTCTACAGAGGTTAATAATAGGATTATGTAATTATCCCCACATTATTTATCTGGCCCTGTCCTTATAATTTAGTAGCCTGGCCCTGCTTCAGTTCCCTCTGAAGAGCTTTGGCATGGTTCCCATGTTCCCTGTGCACTTCTAGCAAGCATAGAACACCTATGATCTCCTTCCTCTCCTTGTCTTGCTCTCTGTGGTGGTATTTTCTATTACTGTTTGCACATCAAAAGCTGTTGGGTTGCAGATGTCCAGTAAAGACACTGCTTCTATTAATGCCCACCCAAAGCAGTTCAGAGGCTACATATGTCTGCCAGTGTGTGGAGTTTATGCTCAACCACCTCCTGCAGAGCACAGTCCATTCCCTGATACCTCCCCACCTGACAACTCTGCCTAAGCTTGTGAGAACTTGGCCAGAGGAGGAGCCAAGTGGTACAATGGACAGTTCAAGACTTCCAGGCCTGAACTGAAATACCAGCTCTGCCATTACCTCCCCACAAGCTCTATCAACATCTTATTTCACTTCCATGAGTCTCCATATCTTGCCTAATCTGTCAAATGGAGGTGAGGTTATTCTGAGCAGTAAATGGAAGAATGTAAGTAAATCCTCAAAGAATTAAAAATAAAACTACCATCTAGTCTAGCAATTCCACTTCTAGGTATGCATCCAAAAGAAATAAAATCAATATCTCAAAGAGGTATCTGCACTTTTATATTCAATATAGCATATGCACAGTAGTCAAGCTGTGGAAACTAAGTGTCTGTTGATGGATGGATAGATAGATAAAATTTGAGATACACACATACACATGTTGTATACAACAGAATTTTGTTCAACTTTTAAAAAGAAGGAAACCCTGCCATCTGTAAAAACATAAATGAATCGGGAGGACATTATGCTAAGTTCAATAAGTCAGACAAAGAAAGACAAATGTTGCATGAACTTGCTCACATATGAAGTCTAAAAAGGTTGACCTCATAAAGACAGGAAGTAGAATGGTCCCTGGAGGGGAGAGGGGCACTGGGGAATGGAAGATGTTGTGCAAAGGATATGATGTTTCAGTTATGCAGGTTAAATTCTGAAGACTCAGTGTATAGCATGGTGATTAGTACTGTTATTGTATACTTGAAATTCACTAAAAGAATAGATTTCAAGTGTTCTCAGCACACACAAACACAAAAGGTAAGATGGTGGATGGTAACTAGTTTGATTGTGATAATCATTTCACAATGTATACATATTTCAAAGCGTCATATTGTACACCTTAAATATATATAATTTTGTCAATTTTACCTTAATAAAGCTAAAAAAAAGGAATATAGGTAATGTGTCTATAACAGGTACAAGGGTCAGTTATTATCATATATGCATTGATATATCTTAATTGATGCACCTTATCTCCTGGACACTGCTATTTGCCATGTCTAAAAAAAGATGAAGAACCTATTGTATCTGGAAGCTATTACTATCCAGTAATATGAGTCAGAATTACACATATATATATATATATAGATATATATCAGAAAAAATATAATACTTGTTCTGCTGGGATCCTGTATGTCTGTTATTGACCAAGATAAAACACGATGTCTCAGAAGAGGCAGAGGTGACATGCTATTAGAGTTCAGGGGAGGGCATGGCCCATTCTGGGTTCAGTAGCTAATGAGACACTGTCACTTGTCAGCATAATGTGCTTGCTATGTTCCCCTCTTTAGACTTGTTGTTTTGTCACCCTGCCATTTGTGTGACTGTAGAATAGTAGTGCAAAACTCAAAATGAATTAAATGATGGAGAGTGTAAGAAAATGTTTGGACTTGGTTTGATATATTTCAAGTACCTCATTTTCACAATATCAGAGAACCTGTTTCCATGATTTTTTTTCATTTTAATAATATTTGCATTGCCTACTAAATAGAAAAGTTGTAATTGACACAGTACATTGGAGCAAAAGGAAAATAGATTCTGTGTCTGAAATTGGGCTGCTGAATCCCATCACCATCTGGGATCAGCCATTCATAAAAGATTAAATGTGAGGCAGGCACATATCTGAATACATGTGTGTCAGTCTCTCCCATCTGTTTTAATTTTGCTTAAAATAATAACAGCTTTTTTACCCACTTGCTTGAATCTGTTCTGATTCTTTTAATTTTCATTAGCCAGAAGTAGTCTTTGTGGTATTTAGCTAGTGTTTCAGACTCGCAACAAGATTAGCCTTAATTGGATCAGTAGAAATTTTCTTTAAAGTGCTTTATTTATTGACTGAGATAGAATCACTAAAATGTTAATTGATGCTTAGAATAGGAAATTTATACTGTATTTTAACATTTAAAAAACAGTGCCCAAAAGGACAGTCGTGTTCGTGTGCACAGACTGTGAGGATTAAGAGCAAGCAAGCAAAATGTCTTTCTGAAGGATTCTTTTTCATTGCATATTTTTAAAAAATTAATAATTTTAATATTCAAATCTATCTCTTTTTCTACAGCTTTGTATCACTGTCCTTCAGCTTCTATATATCCTTCTCTAACCCACTCCTATCCTTCCAATAAAATCTCACTTGCCCTAGGCAAATAAATTTCACCTTGAGCTGAGGCAGGAAGTAAATTAATACAATGATCATATAATTCAGGGTAACTGGGAATATCATGTAAATGAAAATTATCATTGATTAAAAGAGGTAACTCTTAAACTTGAGAATCGCTCTCAAGTCACCATGGAAACATGAGGCCGGTAGTATTGTTTTTCATGGTAACACACAAAGAACTGTATATGCTTAGTAAGTGGAATTGCTCATATGTGACACCGTGATCCTGAATATTTTACAGGGTTGACTACTTGTCACCATTCCAATGTGTCTGTCACTTCATGCAATCAAATATTTTACAGTGCACAACTTGAGCTGACTTACCTCTGAGATGAGTACTTTTGTTGATAGACATGTGGATAATTGACAGGGGGTAAATATATCTTAAATAGTACGAAATCCAGGAGACTGCTGCCTTTTATCTTAGATGCTGATTTGTAGTGATTAGGTCTCAAACTTATATAAAAACTCTAATAATTAAACCCCCTAGAGACACCATTCACATTTTACCAGTGAACTGATGTTGGGAGATGAAAAATCAAGCTAAATAACATCAAATCTAAGTTTCTGACTTTTATTAAAATTACCTATTTTTCTTGTATGTTATCGCTTCTCTGTTTAAAAAGGCTTTAATTTGCAGAGCACAGAGAAATAATAATTCTATGCTTAAAAAAAAAAAAAAGCCTAAAAAGATTCACAGTCTTATGCAGGGAGGCACCACTCTGAACCCCCAGAGTTCAGCTCTGGTGATTTTGTCTGCTAACTTTGAGCCCTGTTTATTTAAGTATTTGGTGACTCAGGCGTAGGATACAGCAAATAATTCCTGGTATGTGCAGTAACTGCAATCCCAAAAAAATTTTCCAGGTAGTACTCAGAAAGAAAATATTCTTTACTGTTGAAATAGAAAAGCTATTGTCTACAGTGGCACCATCTGGCGGTTTCATTTTCAATGTCATTGCATATGTATTAAGAACAGACAGTGTACCAGGTATGGCTCACTATAAAGTGGACCCAGCCCCATCCTATGTACTTAGCATACATCATGACTGGCAGAAATGCAGGAAATAAAAGAATGAGTTACTCTGTGGGTAATGTGTGTTTCTATAAGTCTCTGTCTTATTTCAACCTCCTGAAATGTTCCTATTTTATTAAGACACACAAAAAATTAGATAGAAGCAAAAAGAACTGTTATGTGGTTGCATCAATGTATATAAACTTTAGAAGATTATTTTTAATATTCTCTACAGTTCTTAAATTGCCCAAGGTAGAAGCAAAAAGAAAAGGATATTTTTTAGACTGAAAGCTTCCATCAAAAAGAACTGACAGTTCTAAATTCAGGGAACAAAATGTTGATAAATTAAGTGCAGCAATATAATACATCAAAACTAAGTGAGGCTACTCTAGGAATGTAAGGGTAGTTTAGCATTAGAAAATCAGAATAATTTACCACATTACCGAAAAGGAGGAAAATATCAGATAAATGTCTTAATGTAGTAAAAATATTTGGAAAAACTCAATGTCCTTTTATATTTAAAAAAATCTTAGCAAACCAGGAATAAAAAGGAACTTTGTTAATCGAATAAAGATTATCAGTAAAATATTTCTGGCAGATATCATACTTGAAATACTTAAAGTTTTTTTCCCATATAGTGGTAACAAGATAAATATGCATGCATCTCCTCTTTTCAACATTGGACTTGAAGTTCTAACTGGTACAATAAGGGAAGAAAAAGAAAAAGAAGTATAATAGATAGACTGCTCCCCTTGATTTCTCCACCTTGGATCCTATGAAAATGATACTTTACATAGCCAGAGATTGCAGATGTAATTAACTTACAGACATTAAGATAGGTGGTAGGTTACTTTAAACATATATAGTGAGAAGTTGGCCTTTTCTTCCAACTTTATAGCATATACAAAATTCAGCTCAAGATGGATTAATAAAGATATGTTTTATATATACACAAAGCAATGATGTTTCTACATACCAGCAATGAAAACAAACTTAAAATATTTCCTTTACAAAAATGTTATCATTTACATTAGCATCTAAAATATTAAACAATATTATTATATAATTGTTCCATAAAAACTACCAAACTCTGAGAAAAATTAAGAAAACCTAATATAATTCCTTTACTCTAACCATATACAAGGTTAATATTTTTAAAATCCATTGCTTTTCTATAGCCCAGCACTATCAAATAGAAAATGAAATTTTGATAAGGCACCACTTACAAAAAAATGACAACTTTTCCATAGCATAAAAGTATTAAATGCTGTTACCATAAACTTTAGTATGTAATAGGGAAAAGTTAAAATTCTTCTTCAGTGCATGGGAAAACATATCCATAGATTAAAAGACGCAGTATTGTAAAGATAGCAACTCTCTTCAAACTGATTTGTAGATTCCTCAAAATCCCAGTAGGATGTGCATGGACATGTAAATATGTGCAAATTGAAATTTATTTTTTAAATTTTATATGAAAATGCAAAAGACCAAGAATATACAGGGCAATTTTGAAAAAGAAAAATCTGGGGACTTAAACTTCCAGGTATCAAAGATCTGTTATAAAATTATAGTAATGGAACTAATATGGTGTTAGAGCAAAGGGAGGTAAACTAACCAAAGGAATGAAGTAGTGAGTTGAACAATAAACCCACATATGTATATAAGTTTTATATATACAAAGCAATGATGTATACCCCTTTTGTCATAAATCAGAATACCATATATATGGCATATGGTACCCTGATTTATGACAAAAGGGGTAGAAAATGGTCATTTCCCTAAATTGTTCTAGGTTAATTGAAAAATCATATGGGGAAATGAATATTTTTTTTTTAACCATACATAAAACTCAATTCAAAATGGACTACAGATCTATATGTGAAAGGTACAACAATAAAATTTTTAAAAGATACATAGTAGAACAACTTTATGCCTCAAAGGGAAAGATTTCTTGAATAAGATGCAAAATTATAAGCTTTTAAAAATAAAAATTGGACATAATAGACTATATTCATGTTAAAATTTTCCTCACAAAAAGACGCAATTCAGAGATTACAAAGACAAGCTTCAAAGGACCACACATACATGCAGAGAAGCCTTATAGCCACACATAAAGAACTTTTACAGAATATAAAAAGAAACACTAAAAACTAATACAAAAAAAGATGGACAATCCAATAGTAAAATGGTCGAAGGCCTCAAACAGACACTTCATGAAAGAGCCCAAGTGTTCTTACACATATGAAAAGGTACTCAACTTTCATAGTCTCCTAGCTTTGAGAACCTCAGTGTGTGTGTTAGTGTTCTATCCTTCCATAATAAGTTGCTGCAAAATTTAGTGGATTTAAACAACACAAATTATTTCATGGTGGATTGCAAATCCAATACAGGTCTCAGCTCAGAAAGGATGAAGGTTGGAGGGAATGAGAAATTGGACAATGAATTTTGCTCTGTTGAGGAACCTTGAGCAGCTAAATACCAGTATAAAAGCATGGAGTGGATGAGGGTTCACTGTCCAAAGAACTGCCTCAATGCTACCTGAAAATCATCTCTCTCCCATATTCTGTGGCCTCCAAACATCTACCATCATCCCATTCCTACTGAAGCTATTTCATAAGTAATTCTTAACCAAAGAGCTACTAGAATTATTTTTAAAGAGCTCTGGAAACATTCATATGGCTCTGTGCTCATTAAGCAGTAGAGTAAATCAAACAGAAATTTCCCAGTAGAAGTAGCTAGTGGACAAGATCACTTACCTCCAGGATCATTGTGGACATAATTTATTTCTCACATACTGGCTTATATTAAGACAGACCTACTAGCTGGGTGATAGGCATAGGATTTTCTTTATTTTGTACTTTAAGCAATATGTAATTATCCTTGTTTAACTATATTGTCTAATTTAAGAGGACTTTTTTTTTTCAATGGTGACATCTATAAATATCCAGTGTAGCTCATCCTTTAAACATGAAATGGTTGTTGGCTGTTTTTTTTCTTTGTCGGTTTGTTTGTTTGTTGTTGTTTGGCAGGGGGAGTTGTTAGCTCTTGCACTGATATGCATAAGTTCAGTCATTTGAGTTTTCATAATATGATAGCAAGACACACACTTTTTCTTAATTCTTTGTTGACCATGAGATTTAGGCAAGCCTGTGTTATTTCACACATTACAGGCATATTTTGTGCTTAACATAGACCAGCATCAGGCATGTTATCAACTTAAGAATGGCACTGAATATATACACATTGCATGTAATTTTAGACACTAAGCTTAAATATACTTGTATTTCAAATCCTTTTCAAAAAAGCTTAAGCATTGTATATTCAAAATGTCCTTTCCTTCTAATTGTATATGGCTGGAATACTTGTGTACGCCACGTGGTCATGTATAGTCATCTTCAAAGACTGAATTGGAGAAGTCCTTCAATCAGCTAGTTCTTGAGTAACATGTTGACATTATCCATTAGCAACATGTCATATATCCATTGCTGTATAATACTGGGTGAAACTTTGCTCTGATTAGCATTTAGGACTACTTACTTGCCCATTTTCAGCATAACAGCCATGCCAATATTTAAAGGATAGCAGTAGAGGTAGAACTGGATTATAACCGGAGAACAGACTAGAAAGGCAGAGGAGATATACATGATTGCCCTACTTCAGGTTGTTTTCTGATTATAAAATACGTGTTTAATTGTAGAAATTTTGGAAACATCATAAAAAGAAAAGTGAAATTCCTTATGATCCCATCATCAAGAGATAACCACGTTTTACATTTTGGTTTCTTTGCTTTCACGGTTTTTCCTCATTGTGTGGGCACATGTGTGTAGGTGTGTTTGTGTGTCAGAGTATGCTTTAATGATCTTTAGTTGTTATTAAAAAAAAAAACAGAAGTCATCTTTAAAAACAAATGAATTTAAATTATTAGTTAGGAGTAAGGCAGTCAGGCATCAATTTAATTTAAAGTTCAGCACAAGAAATATTTTATCTGGAACTTGGCTAAAAGAGACAAATTGGGGCCATCTGGTTTTAATCCTTCCTTTACCAGCTGAGCCAAGCAGCTCACCTTCTCCCCAATCTCCACTTCCCATACTATTTGGCAGAGCTAGATACACACTGGCATGATTACCAAAACAAATTAATGCTTCTTAAGTCTGCTTGTAATTAATAACTCCCGACAGAACATGAGTCTTCTGTAGCCTTGGAATCTTGCCTAATTTTCTCTAAGATAAGTAATTAGATGCTGAGGACTGATAAAGCTCTTTCCTCTGAGCATCTGCCAAGCAGCCTGCATCTGTAATATGGGTAAGATGATTAAAATCTGAAAATGGCTGGAGCTTTTCCCATGTGTCACAACTCTGAAGATATTTATTGCCCCCCCCATCCCCCATGTCCAACACTTCCCAAAACAAGAAAGGATTTTTAAGTGGATCAAAAAGGCTATACCTGAAGCCATTCAGATGGTTTGGTTAACATCTGTTGTCTATCTTATTCTTTACTCCACTTTCAAATTTTCTAGCAGTCAAATTAAATATGAAGGATGGCTCTCTCACTAGCTGTGAACAATGTTGAGTTGATGATTATACTTTTCTTTGGAACCTGGTCTAGATACCTGCTAAATTCCTTCATGAGGGTATGGGGCACTCCCCTTGCAAGGCTTTGTTCAGCAACTTATCCTGTTATGAAGCTCTATGGCAGAGCTCTATAACTGCCTGGGTGGTAATGCTTTCCAAATGGTCAAAGGGAATAATTTTTAAAATCCATATTATTTTTACTTCCTTAAGAAGGGTTTCCCAACTTTGGCACTTATTAACATCTTGAAAGGGATAATTCCTTGTTTGGGAGGCTTACCTGTGCATTATAAAATATCTAGTAACATCCCTGGGCTCTACTCGCTAGGTGCCTACAGCCACACAACCTATTCTCCCTCAAGTTTTTATAATAAAAAATATCTCCAGACAATGCCAAATGTTGACAGTGCTCAGGATGAGAAACTCTGTCCTAGAGAAAAGTGTGCACATCTCAATGGTGAGAGTATGATAAAGTAGATCTATATCTATTAGTAAGATGTAGCTGGGGTTCCAAGCTACTATTCATTTCTCTCTTTAACAAAGTTACTAGTAAATAAAATAGTTGATTGAACATGTATCCCAATTTAATCAAGCTAGTACCTGCTAATAGCTGGATGTGATAGAGACAGTTTTGAAAAGACACCACTTTAAAGATAATGAAGGGAGGCCCGTGGACAATTCCGCCTGCAATGTTATTCATCCCAAGGGCTCAGCTCTGTCTCTGGGAGTACTATGCTCTTATGGAACCCAAGCATAGCTGAAAATGATCAAGGTATACTCACACGGTATACTCACACTCTCCATAAGTAAGAACTCTACAAAAAACAACCTGCATCTCACCAAGAGAAGAAAATTCTAATATAACTTAATTGGTCCCAAGTAGCAATCAGTTATTATTCAGGGGGGAGGTCAATTATAACTAAGGATACTGTGAATTTGGAATGTGCGAAAAGTAGAATGCTCTGGTATTGGTGGTCAAGAAATGTCCCAGTCAAGAGACCATTAGGTTACAGTAGAAGAAAAAAAAAGTATGATTTCTTAGTATCCATGGGTGATGGGTCCCAGGACCTCCTTATGGAGACCCAAATCCATGGATGCACAAGTCCCTTGTATCAAATGGCATAGTATTTGCATATACTCTGCACACATCCCCCCATATATTTCAAATCATCTCTAGCTTACTTATACCTAATACACTGTAAGTGCTTTATAAATAGTTGTTATGCTGTATTGTCTAGAGAATAATGACAGGAAAGGCTATACATATTTGGTTGCAAAAAAGTTTCTTTCTTTCTTTTTTTGTTTGTATATTTGTTCTGCTGTTGGTTGACTCCACAGACACAGAACCCACAGACATAAAGGACCATTTGTATATGTTAAGATAGAAAAAGTATTCCAGGCATCTTTTTTTTTGGGGGGGGGGGAGTATTAAAATTTGTTAAAGTTAAATCCTTCTCTTTTTTCCTATTCACTATTTTGCTTTTTCCTGTTTACCTTTTTACAACATGTACACAATGAGTTTTTCATTCTTTTTTTTAAATTGGTGCATTATTATTCAGAGTGTCGGGTTTCATTGTGGCATGTTCCTCTATGGACTTCACAAAATTCAATCAGTTTCACTCCCCAGTCCCTTCCCCGCCCTTCTTTTGCCTTGTTCCCTCTCTCTCATTTATCCCCTTCCAAAGGTCAAATTCTTAGGGTAGTAATTCAGAAGCATCTGGTTATCCTTGGGATACCCAAAGTATGAAAGTATGAGGAGAACATTTAAGGAGAAAATGTGAAAGCTAAATAAACAACAAAAATATTCCTCTAATAGCATAGCCTTAAATATTAATGTCTGGTTATGTGGACGCTTTTGTAGGGTAAAAATAAGGACTTCTTACCACCATGCACATAAGTCCCCAGTTACTCTCTACAGTGGTGTCCTGTGAACTTGTAAACGTTATGGAAAAATTCTTTACACACAAATTATTAGAAGATGGCAATTTTTTTTTGTTTTACTTAGTTGTACAAGACAGCAGAATGCGTTTCAATTCATCGTGCACAAATGGAGTGCAACATTTCAATTCTCTGGTTGTATACCATGTAGAGACGCACCATTCATGCAAACATACATGGACCTAGGGTAATAATGTCCATCTCTTTCCACCAGAAGATGGTAAATTTTACCAATGGAAAATAGGTCTATTTTAAAAAATAATGTAGAAAATATTTTTCATTGCAGAAAATCCATAGAAAATATTTAGTCACATAGTCAAAAGGAAATTTAAGTTCTTAAAGGAATAGCAAGAAGTATTTCAACAGGCTAAGGTTGTAGAGTGCTCGCCTAGCACGGGCAAGGCCCTGGGTTTAATCTTAGCACCACATAAAAATAAATAAATAAAATAAAGGTATTGTGTCTAACTACAACTAAAAATATATATATTTGAAAAAAAAAGAAGTATTCCAACAAGAAATTGTGGATGTGTGGTGGTTTTTTGTTGGGTTTTATTGTTGTTGATGATGATGATTTTTTTTTTTCTCTTAGAATTAGAAACTTTTAGTTCCAAAGGGCATTATAGGCAAACATTACAGTGAAGTCACTCTTAAATCCTCCCTCTTCCCCACCCACAATGAACATTTTGGAAAAGGCTACAAGTCCTTTTCTAAGTTCCTATGAAGCATCTTGAGTGTCTCTGTTATTAGCAGAAACATTGTAGCACTAGTTCTATAAGATGAGAAATCCTTCATTAATTTATAATGGTTATTTATAAAACCAACAAGCCATTTAATCACTCAAGTGGTCATTCTGATCCAGTCTGGGTATATATCAAGAGTCGTTAAGGCTAAATTTTTAAATCCAAATAGACAGATGCCCTAGTGTTTTGTGTCCACTAGCATTTACAGAAGATTACCTTTTGGTGATCATCTTAAAATAGCAATTCTAATAACTTTATTTATCAGCTGGACACACAAATATTTAAAGAAATTTTAATATCTTCTAGACAAATAAGAATACCTGTAAAGGCTTTTGTTTCATTTCTTTTCCACAAATTGAAATTCACTTTTACTAAATTAGTGATAAAGATGAAGCTTTATTGACTTAGTGGTGAAGATGAAGCTTTATTAACTAAATTAGTGGTAAAGATGAGGTTTTGTTAGAGTTTAAGCAAGACTCAATTCATAGTTTACTTACTAAGGATGAGCACAGTAAAGATTTGAAAATTTGTAAGAGAATAAAAAAATTCATTTTAGAAAATGTGCTTGCTACTAGAAAAAAAGAATTGAAAGATATGTATACTATGCCAGCTCAGCATGAAAGAACAGCTGGAAATAACCACAGAGATATTTTTAATGAAGGAGAAACAGTTTCCTGTTCTCTTTGAGGGTTCAGTAACAGGCTCCTTGGAGAATAACTGCTTTGATGAACCTTGAAAATATAAACTTGGAGATAGGAGTGAATAATGTTAGAAATGATGAACTAAGACCAGCAAAGCATATCTGCAGGCACTGTACCTTAAGCTAATCTAAAATTTGATTTAAATTACTCAAAAGATTTGGCCAATTATAAATCAAAAGTTTAATATTCAGCTTCTTGCAGTTTATCATCAGGAAATCATCATGAATATTCATGAAGATTCAGCTATGTAAATGTTTACAGCTGTTAATACCAATGACAATACACCAAGAAGGGGACAATCTAAAAGTTCAACAATAAGGGAGAATGTTAAATTATTGACTCATTGTTGCACTGATTTATCAAAATGCCAGGTAGTCATTAAAATGACATTATAAAAGAATATTTAATACATGGAAAAGAATATATTTAATATTCACTGCATATTAAGCACAGAAAGAAAATTATAAAATAATGCCACATACTAAAATATTAATTGGTTAACTCTGGCTACTGCCATTCTGGGTCATGTTCATTTGTTTTCTTCTTTTTACTTTTGTCTGTACTTTAAAGATTTGTTTTTAGTCTTTCTCTCTTTTTTTTTAATTCATGCATTATGTATTAAGGGCTGGGGTTGTGGCTCAGTGGCAGAGCACTTGCCTGGCATGTGTGAGGCACAGGGTTCGATTCTCAGCACCACATATAAATAAACAAAATAAATATTTTTAAAAATATATATTAAACATCTTTTCTGGGCCAGATACCATTCTGGAGTCATGGACCTTATTAAATAAGGAATTCCTTCCTGAGTATATCTTATTTAAAAAGTATATTTTGAAAGTCAATGGAAAATGTAACATTTGTCAAAACAAAACAAAACAAACTTAAAGGAAAATCAAGCTCATGGAATGACCCGGGGTGTTTCTAAAGTAGGTTTCCAGGCCCGTTCAGATGGAGGAGTCTGTTTCCAGACCCTTTCTCTTTCCCTTCCTAGCCCTGAGCTGCTCTTTGGCTGCCTGCCAGAGAGAATGAGCAGGAGTCTGGGGCTGGAAATAAACAGGATGCCACACACAGGTGGGGCTGTATCTCAGAATGAAGGCAGAGGATTTGAAGACTCCATTGTTCATGGTTGGTCCTGTTAAAAATAAAGTACTTCAGAGCAGTTTAGATTATCGTAACCTGAACTCTTTATTGTAGGGGAGAACGTTGTACAACATTACGCCTTCCCTACTGCAACCCAGGAAGGGAATTCCGTAAAAGAAGTCAGAATGATCATCTCCTGTAGAAAGGACTGTTCAGCAGAGTAAAGAGAAGGTGGCTGTGAAAATATCTTAGGACAAGCTTGTACAGCCCCACTGCCTCCCCTCCTGCTTTAGTTGAAAAGAAAGAAACAACAACCAAAAAAAAAAAGAAAGAAAAAAAAAAGGGCCAAGGGGAGGAAAAGAATAAGAAAGAAAAAGAGGAAGAAGGAAGGAAGGAAGGGGTCAAGGAACGGAGGGAGGAAGGAAGAATACAGTTTATGGTTCAAACTGTGCAATGATATCATCAGGACCTTTAATTCTTTTGGCATTTTAATAAAGATCCACAATAAATATTTAATTTTAATAATTTTGAGTTAATCTTTTTCACTCCAGCACCCTTCCTCAGCACAAACTTGGAAACTTTTTTCAAAGCTCTTATAGTGAGTAAATGCTGAAATTAAACTATATTTATTTATTTATTTGTCTAGGCATTAAATTTCCTTTTTATAGCTCTATTATGGCACAGCTTAGAATTTGTGTGTATGAACTACTTACAGATCCGTGGCCTGCTTCAATACTTTAGGACCAGGTGAAATCCCAGTCTGTGCTATGGTATATTGTTAGAATTAGGGGGACATTTATCAGGTTTATGTCACTTTCCTGGCATATAATTAAAAATTGATCATCATAAATAAATGCAAGGCACCCTCCTGAGGAAAGCATGCATTGTGGGCCAGACTTTTAAGTTGGAAGATGCAATTGAAAACTGCAGGAGGTGGTGTACAATTCAGTACTTGCTGTGTTTATCAAGCACACAAGCAATTTCAAAATAATTTCGTATTATAAGAGAAATTCTGAAAAAGTCTTTATACTGTGATAATGTATAGAGAAATGTCCCCAAATTTTTGTGCAGCCATATTCTTTTGTCATTTTTATTGCTTAATAAGTAAATTCCTAAGAGACATAGTAAATGATAATACTCTACAAATTGTGATTTTTGTTTTTTCAAGATACACTTTCATCATTTTAAACTTTGGATTGCTGATCTCTGGACTTAAAAAAAAAAAGAGAAATCAAAATCTGAAATCACACTTTGATCACAATTATTTTAATCTTTGACACAAGATTTTATAAGTAGTTCATTCTTATCTAACTGTGAAAAAACACATTTTATGAAAATGTTAATTTGAAGTAAAATTAGTGCTTTTAGTTTCAAATGTGTCCCTAGCCAATCTATACACTGATTTAAAGAATCTATGGGACAGTGTGTATCCTCAAGGAGAAAACAAGGTCCAATTTTGACAACTGTGCTATTGCATAGCAAATAAAAGTAGTTTAGTCTCTACCACGTCAAATTAACAGTATTCCTACCTATTTTTTAAATAGAATTCAGAAAGTTTTTCAGTTGCCTTTCATCTGCACACCAGTGTGTCTGATGTCACACTTTTTTTTATGAGACAGGGTCTTATTAAGTTGCTGGGGCTGGCCTCCCACCTCAACCTCCTGAGTCACTGGAATTACAGACATTTGACACCAGGATTAACATGATGTCCCATATTTTTAAAAGTTAAAAATGAAACTTTGTCCAGATTAAATTTTATAGTTTTTAGAGTGTGCATAAAGTATTTTTTTTTTAAGAGAGAGAGAGAATTTTTTAAATATTTATTTTTTAGTTTTCGGTGGACACAACATCTTTGTTTGTATGTGGTGCTGAGGATCGAACCCGGGCCGCACGCATGCCAGGCGAGCGCGCTACCGCTTGAGCCACATCCCCAGCCCCAAAGTATTTTTAACATGACGTTTTGAATAAAGCCTCGTCAAAACCATAGCAAAGTCATTCTGCTAGATAACTGGTAAAAAAAAAAAAGCTCTAGAAGAATACAGATTGCATCAGAATGGCAACCTTCAAGAATACAAACAATAATAAATACTGGAGAGAACATGAGATAAAGGAACACTTCTACACTGTTGATGGGATTGTAAATTACTACAACCACTAAGGAAGTCAGTTTGGATGTTTCTCAAAAGACAAGGCATGGAACCATTAAAAGACCCAGCTATATACTCCTTGTTATTTATCCTAAAGAATTAAAGTCATCTTACTACAGTCATACATGTATATCCATGTTTATAGCAGCACAATTCACATTAGTAAACCACGGAACCAGCCTAGGTGTTCATCAATGGATGGATGGACACAGAAAATGTGGTATGTATTCAGAGTGCAGTTTTGTTAAGCTATCAAGAAAAATAAAATTACATAATTTGCAGAAAAATGGATGGAACTTGAGACCATTATGTTAAGTGAAATAAGCCACATTCAAAAGGTCAAGGGTCATATGTTTTCTTTCATATGAGGAAGCTAGAGAGGAAAAAGGAAAAGAAAGTTGCAGGGTGATTACATGAAAAATGAAGGGAGATAGATAGAATAGAGGAAAGAGACCAGGGAATGGGAAGAGTGGAGTTGGGGAAGTGCTAAGGAGGGATATTGCCAAATTATATTGTTATATTGTGTGCATATATGTATATATGCATATACATATTATATGTATAAATATGTGACATCCCACCAAGATGCACCAATAAAAAATGTGGAGGAAAAAAGGGTATAGGTTACTGTTAAACAGTTCTTCTGAATATTACATAGTTACATTGAATTTTAGATTTTCTTTCATTAGTAAGGACCAGGTGGTGATATAAGACCATGGGTAATAAAAACTTAATTTTAGTTCATAGTTTCACCTCTCTTAAACCATTTATTGGTGCTCTCATGAAGCACAGTGAGATTGGTTAGCATGAGAATTGTGAGAACTTTTATGATATACTTTGCTAAATTAAATATGCCCCACCCTCACACCTTCTGTTCAAAGAGCTAATTAACAGCCAGAAACAAAAGACAAACAACAGATGGGAAAGGAGGCATAGACATCCCCAAATTGGTGCAAGGGCCTCTGAACACCATGAGTGGAATGGCTTTGTTTACATTCTGATGGCCCAAATTCACAAATGACAGTGTGTTTTAT
This sequence comes from Marmota monax, assembly GCF_021218885.2. Taxonomy (NCBI): domain Eukaryota; kingdom Metazoa; phylum Chordata; class Mammalia; order Rodentia; family Sciuridae; genus Marmota; species Marmota monax. The sequence goes on along the minus strand of NW_026692781.1, from coordinate 29,234,345 downwards.
AGAATGCACACTATTTGCTTAAGATGCTTGGTTCTTTCCATCCGTTGAATATAACTGACTCTCAGAGTTGCTGGATGCCTGAAAAGTTCCTGAGACTGATTTAAAAACTCATTAAAATGCATGTGTTATTCAAGGGCTTTCCGGATTTGTGACAGCAAATTATGTTCTATATTGTGGGGTGGGGGATACAGGAAGCAGGGTATGCATCTTCCAGGAGAGACTAGTAGTTATTTATGCATGGAGGTTAGAAAGGATTAGGGAGAAGGTTTTAGTTTTATTTTGTTTTTTGGTAGTGGAGCAGAGCAGTTTATTTATATTTTATTTTTTTATGGAATGGGAGGATGAAATTAGAAGGAATAGGAATTGAGTGAATTTTATAAACAGTCCTCTTTTTTCTTTCCCAAGAATATTGGCTACTCTGGAAGAAAGGGGTAGATATTTCCTGTTTTCAATAACCAAAGGGTTGTATGTCATTTTCTTCTGCAGTGAGATTTATTTTTGAACAGAGATGAAATGAAGGAGGAGAGAGGGGTCTGCTTACCAGGGGCTGCAGGTGATCTGAGGTTTAAGTGTTAAACATGTCTGGCAGGGGTGAGGTCCCTGCATTTCTGCTAAGGATTCTAAGTAGGAAGGTGACCAGGAAAAGAGCTAGATGATGACTTGAGCGTGCTGAACAGGTTTAGCACTGTAAGGCAGAATGGGGAGAGAAAAGGGACAGTGTTGGTAGATGAGCATGCCGGCTAGTTCCAGGGAGCAAAATGAGCAAGTGCCAGCTGGAAGAACCTAGGTTTAAGCCAAGGTCCACTAGTGTGCCCAGAAGGAGGTGGCACCCCAGAAGAAGGAAGCCCAGGGAGAGCCAGGAGAGGATGGCACATATGAAAAGTTCCTGACCATTGCCATGATTCTCTGGATAAAGGAGACTCTTGCAGAGATGAGGGGAACCCAATATCTGTCTCAGAGCTCAAGAAGAATTCATTGCAAATTCAGTGAGATTGATTTTCTAATCTTGGGACAGCACAGGTGTGTCTGTTCTATCTCTTGTCCAGCAAACTCCTTTGAGGGGGAGAGAGGCACCTTCTTAATTTCTCTCAGTATTCCCATGGAGAATTAACTGTGAGGAGGAGGAATTGAGTATTGAGGGGAAGAGGCAGTTACAGCCATTTCCAAAGGATATTGATACTGTTGAGGGCTTGTGTCAGAGTTGGAACGAATGGACGAAGTCAAAGTATTCTTTTCAAAAAATTAAAAATATGACTCATATACAAAGAGAAGAGAAACACGTGTTAGATTTTTTTTTCCAAAAATTCTATCAAGCAACAAGGAAACCAGTAAATTGCCAAAGCTCATTCAAAGACCATTTAAGGAACAGAGCACTTTAATACAGTAATAGTGAATAAGATTGCTTGGTTAGGGGCTGGGGTGGTGGCTGCAGCCTATTGGTGTTTCCTCAGAGATTTTCTCTGGCACCCTTTTCAACTCTCTCTCTGTTATATCCTGTCTCCAAGACATAAACATTCTTTCCCTCTTTTGGCTCACCACCCACATAAAAGAATGAAAATCAAGTTCAGTAACTTGGCATCAAAGAGAATATTTCATTATTAAGGTGAATTATGCCTTTTGATTCGGTTTAACCCAGATATGATAATTTTATATATTTTTTTGCATAAGAAAAATTGATAATTCTTGCAATGGTTAAACCATTTAGCTGCTATGGGACCTCTAAAATAATAAGGGAACACTTTGATTTTTTTCACATTAGAGATGGCTTCTGCAGTGATTCTTTGCAACTCCTTCAAATTAATAAAAATTCTTGTCCCCCTATAATCACTTTTGGCTTCTTCCATCACTTCACAGTACCTATTCCTAATGATGGTTTGACTTATTTTTTTATGCATTCATCCTAATACTCTCATCTGGAACAGCTATGCCAAGATGAAAAGAATCATATTTTCTTGTGATTCAAAATTATCTTGTCTCTTCTGTACTAATTTAGGTATTTACAAACAGAAAATGTGTTTGGAATTATTTTTAATGATATCTCACCTTCCCCATATATTGGTTCATCAATGAGATCAATATCAAAACTTAAGTTGGTATTAGCTTAATTTACTGGATAAATTACTGTTTACTTCTCTATGATCTCTGCAATTCAGAAGATCAGAGGATCATTTCATGATTAGTTATGATACCACCCACTAATATCATTAAAGTGACATTGTGGTAGAAAGACACACTTATCCCTAAAGCATTGCAAGTTAAAAGGTCATGCTTTGAAAGAAAAGATTTGTTTGTTTACTAGCTGATTGTTTGTTTGCTTGGATGTTGTTGTTTTGTAAGACTTTATGTTTCAAGAACAGTTTTAGGGTCACAGAAAAATTGAGAGGGTGATACAAAGATTTATCATATGCTCCTGCCCCTTTCCCATTATCAACACCTTCCACCAGAGTTGCTGAACCTACATTGTTATATAACTATTCCTCAGAGTCCACAGTTTACCTTAGGGTCCACTCATTCTGTGGGTTTGGACAAACATATAATGACTTGTATCTACTATTTTAACACCATACAAAGCTTTATCACTGCCCTTCAAATTCTCTATGCTTGGACTCTTCTTCCTGTCTCCCTGCACCCCTCTCTTTTTAAATGCAACATGATTATGTCACTCAATTTGGTTTTTCTAAAATTTTTTTTAGTTGTAGATGGACACAATACCTTTATTTTGTTTATTTATTTTTTTTATGTGGTGCTGAGGATCAAACCCAGTTTCTCACACATGTTAGCGAGTGCTCTGCCACTGAACCACAACCCCAGAATAAAAATTCACCTAAAATATAAGATAGCAGCAATGTTTGGGGAATCCTGCAGCATCAAAGCATACAAGCATCACCCTGTAAATAATTCCATTAATGGTCTCTCATTCACTTATCAGACTTAAGTTCAATTCAATAAACATTTATTGAATGCCTATGCATGATATAACTAATCCCTTCCCCTAAGGAATTTGACATTTAATGACCATGAGGAAACGCACTCAACCAATGGTGATATTTGGCCAAAATGTTATTACTGCTTTATAAGGATATACTAGTCACAGAAACATTAAACTTCTTTAATTTTTTTCTTAAATTTTGACTGGATATAACGCAGAATATAGCCAAAGGGACCTTAGAAATCTTCTGGTTTAACCATTTCAGATTTAAGTAGACATTTTTCTTATTCTTTATTAGAGTTATGTTTATCTGTTGTAGAAAGCTTCAAATATGTGGAAAAGTGGAAACAAGAAATCAGAACATCCACAGTTTCATACACAACCCTCAATAATCATTATCAACCTTTTAGTGCAAGTTTCTTTTTTCACGTAACTTCACTTTATTTTTTAAGCATCTATAAGATAACTTTGGACAATTTTGTACACTAATTTTTTCCATAAGATATTTTGACATCATCTTTTTCCAATGGTATTAAAGACTTTTGGTAAACATTTTTAATGGTTAAATAATAGTCAGTTATTAAAGGAACATAATTTAGCCATTAATCTTCAATTTAGGTTATTCATACTATTTGACTACTGAATAGCTTTGAGCTTAAAAGTTTCTCAGGATAGAGTCTCTGAGGTAGGTTTACTGAGTCAAAATATATGAACGTTTTCAGAGCTCTTGCAAGATACTTTTGAACACCATGCATTTTGCATTTTGCATTCAGCTTTATCTTCACAGCGTGTTTCATTAGCCTTTCCTCACACATACTACAGGCTCCTCTGCTTTTTAATTGGCAAGGAAATCACCAGGAACTGAATACACACTGGAGGGAGGAGATAAGCAGAGTCATCAAAATCAGCTCCCAAGAAGAAATAGAAACAATCTAGCTAAGCTTCTAGTAGTACCCTCCTTAATTTGTGTTATCACCTCTTAAATTTGCATAGACCTTGACTTTCGAAAGTATAGAAAGTTAATGGTTCCTTACTTATGGAATAGGGTTGGTGGGTCTGAGGGGGGACTGAAATTAAAATAGATGATATTCATACCTTGCTAAAATCACTGAGTTTCTGGTAATTTTGTTAATGACAATTTCAGGCAACACAGCTTCTTCTAATAGCTATGAAAGGGGATGAGCAGCATCATTACAAAGACACAGTCACTGTTGTCACTGATGCGCCACCACGGGGGAGCTGGTTTCTTTGGGGCTGGGCTGAAAATACTATGCTTGCTTGCAAAGGTCCAGGGGTCCACGGAGGTCCACCTGGCCTGGTCTGTCACATCAGTTCTGATACTGAAAGGTCTGTGGCATCTCCTGAGCTCTAACTAGGCTCCTGAGCTGCTCTAAATGGAGAGGGTGTTGACATAGCCCTGGTGGCGTGAACTTGTGCAGCCGCAGCCCCACTGCTGGCTTGATTCCATTGGACCAGCATTGGCTGTACAGTTATGTCAGGAGCGGCTGTGAGATTTCATTCCTGAACCCAGACAGAAGAAGTAGAATTTCTGACAGAGATGCCAACTGTCCAGGGACCTCGGCCTGTTTCCAACACTCACAAACTTGAAGACTCATGAATGTCCTCTTGGTCTTCACTGCTGAAAATCAAAAAATCTATTTTCAAACCTCTTGTCAGAGCACCTTTATTTACCTGGTCCCTGTGGATAGTTTCTGTGGTTTTCTAGCTCCTCCTGTCCCTTCCATTTGTGGACACTAGCTGTGTAGTCAGAGTCTATCTAGAAGCTACCAAGGAGTGTTGCCTCACAGACCCACTGGCTATACTTTTCTGTTTTCATAGTTTGAGCTGTCCTTGCTTTCTGTTTTCTTAAATAGCACATTTTTTAACTGGTTTAGATTAGCTTGAGATCTCTGGGGACCCCTGGATTTTTCCCTCCCATGTTTTCAAATAGCCAGTCATCGTTTGTACTATTTATAAAGCTTGAGTTTCCAGCTCAAGTGTAATATTTATGTGTTCCCTTGCAAATTTTGATAAGGTTAGTGTTTTGTTAACCCAGCAGCCAGTCAGCTCACAATTGAGTTCATATTTGACCCTGATACTGTTATCACAGATTCGCTTTGTAAAAAGAGCACGCACAGCCTTCTGCCTCATGTGCTGCCTGTAGGGTGAGGTATTCTTTGTGTGAGTCCTTCCTACAGTACTGTGGAAACTCCTCCAGATTCCTAAAACGTCCGATGACTTGTAATCTCAGATGCAGTATTCTCCTCAGGCTAAAATAACCTATCAAGCATCCCCACCACCTGATACCCGCTCCAGGTAAATCAACAGACAAATAAGATGGTCCCAATGTTCTCTCGTTCAGCCTGGCTTCTTCTTCTCCATTCCTATTTGGCTTCCATTTTACCTGTCAGTGAGAGTTGGAAGTAGCTTATATCCCAAATCTTCTGATTGTTTTTTTCACCAGAAGAGAGTCTTGGCAAACTCATGGTATAGGAGGAAACTAAGGAGGAACAAGTGGGGTCAAGCGGTGCTAAGCTGCATAAATGACTGATCAATTCAGAAAATAAATAATTGGAGGATTTTGGAGAAGATAAAGAATGAGACTAAGCCAGGCACAGTGGTCCATGCCTGTAAGCCCAGCAGTTCCTGAGGCTGAGGCACATGGATCAAAAGTCAAAGCCAGCCTCAGCCATTTAGTGAGATCTCAGCAACTTCATGAGACCCTGTCTCAAAATAAAAAAAAATAAAAAGGACTGGGGATGTGGCTCAGTGGCTAGGCACCCCTGGATTCAATCCCTGATACCAAATAAAAAGAGAGAAGAGGAATACTAAGTAGTTCAGATAAAGATGTTTATTCAGGCAGTAATTCTAATATACTTTTTAGGCAGAGGACCAAGTCAATCCTTAGAATGTGCGCAAATTTTATTGTGTCCATAGAAGTCTATGGTGACATATTTGAAATGCACATGTTGAATTTATGACATATTGGATCCATGAGTATAGTTCAGCATGAATGCATAGGCTGTGTACATGTTGATGATAAGCCTGAGATATATTAATTAGATGGATACTTAAGACAATGTTAAACTCATTTGTTTTATATTAGTTATATAAAATTATATTTTCTAGTTGTAACTATGTCCTGTGTGTCTCACTTCTTTTTACAATGCTGCCTCTTTGGCACATATTCTTGTCTAGAATAACAGTGTTTCAAAAGAGCCATTCCATTTCTGATTTTGACAAGTTAGGTTGAGGTTGATCTCCGTAGAGCATTGTTATTTTCCAGCCATATTGCAGACCACCAACTGAATTTCCGATTCTCTGGCTTCCATATGCCTCCTGGGAAAAGCTCATGCAGAATGAAGTATCTGAGCAGTGTTGAATGTCTGACTCATTCCTCGGACTTGATGTACTTAGGACCAAACTTTAAATTAGAAAGAAATTTAATTCAAAGTTTAAATGCCAGTTTTGAATGACTTGCTAAATGTTTCCTGCCACCCCCCCCAAACAGTTTTTGTGTTGTCTTCCTAACAAAGAAGAATCATAAATGGAAGGAAGACACTGAGAGGAGACAAATTCCAACTAATGTCTCTGGTGATTGCTGCACAACTAAGATGGGAACTTATTTATCTTTAGGAAACAGAAAAATTTTAAAGATTAAAAACAAACTGTAAAGTTAGAGATTTAAAGAGACCTACATGTTTAAATACACACATACATACACACTCACACACATAGACAAATTCTCTCTGTATCCTTCCCTATCTCTGCTTCCTTTTTGAAATAGCAAAAAGTTTCAGCTTATCACTAGGAGGCATTGTCATGAAGGATAAAGAGTTGGACCTGGGCTCCATTCCCTGATTTGTCCTTTATTGGCTTTGTGAACCTCAAGTAATACATTACTTCAGGCTTGATTGAGATGATCCACGTAAGACCCTTAGTTGGAGTTCTTATCTCTCAGTAAACAGCATAATAACTTTTGGCAGTTACAGTCTTCAGCAACATCATTTTATCATCCCCACAACCTTCAACATCATGGTGGTCATCACCACATCCACCACCATCATCATTACCATGATCTCACTCTCCTGGGTCACCTCTTGGCCCTCTATCCACTCCTAGATCCTCTTTGCACACTCTCTTCTTCTTCCAAACCCCAAGATATTAAGGTTCCTGTGGGTTATATTCTAAGCCCTTCTCCTTCCTCTCACTACTTTTCTCCCTGGATAATCTCATTCACAGTGGGACCTCATGTATTAGCCATTGCTGACGATTCCCAAATTCATAACTCCAGCCCATATATCTCTTCTGAACCTCACACCTTATATCCAGCTACCCTTTGAATGTCCCAGCAACTCTTCAAACCAAAACTCAGTGCATCTTTCTCTCCCTTGACCTTACTTGTTCTCTTTCTTATCTTAAAAGTGTTACCAAAGCTAGAAAGTGGGATGTCATCCCTGACTCTAATCTTTCTTCTTCCTCCAACATTTACTCAATGAAAAATTTTCATTATACTTTCTAAACTGTAAGTTCCATATCAGCAAAAACCATATTAGAGCTGTAATCTCAGTGCCTGGCACCATACTCAATAAATAATTATTGAATGGAATCAGTAGGAGAATGAATGAAACTCTTGATTATGACCACCTCCTTCCATTTCCATTACCTCTTCTGTACCTCAGGCTACCATCAGTTCTGTCTCTCTTGTTCAGTTTAAAAGTTCTCTATAGTTGAAATGACCTAACTGCTTCTAGCATTGTAGTCTCCACCCCCAGAGCCACTATAGTTCATGGATCACACTGCAGCCAAGAACCTGAACATGATCATGCCTTCTTAAAGCACTTCAATAACTAAATAGTGATCTTGATTTGATACTCAGGTTACAACTATTGCCCTAGAACACTCTCAAAAAATGTCCTGGATAGAACAGTAATAAGGTGATCTTTCTATGTCTCATCTTTTCTGCCTCAGTGTTCCTCATTTCTTCCTGGTTTTAGATTCTTAAAATTTTTCAAATGTGTTTTCCTTCTAGTTTCCATGTGTTTTTTCTCCTGCCTTGAACATTTTTCCCTTTTCTCTTTGCCTGGCTGACTCATACCATCTAGGTTTCAGGTTAGACATTATTTTACAAAGAAATCTTTTGGGGGCCCCAATTTTATGGTAGACACTTCTTTGTTTTTCCATAGCATCTTGCATTTCTCTAGTTCTTGCCTGTTTGCTTTAATGACCTGTTCATTTCTGTGGGTTCCCCATGAGCCTCTAAGCTCCATCAAGTTGGTGACCATATTGCTCACTGCATAGTTGAATTCTGGTCCCCAATCCAGGGTCTTGAACATAGTTTGACACTCAGCAAATATTTGCTGAATGAATGAGGTAAAACCACTTGCTGGGAGAATGATTGAATTATGTGTATGTGGAAAAATCTTCCCCTCTAATAAATGTCATGGGAATGTCCCTAATTGGTGGCTATAAACAGCATATTGTCTTCTTATCCCTGTTCATCGAGTCTGTGATAGTAGGGGAAATGATTTTGTGTTCCTATGATTAAAAGTTCATTCTAGGACAGGATTTGGAGTTGGTACACACTGTCAATTCCAGGAAGTCTTGCAGGTGATAATGTTGGAAAACAAAGCAAAGAACAGCTGTTTTTCCAGCTTTCTTAAGCAATCGAGGCTACTTTTATTTCAACTATATAAGAGAGATGGGTTTTTAAGTTATTTACTTTGAAGTTAAAATTAAATTTGCTTTCATTATGCTAACATATTCTAGCTTGTTTAAGTTCCAAGTTCTGTTCTTACACTGTTAAAACAACAAACACAAAGTACCTCATACTTCTAATACAGTTATTTGTAAATTTGAAATCGTATGCTTTGAACTGTTAATTTTTATACTGTTATTTGATCTACCAAAGACTCCTAGCATCATAGCATCTTGTTCCACATTTATTGACTGGAAAGGAGTTCTACCTATCGAAGGATCTATGAACAAAGATTAAGGACTATTTTTCCAAATAGAAATAGCTTTGATGTTTTTCTGATTATAGTAATAATACACAATTGCTGCAAAAAAAGTTGAGAAATATGAAAAAAATATAAAATTCATCTGTGAACTCACTTCTAGGTTATTGTGTCAAACGTACATGATACCCTAAAATATATACATTTATGGTATGAATTTCTAGACTTTTCTGCATATATTATTGTATCAATACAGTTTTTCTGGTTTTGTTGAAAATAGTGTTATTCTATGCATATGGCTTTAAAATGTGTTTTTTACTTGAAAAGTTTGAGAACTGTCATGGAGAGAAAAATTGATAAAGTCAATTTTTAGAAAGTTTTGCTTTCCAGTGCATTGAATGTATCATTTCCCACTCCATCATACTCATTAAGAAAACTTCTAGCTGGGTACAGTGTTGCACACCTGTAATCCCAATGGTTCAGGAGGCTGAGGCAGGAAGATCACGAGTTCAAAGCCAGCCTCAGCGAAAGTGAAGCACTAAGCAACTCAGTGAGACCCTGTCTCTAAATAAAATACAAAATAGGGCCAGGGATGTGCAGGCTCAGTGGTCGAGTGCCCCTGAGTTCAATCCCTGGTACCTCACCCCGCAATGAGAAAACTTCTGTAAAAATCTGTATTATTTTTTGCATTAGTCAGACTTCATTTGCAGGAAACAGAAATGATGATACCTATTTTAAGAAGAAAATGATTTAATTTTATAAAATTGGTGTTTAAAAGATTACTGGGAGGGCTGGGCTTGTGGCTCGTGACAGAGTGCTTGCCTTGCACATGGGAGGCACTGGGTTCAATCCTCAGCACCACATAAAAATAAATAAAGCAAAATAAAGATAAACTAAAAGATTACTGGGAAGTTTAGAAGAGTGGATGCTAAGCTGGCAAACTGAACTGCAAGGGATAAGGGGCTGCCCCTTCCTTCCCCATGACCAGTGAGATAGGGAATCAGAGGCAACCACTAGAATGACTGGCTCCATAGGCACATCACTGTTGCTGACATGCAGGGAGTCTTGTCACTGCCATTACTATTGCCCAAGAGCCACACAGCCTTGTGCATGTGGTACTGGGGATTGAACCCAGGAGAGATCTATCACTCCTTACTTTTTATTTTGAGACAAGGTGCTAAATTGCTGAGATTGGCCTCAAACTTGCAATCCTCCTGCCTCAGCCTCCTGAGTATCAGGCATGTGCCACTATGCCACACAGCCTTTTAAATTGAGCCACATGGCCCCCAAATGGATGCCCTGCATCCTTGCCTCTTACTTCTCTCTCCTCAGTAGCTAGTGGCTTGTATCCTGAAAGCTAAAAAACAAAGAAACAAAGGCCTCCATGACTGTGCTCCTCATTAGAAACCACATAGATTTCCTCCGCCTCATTCTTGACTTCAAAAGTTCATGTTAGTGTGTTTAACAGGCAAGAATTAAATCACATCTAGAAATAACTCAGGGGAGCCTAGGAAGTGCGGCTCTTGGTTGTCCCGTCTCTGCCAGATAGACAGCCCAAGCCAACCAGTCAGGAGGCTGGAGGGGACGTTGACTCCCACCATATATCAGAGCTTTTGGTGTTGGATCTGGGCTTCTTTTGGATACATCGCTATATGAAGAAGAGGGACAATTTATCTGAATGGGGTAATATATTCCACTACAATGTATTTAATCTAGTCTTATTGCTAGGTATTTCCTTTTCTTTCTATTTTTCATATAATGTTTTGGTAAATTCTCAGAGTCATTAATAGCTTAGGCCTTATTTTAATTGATCCATCAGGACAGTTGACAGGACAGTTCTTTCTCTTAACACCCTTTCTTCACTAGGTTCCAGAACCTCTTGCTTCCCTGGTTTTCACCTGCTCAGTCTAATTCTTCTTACTGTTCCTCCTCATCTCTCCACTCTTAATGTCCCTGAGACTGAGTCCTGGGATGTAGACTCTTGTTAGTTTACTTTACTCCCTGGTCCTATCCCCCAATCTTATGGCTTTAAATATCCTGGACTCCAAAGCTTTACGCTTAGTAGCTAAGATGTACTTTTATTTATTTATTTTTATTTATTTATTTTTAATTTGTAAAATGTGTGATTTTTTTTAAAAAAATGACAGCAGAATACATTATAATTCTTATTACACATATAGAGCACAATTTTTCATATCTCTGGTTGTATATAAAATATGTCGACGCCAATTCGTGTCTTCATACATGTACTTTGGATAATGATGTCCATCACATTCCACCATCCTTGCTAATCCCCTGCCCCCTCCCTTTCCCTCCCACCCCTCTGCCCTTTCTAGAATTCATCTACTTCTCCCATGTTCCCCCTCCCTACTCCACTATGAATCAGCCTCCTTATATCAGAGAAAACATTCGGCATTTGTTTTTGGGGGGATTGGCTAATTTCACTTAGCATTATCTTCTCTAACGCCATCCATTTACCTGCAAATGCCAAGATTTTGTTCTCTTTTATTGGTGAGTAAAATTCCATTATGTATATATGCTACATTTTTTTTTTATCCATTCACCCACTGAAGGGCATCTCGGTTGGCTCCGCAGTTTAGCTATTGTGAATTGTGTTGCTATAAACATTGTTGTGGCTGTGTCCCTGTAGGATGCTGTTTTTAAGTCTTTTGTGTAAAGGCCGAGTAGAGGGATAGTTGGGTCAAATGGTGGTTCTATTCCCAGATTTCCAAGGAATTTCCATACTGCTTTCCATATTGGCTGCACCAGTTTGCAGTCTCATCAGCAATGTATGAGTGTACCTTTTTCCCCACACCCTCACCAACACTTATTGTTGTTTGTCTTCATAATAGCTGCCATTCTGATTGGAGTGAGATGATATCTTAGAGTAGTTTTGATTTGCATTTCTCTAATTGCTAGTGATGATGAACATATTTTCATATATTTGTTGACTGATTGTATATCCTCTTCTGAGAAGTGTCTGTTCAGATCCTTGGCCCATTTGTTGATTGGATTATTTTTGGGGGGGTTGTTTTTTTGTTTGTTTTGGTGCTTAGTTTTTTTGAGTTATTTATATACCCTAGAGATTAAGATATACTTTTATATTCTCTCTAAACACCTCAAACTTAATACTTCCCAAACAAACTTCTGCTCTTTCCCTCTCTTTACTTTATTCACAGTTTTCATCTCAGTTCACAGCCCCTCCATCCTTCTTTTTTCTTAGGACAGAAACAGGGAGTCATCCTTGATGTCTCTCTCTTATATTCAACTTCAGTCCATCAGCAAATCCTTTTGACTGTACCTCCAAAAACATCGATAATCCAGTGATTACTCTCCATCACCCCCCCCCCCCGTTTCCTGCTGTTCTAAGCCATTGTTATTTCTCTCATGGACTGTGAATTCAGCTCCTGAGTGGTCTCTTCCATCCTTGCTTCCCTAGAGTGTCAAAGTTAGATCATGTCACTCCTTTGCTCAAAAGAATGACATCTTAGTGAATTTCCATCTCACTTGGAATAAGAATCCTTACAGCAACCCCCAGGGCTCTCCTCCCCTGCATGCTGGCTCACTTTATTCTTGCCTCCTTGATGTTTTTAAGTACCCCTATCCCTGGGAGTCTTGGCAATTACTGACCCCTCAGCTTGGAATGCTCTTTCCCCAGATATCCACAAATTTCCCTCATCTCTCTCAAGATGGGATGGGGCTGTCGCCCACTCAGGAAGGCCCTCACTGATCACCCTCCTTAAAATTGCCAAATGGTTTCCCCTTGAGCTCTCCAAACTCCCCTCCTCTGCTTCATTTTCCTCCATAGCACCTCAAACTTTCTCTTTTTCCCCCCACATTTTTTACTGGCTCCTTACAGTTGTACATATTGGTGGGATTTGTTTTTACATATTTGTACATGCACACAATATAACAATATAATTTAACCAATGTCACACTCCTCAGCACTTCCCCCCTCCCTCCCTGCTTCTTACCCCTTAGTCCCCTTCCTCTGATGATCCCCCTTTGATATTTAGGACCTCCACTTCCACCTTTGTTTGCTTTTTTCCTTCCACATATGAGAGAAAACATACAATCTTTAAGCTTCTGTGTTTGACTTATTTCACTTAACATAATGGTCTCTAGTTCCATTCATTTTTCTGCAAATGTCATTTCGTTTTTCTTTATGGCTGAATAAAACTCCATTGTGTGTGTATACCACATTTTCTTGTATCCATTCATCTGTTGATGAAACCTAGGCTGCTTCCATAGTTTGGCTATTGTGAATTGTGCTGTTATAAACATGGTTGTACAGGTATCACTGTAGTGAGATGAGTTTTAATTCTTCAGGAGCACCTCAAACTTTCTAGTGAATTACATAACTTTTTTCTTTTATTGCATGTCCCCCCCTCCATGAGAAAATCTATTTTTAAATACTTTATTATTGAATCCTCAGTACATTGTACAGTATCTAAATACATGGTAATTATTCATGAAGTGTTTGTCAAAATTAATAAATTTCTTTATACATGCCTCATTGAGCATGAATCTATTTATTTATTAATTCCTAGGGTGAGAAATACACATAAATTGCCTATAAAGGTTTTGGCAATTTGTTCTCCTTCCAGGGTTCCATGAGAATGTCATTTTCCTGGCACCTTTACCAACACCATGGCTTGGCCACAGTGACATTTTTGTTCCTTGAACTTGCCATGTTGTCTCTACTTGATGCATTCTATTGATTTCTCCCTTCTCCCTGTGCTCTCTGCCACTCTTTTATCTGGCTTAGGTCTTATTATTCAGGACTCTAAATATCACCTCCTTGGAGAAGCCTTCCCTGATCTTCTGCTCTAAAGTAATCCTCCTATCAGCATATATTACATTATACCTATTTTGTTTTTATCATAGCACATATCACTTCTAAATATTTTCCTACTTATATATATTTGCCTGTCTATCTATCTATACTTTCTTTTTCTAAAGTGTAAGCTGTGTGAGAACAGGACACTAGGTGAAGATGGATTAGAAGTGCACTATTTTTCTGGATGAGCAAAGCAAAGCTTCTTTTCAAATAGGAAGGCATTTTTAATAGCAAATGCTGAAAGATCTAGAAGCTTAAATATTCTTGTCAGCATATTTGTTTTAGATAAGCTATATTTGCTTTCTTAAAGTGTTGATAAGCTACATAGTTTCTTAAGTTTCTGAAGTCTCCTTTTTTCACTTAGTTTCTACAAACTACTATTTCTTTTGTAAAATTGAATTTAATACTGTTGCTTTCTTTTTTGTCTCCACAGCTTTTGGAAAGAACCAACAATGGTTTTGAAGAATCAGATTCCGGTGCTACCAAGAGTCCACTCCACTTAGCTGTAAGTGAGAGGCTGTGGGCCACCTCCCCTGTTAGAAAAAGAATCTAAGCATTGATAAAACTAGGCTGCTCTTGAAATGTAAGCATAGTAATGAGTAAGTAGTGATATGAAAGTAAGACATGGTTAAAGGTCCAGGCTGCAGAGAGAAAGACTACTTCAACTCGCGGTTCCAGCTTTACCAGTTGGTGACCTTAAACACATTACCTACCCTGTGCTGAGCCTCAGTTTCCCCATCTGTAAAATGAGAACAAATGAAAAGATAAAATGTACATACAGTCTTTACAACAGCATACTTTATAACATTTAGCCATCTTTAAAATTAAAAAAAAACATTTTTGTTTAAGAAATTTGCTCTTAGACAATAATATGCAAATTTTAAGCCTATTCATATAACACAATTAAAACCTATCAGGGTTTTTAGGCACCAACTTATAAGAGAAGTGAACAGGTATAGAATTGCAATTGTATTCTAATTGGACTTGACATCAAAGTCTTAGAGGAAGTCTTAGACTCCAGTTCTTATACTGGGTGAGATCTGGGATGGAGAGGAAGAAGAGTTGTCTTATCACCAATAAAGCTTCCTTACCACACCCCAGTAATCAAAGAGAAATGCAGCAGCTCGGAGTGGGGAACCGGAGACTCTTCATGGGGCACCAGTGTGGGAATCACTTCTGCTGCTCTGCCTTGCATCCTGTCCAGCTGGCCATTGGTGATCAGTGGCTGTGCTGAAGAGCCCAGCTGTCTGGTGGTCACACTGGGCCACAGCCACCTCACCTGCCCAGAGTGCTGCTGAATTGCAAGCACTCAGTTCATGGTCTGGATGCTTCTTTACTTAGTAAAGAAGGGGCAGAACTCTGGGAAAAATGGGAAGGGGGTATGTCAAAGTTTAACTGTTGTTATGATATTTCACTTATGCATGTCTAACCAGTTCTTCAGTGGTGTTCTGATTTTTAAAAAATTAGATGGAGAAGTAGGAGAGAGAAATTTTTTTTATTAATAGAGACACTTAGGCACTCATGCAGAATAGGGGTAGATAAGGCCATCAATGGCACAAGGATTGGGAGTACCCAGAACTGATCATGGTGCATGCATGGAGCCCTCCCTTCCTACCTGTCTCTCCATGTACTCAACAGCACACCTGCTGACGCCCCAGTCACAATCCTCTGCCACACCCACCAATGCAGCCACTATACATACCGGCACATGCACATGTGTGTGCACACACTCATGTTGAGTGCAGTGATATGGTCACCTCTCTGTTCCTGGAGGTGGACATCAAGTGGAGAAATGGGTAGAGAGTGGGATATGTATATGTAAAAAGCTTCATACCAGTTGGCTATTAACACAGGTTGCTCTAAAGATTTGCTCTTTAGAATCCCTGCCCAGCCATCTGCTGTGCCTAGGGAAGCTTCCCCAAGAGTAAGAATTCACAAAATAGCCCTGGCTGCCCCCAGAGAGGCCTGTGCAGAGAGTTCTCTCAGACAGAATTCTCGTGCCCTTTGAAAGTAATTGCACTGCCAAACCTACTATTTATTAATCTGAGAGAGAGTTTCTTGGATTCCAAAAACTCTATCATCTCTCATTCATTTTTGTCAAAGATTATTTGTGAAGTGCTTACTGTGTGCCAGTTCTCTCTGATCTCCATGGGGCTCCAGCCCTATAAAGACAGGGTGATGATATCATTGGAAAGATTTGGCTTCAGTTGTCCTGCAGCTGGCAGGGGTCAAGGAAGCACACAGAGAGGAGGTCCCAGCTAACTCACCTGGACATGGTTTTCCCACCTATAAATGAAGGAGTAAATTAGCTGAGGTTTCTAAGGACACTTCCCAATTTGTTAATTTGTTTAATTGTTAACTGTGTGATCTGGGCCAAGTGCCTAATCTTTTGTGTCTCAGTTTCTCTACTCAAAATATGAGAATAGTAGTACTTCATCAGGGGTCATTGTGGCAATGCTTATAAAGTGATTAGATGAGCTGGCTTCAGCCTTATCATTATTAACATTGATATCATTCTTTCCTTCAACATATACTGACTGTGAGTACTGCCAAGTGTTCTTCTAGAAGCTGGAGGTGTTGCAGTAAAGAAATCCCGGTCTCTGTCCTTGGAGAGTTTCCCAGCTAGAAGAGACATTAGGCAAATAATATATACCATGAAAGATGGTAAGGAGTGGTAAAGAAAATGAATGAGATCCATGAGAGAGAGAGTATCAAGGTGGTAGACAGGGTGCTATTTTATATAACATAGAATCTCATATTTGAACAGAGACTTATAGAGCTACTTATGTCCATGTCTGACAGAAGGTGTTTCTGGGCACAAGTGCAAAGTCCTGGAGTGAGGGCATGTTTGGCATGTCCATAGAACAGCAAAGAGGCCCCTGTGGCTAGAGCAGGGTGGTAAGGGAGAATGGTGAGGAGGACATACTGTGGAGAGTGTGGAGTGGTGGGAGGGCTGCCATAGATCCCGAGGGCCTCATAGTCCATTCTAAGAACTTTGGCTTTTACTCTGAGCAAAATAGGAAACTATTTGTACAGTTTTGAGGAGACAAATGACATGATACGTTGAACATTTTTTTAATATATTTGTTTATTGATTTTGTATTTCTTCTTCTGTAACATGTCTGTTCATTTCCTTAGTCAATTTATTGATTGGGTTTGTTTTTTGTGCTCTTTGTATATCCTGGAGATTAATGCTCTATCTGAGGTGTGTGTGGTAGAGATTTTCTCCCATTTTTTAGGCTCTATCTTCATGTTCTTGATTATTTCCTGTGTTGTGAAGAAGCTTTTTGATTTGATTCCATCCCATTTATTGATTCTTGATTTTACTTCTTGGGCTTTAGGAGTCTCGTTAAGGAAGTCAGTTCCTAAGCTGATAATGGTGGAGATTTGGACCTACTTTTTCTTCTGTTAGGTGCAGGGTTTCTGTTCTAAGGCTCACTTAACTTCTGTGCTAAATTATAAGGGCTCAAAAGCTGAAGCAAGATAACCAGGAAGGAAATGACAATGATGACTTGAACCAAGGTAATCACAGTGGGTTAGTTCTAAAAAGATTTTGTTCTTTCCCTCTAAAGTCTAATGCTTTTTTTTTTTTTTTAATCTTTTGCTTCAAGAATCTCATAAGTATGCCCACCCTCTCCTAGGTTCTCTAGTCTCTTTAGCAATTAACATGATAAAACCCAAGGCACATAATTTCTTGAGTGGAAGCACTCTAGAAATGGAATCAGATGCCCCCTAACACCTTCAAACCTTAACTGCTACAAGAGACCTGACCTGCCTTAAGTCACTATTTCCTGTCTGAACGATTCAGGTCTCCAGGGTTATCAGCCTAGTGAGTTTCATAAACATTTCATCAGCTTGAAAAAAATTAAGAGAGAAGATTATGCAAATGAAAGCCTCCAGCTGTTAAGATTTCCAGATGGACCCATTCTTTTCATGGACTCTGATGAGGTCCTAATTCTTTCCCCTGTTGCCCTTAGTTCCTATGGAAAAAAGTTTGGAGAAATTAATCATGTTTAAGAAATAGAAGTTATCCTAATGAGGTGTTTTTTAAAAGAAGTTATTTCTTAAAATCATTTAAAAGCCTGATTGAACTTCCAATGAAGGCTTTATGCATAAAGTTCAAGTGCTGCAAGGTAAACTAAAGGAAGAAGCATGAAAAATTCTATAGATCAATCTGGCCTTTCAATCATTCTGTCTTTAAGAGCATCTTCAAGTTCCTGATATAGAAGAAAGTATGGATTGAAATTCTAAAACTTTTCTACTTAACAGATTCACTTTTTGAAAAAAATCTACATCCCAAGCCCTTTTAATTTTTTATTATTATTATTATATTTATTTTGAAACGGGGTCTCGCTAAGTTGCCCTGGCTGGCTTCAAACTTGTGATCCTCCTGCCTCAGCCTCCTGAGTGGCTGGGATTACAGCCATTCGCTTCATTTTATTTTAATATTAAGCTTCTTTAACACAAACTGATGAGTTTATTTTTTGTTGTGAGGATTAAAGGGAAAAGTGCAGGGATCTTCTGCAGGGGCAAGTTCTGAAGTCAGCACCACACAGCGCCCTGTGTTATGACTCTGTTGTTCTGGACAGTGCTGACTCCTTCCTACCAGTTTCCCTCCTGGATCTTTCTCATTCCCCTGTGTTTCTTCTCTAAACCTAAGTGCATGAGCCATTGTGCTTTGGATACATGGATGTATTATAAATTTCCAATTCCATTTTCCTAGGCCAAGTCAAATTAACAGAGATTAAAGTCCTTACTGTCCGTGTCATAACACTGAAGGAGCCAGTATTCGCAAATAGCATCTAGACCCTGCTGTTGTCTACATGGGCTCATTTTCCTTTGATGCAGAGTCGTGATTTCTACATAAGTTGAATCAGTGGCTACCATTACAGTTGAAAATGGGATGAAGCATTTTGCAAAGTCATTTTTCAAATAAGCAACAGATTGAAGCTCATAGTGAAGCACAAGACTGACTCACATCATGTTGTAGATGCCTCTATTACCACAGCCCTTTATATAAGATTAGATGCTCCCAAGTTAGCTTAAAATCACCTGTAGCCTGATTTGATAATGGCTGCAACTGGTTGAAGGGTATATATAAGAATTCATTATCTGTGTGTGTGTGTGTGTGTGTGAGTGTGTGAGTGTGTGTGTGTATGTTTGAAGTTTCCTATAATAAAAAGTTAAAGAGATACCTCCTTAGAGCCATATAGCATCCTTTTCATATTCTCTCTTAAAAAGCCTGCAGGTAAGTCTCCACCTTTGAAACACAGGTTCTCCAAGAAAAACTCAGTCGTCATTGATAAAATGAGGATAACAAGAATATCTAAACGCTGACTGTTGTGAGAATTAAATGAGGTAACACATGTCCAGTGCATGCTGTCTGATGCACAGTAGTCTGTCAGGAGAAGTTAGCTGTTGGTTTAGAATTCAGGTTGGAATGAAAGCTCACTGTCCCATGCAGTTATGGTTTGTACAGTGAGTATAGATCAGAAAGTTAGACATATGGGAATTTGTTTTTCTATTTCAAGAGAGGCTGTGTGTGCAGTAAAAGAGCAATAGTTCAGAAATTAGTCCCCGAGGTGTACCTTCTTGCTCTATGGCTCTATTCAAATCACTTTATCTCTGTGTTGAGCCTTCTATAGCAGGAGTTTTGGTTTTGATTCAGTGTTGTTATTCAGTCCTGTTCTATTACATGTAAACACAAAAGTATTAGCTTGAAAGTCAACTAAATGGAATTACTGGGGAAAAGTATATGCTTCAAGCATGCTTTTAGGTTACAGATTCTGGGTTTCAGAGCCTGATTTGTCACTAGCTAAATGGTCACAAATGAGTGCATTAAAACTGCTGGTTCTGTGCTTTTCATCAATGAAAAAGGATGTTTGCAAAGATTAAACAAGATGCTAGACCCTCATCATGGTGCCCCACACATAACAATCCCTTAATAAATCTTTGCTATTTAAAGAATGTATTTATACCACTAAAATGAATAAATGATAATAGTCATTCATTTATTCATCAAATAATTATTCTGCACCTCCTGTGTCAAGCATGATTGTAGGATATAACAGTGAACAGCCCGCATAAAGTCCCATCAGTCACAGACAAACAAATCAATAGACACATAATGGATATCAGATGGTAATACATGCTATGAAGACAAAGTAAAGCAGGCTAAGTGGGGTGGAGAGTGGAGGGCTATTTCACACCAGCTTCTCTGGGAAGCTTCTCTGATAAGGTGGTATTCCAAAAGAAGTACCAGAGAGCTATGTGTCTCTCTGGAGGAAGAGCTTTCCAGACACAAGAAACAGAAAGGTGCAATGACCCAGAGTAGGAAAAGTATATGTTTAACTCAGAGGGGGTGAGTGTGAGCAAAGGGATGTGCAGAAGATGAGGGTAGGGGAAGCCAGATCCTGAGGACCTGACTTTGGATTTCATTACCAATGAGGGAAAAAGCTATAGATTAGTTTTAAACAAGGAGCGATATGATCCAGCTTGGGTTTGGGAAGGTGTCATCTGGTGGCTGTATCAGTAATAAATTGTGGGGGGACAGGATGGGAAGGGAAGCTTTTTCCAGGATTATGGCAAAACATTATGCATTATACAGAAAGGTAGTAGTGAGAAGTGGGTAGATTCTAGACACATTGTAAAGAAAGAGTAGAGATGGTGACACCTGGGAAGGGGCATAGAGGGCTGCTACTTGAAAAACCACACCTTCATGTGAATTAGAACAGGGATATGAAATCAGGTATCGTGATGCCTCCAGCATTGTTCTTTTTGCTTAGGAGAGGGGAGAGAGGCCAAGGAGGGGGATGTGGTCAAAGAATGATATCTGCAGGTATGGAAATGACACTGAAACCCATTGATTTGTACAATTAACGTATTAATAATTGCAATTAAAACTTAAAAGGGGGAGGCAGGTATATGGGTAGTCATTTTCCTGTGGATACCTGTGAATCCATGACCCTTCTGAGCGAGTAAGGAAAGATATGCCTTCCTCTCAGCAGATATGCCCCCGGCACCAAGGCATGCAAGGTGGGAGGAGCTATTCTTCAGTGCCCACTTGTACTATTGTCTCAGAACCTTGTACAGGGCTACGGTTTGTACTGAAGAACAGGGAAGACAAAAATAACTCCAAGCTTTGGGGCTTGTGCAACCATAAGGATAAAGTTGCCATTTACTGAAATGGGAAGGTTGCAGATAGAACATGTTTGTGGAGGAAAATTAAGAACTGAGTTTGGGATGCCTGTTAAACATTTTAAGTGGAAATACCAAGAGGTGGTGCGATATACAAGCTAGAAGTAAAGGGAGAGGTTGGGACTAGGATATAAATTTGGGGTTCATTAATTTATGAGTTATTACATTGCATATTATATATAATGTATGTTTAATATGTAACAATAACACCAAACATTAACAAAAAAAATGTAATGATAAAGTCCTTTTTAAATGTATCAGTACTCTAGAGGGTACTGAGCTATAGCGCAGTGGCAGAATGCTTGCCTAGCATGTGTGAGGCACTGGGTTCAATCCTCAGCACCACATTAAAGTAAATAAACAAAATAAAGGTGTTGTGTCCATCTACAACTAAACAAACTTTTTAAAAAATAAATAAATAAATGTATCAGTGCTCTTAGTTTCTATGAATTATTTTATATCTAGTGTTTGTTAGTGTTGTTAACATATACTCAGGAGGAAAAACATTTAAACTATTTTTTAAAAGATAAGGTGAACTAAGTCCATATGCTCATTATTCTCTCTCCCAGTTCTAGAGGTAACCACTATCAATAACTTCTTTTATATCCTTCTGAAAATTTTCTATGAACATAGAACTATATATAAATATGTATATAATGCATATGTTTGCTTTTTATATAAATGAGGTCATGCTATATATACCATCTGCAACTTAGTTTCTTTTAAAAAAATTTTTATAGATACTGTCAAGTCACCCTTCACAAATGTCATACCAATCTGTACTCCCACCAACCGAGTATCAGATTGCTTTTTTCACAGTCTCAACTAATATTGGACATGACCAAACTTTTTAATCATTGCCAATCTGGCAGTTGAAAATAGTGCTTTAAAAATTTGCATAGTTTTTCATATGTCTGTTGGCCTTTTACGTTTCTTTTTCTGTGATCTGCCTTTTCATGCCCTTTGTACATTTTCCTAGTTTTTAAAATGGTTTCTAAGAGCTCTTTTTATATTAAGGCGATTAATCCTTTGTGCTAAGCCTTTTTTTCAAATAAAATGGGCCTTCAGTAATAGCTGCTGTGGAAAATAAAAGGTGCAGGTAACAAAAGAGGGAACTTTGACTAGACTTTGGGGACATGTTTTCCTCTCTATTTCTTTTTTTACTTCCCTCTCTGATCCGTTTTTCTCCAGACAATCTTACTCCCCATTTCTCTTTTATTTTCAATGTCCCTTGCCTGTTGGGAGTGGCGGGTGGAGAAGTATATACATTTTTTACCTTAAAGACTGACTAATTATTATCTTTCAAAATTTTAGTCTTGCTTTTTAGTAGTATAAAGTTTCTTAATCTTGACATACCATAGGATCTCATAATAGATCTGAACTTGGCACTGGTACATGGTATATATTTCCTTAATTGTTTCTATGGTTTGATTATAATCAGTGGAAGAAATAAAGGAGGGAAGAAGCATCAACTACACAGAAGACATTATGCAAGGCCCGTGTAATTTTTCTCTTTTCATCTTCACACCAACCCCAGGAGGCAGCTTTTATTGCTCTCATTTGATAGATGAGGAAACAAACTCTAAGTGCAATTAAGAAAACTTGCCTAAGGTCATATGGTCACATGGTCACATGGTTGATTTAGTCAAGGTTAGACTGGAAGGAAAGGTCTACCTGCCTCTGTGGAATTCCAAACCCCAGGATGTTTTTAGTAATTTTTTTCCTCCAACTTTGCTAACAGAAAACACTCCTGAATTTTTTCCTCGTTTTGTCAGTTGATGTGGTTAGAACTGAACTGAAAGGTGCAAGAAAATATTAATTCATGCAATTATTCATTGTATATTAGATAATTAGATTGGTAGGTATAAAAAATACATTAATGCACTTTGTGCCTTTGCAGCAAATTATTTGACAAAAGAGAAAGAACATGAAGAAATTCACATGTAACTGTGAGGTTTGTGTGTCTAATGCTCTGATTTGCCGGAAAACCCAAGGGATTTTCTGCTTTGCTCTTCGGAGTGGCCTTGGAAGCTCAGCCCTTAGTCTGGATTATGTGGGATATGAAGTGAGTGAGCTTGCAAATCCCTGCCTTCTTCTTTATAGGCCTACAATGGGCACCATCAAGCCTTGGAGGTCCTTTTGCAGTCGCTGGTGGACCTGGACATCAGGGACGAGAAAGGCCGCACGGCTCTGGATCTGGCCGCCTTTAAGGGACACACAGAATGTGTGGAAGCACTTGTCAATCAGGGAGCATCCATCTTTGTGAAAGACAATGTAACCAAAAGAACCCCACTTCACGCCTCAGGTAAGACTTGTCAAGGGTCTAGTGACCCTAGTTTTATTCATTGTTTGAATAAAAAAGTGGCAGAATCCTCTTGAACCCCCATTTTTATAATATTGATTTTCTTTCAATATCACAGATCTACATATTTCCAAAAATTTTTGATCTGATATCCCTTTGGAGATGATTGGTGTTCTCTGGTGTTCTCTGGCCAAAAGCCTCTTTTTATTGTTGTTGTTGTTTTTCTTAACCCAAAAGACTGTTCCGAACCTTTGACCAAAAGGCTCCCACAAAACTTTGTGGAAAAAAGGTCAAGATAAAATGTGATCCTCAGAATAAGTTCTATAGAACAAACCACATCAAAATCACGTGGCATTTTAAAGCATGACATTAATGATATTGCAGGTCTATTTCGTGTAGAGAAACATCAGACTGTGATCCAATCAGTACATCATTCTACCAACCTAAATGATGCTCTTTAGCTTTTGCTCTGTTTCTTGATGCATCCAATGTAAAAATAGAGACTCTTAAAAAGTACATGTATATATCAAAAAGTAAGAAGTTTGTCTTTTCTGGGAGTTTCCTCCAATGCTTGTCAGTTGATGTGGTTAGGACTGAACTGATAGGTGTGAGAAAACATTAATTCATGCAGTTATTCTTCCACCTTCAATATTTATAGATGTACACACACAGATATAAAGATAAGGTAGAAGAGTCTCTGCCTCAGCTAAGGCATAAATACCTTTGGGCCCAGGAAAGTTACTAATATTAGCCTTTGATGGGATTTTAGTAGGCATGGTCTGATAAATAAAAGCAACTTACACAATGAAATGTGGTTGTATTGAAAATTAAATGAAGATAGTTCCCGCACCCCCCCCCCACTTAACTTTATGATTCTTGTTATTGGGGAAAACTTTCTGGGAATGATAGACTTTGTAGAAGTATTTCCACAGCCATTTCTTAACTTCCAACCCAGTGAAAAGATAGAATACAGAGACTGAAAAAAAACCTGTTGTCTAAATATCTGGAAATGATTGTTGCTGGAAAAAACTTTAACCATGAGGTCAGTGATGTTTGGTGTCATTGAATAACAAATTCTTACTTCCCATCACATTTAGTCTTTTGGCCACCCTGGCGTTTTGGGTATAATTAATAATGTTCAAATGTGGAAGACTGCCCTGTATAAACAGGTGAACAGTGAGGCACAATTGTCATGTAGGTGTGGTCCAAGGGCGCCCCCTAGTGGTAAAGAAGACTCGCTCCCTTCAGGTTTCCTTCGCGTCATTCATTAAAAAGACGCAGGCTGTCATCTAATGCTGTACTCTACAAAATGTCTGCTGTGCAGGAACTTTAGCCTGTGGCTTGAGGATCTGCTTACCCAGAATCTTTTTCAACTCCCTGGAGAGGCCCATTTTCTTGTTTCAAATCCTCAGAGTACTGTAAGGAGTGGCAGCCAGGATGGATATTAGAGGTTTGGGCACAGATGGATGCAGTGACAGTTGTGTTTTTTAAGTAGCAAGAAAAATGGCTGTCACTTACAGCCATGGAGAGGCTGAACTGGTCTGAGACAAAGCTGGAGAGAGCAGGGCACAGCTGAAGATGTTAACATCTTTTTGCTAGAAGGCAGTTGGGGAGGAAATGTAGTATATGGGAAGCCAAGAAGAATTCAAGTTTGGCTACACTTTCACACTAAGGGGCACATAAATTTTCCTAAGGACTACTAGTTAAGTTTAAAAAGCTAATGTACCCCCCTTCAAAAAAGAAGAAGAAGAACAACAACAACTATAGAAATTGTTTTGCTGTCCAACACACTGGATGAGTGATATGGACTTAGATTATTGTGTTCCTCTTATGTTTAGCCCAAATTCAAATATCCTTGGAATTAGTGTGATTTTGAACACTTAAAGACTATCATTTTGATATAGAAACAGGAAATGGTCAAAGTATATTATTTTTCCACCATCAGGAACACAGCTGTCAGTCCTTTGGTAATCCTGTCCTTTAGGCATACATTAAATTCCTTGTATTTTCCAACAATGGTAACAGATTTAGTGTAATTTTAGGAAAAAAAAAAAAGACAACAGCAACACAATGTATTACCTATAACTCTGATCCACGAAATTTCCTCTAGAGATACATAAATGGAATGTTGCTGAGAATGAGCTGAATGCAATGGTCTACAAAATGTGGGCATTATTCCTGCAGTTCATTTGAATGGTGCCGACAAATGTGAGCTAATTCTAATATGTATTGTCTCTGAAAACTGTGTCGATGTTAAATTAGCATTCTCTCAAGACTGGCAAGCAATAAAAGCACTGTAAAATGCAGCTCTGAGAAGAGCCTTTATCATTGTGACATAGCTGCCTCTATTCTCCACATCCATAACAGGGGAAATTCAATGTATTTTATGGTGTTCTTATTGTTCAGAGAGGAGAGTAGGTCGTGTCTGCAGTTTTAAACATATTTTTTCTCATCTTATTCCCTGAGAGCCATGTCTATTATAAGACCTTTTCAGGGTTTCATTCAGCAAACTGGAAGAAAGTACCTTAGTCCAGGGCACTGTCATCCCCGGGAGGTTTACATCCCAGTACCCACACAACCCCAGGCACCAAGAATTCCCAAAAGAAGCAACTTGCCAGGTGCTCAGACTTCTGCCTCCTGCCCAGCCTCTTTCCCAGCCAGTCAAGGCTGAGACAGGGTTGGGGCCACATTCTTGTACACTGAAGGGTCTGTTGGGCAAGGAGGGGGCAGTTGAGGGCCAGTGGCCCTAGCAAGGGACCTAGATGGCATCTGATTTACCACTGGGCAGGAAAGGGTAAGCAGAGGAGGGAGGCAGCCTGAGGGCAGCCTGCATTGTACAAGAGACACTGGAAAGCAGAGAACAAAGGCTGTGGTTTGAGGAACATCAGGATACCACAGGGGCCCATTCCTACATCTCCTAAGAGTGCCAGTCAGTCACCAATGAGCAGGGACCATATCGATCATGTACGCTTTTGTGCCTTGATGTTTTACTTTAGGCTACCACTGATCAGTGACAACTATTGTTAGAATGTCTACCTCAGAATGACCCCGAAGAAGAGGCAGGGCCTGTTCTGTTCTCCCCGGGACCTTTCTTCCACCCCACCCCTTCCCCGCTCCTTCATCTCCCCTTCTCCTCCCTCCTCCTATACTATTCCTGCTCCCCTGTTCCCTCCTCTCTCTTTTCCTCCTCCTCCTCCTTTCTTCTGGAGGCAGGTAGACACAGCATGATTATATAGAACTGAGTGAGTCTCTTAGAGGAACAAAGGGAGGGACTGACAAGTGGGGAGAGATCCTAGTCCTCTCCACGGACATAAGAAAGAATGTCGAGGTTAAGAAAAACCGCTCGACACAGAAGCCAGACAAGGAAGGTGAGGACCAGATTCCTTCACAGGAAGAAAGGGGAAAACAAATGAACACCAGGGCAGGCTGTGCCCCCACGCCATCACAGACTGGAGACCCAGGGACATCTGTCGGTGGCAATGCAAGTCACTGATTTGAAGCCCAAGAAAGTTTCACTTTGGAGGGAGATCTGTAGTTAAAACAGTGTCCATTCTTTTCTTTTTCAGTCATTAATGGTCACACCCTGTGTTTGCGGCTATTATTAGAAATTTCAGACAACCCTGAAGTGGTTGATGTGAAAGATGCCAAAGGACAGTAAGTGTTCCCACACTTGGCCTCGGGTTGATGTTTCAATCACAAGAGGTAATTGGTTGCTCTGTTAAGCAGCTAAGAGGGCTGACTGCTGAATTCTAGGTTGGGGAGATATATATCTGGATGAAATTCACGGGTGAGGGCCCTAGAATAATGAGGTGCTTTGCGCTGCAGTGTGTATTAGGGAAGAGCACGTGGGGGTGGGGTGGCCATATATTTCCATGGGGGAAAAAATCACCTTTATCTGGCTGTTTCTGTATTTCCTGGCTTTTTAAAATATATATATTCCCACCTTTGTTTCCTCTTTCTCTCCATCTTTTTAAATTTGGTTCATTTTAATTATACATGACAGTAGAATCCATTACGACATAGTTGTAAAATCGTGGAATATATCTTGTTCTAAGTCAGACCCCAGTACCTCTCCTTCCCCTTCCCTCTCCCCACACCCTGTTTCCTTCCTTCTACTGATCTTTCTGCCATTTACCCATAGTTATTCTTTAAAATTAATTTATTGTGAATGTACACAATGGTGAGATTCACTGTGGTGTATTCGTGTATGTACATAGGAAAGTTATGTCAGATTCATTCCACTGTCTTTCCTTTTCCCATCTCCCACCCCGCTTCCCTTCATTCTCTTTTGTCTACTCTACTGAATTTTTATTCTTCACCCCCTCACCTTATTGTGCATTAGCTTCCACATATCAGAGAAAATATGTGACCTTTGATTATTTGAGAAGGGCTTATTTCACTTATCTGATAGTCTCCAGATCCATCCATTTACCAGCAAATGTCATAAAGCATTCTTCTTTATGGTTAAATAATACTCCATTATGTATATATACCACATTTTGTTTATCCATTCATCTGTTGAAGGGTACCTAGGTAGGTCCCATAGCTTAGCTATTGTGAATTGTGCTGCTATAAACATTGATATGGCTGTGTCACTGTAGTATGATGATTTTAAGTCCTTTGGATATATACCAAGGAGTGGGATAACTGGGTCAAAAAGAATTCTAAATTTTCTTCTAAAAATGATGGGATTAGCATGAATATTTTGAGAAGGAGCCTTCCCCTGCACCCCTAGAAATCATTCCACCAGTGCCCTGTTAGAACAGAGGCAGATTCCTATATCTACATATCATATAGCAAATTGGAGACACAGAAAATACACAGCAATTGTCAAGAATAAAAAGAGAGACATCCTCCCCCTAGAAGTATTTGTTATATCCTTTTTAAAGGCTGTTCATCTCTCTTCCTAGAACCCCACTTATGCTCGCAGTGGCATATGGACATATTGATGCTGTTTCATTGTTACTTGAAAAGGAAGCAAATGTGGATGCTGTTGACATCATGGGATGCACAGCTTTACACAGAGGGGTATGTACATATTTCTCAGCTTTCATCGGCACTGTTTCAATGAGCTTGTCTCCTTTTTTCTTTCCCTATTTGAATTTATAGTACAAAAAAATTGTTTCATAATATAGCCAGTTAACCTCAGCCAGTCAAAAGGAAATTACAAAATCACGTGGAAGCCCGTTGTTTCCTATGATCTCAGTCCATTCAATTGAGGGAAAAAGGAATGAGCCATGTACAAAAGGCAAGGACTCTCTGTCTGGAAGGAATCTTGGAGTGAGATTACCTTCATGTCAGCTGATTAGCAGAAGCTGACTACAGTTAAGTGTTTGAGGGAACTGCGTTACCAAACTACAAGCCCAGTTTACAAATGCTGGTGACTATTTGATCCTTAAAGGGACCCTCAGCCCCCAAGAGTGCACCTGCTAGAACTGGGCTGTGTAAACTGGTGTAGTCCTCAAGAGGACAAACTCCCCAACACTGCAGATATAGGAAACAAGGGTAAGAGACAACTATGAACTTCCCAGATAACAAAATCAGGGCCCACAGACTCTGTGAACAAGGAAGCTGCTTCTGGAGAACAAAAGTGACCGAAAGGAAAAAAAGAGAAAGAAATCAACAACTCATGCAACGGTACAATAACAAAAAGTACCCTTAAGTCCTGATCTTAAGATTCCGTGTTAGAGTATGATAAGTAGGTACATGAACACCTACTATTAGTGGGATTGGGTCTGTTTCTGATTATAAAGTACATGAACATTGGAGAAAATTTGCAAAATGTTTTTTGAAAAGCACAAAGGCAGAAAACCACAATCTCCAGCAATCATATCTCCCAGAGATAACCACTTTTGGTGTATATGTATTACCAATCTTTTTTTTTTTCATTCCTGTATATAAATTTCTCTTAAACCTTCAATAAGAGAGAATAGTGAAGGTACAATTTGGAATATGACTTTTTTTTCTTTTAGTATGTTAAGGAACTTTTTTGATATCATTAAATAGTTTTCCATACCATCATTTCTAATGCTCCATTTTATGTATGTGCCATAACTTCTCTTAGTGATTACCTGGTTTTGAGTAGTCTTGCAATTTCTAATTGTTGTTCATTACAAATGATGCCAGAGTATATATTCTTTGGACAATTCTTTGTACATTTCTGCAGATATGTAGTTTTTAAAGCATACCCAAGAAAACTAAATGCACAAAAGCAGAAATCATAAAATTGCTATTTGGTGATGGTGTAAACACCCTGAAAAGTGAAAAGAAGATGGACTTTATGTTGTCATTGTCACAGTCATACTTCTTATTTTTTGGACATTTCCTGTGGGCCATGCAACAGGCTGGCGACCTTTACGTATATAGTCATACTATATAACAACGTTTCAGCCATTGATGGACCACATTCACAATGGTGATCTCATGATATTATATTGGAGCTGAAAATTTGTTATCATCTAATATTGTACTCTACCTCTTCTGTTTAGATATGTTTAGATACACACATACTTACCATTGTATTACAATTGCCTACAGTGTTAGGTATACTAAAATCCTGTACAGGTTTGTAGCCTAGAAGGAATAGACTATATAGCCTGCATGTGCATTGGGCTATACCATCTAGATTTGTGTAAGTATAAGTACACTCTGTTCGCACAATGACAAAATCACCTAACACAATTCTCAGAATGTATCCCAGTCGGTAAGCATCACATGACTGTATTATCTCATTAGTCCTCACAACAGCCTCTGAGATCATTATTTCTATTACTGTGTATAGATAAATAAAGTGAGGCAGAGAGAGGAGAATTAACATAAGTTTTACAAGGGGTAGGGAGACAAGATTTTACTCATATCTTCCTGCTTGTAAAGCTGGTATTTTCGACTATACCTTTCAGGTTATATTTGGAGAGTCAAGGGATGTTTCCAAAATGTCGATACTCACAGACTTTTTTGGTGTAGATTTTGCTGGGGTTGTCCCACTTCCCTCCCAAGAGAGCCTGCTTCCCTGAGGGCCCATGCACAGGTGCACTTACTGTGAGCCCAAGCCTCACTCACCAACTGTCTTGCTTCCTGAGTCTTCTGCCCTTCTAAGTCTTGTTTTGTGTTTTCCTTGCCATGCACAGATTATGACCGGGCATGAGGAATGTGTGCAAATGCTGCTGGAACAAGAAGTGTCAATCCTCTGTAAAGATTCCAGAGGGAGGACACCCTTGCACTACGCAGCTGCTCGGGGACACGCCACGTGGCTGAGTGAACTGCTCCAAATGACTCTCTCCGAGGAGGACTATTGTTTCAAAGACAACCAAGGCTACACGCCGCTGCACTGGGCTTGTTACAATGGTGAGTTACTTGCATTTGACCAATCCCACTGGACTTCCTGCCCGAGGACCACTGCAATCTCAGTGGAGGCAAGAACACAACATAATGCCATAAGCCATGGTTTCCACTCTTGCTGCACCCAAGATATGTTTTTTTTTTTGTTTGTTGGTTGTGGCCTGTTTGGTGGTTTTTAAAATAGATCCCCACCTTTGCCACCCCCATGGCTGTCCTGATGCCTTAGACCAGTAAAAGTTCACTATCCCCTTTTTGTTTATCAGTAACCTATAAATCTTAACCTGAACCTAGCCAGTTTTAATCAGTTTCTGAACTATGTACGATAACCAAGAATCCCACAAAGAAGTAAAATAATATAGCTGAACAAAAAACACATGGTGTAATAACATGTCATAATTGAATACTAGAAGATGCATGGTTTATCTTTTCATATTTCTTTTTTATGTTTCATATTCCCCATTTGTTTTTTTGCACTTAATATTTGGGAGACTTTTAAGTTTTTATTTCACTTTTTTGAATAAGAAGGTATGGGTTGTTCATTATACCATTTGAAACATTGCAGTGTCTTAAGTAAAATTAAGTTTCCATTTCCAAACCTACTTTCTCATGTGATTTAGTGTGTAACTTTCATAATTTTTCCTCTGATACTAAAAATAAATATGAACAAATGTGTATCTGTTTTTAGTTACATAATTAAACATCATTCCATAACTTTTTTTTTTTAAATACTGAAAGTAGTTTGATAATCTCCAGTTCTGCCTGTGTGGTCTCTTAGGTGGGGACTCATATAGGAATGGTACATAGAGATATTGCCCGAAGCAAGGTCTTTTGGGAGATTCAAACTATGAAAGGGTTTGCGGTGTCTGGGACTGTTTAGGAGGAAGGGATGGATGTTGTTGGAAAGCTAGATAATTCAACTTGCCTACTCGAGGCTTCCTACCCTCATTACTTCATATGCTTCTTGATTCTCCTCAAATTAATATCAGCTTGTCTCTTTTTAGGTACAAAAAAGGAGGATTTATGTTTTAATATTTTACGTTGTCCAATCTTCATCATTCCGAGGTAGATCATAAGGGAATTTTGCTAAATTAGAACTGAGTTCAGTCAGGACACCAGTCTGTATTCCAAAGCCACATAAAATGTTTTCTTGCCTGATAGTTGTACAGCACTTCACAAGCCATGTCTAGGTCTTTCCTGGAGTAAAACTCCCATCCTTCTGAGACATAGGTAGGGCAGTTATTCCTAGTCCGACTTTGTATATGGGAAACTGAGGCTCAGAGATCCCAAGTAAATTGCCTAGGTCATGTAACAAGTAAGTTGATAGAGTTAGATCTTACCTCAGATTCAGTTGATGTAGAAGCCACCTGTCATTTTATTAAAGATAATTCTCACATTTCTTCATCTCCTTTTTGAAAACAATATTGTGTGCCTACTACTGGCCAGGTACCATTTAAAGCACATAGTATTTTACATTCAAAGCCTTTTTACATTCATTATCTCAAAATACTGTTTTCTACTAATCACTTATCTCCCCTTCACTAGGGTAAATGAACCTATTCGAGCAGGTGGAAGGTAAATTTCCTATTACAAATATGGGCAAATTGAGGTAGATATGTGTTAGGCATCTATCAATCAAGAGCTGAGGGTAACACAGACTCTAATCTGTTTGCAAATGAGGTGTCTTCTCTCTCTCTCTCTACCAGACCATATGGCCTTCACTGTCTGATTTGTTCATTACGTCTAAGAACACCTGTGAGCCTAGTTAATAACACTTGGGCATTTTTGTTAATTTTATTCCACAGAGAATGAGCAGTCAGCCAATTTAGGAAAATTCCTAAGCTAGAAATGAACACTTAATAAAAAAAAAAATAAAGCAGACTATGTTGAATAAAGTTTCTTTCTTGGAAACTCCCTAAATTCTTTTAATTCCTTTCAGGTAATGAAAACTGTATAGAGGTACTTTTGGAGCAAAAGTGTTTTCGCAAATTTATCGGTAATCCTTTTACTCCACTGCACTGTGCAATGTAAGTAGAAATGCTGGAAGGTAATGGTGTTGCTTTAACTCTTTTGACTACATCTAGAAAAAAAATTGCCTTTTAGGGAAGGAAAAGCTTTTAGATTACAGATAAGACTAAAATATTCCATTTTTCTGCTAGTCTGATAGCAAAGTGTGGCCCCTAATGTTAATGATTTTCCAGAAGCTCCTTACGGAGTGCCACAGTTCCAAGGCGACTGACATACTACCTTAGGCAAACTGCAGGAAGGGGTGGGCTGAGAGGCACATTTCACATGATGTGAAGAATTCTTCAGGCACAGTTTATTTGTCTGCCGAGTTTTTAAAATAAATCAGAGATAACAACAATATGCCTATGGATATTTAGAAACACATTTTCTACCAGGAAGACTTTTCATATACTGTAATTCTCCATTATTCATATGTGGTAAGTCTTTTTTGATAAATCTAATTTCTCCTCTAATCTTATAAGCCATTGTTCAGAGAATTCAGTGATTTTAAATCAGATTTCCATTTTCAGCCTGGAAGTCCAAGAACTGAGGATACTTTATGTTGTCTGTGGGTTGCACAC
Organism: Marmota monax; assembly: GCF_021218885.2. Lineage (NCBI taxonomy): Eukaryota > Metazoa > Chordata > Mammalia > Rodentia > Sciuridae > Marmota > Marmota monax. The sequence continues at coordinate 29,201,197 of NW_026692781.1, read as the reverse complement.
AATGCTGGGTCATTTGGTTGGAAAGATATTAGAGGCATAAAATAGATGAATACAGAAAATTCTGGTGGTAAAGTCTCAGAATGACTTCAAATTTGTAGGATCCATTTCTCTCCTACTTTGGGATCTTCAAAACACTTAATATGTTAAGTGCCTTAACATAGTGTAAGTGGTATGCAGTGAACTGCTACCTGGATGCAGAGGTTCTGAAAAGGTGCTAGGCTTACCATGTGTACCACTGAAACACATACCAGAACTATTGGCATCAGATTTTTTAAAATGCACCAGATTGTTAGATATACAGGATGTAGAAAAATATGTAAGGAAGGAATATGTAATTTTTTAAAGAGTGAGATTTTTTACATTAAAAACCATTTTTATTTTAGAATAAATGATCATGAGAATTGTGCATCATTGCTACTTGGGGCCATGGATTCCAGTATTGTCAGTTGTCGAGATGACAAAGGCAGGTAAGTCATCCTGAGAAGGAGTATCTTTTGTCTTTGCTGTGCAGATGCAGAACAGCCAAACATATTTTTTTAATTGAAAAGTAGTTCTGGCATTGTGGCTCAGTAGTAGAGCACTTGCTTAGCACGTGTGAAGCACTGGGTTTGATCCTTAGCATCACATAAAAACAAAAAATAACTAAAGGTATGTAAAAAAGTTTTTTAAAAAGTAATACATAGTTTTAAAAGTTAAATATTATAAAGGTTATATAATTAAAAGAAATTTCCCTCTTAGCCCAGAACCCCCAGTTTCTTCCATAGAGAAAACTACTGCACAGTGTTCTTTCCACATTTTTATATTCCCCTAAATATTTTCTGTGCATATCTACAAACACATAGAGATATATAGATATGTATATGTGTGGGTGTGTGCATAATTGTTTTAATGCAAATGGGAGCATTTTGTAACCATGTTCTGATTTTAGTAATCTTGGAGAGCTTTCCATGCCAGAACATACCAATTTAAAATCTTCGTATTATTTCATTGAATGCATCTACAGTATTTTACTCAGCCTGTCTTCTATTGAAGAATATTTAGGGTACTTCCAATATTTTTCTATTCAAAGACGTGGTACAGTGAACATTCTCACATCTGAATCTGTACACATGACCAGGTATATATAGAAGATCAACCTACGAGTGGAATTACTTGATTAAAAGGTTGATAGTTTTTAATTTTAGTAAGTAGTGCCAAATTGTCCTGCTGAAGAAATCAACCATCCATATTAGATTTAATGTGGGTTTTAAATATTTTATTTAATCAACCAATTATCTACAAATTTAAGGTCAATTTTGAAAGTATCCATTTCAAAGAAGTTACTAGAACTCAAGATTAAATAATCACTGAAGATGCTAATTTCATTATCAAAGCCACCACATATATTACCCCCTCCCCCCATCTAAGAGGTATCATTCACATAGATGACACTTCAGTGTCTACCCTGACTGGCTTGCAGAGGTAGCTTGGTCCATAATCTCTGTAAACTGACAAATGTTAAATCCTAGACAGCACTGTGCTCATGTTTCTTGGGCAGTTGCAAAAGAGAGAACAGAGTTTGAAGGAAACTGAAGTCACGTTTGTTTGCCATCTTTAGGACACCCCTTCATGCGGCAGCATTTGCTGATCATGTGGAGTGCTTGCAACTTCTTTTGAGGCACAATGCTCAAGTGAACGCAGTAGATAATTCAGGGAGAACACCACTGATGATGGCTGCTGAGAATGGACAGGCAGGCGCTGTGGGTACGTACTGGTCAGATAGACTTTGCCTTTATGCCTATCCAGAAACCAAAAACAACAAAGGAAGAAAGCAGTGTTCTTTTAGTATAGTCTTACTTAAGCCCCTTGAGTTTGCTCAGTCGCCCTCAATTCTCTGTGACTTGATCATGGGTGAACATTTTCACGCAGAGCCAACCTGCCACAGTGAAATTTTTCAACACCGATAAACCAAATATGACAACAGAATCATTTTAAGTGGAAATGATGAAACTGTAAGGACAGTTAAAGCTAAAGCCTGTCAGCCTTGGATCTGGACAGAACAAATATGGCAGTAAATTACTCATTTTTTTTTCTTTAAAAACATTAAATATGATTATGTGAGATATCCTGCTTTAAATGTTATTGTTTTTATAGTGTCTTCTTCAAATTGCGTGTGATTAGCACCTCATCTAACTGACTCTCTTTTGGCTTTTTCTGTAGATATTTTGGTGAACAGTGCTCAAGCAGATCTGACTGTAAAGGATAAGGACTTGAATACGCCCTTACATTTGGCTAGTAGTAAAGTATGTAAATGAATTTAAAACACTGTTACTTAATGTTGTAATCATATCACTGAAATTCCATCAGTCTCAGAAATATGAAACTGTGTAACATGGCTCTTAATTAATTTTCCCAGGATGTTGTCAACAATAAGTGGAATCAAAGGGGAAAAAGAAAGGGCAGAATCACCAGGTTGATGAGAGTATGTGCCACCAGAATGAGTGGCAAGGGTTTTCTTTCCTCATGTTTTCTACTTGCCTTCTTGTCACAGTCCATCAGTCTAGATGCTTCCACTGTATCTGTCATGTAACATAGTTTGTATCACATAGCAGATTAGGACCTAGACTTCTAAAAAACAAGCCATTTGGACAGGAACGGTGGCTTATAGTTTTAATCCCAGCTACTGGGGAAGCTGAGGCAAAGGAATCTCAAGTTCAAGGCCATCCTAAGCAACTCTGTGAGGCCTGGCTCAAAATAAAAAATTTTAAAAAGGGCTAGGGATATAGTTTAATGGCAAAGTACCATTGGGTCCAATCCCCCAGAGTGTGTGTGTATGTGTGTGTGTGTGTGTGTGCGTGATTGTGTGTAGTTCAACTTGTTCTGTTGTTCAATTTGAAGACATTGCAATAATACCACCAAAAAATACATTACTGTAAAGCAAATAACTATCCACCTACATTTCTGCCCTTTGCCCCTTTTTCCTGGTGCATTATTCAATTTTTTTGTTACATAGCATTGTGTTCCTGCTTACTTAAAAGATAAACGTATGTATGTATATGTGTATCTGTACCCACATACATGAGCACACACATAAACATATAGGTGTATGTATGATTTCACAAAAGGCATTATAGTATCATGCCAGTTGACACCAGTGATGGTGGTTTATTGCAACATAATTAAAGATATTAATGGTGTCACCTAAACCCAACGGTATCAGAAATGTCAGCTCTTCCTTGCATCATTTGCATTTTCTCATTTCATGCTCTGTGAAATCCAGGGAAACCACAAAAAGTGCTAGTTTCATGGAGTTCTTTACAAGAGGCAGTATTTTAGTGAATATAAGCACAGTGCTTTTCAGAATTTTGTGCAAATGGATCACCTGGGGACTTGGTTAAAATACAGATTCTGATTCATTAGGTCTGGTTGGGGTCCAAGATTCAACATTTCTAACTCTCAGGTGATGAGGATGATCCTGGTCTGTGGCCCTTGCTTAATAAGGGCTTAGAAACCATGTCCTCCTTACAAGGGCACTAGGCTTGAAGTCTTTACAAGGGATCTCTGGTTTAATAACTGATTTTTTTTTTTAATTGTCAACCATCTATTGCCATAAGATCTAGTAATAGCTTCCTCTGGTTGAGTGAGAAAAGATGAGTTTCCCTAAACTGGGCCCCTTCGTGACATAAGGCAGTAAATGATGATGAGGGATATAGATAATGGGTCTGATGGGAATACTGAGGGGAAATGGATCATGCAGTGATAAGTGAAGGTTTGAGGAAGGTGGGAGCTGGTATGTGTTTTAAAAGTAATATTGAAGGATTTAAAGGTACTCTTAATTTCTGCTTTACCAGCTGACCTAGCTAAACTAGCATCTGCTTTAGTCTAGACATTAATTCTAAAAATTATCTTGGAAATATTAATGTTAAATATGAGTACTTTAGATCAGATTTATGTTACCCCAAGTCCTAATAGATTTAATGGAGAATCTTAGAATATCTGGAGTCCCTTGACATTTTAGAAAAAAAAAAAAAAAGACTCAGAAAACAGCCCTGAAGAATGCTTTTTAGTTAGAGGCAATTCAGTTTCAATTTAAAGCATAATGAAGTAATTTTTCAGGAAATTCACTGTCCCCCTCTCATGTTTCTTCTTATTCTTTTTCTTTATTAGGGTCATGAAAAATGTGCCTTGTTAATACTTGACAAGATACAAGATGAGAGCCTTATTAATGCAAAAAATAATGCACTGCAGACGTAAGTATAACTACTAAAGTTTGACCCAGAGTTGTAGACATGTGACAAAATGTAAGAGCCTGCCATGTGCCAGGCAGGCTGTGGGGGACACCATGATGAAAGATGGAGGCCAGGCCTGGCTTCCCCTTCATGAAGATTACAGTCACATGCCTGCAAATGCTGACTAGCTAGACAATTTTATTCAGAATTCTTATTTTTATATTCCTTCTCAGAATTTTGTGAGGCCTTTGTTTCTCTTTGCTGATATTTCTGTGGTAACATTGTAAATTTAATGAACTATTAGAAAAATCTTATGGGCTTACGGGCTGACATATTTGGGGAAACTATTTGTATTATGTATTAGCATTATGTATTCTGACTGGAAAATGACAGTTTTATAAATTAGATTCCAAGAATACATTTGAAGAGTTTCTAAGCTATTTGTCTTAATTATATTTTAATATAATTCAGTGTAACCCTCGGTGTGAAGGATCTAAAAGCTGCTTCATTTTCTATTTTAGGGAATTACTTATGCATTTGTTTTAAAGGCAAAGGAGTACTCAAATTTTTTTTTTCATTTAAGATTCTTAAGCAATATATAGCACAATATGCTGAGTTTGACATTATACAATATGTAAGGTATCATACATTCAGTTGAGCATCTCTGTGCATTTAATAATAATGAGACTTAAGAGTGTATGTTAATACCAGTCATATTGATAAAGAATATGAAACAGCAACTCAGATTCAGAAGTAGAAATCAGGCAATAAAGAACCTTCTTCAAAACACACCAAAACTTGAATTCTTCCTTTGTCTTCCTATCTACTGCCGCTGAGATAGTTTGTGATGCAGAGGATTTGTAATATCTGTAGGGAAATCTGGGCAAACACGTAAGAACAGTTGGATCATTAGCACCTAGAAAAGATCTGGCCAACACATATCTTTTTAAAAAAAAATAAAAATATCCATGTACTATTTGTAGATTGTTAACTACGTATTCATTTTAGTGACTCAAACTAACCAAAATACTGTATTTTCATTGTGTTAGTTTTCCTTTACTAAATAAAATATCTGTGATAATTAACTTGTAAAGAGAAAATGGTTATCTTGGCTCACAATTTGTGAGGTTTCAATTCATGATCAGTTGGCCCCTTTGCTTTGGGCATGATAGCATATCATAGCAGGGAGCATGTAGCAGAACAAAGCTGTTCACTCATGGTCAGGACAAAGGAGAGGAAGAGGAAGGGGCTGGGTCCCACAGTCCCCTGGAGGATATGCTTCCAATGACCTAAAACTTCCCAATAGACCCCACCTGTTCAAGGTTTCACCACTATTTTAGGAAATTACTTATGCATTTGTTTTAAAGACAAAAGAGTACTCCAATTTTTTTTCATTTAAGATTCTTAAGCAATATATAGCACAAAATGCTGAGTTTGCACCAAGCTAAGGACCAACACATAGGTCTTTGGGTCCATTCCAGATCCAAACTATAGCACTCATGCAAATTTATATTACAACTGATACTCAGTATTGTTTTGTAGACCACTCCATGTTGCAGCACGCAATGGCTTAAAGGTGGTAGTTGAAGAGCTGCTGGCCAAAGGAGCCTGTGTACTTGCTGTAGATGAAAATGGTAAGTGGAAAAAAATAAATAGTTGCTGCAGGTACCTTCCTTATGCTGGTTGAAGCCAGAGGAAACTAGAAAGATAGGAGCTAGTTAAAAAGGCAATAAGAACATTCTCCTCCTTGAAAGTTCCATGTTTTAAGAAATCAAGCCAGGATAATCTGTCCTGTCTGTCTTTTTGTAAAACACATTGTCTAACTGTAGACCACCAGTACTGTTCATTTTGCATGTAGTGTCAGCAGCTGATCCCTAACTCCTCAGCATGGTAGTTGAACATTTTAGACACACTAAAAACCTTTCAACTTGGCATTTGGAATTCCAGCTGCATATGCTGAGGAATTAGAGATTACATGTGTCATTAATGCATGCTCAAGGGCTCAATGAAAACCTATATCCTTTATTTATTTCAGTTCATTCTGAGATCAACACTCCCTGCCTTTTTTTTAAAGTGTAGATCAGAACTCATATTCCTGGTAATATGGAAATTTGGGGAACAAGAGTAAAATTTTATTGATTAATATCTAGGCTTGAAACCTTCTCCTGATCTATATAACATTCCTTTTTCTAAATGAGCTACTTCTTGTCAGAAGCTTTCTACTCTGTCTGCTTCCTAAGAAAATTTGAAAACTAATGAATACTAGAATTGCACTAAACTACCATTTCAAGCACCAATGCCTCTTAACCTTGAGGAGCAAAAAGGAACTTCTGGATATTTATAAATTAAGTAATTTTTTAAATGTGGCATTTAATTAAAGTATTATAATGTATTAATGTAACTCAATTAACTGCTTATTACAGGTATTGGAATTAGCAGCTCATGCCTATTTCTCAGAAGTAAGCAGCCATACTGACATCATTAGCTAACTCTTATTAGTTTTGGTTTTGCAGCCCCATGTATCCTAGCATGTACCCTGCTCTATCCCCAACCTGACTCATCTAGGAAGCAAAGAGAGTCCTCTGCTCCTCCATCTCCTCTCACCTTCCCTTACCTTCTTTTCACCACTGTATACCTTAGGGTTGGCACGGAGAAACCTGCAGATTTTCTCCAAAATGACCAGAGAGATAAGAAGTGATTAGTTTTGCGTCTCTCTAGCATAAATCTGATGCATCTAAGGTTTATTTGGCCTGCAGTGACAACATTAGGAACAATAGCCCTGGGTCAGAGGAATATAGTCTGCCTATCTCAGAGATTAGTTGCATCCCAAAGACCTGGGAACATTTGGGGCAGTTTTGTACAGCACTGCAATAATTCCTTTCCTGGTCACTGACCTTTGTGAGATGGAATGCTAAGATACCTGTTCATTCTTGTTTGGTTTCACACCACAAAGAGGAATAATCTCTTAAAGGCTGAGGGGGTAGGGAATTAGGTCAATGGATGGCAAACAGAACATCTGAGTTTTATTGAACCAGTTCCTCTGAACACCTGAGTGAGTACAAGACTCATTGTGTAGTGGGAACTTTTGCCAGCAGAGAGGGTAGCTAAGCCTTTCAGGCCAGCAGAGTAAATATTGGATAGGGTAGTAATTAAGTCAAAGAATGAAACTACCTCCCAAGGCACCTGTTTCATGTGTTGAGGCAGTTTTCTCATCTGGACTGGACTCATGAAATATAAATGATAGCAATGGCATAGCTCTAATTAGGGCAAGCATAGATTTTTCCCACATCTGATACATTTCAGATTTGGGACTTTGTTATGTGGGGTGGCTACTTTTTTTAAAAAAATTCTGTTATATTTCTCTTAAAGGGTAGTTAATTGTTAATCACAGATCGATTAGTGCTCTCCTGTGTCTGATCTATCCAAACATTTCCATCTTTCTAAAACCAGTTAATTAATGTATACTTTATGTAAAATAGATATAAAGTGACAAAACTGCATTAGTCATTTTGACAGCCATATAATTCTAACTTGACACATGGTTACCTACCATGGAAAGTCATTGTTCTCAGAATGAGAGTCCCCCTCAGGCCCAGGTCTGAGGCTCATGGTGTGCGTGTGCTCTCAAGTAGAAACATCCTCCTGGTTGTCCTGTTGCTGTTTTCTGTGGAATCATGTCCTACCCCCGCCCCCTCATGTTTCTGTTCACTAGACGAAGGCTGGAATTCTGCCTAACTTCAGATAATATGGTGCTTGCTATAGTCGTGTGAGCTGAAAACAATCACCAAAAAACCCCCTCCATAGAATGTCTTCCCTCCCAACCCCTCCAGTCTCACCCCTAGCATGACTTGTGGGAATAACTCCTCCTTTGACCTGGCATGAATGCTAACTCAACATACATCTCCACCCGTGAGCACATGGGAGATGTACTGTGGAATGCTCACGCCTCTCTGGACCCCAGGACTAACCTCTGCCTTGTCTGCATTTACGCCCAGGTCATACCCCGGCCCTGGCTTGTGCTCCTAACAAAGACGTGGCTGACTGCCTGGCCCTCATTTTGGCTACCATGATGCCTTTTTCTCCTTCCAGTACAATGACGGCTGTCAACTTCGTTTGTTTTAAAAAAGACAATTTGAGCAGGACGACCCTCTCCAATCTGGGGAGCATGGTTAGCCTGTGCAGTAACAACGTAGGCTCGGAGGACGGGTACAATGAGAACGATTCTGACTCCGAAACCTTTTGACTTTGGACGGTAGAAGCTTTTCCTTCATCACCTGTGTTGGAGGAAGGGAAAGAAGCTTGAATTCCATGTTTATGCTGTACTCAAGTATTATTGGGGGCCCGAGCTTCCAGAAGCCAGTAGAGAAGGAGTTGATCCAACCTAGGCAGGGCAGCTAGGCTGTAGGGTGAAATACACACACAGATGGGCTCCGATTTTGTTTAGTTTCATGTTTTCCTTAGATCTAAGATATTTCTGTGAAAGTCTACCTCTCATTTTAAGTAAGGAATTTAAAAAAAAAGTATTTGATTCTATTTCTTGGGGATAAGGCAACAGAGAGGCAACTGTTCACTATAAAGAATTTTTTTGTGTGTGTACTCAGCAGTGAGTTTTCAGAAGTATATCAATGTGACATTCATGTCCCCTGGGAGGGGAGGGAAGAAGTGGATAGGAAATGCCTCAAACCTCTTCTCACTCTGATGTTTACTTCCTCACTAGAAGCCAAAGGTAAAGATGTTCATCTTCAGAAATAATGCCTATAATATTCTTTTTAAGGGAGTCCAACTATTCCTATCCTCTCTATAGTAAGCACTTAAATATCCAGAACTTCTTTCTGAAGATCTTTGTTAAAGTTGCCAGATGAATGAACTTGCTTTTTTTTTTTTTTCATTTAACACAAATACGGCACCCAATGTTTCCCCATAACATGACTAATTTTCCCTCAAGTGATTGAGCCCAAATCTATCTAATAACATTGAAGGTGAAAATTATATTGCGCCAAAACTTTGAGGCAATATGCAAATTTAATATGAAACTATCCTCTGTTAATTTCTCCTTAAATCAAAATACTAACTTTTTAAAAAAGTTTGAATTGTCAGCATTGTTCATCAATAGTAAAATGTTAAATGAGCTTCTCAGTCAAGGTCATGCCAAGTGAGTGGAAGTATGACTACAGAAGGGAACAATGAAAGTGAAAGCAGAAAGTAGAGATGGGTGATATGGAAATTAAAGCCAATTGCCAGTTGTTCCATGATGAAATCAACATAGTGAATACTGTGTCTACTCCCTCTGCCAAAGCTTCTAGGTCAAATGGACCCCGTTCCGCACCTGGAACAGCTGTACAAAAAGAAGAATGAGACTTTAAAAATTATGCACATACACACACACACACATACACACACATATCTGTGTATATATATATATATATATATATATATATATATATATATATGTATGTAGCTCATCAGCCAGCTATATGTGAGGACCAAAATGCTTCAGTCTAAAGTGGAAGATTTAAATTTTTTTCCTTCAAAATGAAAGTGAGAACTGTAGTAGCTTTTCTATGGAGTTAAAGTGTAATCTTTTTGTGTACCAGTCTTTGTTGTATTTTATATTTCTTATGACACAGATTTCTAGTTGATGGCTTAACATTTGTAACTGATGATGTGTTGACCACAGTTTATTTTTTTTGTCAAACTAGAGAAAATGTCTGTATACTTTTGATGTAAATGTGTTTATATTTATTTGAAATGAAACAAATGCCGAGGAAACTGTTTGTTCCTTGTTTTAATTGTTATGTATCTTATTTGGAATAACAAAAAAAAAAAAAAAAATAGAAAAACACCCTTGACCCTGGGCTAGCCAGCAGCCCCCGGTCCAAACCCAGCATTTCCACTGCTAAGGTTTCCAGTCCACCCTCAGGTTCATGCATCACTCAGTCCCAGTCTGCAGCCAGCATAGAGTGTGTAAGACATGGCCATCCACATGCTTTCTGTAAGACAAAAGCTAAAGTGTATAGTGGGTCATATACACAAAGGTGGGCCAAAGAGAGACCCAGAAATTACCCTGAATACACTGAAAAATCTTACCTGGTCCCCAACCCTAATGGGAAATGATGTCAGCGTGGGCACTGTGCCAAGAGAAGAAATCAGAATCACCAGCTCAAGTGCTATATTCCCCTTGAGGAAGAGACAGGAAAGAAATGTGTTGCAATAGGGCAGTACTAGTCAACATTTTATAATAAGTTCCATTTTCACCCTGGAAATTTCTATCTCACAGTGTGTGTGAGATATTTTCCAAAACAGTGTTCTATCATATCTGAATCAAACACAGATACTGTATTATTTTTTTCTTCTAACTGTAAAAGACTTTATTTAATCTTACTCTTTTAATATCCTGGATTTAATTAAAACTCATGTTGAGTTCTTCACAGATGAGAACTTGTCAAAGGTCTTACAGAACCGTTATTAATTTCATCAAACATTTTCAACACCGACATCATTGTTTTTTAAACTCGGTGTGGTATTTTCTCTCCTTCTTCTGTTCTTTTGTTTACAGAAGATGAATTTTTAAAAATGTAAACAGATTGCTAATGAACAATAATGACCTATCTTTACCAAAACACTGAAAACAAGGGAGCTCCGATATTGAAGAGCATGACACACTGAGGTGTCTTTTTCTAGAAGTGAATGGGAGTCTTACTCGGTTGGTATTTAAAGCAGGAAATGAAATGCCTGTGTTAAATAGCAAGGCAGCATTAACATTTTTCCTGTAGAGTAGCAGAGAGTACGTGGATCTTTTCAGCAAAGCAGTGACCTACCTTGAGGCATTATCTCCGTGGAGCTGCATTTTGACTTTTCCTCACTGTCTTTCCGATAGAAGGAGGACAAAGGAACAAAATGAAATCATGCTCACAATGAACTGTTCATTGAATCAGTATAGATCTCTTTCTCCTTTGTTCTCCCCACTTCTCCTTCATAAGAGAGACCAAAAATTTTTTTTAAGAAATGACTTTAAAAACTGTAATTTCTGTGTGTTTCAAATTACATCTTCTAGAAATAAGATTGTTTGCAACATAGCTTTCTAAGAAAAAAACAAAAACAGAAAATGTGTTTTTTAGTCTTACATGCTTAGTGCTTTTACCTAAATGTGTTATTTTTAGACTGTATTTTAACCACAGCCCTGTGATCATGTTTCATTGCACTTACCGATTCGCCAGTGTCTGCCTATCTTTGGTAAATACATCATTATCTCCAAATTGCCTAAAACCTGCTATGATTCTACAGTAAATAGCTCAGGGGATTTCTATTTATCACTACTAAAAGGGCACCATAGTATGTTTTGGTACTTTAGGCAGTAAACAGCTGCTTGACTTATTGTTTTATTATTCAGTTAGAGCAGAACATCAAATGGATTTGCTGCACTAGTTAATCTTTGTACTGTTGAGCAACTTGGTTTGCTTATCTGTTGTGTTGGTTGAAAACTCATCCCATTTTTTGTCATGTGAAATGAAGTTAGAGTGCCTTTTTATATTTGTATATTCTGAAAACGTTATGTGAAATGTTTTGTATTTTTTTCATTTGAGTGTTATCAGAGCAATATAATACCAGTGAGTTTTCATTGCAACCTTTCTTTGAATGTATAAAGTGTCTTCCCCTCCCTTTCCCCTTTTCTCTGCTTTGAAATGAAAATGCTAAAGTTTTCTATAGGAATTACATTTGGTTTTGCAGTGCTAAAATGCTTTCTTCTTACAAAACTGTAAACCATAGGTCAGTATTATAGAGGAAAAGCGTTTTGAGATAGTGACAATCTGAGCGTATGTATAAAATGTAATTCTATGAGTTTCTTATGCCGTGATATAAAGATTCAATGCAAGTACCTTTTGTTTAGTAGTTTTGTCTACATTCTTTATGCTTTAGCATGTGCAATATATCTTTACAATGCACGATGATACAAATTTGGTGCCAGTGTTATATTTTGCATAACATATTTGTAACAGCAGAAAATATTGTTTGATGATTTCAGTGGGATTTTGTCTGTAATGTTTTCTTATGTAAATTGGAGTTAAATGACTCTGGTAAATGTCATGACTGTAAAAATGAGGAAAATTGTTTTTAGTTCAGTGAATGACTTTGAACCAATCTGAATCTTCTCAAGCACAGTTTGATACTTTTGCAACTACTGAATGCTCTAATAACGTAATGAAGTACTTAACTGTAATATACTATGGAAATGCATTCAGATGGTTATTTTTACAAATAAAAACGGTACAAATATTGTTGCTATTGTGTTTTCTTTCATTTTTCCACCTTATGCTTTTTTCACATTATGCTGATTTAAATTTTGGTCTTCCCTTTCAAACCATAGCAACATTATTTACACTTTGAAAATAATCAAGATAGAAGTGTATCTCCATATTTGCAATTTCTGTGTGTGTTATCACAATTAGATTTTTTAAAAAGTCAAAACACGTATGTTTGTTTCTTATATTTATTTATGCCTCTAAAATTTCCATAAAGGACTGGAGCTGGCTTGCAACAAAAGACATGTGATAACCTACCAGTGGAAAAATTAAGACAGGAAAAAAGAATACAAACACATATGGGACACAGTAGCTGTGACTGAACTTGAGTTTTCGCTAAGCTTCCTTGCAGCCAAGGAAAGAAGGAAATATGATCAGTTATATGTCTGCATACATCAGAAAGGAGGAAGCCTACTGTACCCTAAAAATTTGAAAACAATCAGTTTATCTTTGTTGCTTTCACCATTACCCTGTAGCTGCTTCATAGCAACACAAGAACCTATCTGTCTGTACTATCTTTGAAGGTATCCATAGATATTCTATCTCCATTTATCTCACCATCTAAAATTTCTCCACCTGAGTAGTAACTGCAGGTAAAGTCCATGGGGAAAACCTCCTGATGCAGTTTCCAGTTAATGAGAAAGAGATTTGGGGGTGGAGCTTAGAATAAAATATTTGCAGTTCTTAAAGTCCACTCCAGTTTCAACACCAGCTTTTTCATGAAGAAACTGAATCCCAGAGAAGTTAAACAACTTGCTTAAATTTGCATAGTATCTGCCAGAAACCTTTCCTGGAGAAGCTCACAGCATGGCAAGTTGCCTCATGGCAGCAAGCAAGACACAAGTGTCTGTTCTTTGTAACTGAGTCTCAGAAGTGATATGTCATCCTTTTCCCTATAGTCTATTCATTGAAAAGAGTCTGTACCTGGAACTCTACTGGAAACACACTGTTCAAACAGTGGGTACTCAAGGACAGAGGATTACCAAAGGGAATAAACACCAGGAGGGAGAAATTTATGGAGCCACTTTTGAATGGTACATACCACAATGGTCTATCACAGTGCCCCCTGAAGGTCAAGCATCATTCTTGAATGACTTCTTCCCAGTAATGGCTCAGGAAATTATTTGCTTGACTTCCTAAATTCTCCCTTTCAAAGAAGTATATTAACCTCCTCTAATTTTACATGTTCCTTCATAAACAAATAGAAAGGGGATAATGGCCTCTTTTGCAGCAATTATATTGTTGAACATTGATGTGTCACTTTGTCTCCAAACTGCTTGTCAAAGGATCCCTCTCTCTCATTCCATTCAGCAGGTTTAAATCCCCATGCATCTAATCCTGACTTAACACACTTAATGCATTCCAGAATTAGCTTGCAAGGCACAAAAGCATTAAGCTAAAAGGCTATTAACATACCATAAAAATATTGTGGGTAGAAGTGTTTCATGAATTATGTCTTTAGCAAATTATATACAGAAGGTACATTTGCTGTAAAATATAAAGCAAAAAATGACTGTGCCATTCCATTCATTAATTCTCAGTCCTCTTGGGGGAAGTGATTGAAAATGTGTGGGCGTTTGTGGTGGGAAGGGATTGCTACCAGCATCTACCATTCTGGGCCCAGAAACACCAAATATGCCACCCAGTCCAGTAACCAACCATCACACCCACAGGGCCATTGCTCCCCTACCCCTCTGCTCATCTGCTCTCTCTCCTTCTGTTTCTGAACCATTTCTTCATCAACTTATTCTCTTTGAAGCCAGTCATATTTCTTTATGTATTTCCATAAGGAATTGCCTAAACATGCTCCAGTATGCAGCCCATCATAAGGAGAACATACAAGCTTAAGAAGGAGAACATGGAGGGCAATGCTGAACCCATGTGCCCTAGTCTTTCCAGCAGAGATCACACGCTGGTGAGTGGACAAGAGAAAAGTTCTGCATGAACTCAAGATAAATATTTAATTCCTTTATTAACAGACACACAAATGTTTGCGTGTGTGATAGAGTTTAGTAGTGACCCTTTCAAGCGCAGATGCACCAGAGAGGAAAGCAATCCAAAGATAGTTAAGGAGAGAAAAATGAGGGGAGAAAATGGAGGGGGAAAAATTTAGGCAGTAGCTGGAGGAGAATGTTGAGATAGGAAATGTAGCCTATTAATGGTGAGAGAAAGGTGTAAGAGAGAACAGGAAGAAAATGTGAAGAGGGATGCGTGATTTGGAAGATCATTTATAGAGCAGTAGAGGATTGCTGAGTAGGGTTTAGTACACCTGAGATTTATAATCTTTAATTGAACATATTAGTCATCTTGGTGAGGTGTTTTTGTTTTTATTTTTCCATTAGCTATTTGAATGCAGGAATGGAGTAAGTAGAAAGTAGAGTTTAACCAAGGATAGAGCTTTGCAAAGTGAGTCCAAGGAGAGGGAAAGGAATGGAAACTTAGTGCTTTCAATAGATGTGATTCTATGGTTCATAGATTGAGGGAGATGATGAGTAGTAAAAAAGAAAAAGAAAAAGGTGGTACAATCAATGGAATTGTTGAGTTGTAGCACCAAAGTCAAACTAGATGCGGGGTGCTCAAGATAAAGATTCAGAGGTGGTACAGTTTTCATGGTGACACAGCCAAAGATCTCATCATGGGAATGGGTTGGTAGCTGAGGATGATTTGGGGGAAAAAGCATTGGAAGTAAAAAAAAAAAAAAAAAAAAAGGCCAAATCCGGGCAGGTCAATATGACAAATGGTTCAAAAGCCATCAGAGAATTTCAACAAAACTGATGAGAAAACTTAACCACTTCAACACATCTATTATCCAGGCATTTTACTAAAAGTAGACACATACTCAAAGCTGATTTATTGTGGGTCCAAAGTTTGATTTCGAGATTAGGATAACATTCTTGAAGAAGTAATGGTGGTCAAATGAATTTTTGTTAAAAAAAAAAAAAAAGACCTTGACTATGACACAATGACAGGTTTTATGACCATATGGTTTAGACTAAATGTGTTTATCAGGCTCTCCAGAAAATATGACAGATGGCTAAGAGCTGCAGAATGAACAAAAGGAGCGTATGGATCACACAAATATCTTGAAATAATAATGAAAAATTGACTACTTCCCAGTGGACTTTCACAGAGAACAAAACATTAAAATCTTTGGAATTCTGTATTGCTCTTTAAGTGAAAACCAAGTTTACTTCAAAATATTAACTTTTGCTAAAAAAAAATCTCAATTTTTAACTAAAAAACAGAAAACTAATTTGGGTTTATAATTCCCTTTTGGATTTCTTTTTCTTTCTTTCTTTTTTTTTTTTTTTAAAAAAAAAACGATTACTTCTTTCTAATGCTACATTTCTGTTCCTTAAATCTTAACTTTGCTACATATGCGCACATGGATGTACACACATACTTATGTACGTGTGTATATATATGTATGTTTTGATACATAATATTCTTTGTCAGGCCTGAGATCGACTCCTTGCTATTTTATTATTACTTCAAGTCTGTAAAGATTTTGTTAGAGGAACGGTACCTGCTAATTTATTGATTTTCTGCTTAACTTCATTCACAAGGGACTACCTATTAGCATGTAAATTTTGATTAGGCTGCTGGACCCATTTCATTTTGGCATCAGTGCTAAAAATGCTGATAAGGGACCCAGTTGGTGCCATCTGGGGAGCTGACTTTGTGATGTCACAGCTGACACTAGAAATTAGACTGAGAAAACCAATTAATTTCCCACATGCATTTCAGATGTTTAAAAAGAAAAGCCTTTGAGGGTGCTAATAATAACCCCTAGAGATAAGAATAGCTCCTGTAGTGTATATGAATGATTCGTCCTCCTCATCTTTGCTGCCAGCCTCGTGACTGGAGAGTAAGCTGGAGGGTGCTGAGCAGAGGACATTCTTGCTATGATGTTGGTTGTAACCAGACCTTTTGTACCCCAAATGAAAATCACCTCATTAAATTACTCAAGCTGCTTTCCACTTACAGTGAGTAATGAAAGGAACTAATGCTCCCTCAATGCTTATGATGTGCCAGGCTCCATTCTGAGTGCTGTATATCCTTATGGGAGCCCTAGGAGATAGGTATTATTATCATCCCCAAGAATACATAGGCTACTCATGGCAGATCTGGGATTCAAACCTAGTCAAGGTGACTTCAGAACCCATAATCTTAACTCTGCTACACATGCATGCACACACACACACACACACACACACAGGTGTATATATACACATACACATATATATGTATATGTGCACATATATACACACATTTGTACTTATATAAATATTTATGTGTGTTTGTTTTAATCCATAATCATACTCTGCTACACACACACATATTTATACAAAGTGTAAAACAAACTGCTTGTTGTCATTTTTCCCCCTTTTTCTAGCCTGTTTTTCTGTTTTGTTTTCCATTTTGTTCTTATGTTTTTGTTTGTTTGCATTTGTGGTGCTAGAGATTGAATCAAGGACCTTGCATGTGATAGGTAAATGCTCTACAATTAAGCTACATCCCCAGCCCTTTTTATTTTTTTTTTAAAGATTGATATCACTTTTATTTTTTTTATTTTTTTATTTTTTTTTAAATTTTTTATTGTTGGCTGTTCAAAACATTACATAGTTCTTGATATATCATATTTCACACTTTGATTCAGGTGGGTTATGAGCTCCCATTTTTACCCCATATACAGATTGCAGAATCACATCAGTTACACATCCATTGATTTACATATTGCCATACTAGTGTTTGTTGTGTTCTGCTGCCTTTCCTATCCTCTACTATCCCCCCTCCCCTCCCCTCCCCTCCCCTCTTCTCTCTCTGCCCCCTCTACTGACATTCATTTGTCCCCCTTGTATTATTTTTCCCTTTCCCCTCACTTCCTCTTGTATGTACTTTTGTATAACTCTGAGGGTCTCCTTCCATTTCCATGCAATTTCCCTTCTCTCTCCCTTTCCCTCCCACCTCTCATCCCTGTTTAATGTTAATCTTCTTCTCATGCTCTTCGACCCTACTCTGTTCTTAGTTACTCTCCTTATATCAAAGAAGACATTTGGCATTTGTTTTTTAGGGATTGGCTAGCTTCACTTAGCATAATCTGCTCTAATGCCACCCATTTCCCTGTAAATTCTATGATTTTGTCATTTTTTAATGCAGAGTAATACTCCATTGTGTATAAATGCCACATTTTTTCTATCCATTCATCTATTGAAGGGCATCTAGGTTGGTTCCACAGCATTGCTATTGTGAATTGTGCTGCTATGAACATCGATGTAGCAGTGTCCCTGTAGCATGCTCTTTTTAGGTCTTTAGGGAATAGACCGAGAAGGGGAATAGCTGGGTCAAATGGTGGCTCCATTCCCAGCTTTCCAAGAAATCTCCATACTGCTTTCCAAATTGGCTGCAACAATTTGCAGTCCCACCAGCAATGTACAAGTATACCCTTTTCCCCACATCCTCGCCAGCACTTGTTGTTGTTTGACTTCATAATGGCTGCCAATCTAACTGGAGTGAGATGGTATCTTAGGGTGGTTTTGATTTGCATTTCTCTGACTGCTAGAGATGGTGAGCATTTTTTCATGTACTTGTAGATTGATTGTATGTCCTCCTCTGAGAAGTGTCTGTTCAGGTCCTTGGCCCATTTGTTGATTGGGTTGTTTGTTCTCTTATTGTCTAATTTTTTGAGTTCTTTGTATACTCTGGATATTAGGGCTCTATCTGAAGTGTGAGGAGTAAAGATTTGTTCCCAGGATGTAGGCTCTCTATTTACCTCTCTTATTGTTTCTTTTGCTGATAAAAAACTTTTTAGTTTGAGTAAGTCCCATTTGTTGATTCTAGTTATTAACTTTTGTGCTATGGGTGTCCTATTGAGGAATTTGGAGCCCAACCCCACAGTATGTAGATCATAACCAACTTTTTCTTCTATCAGATGGCGTGTCTCTGATTTGATATCAAGCTCCTTGATCGATTTTGAGTTAACTTTTGTGCATGGCGAGAGAAAGGGATTCAGTTTCATTTTGTTGCATATGGATTTCCAGTTTTCCCAGCACCATTTGTTGAAGATGCTATCCTTCCTCCATTGCATGCTTTTAGCCCCTTTATCAAATATAAGATAGTTGTAGTTTTGTGGATTGGTTTCTGTGTCCTCTATTCTGTACCATTGGTCCACCCGCCTGTTTTGGTACCAGTACCATGCTGTTTTTGTTACTATTGCTCTGTAGTATAGTTTGAAGTCTGGTATCGCTATACCGCCTGATTCACACTTCCTGCTTAGCATTGTTTTTGCTATTCTGGGTCGTTTATTTTTCCATATGAATTTCATGATTGCTTTCTCTATTTCTACAAGAAATGCCGTTGGGATTTTGATTGGCATTGCATTAAACCTGTAGAGAACTTTTGGTAATATCGCCATTTTGATGATGTTAGTTCTGCCTATCCATGAACAGGGTATATTTTTCCATCTTCTAAGATCTTCTTCTATTTCTCTCTTTAGGGTTCTGTAGTTTTCATTGTATAAGTCTTTCACCTCTTTTGTTAGGTTGATTCCCAAGTATTTTATTTTTTTTTGAAGATATTGTGAATGGAGTGGTTGTCCTCATTTCCATTTCAGAGGCTTTGTCGCTGATATACAGGAATGCCTTTGATTTATGCGTGTTGATTTTATATCCTGCCACTTTGCTGAATTCATTTATTAGCTCTAATAGTTTCTTTGTAGACCCTTTTGGGTCTGCTAGGTATAGAATCATGTCATCTGCAAATAGTGATAATTTAAGTTCTTCTTTTCCTATTTTGATGCCTTTAATTTCTTTCGTCTGTCTAATTGCTCTGGCCAGTGTTTCGAGAACTATGTTGAACAGAAGTGGTGAGAGAGGGCATCCCTGTCTTGTTCCAGATTTTAGAGGGAATGCCTTCAGTTTTTCTCCATTCAGAATGATGCTAGCCTGAGGCTTAGCATAGATTGCTTTTACAATATTGAGGTATGTTCCTGTTATCCCTAGTTTTTCTAGAGTTTTGAACATAAAGGGATGCTGTACTTTGTCGAATGCTTTTTCCGCATCTATCGAGATGATCATATGTTCTTATTTTTAAGTCTATTGATGTGGTGAATAACATTTATTGATTTCCGTATATTGAACCAGCCTTGCATCCCAGGGATGAATCCTACTTGATCATGGTGCACAATTTTTTTGATAAGTTTTTGTATCCGAGTGGCCAGAATTTTATTGAGGATTTTTGCATCTAGGTTCATTAGAGATATTGGTCTGTAGTTTTCTTTCTTTGAAGTGTCTTTGTCTGGTTTAGGTATCAGGGTGATGTTGGCCTCGTAGAATGAATTTGGAAGTTCTCCCTCTTTTTCTATTTCCCGAAGTAGCTTGAAAAGTATTGGTATTAGTTCCTCTTTAAAGGTTTTGTAAAACTCGGCTGTATACCCATCCGGTCCTGGGCTTTTCTTAGTTGGTAGTCTTTTGATGGTTTCTTCTATTTCCTCAATTGATATTGGTCTGTTTAGGTTGTCTATATCCTCCTGACTCAATCTGGGCAGATCATATGACTTAAGAAATTTATCGATGCCTTCACTATCTTCTAATTTATTGGAGTATAAGGATTCAAAATAATTTTTGATTATCTTCTGTATATCTGAAGTGTCTGTTGTGATATTGCCTTTTTCATCCCATATGCTAGTAATTTGAGTTCTCTCTCTTCTTCTCTTCGCTAGCATGGCTAAGGGTCTGTCGATTTTGTTTATTTTTTCAAAGAACCAACTTTTAGTTTTGTCAATTTTTTCAATTGTTTCTTTTGTTTCGATTTCATTAATTTCAGCTCTGATTTTAATTATTTCTTGCCTTCTACTTCTTTTGCTGTTGTTTTGCTCTTCTTTTTCTAGGATTTTGAGATGAAGTATGAGATCATTTATTTGTTGGTTTTTTCTTTTTTTAAGGAATGAACTCCAAGCAATGAATTTTCCTCTTAGAACTGCTTTCAATATGTCCCATAGATTCCGATATGTTGTGTCTGTGTTTTCATTAATCTCTAAGAATTTTTTAATTTCTTCCTTGATGTCTTCTATAACCCATTGATCATTCAGTAACCTATTGTTCATTCTCCAAGTGATGTATTCTTTTTTCTTCCTTCTTTTATCGTTGATTTTCAGTTCCATTCCATTATGATCAGATAGGATGCATGGTATTATCTCTACTCCTTTATATTGTCTAAGAGTTGCCCTGTGACATAATATATGATCTATTTTTGAGAAGGATCCATGTGCTGCTGAGAAAAAAGTGTAACTGCTTGATGTTGGGTGGTATATTCTATATATGTCAATTAAGTCTAGGTTATTAATTGTGTTATTGAGTTCTATAGTTTCCTTATTCAACTTTTGTTTGGAAGATCTGTCCAGTGGTGAGAGAGGTGTGTTGAAGTCTCCCATGATTATTGTATGGTGGTCTATTAGACTCTTGAACTTGAGAAGACTTTGTTTGATGAACATAGCTGCACCATTGTTTGGGGCATATATATTTATGATTGTTATGTCTTGTTGGTGTATGGTTCCCTTAAGCAGTATGTAGTGTCCCTCTTTATCCCTTTTGATTAACTTTGGCTTGAAATCTATTTTATTTGATATGAGTATGGACACTCCTGCTTGTTTCCGAAGTCCATATGAGTGATATGATTTTTCCCAACCTTTCACCTTCAGCCTATGTATGTCTTTTCCTATCAAATGCATCTCCTGTAGGCAGCATATTGTTGGGTCTTGTTTTGTGATCCATTCTACTAGCCTGTGTCTCTTGATTGGTGAGTTTAAGCCATTAACATTTAGGGTTATTATTGAGATATGGGTTGTTCTTCCAGCCATATTTGTTTATTTATGTTACTAAACATGGTTTGTTTTCCTCTTTGATTATTTTCCCCCCTTTACTGTCCTACCTCCCACTGTTGGTTTTCATTGTTATTTTCCATTTCCTCTTCCTGTAATGTTTTGCCAAGGATGTTTTGAAGAGATGGTTTTCTAGCTGCAAATTCTTTTAACTTTTGTTTATCGTGGAAGGTTTTAATTTCATCTTCCATCCTGAAGCTTAATTTCGCTGGAAACACAATTCTTGGTTGGAACCCATTTTCTTTCAGTGTTTGAAATATGTTATTCCAGGATCTTCTAGCTTTCAGAGTCTATGTTGAAAGATCAGCTGTTATCCTGATTGGCTTACCCCTAAATGTGATCTGCTTCCTTTCTCTTGTAGCTTTTAAAATTCTCTCCTTATTCTGTATGTTGGGCATCTTCATTATAATGTGTCTAGGTGTGGGTCTCTTATGATTTTGCACATTCGGCATCCTATAGGCTTCTAGGATTTGGGATTCTGTCTCATTCTTCAAGTCTGGGAAGTTTTCTCGTATTATTTCATTGAATAGATTGCTCATTCCTTTGGTTTGAAACTCTGTCCCTTCCTGTATCCCAATGACTCTTAAATTTGGTCTCTTGATGTTATCCCATATTTCTTGGATGTTCTGCTCATGGTTTCTTAACAGTCTTGCTGAGCTGTCTATGTTCTTTTCAAGTTGAAATACTTTATCTTCATTGTCTGATGTTCTATCTTCTAAGTGTTCTACTCTGCTGGTAATATTCTCAATTGAGTTTTTAAGTTGGTTTATTGCTTCCTGCATTTCTAGGATTTCTGTTTGTTTGTTTTTTATAACCTCTATCTCCCTGTATAGTTGATCTTTTGCTTCTTGGATTTGTTTATGTAATTCATTGTTGAAGTGATCTTTCATTGTCTGATTTTGCTGTCTGATGTCTTCCTTGAGACTCCAGATCATCTGAAGCATGTATATCCTGAATTCTTTATCTGACATTCCATCTGCTGCAGCTATTACCTCTTCTAACGTTGAGTTGACCTGCATTGCTTGTGGTCCTTTCTTTCCTTGTCTCTTCATACTGTTCGCGTTCCTTTCTACTTGGTGAAACTGTTGTGCTATTGAATTTCCCCCTATATATTTATATTGGTCTTGTATATTTGCAAAGTCTCCCTCGCAGGCGCGGGCGGCGGCTCTGCCCCTCCTCCAATTGGGGCAATGTGCCTACCACGCCGGCAGGCCGCTGGGCCTGCTCTGCCGGTCGGTAGCAGGTCCGCCTACCTTGCAAGCGTGGGCGGTGGCTCTGTCCCTCTGCGGGCCGCTAGGCTTGTTCTGTCGGTGGTCGCAGTTCTGCCTACTTTGCAGGCGCAGGCAGCGGCACTGCCCCTCTGCAGGCCTCTGGGGCTGTTCTGCCAGTGGGTCGCAGGTCCGCCTACCTTTCAGGCGCGGGGGGGCGATGGCTCTACCCTTCCTCAGGCCACTGGGCCTGTTCTGTCTGTCGGTTGCAGGTCTGGCCTGTTCTGTTGGTGGTCACAGTTCTGTCTACCTTGCAGGCGCGGGGGGAGGGGGCGGCTCTGCCTCTCAGCAGGCCGCTGCTCCTCTTCTGCCGGTGGGTCGCAGGCCCGCCTACCTTGCAGGAGTGATTGGAAGCTCTGCCCCTCCGCAGGCCACTGGGCCTTTTCTGTTGGTGGTCACAGTTCCGCTTACCTGGCAGGCGCGGGGGGTGGGGGGCGGCTCTGCCCCTCAGCAGGCCACTAGGCCTGCTCTGTGGGTGGTCACAGTTCCGTCTACCTTGCCAGCGCAGGGGGAGGGGGTGGCTCTGCCTCTCAGCAGGCCGCTGCTCCTCTTCTGCCGGTGGGTCGCAGGCCCGCCTACCTTGCAGGAGTGATTGGAAGCTCTGCAGCCCTTTTTATTTTGAGACAGGATCTCATTAAGTTTTTAAGGCTGGCCTTGAGCTTGTGATCCTCTTGCCTCAGCCTCCTGAACAGCTGAGATTACAGGTATGAGCCGCCACGCCCAGCTGCTTTTCTGTTTTAACGTTAACAGTTGCCTGGCCTTTCTTCTGTGTCAGTAAGTAATGGTACTATCGTTTGGATGAGGAAAGTCTCCCAATGCCCTCGGTATTAAAGACTTAATCCCCAGGTTCTGGGGCTGTTGGGAGGTGATGGAACTTTTAAGAGGTGGAGCCTAGTGGGAGGTCTTCCTGTTATTGGGGGTATGCCCATGAAGGCAAGAGTGGGACCCTGATCCTTTTCTATCCTTTTGTGTGTGTGGATGTGTCCTAGCCAGGAGGTAAACAACTTTGCTCCACCACAAGTTCCCTGCCATGATGTGCTGCCACACCATAGAACCAAAAGCAACAGGGCCCACTGACCATGAACAGAAACCTCTACAGATGTAAGCCAAGATAAACCTTTTTTCTCTGTAAACTGATTATCTCAGGTATTTCTTATAATAATGGAAAGGTGACTAACATACTCGGTCTAAACAGGGAGTTACTAAATAATGGCCCATAGGTCAAAACCAGGATGTGCTTTAAAAAAAAAAAATACCAGTTTTATTGAGATGTTGTTGATAAAATTTAGCCTTGTAAACTGTATAATTCAATGTTCTTCAGTGATTCTTTAAACTTACATTAAGTATCACCATTCATTTCAGAAAATGTTTTAATACCTGGTACCCATTAGCAACCCTTGTCTATTTTCTTCTCTCTTCCTGTTCTCTGGTAAAACTAATTACTCTCTATTTCTATGGATTTGCCATTCTGTGCACATCATATACCTGAAATAACATGACTTTTGGTGACTGGCTTCTTTGCATAATGTCTCCAAGATTCACCCATGTTTAGCATGTTCAGCTACTCTATTCCTTTTTATAGTCAAATAATATTAAATCATACAGATATATCACATTTTGTTTACCCATGAATCAGTTGGTGAACATTTGAATTGTTTCTACTTTTGAGTCATTAAGAATAATGTTGTTATGAATATTTTTGTACAGAATTTTGCATGGACATAAGTTTCCATTTTCTTGTGTGGTTTTGTGACTATATTCATAAACAATGTGGGTATATAGTTTTCTTTTGCGGTCTGTTTCTGGTTTGGGTTCGAAGGTAACACTGGTCTCTTAGAATAAGTTTAGAAATATACATGGTAGCACAGGAATATAGCCTCCCACCTTCCTCCTCCTTCACTGAGGACAGTTATTGCATTTACAGATGGACCCTTAGTCTGCATGACCAAGCTCTGTCTGTACCTTCAGCACCCTTTGCCTGCCTCTCAGGCCTAGGAATGAGTCATTGGAGGCAGAGGCTGCTCTCAAGATAGTAGAACTGGGAAACAGATCCATGTAGGGCTGTGAGTGGGTTCAGGACCTTTCAGTAGGGAATTCCAGCATCTCTCATGTCCAAATAGTTTAAAAGAGGGTGACAGACCTATTTAGTACATCCCCTTTGACCTGTAGGCTCTTTTCCCCATGGGAAAGGGAACAACCTAAGAGGCCCTGGCAATTATCTTCCATTATGGGTCACAGGTCTAAGGCTTCTACTGCCAGCCAGTTCACTCAGTACCTACAAATTAAATATTAGTCTTTCAGAAAAGTAGAGATGTATGCCAACATGATTTTTTGTATTTTTGAAAGTAGGGAGGAAAAATACCAGAGACAATCTGAATGTCATTCTAGGCTCTTCCTAGTATGAAAAAAAATATGCAGCTCTTAAAAATAATGAATGTAAGAAACATTAAATACAGTTTTTAAAAGCAAGTTTCAGTGAAATGTTTATGGTTATAATTTTAAACAACTTTTTTAAAAATCCATGTATATGTTTAGAAGTGTCTCTGTTGTTTGATCATGGACAAAGATAGGGCAGGACTCACCTCATAAGATTCAAAAAAGAAGTATAAGGAATGATGAGGTATTGGTTAAAAGGGAAAATGGACATAGCATAATTCTAAGTGAAAATATAAAACACAGATTATAAAATTCCTTTGTATCACAAAAAGCAATAAAATTTGAATATGTCTATGGACAAAGAATAGAATATAATATCACTATATTAAAATATTGATTTATTAAAGTGATAGAATTGGGCAATTTTGCTCTGAATTTTGTTGTTTGTACAATGAAGTGGTGTTTTTTTTTTAAAGAAAAGAGACTGGAATGTATAAATAGAAATTGAGAGGTAAATCAGTCATTCTATTTCCTCTTAGATTAATACTGTTCAATAGAAGCAGCTCCAAGGTCTGTAGCTAAAGAGGAAAGAAAAAAAAATTGGAGATGCTCCAATAAAAATCACAGATATGTGAAGAATTCAAGGATACATCCTTTTAAGAAGAATAAAAGGAACTGAACTTAAACAGCTTAAAGTTTTCTTTAAATGTAAAATTTAGAGATCTGAGTCAGTAATTTCTCATATCCTTTTAGATCTGACTATTTTTATTCTTAGACTAGTTCTGTTAGTCAACAGAGTGTCAACCACCTACAGCACCTAGAGTGGTGAACTAGACATATGCAGATATCAAGGAATATCTGACTGCATCATGAGTCCCCATTAATCCACAGTAATAAGAATTTCTTCCAGACAGATAAAGGAGGTATGCCCTTCCTCCACTGAATGAGAAAATAAATAGGCTTTAAACTGTAGCATGACAACTTTAGGATGCTGAACATTATCTGATAAATATGTAGTAAATAGGCAGGTGGTTAATACAAGACTGTAAAGTTCTCTCCCTGTAGACTTTTAGAATTAGGTTGTCACCCATCCTCCAGGATGGCATTAGAGAGATATCAGATAGCACAGAACTCTTTCAAGCTCCAAGTACATTCTCTCTTCATCAGTTTGTTATTCTAGAAGACATTTTCTATCTTTTTGAAACAACGTATAGTCACTGTTAAATTCGGTAGCACCAAAATTTGTCTGTACCCCCAAACAGGAATCAAAACAGACATCCTAGACTCGTCCTTCTCATTTGCTATTCCAGTCTAAACGGTTATGAAGTCCTGTTCCTTCTGTGCCTCCTAAATGTCTTTTGAGTCAAAATCTAATTCCCTTATATGCTACCCCTATTTCTGGGTATCCTATTTCTCATCATAGGATATGTAGATTGTTGTAAGAGCATCCTAGCTAATCTTCTTTTCTGTAATCTTGCTTATTCCTGTTCTTTTTCACAATTGCTGCCCCAAATTATGTTTTTTAAAAGTTAAAGTTCTTTAAATTGAAAAAGCATCTATCACCTCTTCATCTTCATTTCCCATCACCTGTACCTCTCTTCCACCCTAAACTATGACATTATGGAAGGACTGCAGTCCTCCTCACTTATGTATTCCTACACTTCTATGTGTGGGATCTTTTTTTTTTAAAAAAAAATAACTTTCTTCCTTCCTTCCTTCTTTCTTTCTTTCCTTCTTTCTTTCTTTCCTTCTTTCCTTCTTTCCTTCTTTCCTTCTTTCCTTCTTTCGTGCTGAGTTTCGAACCCAGTGCCTCACATGTGCAAGGCAAGTGCTCTACCACTGAGCCACAACCCCAGCCCTGTGTGGGTTCTTTTCCCCAGTATATTCCTTCTCTCCTTTCTTGCCTATTCAAATCAACTTTTGAGACCCTCTCAAATATTACTTCAAGTATTTCTCAAACTTTGACCTAAAAGCAAAAGACAGAAATAGCTATTTCTTCCTTTTTACGTTCAAGGTAGCTTGTGTGTGCTCCTAGCAATGTAAACTGCTTATTACTTTCTTTGGTAACTACATGATTATATGTGTGAGGGAGCTGAAATATTCTTGTGTTGATGTTCTTCACTCCCTACCTCCCCCCACATGCCACATGCCAAACAGCAGTTTTGGTTGGCCTAATTCTGAATCTTTTCTAGAGTGGAAGAACATAAAACAAGAACATAAAGGGAGAAGAAAAATGCAAGGATCTAGTGAAAATAGCTAAACCTATCAACAAACAAAGAACTTAGAGATAGGGAGTTTTGCCACCAGTACTGGAAAGTGTTTGAGAGGATTAGCATAGAATGGTCTCTGGGTAATTAGCCTCTTAATATAGCAAATTAAACTGAGATCCCTTTTAATATTATTTGAAAAGTACAAATAAATATTGACATAAACTTTTAACTACCATTCAGAAATTAAACTGCTTCCCACAGAGACTAAGCCATGTAAAACCGTAGGTTTTATTTAGGTCACATGTATTACTTGTCTCTTTTTCTAGTCCTTGTTTATTTCTCCAGTAGTGCTAGAGTTTGAATATAAATAGTGGTCTCAAAGGTCCATGTGTTAAAGGCTTGGTCCCTGGGATGGTGCTATGGGGAGATGCTGTTGACAAGGTGGGGCCTTATAGGAGGACCTAGGGTCATTGGGACTGTACTCTTGAAGGTGGTTGTGAGACCCCAATCAGTCAGTGTCTGCTTCTGGCTCATGACAAAAGCAGTTCATTCCTCCAAGTACGCTGCCTTCCTCAGAGGCCCAAAGCAATGGGGTTATCTGATCTTGGACTGCAGTCTCCAGAACTTTGAACCAAACTAAAATGTCTAAATTTATAAGGCATTTGGCTCTCAAGTATTTCATTATAGTAACAGGAAGCTGACTAACACAAGTATTTAAGCACAGTGCCTAAATGTATGAGTGGCACATGTGTAGGAGCATGTTATTTGCAGTCCCTTCTAAGAATATAGCCCAAGTTTCAAAATCATCATTAAAAGGAACATTTCCAGATGTTGTCACTTTGCTGAATACTAAGCACTGGGGTCATTGAGGCCATGCCAGCAGATAGAGGACTGTCTACAGGTTGAATATAGTTAGAGGGGCCTGGGTGAAAGGTCAGGTTGGAAAGACAATAGTCAAAGTGATAAAATTGTGGCAGGATATCTATTAAAGTGGCATCTAAGAGAAAGACAAGACAAAGGCTTAAAAGTAGAGTGAGTTATGAGGTCAGTGGTTACAGAGTACAAAGAGGATATCCAAGTCTAAGGTGCCAAATGAGTGATATGTGTTCAGCAATTTGGGGAGGGGAGACTCTTCAGAAAGTGCCTTCTTTTGGAGACAGTGCAGCTTTTAAAGACTTTGGTTGGGCTGTGCCTCATCCTGCTTCATCCCCCTTCCTACTCATTGGGCAGGGCAGCTCAGAGTATCCAAGGTAAGTTTTATAGTGCCTAAAACTGCTGCTGCCTTAGCACAAGTCATGTTAGTATACTAGTGCTGTCTTGGTAATGACTACATTCTACACTGTCATACACTTGTAGGAAAAACAAAATTTAGTAACAGTTGTTATCTCTAAAGTAAAACTCAGACTCCACAGTATACTTTTCCTGCCAATGGCCCTTTGTGGAACCAGTTACTAGAACCAGCTTCAGTAGGAGCTTTGAGGAACTCCAATGTTTATCAGTCAACCAATTTCATTTTCACATTTGGTCTTTTCTGAATTTCCATAACTACTTTTCCTCTTGAAATTTGAGAGAGAAAACAACATAAAACTGTGAAAATTATTTTTCAGATTCTTGATTTTAGTACTTCTATACATCAAAAGAATTTCTTTTCCAATACAGATGATGCAAATATAGGATCAGCTTTTTTTTTGGTCATTGTATGAAACTGAGTTCCATATCGTCATCACATATAATTATTTGTGCAGTTAGAAATTTAAAAGATTTGGCTTGAATCAGTTGCACAGGTATCATGTTTCTGCAAATATTTTCCCTATTTGAGCACTCCCCAGCCCCTATTTTGAAAAACTTAATATAATTGCACACTTTCTTCTTTTCTTTTAAATAGCCACCCAGGCTATTAATGCTTCAGAACCCAATACCATAGGTCAGCTGCATAACCAGAACGTGAGGGATTAGTTATGAATCAGAATGCGTTTTATCCCAGCTACAGAATGCAAAGGGTTACACTCTGCATGAAGCTACAGGGCTGTAGGTGGGGAAGAGAAAGTGGTCATGGGATATTCCTTGCCTGTCAGCGTTCAGGAGCACTTAGCCTTTATCTTCCTACTGGGAGCAAGGTTATTGGAAATTCTCCTTCCACTTAGAAAATAGAAGACAAGGGTCTTTGCTACGGGAATTAGAGGGAAGTGAGTAATAGTTCTAATTCACTTTGGAATTCTTTCAAAGCATGTGTTATAAGAACACAAATGATTTCTTATATTATTAAACTATGTTCCTGTCGTTGATAACTCTCCAAGTAAAGCCTTTCTTAATCAAGGTTTCTGGATATTGTAAGCCATTAAGTAACTAGAGAATTTTGCCATATCATGAGGGCGAAGCCAACAGTTTGCAAAACCAGCTCTGGTTAAATGACCTTTGTCCTCTTTCCCCATGGTATGCATTAGTATATACTGCCTGCTAGATAAAAGTGAAAGGGAATAAATAAGGTGGAGAGAAAGGCAGGAAAAATCATTTAAAGCACAAACCCCAAAGTTCACATTGAAATGGAGGGGAGAAACCAGGTGTGGTGTAGTGACAAAAGATTTGTGCTTGATAGAATCAAGCCCATTCATGTGGGAAGGAAAAATAAATCCTTGGCTGAGTTATAAGAGAGAAATGAAGTCAGGGATTGGAAACAAGAATGAATGTGGAAAGGAATTTGATCATGTTTTGACATGGGCTCTGGGCTGTGCAAAATTAAAGTACCACATTTTTAGACTAATGCTATAGAAGATGACATTATTTCTCTTGTTCCTTTTCCCAGTTTATTTCATCTGTAAAAAAAATAGTTCTGGGAACCCCAAATTAGCTGATTTCTACTATTAAGCTACTCTTAAGTGAATAACTAATGACAGAGAATATAAATGGCTGGTACTCTCATTTTAGTTGCTACAACTATTTATTTCCAAAGAGAGATTTTTTTTTTAGACTTCTCCATGAACCTAAGTATGTGTCATAAACTGTTTGAACTCTCACCAGTGTTCTTATCAATATCAGTTAAGAGCTCAGTTTCCTGGATTTTTCCTCTTTCAGTTTCTTCCTCCTATCCGCCCCCCTACTTTCTCTATATCAGCTTTTCTCAAAAAGTAATCCACATATTCTTGATGACCCACAGACTCTTTCTTTTAATGCCTTTTCCATTGATGCTGCCAAGGCAAGTTTTATAGTAGGTAAAACCGCTGGTGTCTTAGCAGCAAGGTCAATGTACTCACCAGAACAGGACTGGCTGCCACACACTTGAAATAAAAAAAAATAAATAAAAAGATACGATAAAAAGTACTAATTCTATGAAAACTTAGTCCTTGAAGAAATGATGGCACACATACAGCACTTGTGATGCTTACTGAAATATGTGGGTTTGAACACTGTTTGCTGGAGTGGCTGATTGAATCAGCTGCTTTTTTCACAGATTACTATTTTTACTTAAAAATACAACTGATGAGATGAACTATGGTAATGCAGATGAGAGTATTTAGCAGGCATTTTCCTGGAATTAAATGAAAGCCTTTCACTTGAAGGAAAACAACTGATGATATTTTAAAATGAATTAATAAGTATTATTAAATCTTTCAGTGTTCATTTCTAATAGCATAAACATCAGTAGGTACAACTCACACAAACGACAACTCTTTGAGGTCCTCAGTGATTTTTTTTTTTTTTTTTTTTTTTTTTTAGAGTGTCAAAGGATCCTGAGACCAAAAATTTTGAAAATAGTGGTTTTATAGAAATGTTTCCAAAGCGGGTTCTTCAGAATTTTGGTCCTTGGGAGGCCCTAATTCTACCCTATTCAATATGGTAGCCAGTAGCCACATGAGATTTAAGTTTGCTAAAATTTCAGTTGTGCATGGGCACTGGTCAGTGGCCCAACATAGCTATCAGATGATAGAACATTCCCATCACTAGAATAATGATGCCATGGTCAGGGAAGTTTGCTTACTTCTACTTCTTGTGGATTAACCAGATTCATTAGCAGCCAAAGGTTCTACAAAGTTCTGAGAGGAGAAAATACTGCTTCATTTTGTTTAAACATTTTGAATATAATTTTGAATACAAAATTTTACTTTTCAGATGACACTTAGTCCTATCCTTTGAAGCATACTTGGAAAATGCATTTTTCCAATATTTATATTTTAACTATTTAGTATGAGGTTTCATTATAAGCAAATTTGAGTACCTGCTTTGGATGTTAGTCAGTTTTGCATCACTTTGACCAAAAGACCTGACAACAGCAACGTAGAGGAGGAAAATTTTATTTTGGTTTATGGTTTCAGAGGTTCAGCCTATGGCTGGCCAACTCCATAAGTCTGGATCCAAGGTGAGGCAAAACATCATGGCAGAACGGTGTGACAGAGAAAAGTAGTGCAGGACATGGCAACTAGGAAGCAGACGCCTCCATTCACTAGGGGCAAAATATACCTCCAAAACAACCTCCCAGTTACTTACCTCCTCCAGCCATACCCTATGTGCCTTCCGTGACCGCTCTGTTAATCCTATTGGTGAATTAATCCACTGTTAGGTTAAAGCTCTCATAATCTAGTCATTTCCCCTCAGAATGTTCTTAAGTTTTCTCACATATGAGCTTTGTGTGGATCCCTTATATCTCAACCATAACATGTCGATTGATATAAATAATATATTAAATTATAAAAACCTATCATCAAATTCTGAATTCCATTCCTTGGCTCACCCCCAACTGGAAACTTTGCTCTATTACTGTGTATTCCAGTTCAGATTGCTTTTTTTATTATTTCTGAATTTTCAGTCTAGGTGATATTTACCATCGGATTATATACTTGGGTTTCTTGCACAGAGTCAGAGAGACTATACTCCTGATTAAGAATCTCTGTAACTTCTAAGTATACCCACCAATCAATAATATGTTGCAAGCATTAGGAGTTTTTTAAGTAAATCTTTAATTTTAGAGTAGTTTTATATATAGAAAAATTGTAAGAGTCACAGAGAGTTCCCATTATATCCCATACCCAGCCTCCCTCGCTACTGTGATTCGTCTTCAAGCTTTACTTTTAAAGTTTCTAATATAAAAAGTAGGTTTATTTATTATTTTCTAAGTTAAAATAATAATATTCAATATGCCACCCCACAAATACAAATCATAGTTCAATAATAATTATGAATGTGAATGACCTAAATTCATCAATTAAAAGACATAGATTGACAGATTGCATTTTTAAAAAGGCCCAACAACATGCTGCCTTCAAGAGACTCATCTCACAGAAAAAGATATCCACAGCCTGAAGGTGAAAAGGTGAGGAAAAACAACACTCACAGGGACCAAGTAAACAAGCAGGCGTTTCTGTCTTCATATCAGATAAAGTGGACTTCAAACCAAAGCTAGTGAAAACGGATAAAGAAGGACATTTAATACTGATTAAGGGAACCATACATCAACAAGACATAACAATCCTAAATATATATGTCCCAAACAATGGGGCAGCTATATATATCAAACAAACCCTTTTCAACTACAAGAATCAAATAGATCACAACACGATAATATTGGGTGAGTTTAATACACCTCTCTCACCACCAAATAGATCTTCCAAACAAAAACTAAACAAAGAAAATATAGAACTCAATAATACAATCAATAAGTTAGACTTAATAGACATATATAGAATATTCCATCCAGCAAGGAGCAAATACACTTTCTTCTCAGCAGCACATGGATCCTTCTCCAAAATAGATCGTATGTTATGCCACAAAGCAAGTCTTAGCAGATACAAAAAAAAGAGATACTACCCTACACTCTATCTGACCATAATGTAATGAAATTAGAAATCAATGATAAAATAAATAATGAAGCTACTCCAACTCCTAGGGACTAAATAATATGCTGTTGAAGGACCCATGGATAACAGAAGACATCAGGGAGGAGATAAAAAAAATTCTTAGAGGTAAATGAGAACTCTGATACAACTCATCAAAACCTATGAGACACTATGAAGGCAGTGCTAAGAAGAAAGTTCATTGCATGAAGTTTGTTCATTAAAAGAAGAAAAACTCAACAAATAAACCACCTGATGTTACAGCTCAAAGCCTTAGAAAAAGAGAAACAAACCAACACCAAAAGTTGTAGAAGAAAGGAAATAATTAAAATCAGGGCAGAAATCAATGAAGTTGAAACAAAAGAAATAATTCAGAAAGTTGACAAAACAAAAAGTTAATTCTTTGAAAAAAATAAATAAAATTGACAAACGCTTAGCCATCCTAATGAAAAGAAGGAGAGAGAAAACTCAAATTACTAAAATTTGTGATGAAAAAGGAAATATCATGGAAGACACTATTAAGTACAGAAGACAATTAGAAACTATTTTGAAAATTTATGCACCAGTTAAATAGAAAACCTTGAAGACACCAACAAATTTCTAGAGGCATATGATCAACCCAAACTGAATCAAGAGGAAATACACAATATAAACAGGTCAATTTCAAGCAAGGAAATAGAAGACTCCATTAAAAGCCTACTTAGAGGATCCAGAAAACTTCTAGAATTTATAAATGAGTTCAGCAAACTGTCAGGATTTAAAATCAATAGCCATAAATTAAATGCATTTTTACATATCAGTGATAAATCCTCTGAAAGAGAAATAGGAAAATTACCCATTCATAATAGCCTCAAAACAAATAGAATACATGGGAATCAACTTAACAAAAGAGGTGAAAGACCTCTACAATGAAACTACAGAACACTAAAGAAAGAAATTGAAGAAGACCTTAGAAGATGGAAAGATCTTCCATGCTTTTGGATAGGTAAAATTAATATTGTCAAAATGGCCATACTACCCAAAGCGCTATACAGATTCAATGTGATTCCAATTAAAATACCAACATCATTCCTTATAGAAAAAGCAATCATGAAATTCATTTGTAAAAATAAGAGACCCTGAATAGCCAAAGCAATCCTTAGTAAGAAGAGTGAAGCAGCAGGCATCACAATACCAGACCTTAAACTAAACTACAGAGCTATAGTAACAAAAACATCATGGTATTGGCACAAAATAGACATGTAGACCAATGGTACAGAATAGAAAACACAGAGAAAAACCCACCTAAATACAGTTATCTCATACTAGACAAAGGAGCCCAAAACATACATTGGAGAAAAGATAGCCTCTTCAACAAATGTTGCTGGGAAAACTGGAAATCTATATGCAGCAAAATGAAACTAAACCCCTACCTCTCACCATGCACAAAATTCAACTCAAAGTGGATCAAGGACCTAGGAATTAGACCAGAGACCCTGCACCTAACAGAGGAAAAAGTAGGCCCAAATCTTCATCACGTCAGATTAGGCCCTGGCTTCCTTAACAAAACTCCTAAAGCACAAGAAATATAGTCAATAATTAATACATGGGATGGATTCAAACTTAAAAGCTTCTTCTCAGCAAAAGAAACAATCAATGAAGTGAAGAGAGAACCTACATGTTAGGAGCAAATTTTTGCCACACTCATGTCAGATAGAGCACTAATTTCCAGGGTATGTAAAGAACTCAATAAACTTAACACCAAAAAACAAACAACCCAATCAATAAATGAGCTCAGGAGCTGAACAGACACTTCTCAGAAGAAGACGTACACTTAATCAATAAATATATGAAAAAATGTTCGACTTCTTTAGTAATTAGAAAAATGCAAATAAAAACTACTCTAAGATTTCATCTCTTACCAGTCAGAATGGCAGTTATCAAGAATACAAACAATAATAAGTGTTGGCAAGGATGTGGGGGAAAAGGCACACTCATACATTGCTGATGGGACTGAAAACTGGTACAACCAATCTGGAAAGCAGTATGGAGATTCCTTGGAAAATTGGGAATGGAACCACCATTTGACCCAGCTATCTCACTCCTTGGTGTATACCAAAAGGACTTTAAAATCAGCATATTATAATGACACAGCCATATCAATGTTTATAGCAGCTCAATTCACAATAGCAAAACTGTGGAAGCAACCTAGGTGCCCTTCAACAGATGAATGGATAAAGAAACTGTGATAAATATGCACAATGAAATATTACTCAGCATTAAAAGAGAATAAAATTATGGCATTTGCAGGTAAACGAATGGAGTTGAAGAATATTATGCTAAGCAAAGTAAGCCAATCCCCAAAATCCAAAGGCTGAATGGTCTCTCAGATAAGTGGTTGCTGATCCATAATGGGGGAGGGCATGGGAAAAATGGAGGAACTTTGGGGCAAAGGGGAGGGTGGGGAGAGGAAGGGATATGGGGGCAGGAAAGATGGTGGAATGTGATGGACGTTATTACCCTAGATACATGTATGACTGCACATATGGTGTGACGCTACATCGTGTACAGATAAATGAAAAGTTGTGCTGCAATTGTGTATAATGAATCAAAATGCATTCTGCTGTCATATATACCTAATTAAAATAAATAGGTTAAAATAAAAAAAATAATAATAATATTTGAGCATGTTTCTTTAAACCACACATACGCCTATACCCCACTAGGAAAGCCATTACTCAAGGCTGTCCTGGAGCATACTGAGCCGAGGTTCCAAATCATTAGCTCACAGTCATTTCACTTAAGCCCAACAATCCTTGCACACACTTTTTCTGGTAAGTGAGCAGCTGGGCTGGTGCCTGGTCCCTGAACTGGCCATGCTGGCTAGAAATTATGGGGCCTCCAGAAAATGGGGGTATTGAGACCCGCGGCCTAGACGGGGGTCAGGGAACTAGAGCAGTAAAAATGTGAAGTAAAGCTTCAAAGTGAAAAATTAGCAGTGGAGGACAAGTAAAACAGAGGCAGAAAGCTTAAAAAAAAATCTAGAAGGAAAATCAATGCAGACAAATAGACAACACTGGATGGCTTGTAGATAGATTCATGAGTTAGGAGGGAACAGTTGAGGACACTTACAGTTATGGATGAATTGTGCATCCTCTATAAGAAAATGGTTGATTAAAATAGCATGCATATTGATTTAATTTACACACTGCTTTTTCCTCTCATAAGAGAAATGTATGTATATTCATATTTACATTTATGAATGAATATACAAAAATAATCTGGAAGGATATGCACCAAACTATAGTCAGTGGTTATTTGTGGGAGTAGAAGCAGGGGTTGGGAATAGAATAAGGTAAGATGAAGGGAATGTTTCACTTCATTCTATAGTTCAGTTGTTTACAGAATATAGGAATGTATTACTTAGGTAATTACCTGTGCCTACTAGAAGAAAAAGTAGGTCAAAATCTCCATCCTGTTGGCTTAGGAACTGAATTCTATAACAAGACTCTAAAAGCACAAGAAATAAAATAAAAAATCAGTAAATGGGATTTTATCAAACTAAAAAGCTTCTTCAGAGCAAAGAAAATAATACAAAACAATGAAGAGAGAGCCTACAAAATGGGAGAAAATCTTTGCCACCTGCACCTCAGATAGAGCATGAATCTCCAGAATATATAAAGAACTCAAAAAATTTAACACCCCCAAAACAAACAACCCAATCAATAAATGAGCAAAGGAATGGAATAGTCACTTCACAAAAGAAGAAATATGGTCAGTCAACAAATGTATGAAAAAATGTTCAACATCACTAGCAATTAGAAAACTGCAAATTAAAACTACACTCAGATTTCATCTCATTCCAGTCAGACTAGCAACTATCAAAGAGTACAAGTAGCAATGTAGGCTGGGGTTATAGCTCAACGGTAAAGCGCTTGCCTCCCACATGTGAGGAACTGGGTTTATTCCTCGGTGCCACATAAAAATAAATAAAATAAATAAAGATATTGTGTCCATCTTAAAAAAATACAAATAACAATAAATGTTGGTGAAGATATGAGGGAAAAGGTACACTCATGTTGCTGGTGGGACTGCAAATTGGTGCAATTATCTGGAAAACAGTATGGAGATTCCTCAGAAAACTTGGAATGCAACCACCATTTGACCCAGCTATCCCACTCCTCAGCATATACCCAAAGGACTTAAAATCAGCATACAATAGTGACACAGCCACATCAATGTTCATAGCAGTTTAATTCATAATAGCTAAGCTATGGAACCAACCTAGGTGCCCTTCAACAGATAAATGGATAAAGAAAATGTGGTACATATCAACAATGGAATATTACTCAATCATAAAAAATAATGAAATTATGGCATTTGCTGATAAATGGATGGAACTGGAGGCTTTCATGCTAGGTGAAATAAGCCAATCCACAAAATCCAAAGGCCAAATGTTTTCTCTGGTAAGTGGATGCTGACTCACAATAGCCAGAGGAGGGAGGAGTGGCGTTTCACTGGATTAGACAAGGGGAGTGGGGGGCAGGGAAGGGGGATGGGAATGGGAAAGACAGTAGAATGAGTTGAACATAACTTTCTTATGTTCATATATGAATATATGATCTGTGTAACTCCATATCATGTACAATCACAAGAATGGAAAGCCATACTCCATGTGTGTATGATATGTCAAGATGCATCTACTATCATGCATAACTACAAAGAACAAAATTTTTAAATTCTTTTTTTAAAAAAGGAAACAAAAATAAAAGTAATACAAGTTTTCTATAAAAAAAAAAACAATATTGGGAAATATTGAAAAACATATGGGAAAATTTTCAGGGTGTCCTGGCTAAGAGAAAAAATAAATAGATATTTGTATGTGTATGTGTATGCAAAACATAAAATTCATGTGAAGGTGGTCTCCTACAGCATCATCTTTGGGAGATTAATATTTTATTAAAAAATATTAATTTTTTAAATTAATATTTAAAAAAGGGAACCCCCTTTGCCATAGTTTTTGAAAATATGACTTAAAGTTTATATATTATTCCATTTCATGGATCTGAAATACCATGAGGTATTTCATTTATCTCCTATGGGCAGACATTTAGGTTGTTACAAGTTCGACCTTTGTAGATTGTATATAAACATTTTTGTGGTCAAATATTGAACCACAGGTCTGCCTCAAAATAAATTTCACACTTAAGATAAAGACTAGGATGTGGGAGAGCTGACACTCAGAGTAGAGCCACTCTGTCCTCATCCTGTTACCTTCTCATAGCTTCCAGTGATTGCCCTGTCTCCACAGGACTCATCAGTGTCAACAATGAGGAGCAGCACAGAGATACTGAGCCTCTTGCCAAATTTGATAGACAAGATCAAAATCTTATCTGTTCCATTTCCCCTCTTTTCAGCTAAGACAAAATTGAGACTTTTTTTTTCATTTAAGAATTTTGAATAAAACAAAACAATATCTACAAAATGTAATTTTCTGCTGCTAATGGAACTCCTAGCCAAAGATTACCCTTCAGGGTAACTATTATTGAGTCAGTTTAGTCACTTCCTTCCTGACCTGTTACAGATAGTAATTGCCTGGTTCCTCCCAGAACCAGATTCCAGATCTCCTCTGCAGCTCTCAACCTCAGGTGTGCACTCGCCCCACCCCATTCCCCAGGGACTCCAGCTGTAAACGCAGCACTTTTCTACTCTGTTGTAACCATTGGTTTCTTTTTCTTGTCCACTAGGCTAGACAGACTGATGGTGAAGACAGAGGCAGTATCACCTCCATAGCCGCAGTGGTTAGCATGGGACCAGAACCTAGTTGATGTAAGTCCTGGATGAATGTGTGAATTAAGCATGAACTAACTAACACATGGATCCATTCATAAATGAATGAATGAGTCAGAAAATCATGACAAGGAGACATGGAACCTATTTTTCCATCTCCAGATCTGAAAAGGGAACATTTTCCTACCTCTGGGTACTTAACATTTACATCTGAATGAGTAGTTTATTTCTCAGGCATGGGTGCTTACAAAATAGGTGTTCATAAGTTGGAGTATGCTGCTGTGCTGAGTACAGTTTGAGTCTGTCCCCTATAGTCTATGTGTTGAAATCTAATCCGTATTGTGAGGTGTGAAGAG
Organism: Marmota monax; assembly: GCF_021218885.2. Lineage (NCBI taxonomy): Eukaryota > Metazoa > Chordata > Mammalia > Rodentia > Sciuridae > Marmota > Marmota monax. Next base: position 29,162,007 of record NW_026692781.1, on the reverse strand, counting down.
GATGGAAATTTAATCCAATTATTGTGTTTACAGGTGTGACCTTTGGGGCAAGGGTGATTAAGTAGGTAAGGCTATCAGGACGGAGCCCTCAGGTGACTCTTTATAAAGAGACGAGAGACCAGAGGAGACACACATACACACACTCACTCCTGCCTCCTGCCATGTGACGCCCTGCACTATTTTGGGATTTTGTCAATAAAAAAAGCCATCACCAGGTAGAAGGACATGATGGGAGGAGAAGGTTGGGGATGTGGGGATAGGAAAGGCAGTAGAATGAAACGGACATATTACTATATGTGTATATGTAACTACATGACGAATATGATTCTGCAACATGTACACTCAAAAAAATGAGAAATTCTATCCCATCAATGTAAGATATATCAAAGTGCATAAATGCATTCTACTGTCATGTATAACTAATTAAAACAAAAATTTAGAATTAAAAAAAAAACACTGAGGACTGGGGTTGTGGCTCAGTGGTAGAACTCTTGCCCAGTATGTGTGAGGCACTGGGTTCGATCCTCAGCACCACATAAATAAAATAAAGGTATTGTGTTCATCTCCAACTTAAAAAAAAAAATCATTGGGGTTGGAGATGTAGCTCAGGGTAGAGTACTTGCCTAGTATGTGCAAGGCCTTGTGTTGAAACCCCAGCATCACAACACCACATGTGTGTGTGCTAGCATACGCACGTGCACACAAGCACGCACGCGTGCGCGCGCACACACACACACAGAGTTATTCTTCATGTTTGAAGAGTGAGACGAGGTCATCAGCATAGGTCGGAGCACCATGAGTCCCAGCAGTGTCCATTGCTGGCCTGGATGACCCTTCCTTCAGTCTGCCCATATTCAAGGCTGATTATGGGGCAGAGTTTGAATGATAAAAATCAGTCTCACCTTGAGTAGACACACAGTGTGCTCAAGATTCAAAGAAGCAGTGTAAATCCCTGTTTATTTCTCATCACCACATTTGGAGGAGCCTGTGAAAGACAAAACAATGCTATGAAATCCTTATACCTGTTACAGTGTCTCACAGCTTACTTCTACCAAGGCCTAGCTTGGTAAGAAGGAGAAACCAATAGAACCGCTTCTGCCCCAGAAATCATGGCAGACTCTAAACACAGCCTTGTTAGTTTAATCTAACGCATGAAATGTTATTCCATGAGGACAATGTTAAGATATTGTTTATTTAGATTAATAAAAGTATGATGAAGAAATTAAAAAAAGAATCACCAGATGCATCCCTCAACTTTAGACGCTCAGACCATGTTCCAATAAAAACCTTTTTTTGTATAACATAAACTGCCTCAAATATTTCATTACAGTAACACAAAACAGACTGACACAAATGTCTGCATCTTTGAGTAATGTCCTGAAAAATCAAACAAGCATTTCTTTTTTCCTCCCTAAGAACAAAATGGCAGTTATAAGTGAAAATAAGAATATGAGGTAAGGCCTTTATTGACAGGTCTATTTTAAAAATATTTTTTAGTTGTAGTTGGACACAATACCTTTATTTATTTATCTTTATGTGGTGCTGAGGATCAAACCCAGTACCTCACACATGCTAGGTGAGTGCTCTACCACTGAGCCACAACCCCAGCCCCTTAACGGGTCTTTTAGAAACAAGAGACACATTCCCTAATTTAACTAGTCGGTGCTTTGATACAAATGTGGTGAGTATGTAGAGAAACAGGTTATTGGTGGGAGTGCAAACATTTTGGAAGTAATTTGGGAAATATATTAAAAATTATAAATATATATAACATCTTGCCAGGAAATTCAATACCTAGAGGTTAATCTCCCAGAATGCTTACATTAAGCATAAATATGAATATAGAAGGATATTATAGTACTATCTTTAAAAATAAAAAATTGGAAATAACCCAAATGTCCACCAATGGAAAACTGGATAAATAAGTAATGTTTCATCATATTGTGGGATAAGATACAGGACTTTTAAAAAAGGATATAGACCTTTATTTACTGCCTTGCAGAGACATGCAATTTAAATTATTTGGTAATGAAAGTCAAATTGCAGAACATTTACATACATATTTTCAGATTCTAGGAAGAAAATATGTATGTATGGGGAAAGACATTGAGAATATATTGCAAATTTAATAGTGACTACCTCTGGGAGGTAGGAGTGTGCCGGGTTTCTGTTCTCGCGACTAAAAGGCTCAGGGTTTACTCCAGTTGAACTGGGATGAATGGGCTGCGCAAAATAACCACATAAGAGACACAAATACCTTTTTCTTTGGGGTCACTGTGATGGCTTCTCTGACCTTAAGGGTCCACAGGAAGAGAGAGAGAACGAGAGCACACGCTGACCCCTTTTATTGAGGAGAAGCTATTCAAATGAGGCAAGGGGTCAGGTTTCAGGGGGCTGAGTCTATCTTCATGATGTCCACTGTCAGCAGGTTGACTGACACCTGGGTAAGCCACACCCATGGGCACAGTAAGAGAAGGGGACACACACAAGGCACTTCCATGGAAGATTCTATCCTAAACAGGGCAAGGGGTTATATTACAAAGGAACAGGTGAGCATAGCTTCACCCATGGGGCTGTAGCAAGACACACCCATGCACAAGACACCTACCCTCGAACCCAAGAAGGGTGGGGAAAGCTCTGCCACATTTCTGTGACTGAGCGCCTCAGCACCCAGCCAGGGAGTGTGACTCAGTCAAGTGCAAGTTTGGTCTCCCACAGGAGTGAAAGAGATCTTTGTTATCTTAATTATTTTGTAGTTTAAAAAATTATTTACAACAAATAGATATTACTTTTTAAATAAGCAATTTAGAAAGAAAAACAATAAGCCAGGCACGGTGGGACATGCATATAATCCTAGTGGCTTGGGAGATTGAGGCAGGAGGATCGCCAGTTCCAGGAACCCCAAGAAAATTTAGAAAGACACTGTCTCAAAATATAAAATAAAAATGGCAGGGTGTATCTTGTTGGAAGAGGATTTCAGGGTTCAATCCCCAATACTGTAATAAATTGATTAATTAATTAATAGCCACTTGCTACTATTTCAAGTCATAAACTGAGAATTTACCCATTAGATTTCAGAAAACTTTATCAATTGTAAATATTTCCTTTGAGGTTATTTAAATGATGGAAGAAAATGAGAAAAATACTAGCAATTTCAAAATTTGAGCTACTTGATCTACATTTTGGTCATAGGTACTTGGTACCAACTATTGGGGAAATCATTGCCCTTAGTCTCATGTTGTATTCTTTTTCACAGTAGAATAGAAACTTGCCAATGGGATTGTTCTTAAAGGCAACAAAACTCTGTATCCTCACCCACATAGTGGGTCAGACTTGGTGTTGGTTAGATTTATTTTAGCAGTAACTCTCCCCTAGTAAACCCCTTAGTCTGAGGCCTGCAGTCTGTTTTGTTTGTATTTTGGTTTATTTGTCCTTCAAAATTGCTATATGTTCTCCCTGAAAACATGATTTCTCAATCTGGTTGGGTTGACTCCTTTTCCTGACCACATTTTATGCTTTTGCCTGGCATTTTCTAGAGCTAACATATCAGATTCTTTACAATTTCTATGAAAATTAGCTGCCACTTTTGACTCGGTACCACATCTACCTCTAGACAACTTCAAGTTTCATATTATTCAGATTTATCTGCAAATAACTAAAGCAATCAATACCAACATTTGACTATCAGTCTTGGGCTGGCAGAAGAGTAGATAAAGTGCACTGAACTGTTACTCTGTGCTTTATTGCCATAGCTCTGGGCAGAATCTTCAAGTGCTTTCACTTTATATGCCAGATTCTAGGCCAAACATTTAAAGAACGCTCTATAATGCAATAGGCCAAGTCAGCTGAGTCCAGACACTCAGTACAAGTATAATCACTAACACCCAATAAGTGTTTGTTCTCATTGACATGTCCCAGTGCTTTATTTTGGTAACAAGGTGGAGCAGAGAAAAGGGGTAATGAGGATGCCAAATGGGTTTTGAGACCCTAAAGCTCCAGAAAAAAAAACAATTTTCATGAAGAAGCCTTGCTTTGGGGCTCAAATGTCTAAAGGTAGCATAGAATTGAGGAGGGCATTTTCCCCTGCCTCCATGTAGAATCCAGCATTGTTCTGGCACATAAGATCTGAGGCTTTAGGGACATTAGAAGATAGTGTTCTTAGCACTTTCTCAGTCTGGTGTTTCATGTGGACTTTCTTTGCGGAGGCAAGGGTAAAAAAAAAAAAAATTCTTCCAGCCATTTTCCAGCAGTGAATGTTGACAAATGAGAACAGGAGCAGACAAGGAAAAATAATATGGATGCCCCAAGAGAGCCAGGGGAGATACCTGTAAGACTCTGCTGTATCCCTTCATACAACAGGTGATAGGTACACCCTCGGAGTTCCTCTGCATGGAGTAACAGCTGGCTGTGACATAAAGCTAAGAAAAGAAGGTGGTGAAAAAAAAACACATTACACAGTAATTTCAGAAAGCCGGAGTGGGACAGCTCTTCAAACGTAGGGGTCGAGCTGTCTGCATTTGCTTTATTATATATTGGGAAACTTCAAAGGTTTTCCATAGAATGTTCTTCTCCAAATAAGGTAGGAGGTGGGCTGTCCGGACCCAATGGGTTATGCCCAATTCTGGAGCTATGAGAGCTGTCCCACTAGTGGAATGAGGGCAGAAATCTCTTGCCTTGGGCAGTCTACACACGGGAATGCTGGGGTCGTTCCCAAGGGGAGACCTAAGTCCCCCATGGCTCGGTACTGAGTAAAAGACCATTCAAGTAGCTTCACAGGTGGCTCCCCACAGTGCTCAGTACAGATTTAATGGGGGCGACGGCCAGTTTCTCATTGTGGGGGTTCTTCTTCCTGCCGAGGAGGGTGTAAGCCACCCAAAAACCTAAAGTCTCAAATAATTAGTGAAGAACAAAACACAAATAGTAGAAATATATTTACATGAAGCAGAGCCCCTGATGGATGTAGTCCACATTGGTGCTGGAATTAGACAAAAGAAAGATGGCGCTAGTGATTTATTTAAGGGGGGTACATTAATAGCAGGGATAAGGTTTCAAGGGTGGAGTCTTGCTTCCTTATGTCTTGCAGTCAGCAGGTTGATTGACATCTTGGTAGGTCACACCCATCTCAGGTGCTGTGTGGGCCACAGCAGAGCGGGATAGAAATTTGCACTGTCCCTGGGCAATTGACCAGAGAAAATGTCCACTGGTCATTCCCAGACACCAGATGTTTCTATCCACTAGGCTTCAATGCGTGGTGACCCACACACAGTCCATGAATGGCTCATGACACATTATTTGAATGGGTGAATGATTCCATGTAGGGATGAAAGCTGAAATATGGCTTTGTAAAAAGTATGACCACATTTGTTTCTACTGTAAACACAGGTGATAACTAGAAATATTTTCTAAATCACAATTAGTGAAATAATTTATTAACTAGGTGACCTGCAGGCTATTTATTTTTTTATGGCAGGAGTAACATTTATAAATAGGGTTGTATCCACTGTGGTTAGATTTTTCTATATGCAATAGGATTTGTAACCCAAGACTGAAATTATCCTGTTTTTTTTTAAAACATAGACAATATATTTAGAGACAAAAATTCTGCAGATACAATATGATTTACTGAGCATTTATATCCTCTTCCTGGATTAATTGAAACTGAAGCCAAATGTGGGATCACTTAAGATTATGAGTGCAAAGATGTAGATTTTGAATAGAGTCTGTTCAGTTATAACTAATGAGCTCCCTTCTAGTTTTCTCAGACCTGACTTATCATACAATTTTATGTTTGCATTTTAAATTTTGTTTCTAGATGAGATCTGGACTAAAGAGGAGAAGGAATGAAAAAAGGTAGATTGTATTTGGCTTTGAAGGTCAGGCAGTCAATTTGGCAGCCGGGCTTATATAACCTTTAACTTCTCCTAATTAGAAATGGTCTATGTACCTGACTCTCCCTATGATGCCAATTTGCCACAGAATCTGCTTGTAGCCTCCTTGTGAGAAGTCAATTTGAAACCTTACCCAACAAAAATAACAAAAGCTCTAGTTCCTGAAATAAGTTATCCTCCCCGACTTATTGTTAGGCGGGAGTTTTAACCCAACTTCATTTTAAACTTATTCATCTTGATTAATATACTCCCCATTCAATCATCCCCCCCCGTTCTTCTACAAATAGATCAAACTTCCTTCAACCTTCAGAAAGAAGCCAATCAGAGAGGAAATAGTTTTTTCTCTCGCTGCTGTCAGAAAGTAACTTTTTTTTATATCCACTTTCAGATAAATGTCTAAAAATCTTCTTTGTAATTGTTATTATCAGATAATAGCACATTTTTTTTTTTTTCATGTAGACTTTCTTAGCAGAGGCAATGGTCAAAAATTTCTTCCAGTCATTTGCCAGCAGTAAATGTGGACAAATGTGAACTGGGGCAGACAAGCAAAAATACTACGGATGCTACAAAAGGGCCAACTTAATTAACAATTAAGTTGACATCCTGTTGAATAATGGTTGTGATAAATTAATCAAGTATCTTTAGAACAAGAAAATGGAAAATAAAGGGAGATTTCAACTCATATTTTAAAACTTGAGGCTCAATTTATTTTAATATAAAATTTCAGGATAATGTGCTGCAGAGTGAATGTGTCCATGTGTGTTAGTTTTTCATCGCTATGACCAAAATACCTGAAAAGAACAACTTAGAGGAGGAAATAGTTTCAATCCATGGTTGGCAAGACTATAAGGCAGAAACATCATGGCAGAAGCAGGAAGAGGAAGAAACTGTAAGTTCATGGAGGCCAGGAGGCAAAGAGTAGAAGGGACCAGGAACATGATAAACTCTTCTAGGGAACACACCCAGTGACCTACTTCCTCCAACTTAGGTCCCACTTCCCAATAATCCATTTAAACTATTAATCCATCAAATGGATTAATCCACTGATGAGGTTAGAGCCCTTATGTTTCAATCATTTCCTAAAAGCTTCAACATAGAACATTGCTGCACTGGGGACAAAAACATAATCATGGTTGTATGGCTTCATTGCTATGGGCCTCTGATGAGGCAGAGCAACATGGTAGAGAGGGCATGGTGGAGCAGAGCAGCTCACCTCATGGCACCTGGGAAACAGCGAGGAAGGGTCAGGGGACAAGATACAGTTCTTAGAGGCATGCTCCCAAGGACTCACTCTCTTACCCTATCTCCTACATTTCCACTACCTCCCAGTAATCCAATCAACTATTAATTCCTCAATGGATTAGTCCATAGATGAAATCAGAGCCCTAATGATCTAATCACCCCCCCCAAAGCCTATTCTCTGGACATTGCTGCATTGGGGACCAAGTTTTTAACACATGAGCCTTTGTAGCATATTGCAGATCTAAGCTATAACATTCCCATTATTGGTAAATAGCATCACCATTCATTTGATCCCCTAAGTAGATATCCAGGACTCATGGTATAGTAATCTCTTTTTTAAAAAATCAGCTTTAATGAGACATAATTCACACAAATACAGTTCACATGCCATGCAATTCACCTTTGTTTTAAAGTGTACAATTCAGTAGTTTTTAATGTATTCACAGAATTGTACAGCCATCACCACTAATTTTAGAACATTTTCATCACTCCAAAAAGAAATCCCATCCTGATTAGCAGAGACCCCCCCATTCCTCACCCCTCAGTCATAAGTAACCACTAATCTATTTATGTGTCTGTAGATTTACTTATTCTGAACATTTCATATGAATGTAATCATACAATATGTGATTTTTTTTGGTGACTGGCTTATTTTACTTAGTATAATGTGTTCAAGATTTATCTGTTTTATTACTTAACAATATTCTGTTGTAAGCATACATCACATTTTGCTTACCTATCTGTCGGCTGATACACATTTGATTTGTTTTCTCTATGCATATGTAATCCCTGCTACTCAAAAGGCTGAGACAGGAGGATTGCAAGTTTGAAGCCAGCCTCAGCAATTTAGTAAAACCCCTATCTCAAAATTAAGTAAAAATAAAAAGAACTGGGGATGTAGTTCAGAGATAGAACAGTTGCCTGGCCCTGGGTTCAATTCCCAGCAGTGGAAAAAAAAAGATTCATAGAAGGATTCCATCAAACCATAAAAGATAAAATAATTTTAATATTATTTAATCTAATTTAGAGCATTGGAAAAGTAAGAAAACTGCCAAAATCTTTTAAAGAAGTGAGTATAATATTACTATCAAAGATAAGATAAAAATAAAACTATGGACCGATTTCAGTTATGAGAGGTAGAAGTATCTTAAATATTACCAAAAAGAACCAATAGCACACTTAAAAACAATACATTATTACAAAGTATATTCCAACAATATGAGCAGTTCCACAGTAGGACATCAATTAATATGATTGATCCTATTCATAAAGCTAAAGAGAAAAAAATCAGATTTTTTTCTTCTATAAATGCCAAAATGGCATTTGACAAAAGTTAGCATCCATTTATATTAAAAAATAAGAATTGGGGGATACTTTAGTCTAAAAGGCAGCTTCTTTCTTAATGGGAAAACACTACTAAAAATATGAAGAAAACAAAGATAACCACCATGTCCATTATTGTTAATATTGGAAAACAGGGGTGTAAGCCATTACTACTATACAAAAGAAAAAAAAAGCATTTAAATGCACAAGAATTAGACAGATAACAACAACAACAAAAACTGTCTCTGAAGCAAGCATGCTTATATGTCTGGAAAACAACACTGGAAAAATTAATACAAATAATAAGAGAATTTGGTAAGGAAGAAGGATACAAATAAACTAATAACTTTATATAAAGAAATAATAAGCACACAGAAGAAATAATGGTTGATATTCGTATGGATTTTTGAAATATGTTCTATCAATGGGAGAAAAAATTCCACAAATGAATAGGTATAGATGTGGGGATAAGAACAATTTTGACTTTTCATCTTATAAATCCTGTTTGAATTATTAATACTGTTTATAAAGCTCAAAACAAAAATAATTAGTAATAGGAATAAGAATAACTAATCTTTTTTTTTTAAGTTTCCCAGGGGATTGTGATGGATGAGCTAAGATGTAATACATTAGACTATAAATCCTGAATGGTCTGCAGCCTGCAGACACCTCTTGCCACATCCCACCTACCCACCTTCCTTGTGCCAATCAAGTCCCATCTACTTGCAGTCCCTCCCACAGCAAGCTATTTCAGACTTCTGTGCTTGACATCATCTTTCAGGGGAAAAACAGAAGGTAATACTTCAAATGTCATACTTCATGAAGTATCTCAAATGCCCTCCTTTCTCCAGCCCCTATCCTCAGCTCCAAAGAGCATTTATAATTTCCTTCTTGAGGTTACTTTGGGAACCCTGCTCATTTCCAGGTTGGTTTCTTCCCATGAGATCATCTGACTTCTCTCCAGGTATACACCTTGCCCTAATATATCTGATCAATATATTGAGTGAGAGAGAAAAGAAAATGTTTAGCTTAATTATTTGATGGTTTCTATCTCGATTTCTGGGGTAAGCAACTGTCAATATCCCTTATCTGGTTTTCCTAGGCAAAATATTTGTCACATATCATGATGGTGAGTTGGTTTTGAAACATAGTATAAAAGAAATATGCTTCATTGAAGTAAAGTAAAAAATTGACCATGAAAAATAAAAATTCCTTTTCAAGTTAAAATAACTAAAACCAAGAGGTAGGAAAGGTATTATTATATTTGTTAAACAGAGTGTCAACTTTTTCCAGTTGTCTATAAATTAAAGATTCATATGTGTACAACATTAATTGCTACTTCTGACCTTGTATACCAGATCAAAACTAGAGCCGTGGGACCTGAGGAGTGCCGTGGCCTCCAATGCCCAGGAGTGCTATTAGTGCCACCATGCTCCAGCTGTCCAATCCCCAGCAGGTGGACATGCTTACCTTCCTAGGAGTTTCTTCAATAACCCATTGACCACCATAGACAAATTTTTTGTTCCCACTTCCTTAGGAATTAGCTTAGAAGTTCTAGTATAGAAACTGGGAGGTAAGGGGTAAGCTCTCTGCTGGGATCTTGAAGTAGGATGAAATGGTGATGAATTAGATTTATTTCTGCTGGAACTTGGAACACAAGTTCATAGAGGCAATGTGATTGAACACATAGGTTTTATACTACTTTGTGTGCTGCATTTAAGGCATAATTAAAAGCTAATGAGTAACCTTTAAAAACTAGAAATTGAATTTACCATATTCTAAATTCCAAAGTCCTTGCAGGCAGATTATACTCCAAACATTCATTTGTAAATTGGGAACTTTGTGCTCATCAAATCGGGAGGAAAGGGCAAATGAATTAAATACACTTCTGATCATATATAATTAGAAAAATAACTTTTAAGAGTAATTTCCAGGGTAGGAGAGAGAATTTTCACTGTGCATTTGTTGTGCCTTTTGAATTTTGTATCCTTTTCCCTGAGATATTTATTCCCCAAAAAAGGTTTATTATATTTTAAACATGTTAATGTGACTGCTAAATTGTTTTTTAGAACATTTCTCTAGTGTGGAAATGAATATGTATTATTTCTTTAAATTCTGTTCTCTTTCTTCTATTGTTGAGCTTCGGTCTGTCCAGTTAGGTGATGACAAACATCAAGTAAACCCATTGTTGTAAAAGTCTCTCCACTTGTTTTGCCTGAACTATAGAACAGTTGTCTTTCATGGGAACATTGATTCCTTATTCCTGGTGTTTCCTTCCACATGAAGGGAACTCTCCTGATGCCTCTGCATCATCTCATTACCAAACTGCAAATGTGGGAGCAGGAGCTGGGTAATCAGAGCCCTACGCTTGTACCTCCCTCTTTTTGGAGGCGAGCTGGCCACCAGAAGCACCCGTGTCTCCAGGCCTGTGTTACAGGACCAGCCTCCATATAGGCAGGCAGTAATGGGCCATGCCCCAGTGGGAATGTCAGTCTAATTCTGGGATTTGGTATTGCACACAGAAATAAATTACATTTCCCAATAGTTGCTTTATCAGTAATCAAAACAGTTATGCAGATCTGAATCTGTCTTAACCTAAGCCTATTTCTTTAAAACTCAAGCAGGAAAAACAGGGGTAATCTGCAGTTTCACCAGTGGTCATCACTGTCTTTCTTTAGTGATCCCCTGAAAAAAAATTAGAAAAGAAAAGGATTCAAACAAGAAATATAGAAGGTATATTGGTAATTTGGAAAAATATAAAAACTAGGAAAGTTTAGTATCAAACCGAATTTTATGTGCTTTTTTTCCTGTTCGTCTCTCCCTATTTTTGTCTCCTCCTACTATTTCCTGGCTCTAGATACAACCTTATTTCCATATTTACTAGTTCCTCATTACTTGTTCATTCATCTTTTTAGCAAACATTTAGTTAATTTCCATGTGCCATACTGAGGATGAGCATTCCAAGATGACTAAAACAGAGTCTAGTGGGAGAGACAGACAAACTGAAGGGAAAGCAAGGAACGGAACTAGAGACCCCTAAGAGAGAAATGAAAGATGGAAACTAGGCAGAGATATACACGGGAGTTTATTCATCACAGCTGACAAATAAAGGCCATCTCTCTGTAGGAGAGAGTGGCAAAACAGGCTTGGGTTCTGGGATTTTTATAGGGCAGGCTCAGGAATCAGAGCTGGGTGGGTCCTAATGTGGGTGGTGAAGGGTTGGGTTGGTATGAGGGAGTGGTGACCCTCTCTCAGAAAGGCCTTTGGGTGGGAAAGTGAAACTTTTTCCTTAAAATGGCGGGTGTCACTTAAGATGGCCATCCAGATGCTAAACAAGGACCTTATACAAACACGTTGCTGGTGCATACTGTATGGATCAGTGCGGTGGCAGGGAGGTGTATGGAGGATTATGAAGGTGGAAGTGGGACATCTGATCTGGCCAAGGGGAGTCAAATGTGGCTCCTGGAAGATGTAGCATCTGAGCAGCATTGTAAAAGATAGGTGAAAAAAAAATAAATTCTCTTATGTAATTAAACATTTTTTCGTTGACAGTTCCGTTATCAAGAAAGTGAATTTGCAAAACTTGTGTATCATAAGCCTGCTTTTCAAATGTGATGTCTGGCTCTGTTATGCCTGCTGTGGTGGATGATTTAGTGCAGCTTTGCCTGCCTCTGGTTTCAGTCACAGCTGTGGTGGATGGTTCTATGCATACCAGCAGAGTCTACTTCCTGTGTCATTCTCTGCACAATACCTTTTCTGCCTCTGAACTTCTTTAGAAGCCTTGAGCCTAGCCCAAGTACTGGTACAGCCCAGTGGGTTTGGTGAGTTAACACCCCCAGAACCAACTCTCAACCAGGGGGGACTGTTATGGTTTGAATCAAAATCTCATGTGTAAGACAATGCAGAAATGTTAATGATTAGATTATGAAGTCAAAACCTAATCAGCAGATTAAGCTATTGATGGAAAGGACTACTGCATTGGGTGCTAACTGTAGTCAGATAGGGTGTGGCTGGAGGAAGTAAATCACTGGGGGCATGCCCTTGGGATTTATATTTAAACCCTGGCATTTGTTTGCTCTCTCTACTTCGTGTCTGACATGAGCTGAGCAACTTTCCTCTGCCATTCCTTTCCACCATGATCTTCTGCTTCACCCTAGGCACAGAGCAATGGAGTTAGCCAACCAAGGACTGAGACCTCTAAAATCTTGAGCCAAAATAAATATTTCCTCCTCTAAGTTGTTCTTGTTGGGCATTTTGAGCACAGTGATAAAATGCTGAGTAACATAGGGGCAAAGTCAGGGAATGCACAGCCTCCTGTTCTTCCACAGAATTCAGGAGGCATTCTATATGCTTCCCAGAGGTTCTGGTTGAGTTGAGCCCCTAATGTTTATAGTGAAGACCTCAAGAAACACACAATTTATTGACTTTCCTCCTTTCCTTTAACAATCCTGCTTCCTGTGGTCATCTGGGAAATATACTATTGGCCCTCAAATCCTCACTGCAGGCTCTATGTTCAAGGGAACCCAAACAAAAATGCTAGTCATTCAGAAATAAAGAGCAATGGAGTCTCCCAGTTCACAGGAAGTGCATTCTATTACAGAGCTAAGACCTCATCTCATTTTTATTGGTTAAAGTATCTCAATAATTTACAATATGTTTATTTGCTTTTGTGAAATATTTCATTTCTATGTAAAAGTATCTGTAGTATAAATGTATGGTTTAAATAATAATAATAAAATGAGCATCCATGTACCTATACACTAGTGAAGAAGGCCCTTATATGCCCCACTCTCATTCTACCCTCAGAGGTATAACACCATCCAGAATTTTGTGTTGCTTGTTCTATTACTTTTTTATCATAATGTTAACATATATCTCTAACACATGTATAATTTACTTTTACATGTCTTTATATATTTTATATAAATTATTTTCTTTTATTTTGTTTTACTTAACATTGTTTTCTTGATTTCTCTAGGGTTATATGTTTAAGTGTAGTTCATTCATTTTTCACTGTGGTATAGTATATAAATATGGTAACATCCTACTATTGATGTATATTTAGTATAAGGTCCTTGCTTAGCATCTGGATGACCATCTTAAGTGACAGCTGCTATTTTAAGGAAAAAGTTTTGCTTTCCCACCTAAGGGCCTTTCTGAGACAGTCTCACCACTCCCTCATACCAACCCAACCCTTAACCATCTGCCTTAGGACCCTCCTGGCTCTGATTCCTGAGCATGCCCTATAAAAATCCCAGAACCCAAGCCTGTATTGCCTCTCTCTCCTATAGAGAGATGGCCTTTATTTGTTAGCTCTGTTGAATAAACTCTCGTGTGTATCTCCATCTGGTCTATCTTTCATTTCTCGCTTACCCATCTCTCGTTCCTCTCTTTCCCTTCATTTAGGATGTTTCTGGTTTTTTTGGAAGTGACAACATTACTGTGAACACCCTCATGAGTGTTTCATAGTGTACATGTGCAAAGCTTCCATTCCTGGGAATAGAAATGCTGGGTTATGGTATATACATGTTCACCTTTTATGTGTACTGCCAAACCACTGTACTAATTTACATTCCCACTGAAGCTGTGTAATATATCCTCAAATATTAAATGTATGATGTATAATATATCCTATTTTTTAAAGTGTTTCAGTTTTCTTTTTAAAAGTTATTTAGTTTTAACTAATTTTTAAAGTTTTAAACAGCTTTACTGAGATATATTTGGACAGATAATAAACTTTGCATATTTAAAGTATACAATTTGACAAGTTTTGACATATGTATATACCATCATCACAATTAAGTTAATGAATATATCCTTTACCTCCAAGAGTTTTTTCTCTTTCCCTTGTGATCTTTTCAGGATATTCCATCTAGTAAATTATGAGTTCTCCAGATGAGATGGTGGGAACAGGCACTATTCCTGGCCTTTTGTGAACTTGAGCACTGTTTCTTTTAATACCTTGAGATGTTCCTTTTTAAGCCATCTGGTAGTTTCTTTACGCTCATTTTTTTTTTTTTTAAATATCATCAGGTAGTTTCTTCACATTCATGTGCAGATGTCCTAGGTTCTTTGCAGTTCTTTTGGTCCTGTGCTCATCCTGCAAACTCTAGCTTCTTTGTTCATCCTGGACTCTCAGCTTCTCAGAGAAGCAACTGCTCAGTAACTGGGCTCCACCTTAATCCTCCTTCCTAATGTGTGAGACAATGAAAGAAAGTTTAGAGGTAAAATGATGGGATTTGAGAACCTTATTCTAATCCTGCAATGATTTACTTGAATGGGTTAGCAGGATACTGTGTGCAGGTAGGGTTTGACTAGAAGCCGTAGGTCACTGTGGGCGTGCTTTCAGGTATATATTTTATCTCTAGTGAGCTGAGCTCTCTATGTTTCAGAGTGGCCATGTCCTGAACTGTTTTTCTCCACTGCACTCTTTCTACATGATATTCTGCCTCATCTTGGGACCAGAGCATGGAAGCTGGCTGTGTGTGGACTGAGACCTCCAAAACCGTAAGCTCCAAATAAACTTTTCCTCCTCTAAATTGTTCTTGTCAGGTCTTTTGGTCACAAAGTGAAAAAAACTGAATAAATTGTAATTCTTTCTCTTTTCTCTTGTTTTCTATCTCTTAGGAATCACTACCCTTCTCCCCTGATGCCGAGTGTCTTGAAAATTATTGTTTCATATATTTTTGTCTTTTTTTTTCTGTTTTAGGTTTATATAATTAGTTATTTCAAGGAACCAATCTTTTGTGGACCATTTTTATTATATGTATATATTTCAATAATTTCTCTTCTTTTATTTTCTCATTTCTTCATTGTGTTTTTCTAACTTAGATTGATACTATTAATCCCTCATTTTCTTATGTAAGCATTTAAGACAATAAGTGTATCTTTCAGTAACACTTTAGCTACACTTATAAAATTGTTTTCATTGTTAAAGTCTAAAGAATATATAAATTTTATTGTGGTTTTTTTCTTTGACCCATGAATATATGGAAATATTTTAAAATTTCCAAGTGGATTTTCCCAAATTTTCTCTTTATTATGAATTTCTAACTAATTGCACTGGACCCGGAGAAATTCATCTTTCAGATATTGTTCACAAACCATAAATTACACATGTTGAAAAACTACAATTTGATAAGTTGTAGCATATGTAAAATCTCATGGCATCATCAAAATAATAAAATGTTTCATCACCCTCAGAATTTCTAATGTCTCTTTGCAATCTTTACTGAACACTTCACCTACTCAAGGGATTAGTTTCATGTAAGCAGCTAATAGGATAATGTTGTCTGTAAGTTAACTGAAAATCAAACTTGAAGTAGGCCAGATAATTGGGAAATTGTTTTCTCATTTAACAGTCCTGAGAGAAGATACTTTTAGGGTCACTGATTATAGCCCCTCAGTGTTATTATCAAGGCCTTAGGGTTTTTATAACCTTCTGTCCTTCCATCTTTCAGGTTAGTGACCTTTCTCGGTATACGACATTGTCCTTTGACCCATTTCACATGCAGACTACACATGCCCAACAAAAAAAAGGCCCCCCATTTTTTTTGTGTGTGTGTGTTGGGGGGGTGGGTCCTGGGGATTGAACTCAGGGGCACTCTATCACTGAGCAACATCCCCAGCATTTTTTATTTTGAGACAGGGTCTTAGCCTCCTGAGTAGCTGGGATCACAGTCATGTGCTACCCTGCCTGGTGAGGCCAACTTCTTTTTATATACTCCTTTTAAGAGAGAGAAAAGGTTTCTGATACATTCCCATCAGACTTCCCCCTCATTTTAGTCAGTCAGAATTGTGTCACAAACCCTTATCACATGTTGATAAAGTCTAAGAAATACCACCAAAACCCCCACTTCACAGAGTGAGAACTGGAACTGGCCTCTCAGTGTTGCTGAAGCACTGGACTAGGTTGAAGACAAAGTACAGCTCACAGGAAAGAAGGAAAAGATGATAGGTAGTAACTAAAGTGTCTGCTATACAATGCCATTCAAAGACACAAAGGAGCATTTAAAAAACACACACACAACAACAAAACACCAACCCTGAGAGCACATTTGTGTGTCCCCGGATACCTGTGGAATACATTTGTGGAATGGAACCATATCAAAGTTTCTCAAAGAGATTAAAGATAGGTTTAGGGGTTACAAGAAAGCAAAGATTTGCATCCCCCTAAGAGGTTATAGCATATAGATAAAGATGTAGCCCAGAGTATTCCCTTGTGATATACTTAAGGGAAACTATTAATCCAGTCATTTCTCAAATATAAGTACATCCTCTAACAGTAGAGGACTGAAACTGGTCATTTATTTCAGTTTTATTGAAATATTAGTCTCCTCTCAAATTAATTATCTTTATTGAGTTTTTAGATAATAAAAATTACATTCCATCCTATCAGTTAGCTTCAGCTTTTCAATGAATTAAAGGACAGAAACGCTTTGCTTCCCTTGCAACACTTTTTGTACAATGCTATGAATATAAGATGCTGCATAATATTGCAATTGCAAACTAATTAATTCAGTCAGGAAGCCTCTAGAGCTATCTTTCTCCCTCTCTAGTAACCACTGGAGGGAATACTCAGGGATTAAACATTTCCATAAAGGCAATATATATTCTTATACTTTTGTCTATAAATCACCTGCCACAGGATGAAGTGGTTTTCATGGTAAATTGGGAGCATCAGAAGGGCAGGTTATTATCTTGGCTTTGTTCCTAAGATTCAGATTTCAAGAGACTATATACAATAGTGGACAGGTAATTGGGGCTGGCACAAAAGTAGCAGGGATGGATTCCGGATTGCCAAAGAGAAATGCCTGCTACACCTCCTATGTGCTATAATACTCTGGTAAATCCTTGTATATGCATTCATCTTTGTTTTTTCTTTAGTGCTGGGGATCAAACCCAGATCCTTGGACATGCTAGACAAGTTCTCTACCACTGAGTTATATTCTCAGCCCTCACCAATCATTTAATATTCCCCAGAACCCCATTGGGTTGGTATAATATTACCATAATTTTATAGATTAAAAAAATAGGGTATAGAAAAATTAAGTAGTTTGACCAAAGACATTTTGTGATGTTGCCCAGTTCAGTATGACTCTCAAGTTCACCCTCTTAAACACTTCACTAAGGAGACCAAATGGTGAATAAGGTCTATCTGCATCTAAATAATTTCAGTAGAGTCCTTTACTACAATTCTTGATTTAAAGTCCTTTCTAAGCACTTGAAAAAACAAAACAAACAATGAATTATTAATATCCCATACCTCTTTAATCCTACAGCTATGGTTCTCATAGTACGGTCCTCAACCAGTTGCCTGAGCATCACCTGGAAACTTGTTAGAGATGCAAATGTTCAGCCTCCATCTAAGACCTACTGTAGAAGAATCTCTGGGTGCGGCCACTATCTCTATTTTAAAAAGCCTCCAGTTGATTCTGATGTGTGTAAAAATTGGTTCTAAAGAAAATATATGGTTGTTGTTTAGGCCTTTCCTCTACAGAGGGCTATAAAGCTGACAGGTAAGAGATGGCTGAGGTCTATGCCTCAGTTTCTCTCTCAAGTCTTGTTTTGCCCAGCATCTTACACACACACACACACACACACACACACACACACACAATCTCTCTTTCATCTTGTTTTGTTCCACAATATCTTCTCCGTTGAGCTCTTCTCCTGACAGATCATTATGTTTCTCAGTCCTTGCTGGTACACTTGCTGCTGCTGCTCATACACTTCTGCAGCAGGGATCTACTGCCACCATTTCCTCTTTTGCTTCTGATTTTACATGGCTTTCTGGTTTTCATTTTTGTTCTCTCCATTTCCCCCTTTTTTCATTTTCTCTTCCTGGATTTTTCCTGAGCTCACTGAGCTCTGCATGACACACTGTTCTAATATCTTTTTCTCTCCTATTCACTCTCATGGTAGACTGGGCTATTAATTACTCCTCAGGAAAGTGTCATTTTGGCAGATAAGTACTGGCTTCTTGGCAGTGTCCGAAGAAAGACACTTCCATTAAAAGCAATTCCTAAAAATTCTAAAAATAGCTTTTTATACTGTCTCTTTCCTGAAAACAAGTATCATTGGATTTCTCATTGAAAATGCTTTGAGGACAGAATTCATGTATAATTCACGTATAACCAGTTACAGTCATGATAAATGACAATCTTCCAAGGTTGTCACCCGTTTTTTAAAAAAATTCTGGTAAAATATACATACCCAAAACTTCTACCATCTTAACCATTTTGAGTGTACAGTTTAGTGGCATTAAGTGCATTTATATGGGTGTGCAACTCTTCCCTCCATCCAATCTATGTAACTCTTCTCATTTTGCAATACGAAAACTCTGCACTCATTAAACAGTAACTCTCCATTCCCCTCTCCCCCAGCTCCTGGGAACCCCTAATCTATTTTCTGTTTCTACAAACATGCTTACTCTAGGTACCTCCTGTTAGTGGAATCATGCAATATTGTCCTTTTGTTACTGATTTCACCCCACATAATATCCTCAAGGCCCAAATATCTTATAGCATGTCAGATTTCCTTCCTTTGTAAGGTTGAATAATATTCATGTGTATGTGCATGATTTCCCTAGCCTTTAAGAAAAATATACACACATATTTTGTTTACCCATTTATCTGTCAGTGGACACCTAGGTTGCTTCTACCTTTTGGCTATTGCAAATAATGCTGTTATGAACCTAGCCATCATCCACTTTCACATCTCATTCAGCATTGCCAATTCACAGACATCCCTATATTTAGGATGATGAAGTAGATAGCAATGAGAAAGGGTAATGGCCCCACAGAAGCATATCTGGGGGCCCCTAAGAGATACTGGCACTTGACCATAGTGAAATGCTCTATAGTCAACTTACTATAAGCACATTTGCAATTCCTTTTTTTTCCCCCATTGCTCTGTGGTTATTTTCATTTTGCTCCTTAGACTCTAGTTCTCTCCTTTCTTCTTCTCAGACTTGGTGTCTCTGGTTGTTGACTTGGTGGTTAGCTTTGTTTGATCCTTACCCTGCTTTTGTTGACTAAACTTTAGCAACCTGCTGCCCCTTCAGAATATGATCTCCACCTGGCTGCTATTTTTGGATTATTTTCACTAACCACTTAAAGGGACCTATCTCAGTGCCAATTATGTGAAAAAGAAAGATCTTTCACCCTCCATCTAGCAAGGCATCAGGAGCACTGGCATAGGAGTTGTTGGGCTAGACTGAGCAGATATGGATGCCTGCACATACCTGTCTGTCTAATGCCCATGCCAAGTGATCCGCCTACAAGACACAGAAAAGGAAATAACAGATTGAAAATCAGGCCAACCCCTCCCAGACTCTGTGGCTGCCTCTGTACTCCTCAAAAAACCAAATGGTTATTAGTCATGCAAAATCTCTGGAGGGGAGTTCTTGGAGCCCATGTAATATGACTCATTGAATTGAAGATTTTTGAGAACAGCAGAGCCAGGGGGCTTTGAATACTCATCTTCTGTGTACCACTGGCCTCTGCAACACCCAGCAATGTAAGCCTGGAATCTTCCATGTGTTTCTTTTTTCAGACGCTTTGAAGCAAAACTTTGGCAGCAGGAAAGTACCCAGCAGAGAAGCTTTGAGATACACAACAACAGCTCTAAGGTTCTGCAGCAGACCTTTCAGTAAAAGAGAAAAAAGTCACGCATCTGCAGAAAGAGCACTCAAACTGAAATGCTCATGATAGCTGCTTTAAGCCATAGGTGTTACAGGGGTTCAAAATCAATAATCCATAGAAATTGTGTCTTTCACCAAAATTTGCTTCCCTTGGAGGGATTCCCTAGCCCCTAAGAAAACATCTTTCACTGTCTTTCTGCTGCTTATAAATAAAGCATACTCATCTCTCCATTTAAGTTTCCCATCTTCTTTCATTAAGTCAAAATTTCTGAATGTCAATTTCATGCAATGCTCCAAGCTCTTCTCTTTGATAGAAAGATGATAGTACTTGTGTTCAGTGAACTGTTACTTTTTCCTTTTTCTTTCCCTTTTGGTACTGGGAAAGTTTTTCTCACCTTATTGAGATAAGAATTAGTTCTCTAAACAAGCAAGTGCTAAGAAGCTTAATGTAATAATGACTACCTTTTTAGGCATCTATTATATATCCAGCACTTTACACAGGTAGCTATAATTTTTCAACTGTGCCCAGGATAGAATTATTCTAATTTTCCAGATGAGCAAAGTGAGGCTCAAAGAAGTTAAAATGTACAAATAGTGAGTCAGAGGTGAAACTGAACTAGGCCACCTTATGTTATATTATTAGTTGGGAAAAGTTTATTTTGGAGTTTGAATTTCCTTGGAGACTCCCTCTGCTTCTTACCAAGTCATAAGTAATTTGTCATAAAACGGCTAACTAACCAATGAAAACTAGATATCCACAACAATCCTTTAAAAGTGTCAATTTGCTTCCACCATCATCCCCTTTTTATTGAGACTGGGTCTTAAGTAGGTGTTTGTGCCTTCAGTAGAATAGAACCCCTTAGCTAACCTTGGTTTTAGCTTGATTTTTTTTTTTTAATTGCTTTTCCCCCTTCTCAGTGGCCTAGCATCAGAACCCAGGGAAGGTATACATTAAGAATTTTGTAAATGAGACATAGGGTAGGAATGGCAAATACAGTTTTTTTTGTGAAGGTTTAGCCTTCTGATTCTGTTGTATAAATGTCCTAGCATTTATGTGACTATTACTTTGGTCCCTAGCCTTCTGAATAGTAACAAGATTAAAAATAAATTTAAGATATTTATATTGCCTAAAAGTTTCAGAGGGATTTTTCTATACCCATATATGTTTGAGTGTGACTTATAAAATATATTAGGGAGTTATTTAGAATTGATTTATTAATAAAATTAGTCATAATACTATATAAAGGAATGTCATAATCTTTCATATATACACAATGACTAGATAGAACTCTGGTTAAATTGACATATATTTAGCTAAATTTGAATTAAAAGCCTAAATTTGTTAACTTAATCTCACCCTTGGTCACATGTCTTGACTGATGTCTAAAGAGTTTGGAAAATTAGAAAATCCATGTTGGCTAATTTTTAATATTTACAGATAAAGAATATTGAATCTGGAATACTGAATTAGATATCTTCTAGCTTAGGGATCAGCAAACCATGGCTAACAGGCCAAATCTGGCCCCCTGAAAGTTTCTGTAAATAAAATTCTATTAGAGCACAGCAATATTCATTCATTTAACTACTGTCTATAGCTCCTTTCATGGTACAGTGCCAGAGTTGATTAGTTGTAACAGAAACCTTATGACCCGCAAGAACAAAAACACTTATTATCTGGCACTTTACAGAAAGATTGCTGACTCTTGATTTAGTTCAACTTCCTCAATATTCAGATGAGGACACATGTCCATATGTTTCACTATTATTTCCATAGGTCTCAAGTTCCATGCTTTGCTTAAATACTCGAACATGTGCTTTAACCAAACCAACCATGTTAGTGCCTAACTGTTCTCAAAATAAGTACATATTTGTTCCACATGTTGTTGGTAGCCTCTTTTAACATAACCATGTTATTGCTATTCTTTTAACATAAAGCATTTTCTTAGCTAAACTAATTTTTCAAATTCATATTTTATTCTCCAAGTATTTTTTAAGAACTAAGTATTGAGAGTTGTTTTACAGTATGTAATCTACCCTGCCTGTTAATGTTTAAAGTACAAATGTGTTTGAATATCACAAAGTTTGCATTTCATTGCAACAAGCCCCAAAGTAGATAAACCTTTAATTAAAGTATAGGGTGTTACTTAAATAAATTTAAAATTTTATTCAAAAATAAATATGTAATTCTCCACTTAAAAGGTCCTTTAGTGGGATTAGATATAAAAAATGACCAAGATCCCCATATAGCCCATGCCCTTGAAAAGCTGTAATTTTTTGGAGGAAATAGATATATAAAGAGAAACCATGTGTAAAGAAGACCCCATATAATAATTATATGAGGCATTCTTGCCTTAAAGCTAGTGTCTGAATTTCATTATTTACTATCTGAAATTACTAAAATGTCAACTAAAGTCTCTTAAATTTAATCTTACTTCCATTAAAACAATTTTGCCTCAGAAAGAATCCTTTGGTTTTAACTAAAATTTTAAATAGAAGAATACTGCTTTTATAAAATACATAGTACTACACTGGGTAACAATAATGCTAAACCAAGCTTTTGTTATCTATAATAACAGAATATCTATAGCTGTTATTTTTCATGATTGTAACTTTATCCATAGTTAGTAGGTACAAATATTTTAACAAATATCAAGTTATGGAGGCATTTTGCTCATTTGAATCAATATCTGATTATTTTACCCTTAATTTCTCTCCTGTTCACTTTCTCCTTATCTCTTTAAATAGAATATTTTATGCTAGAAGTATTTATCTTTTTCTTATAAATTCCCATTACTTTCTTATGTTATTCCCCCAAAAATATAAAATCTGAGATTCAATAATATTTATATGACAGTTTAGAGGTGAAAATATACTAGGCTATTTAGTAAATGTACATAGTGTTTTATATTCACAGAGTATTCTTCATCCTTGTGAAGGAGTTTAGTTCTCTCTACAAGCAAACCAACATAGAACCCAAGAGATTACAATTTTTGCCTGGTTTTAATCGTGGGAGACAGCACAAACCGAATTAAATTTTGGATTGCAAGGCTGAGGTTATATTGCCTTTCATTTTGCAGCAATGAAGACTGAACTGGTGAAAAAAGGGTAATCAGGTTGGAAAACCTTATTTTGGTTTTGATGATCTACTCTCAGTTTCCTTGGAAACAGAGCTGGCAGCCACAGAGTTGCTGGCATTATATTTTCTTGTTTTCTTTTTAAGCTTTGAAGCATCAAAGAAAAGGTGAGGTTTTATGATTATAGCTGTAGAATCTGACTTATTTTCAAATAAATTAAAAATAAATATTTATTGAATGTCTACTGCATATAAGACACTAGGAGGTATAAGTAACAAGCGTGAGAAACCTTTAAACTAACTGAGTGTGATAAATGTTAGTTTCTAAAAGCCAATCCACTATATATTGGGGATTTTCTTAAGACAAGGAAGAAATAAAGCTTATTTTAAAAACTTATAGTGAGCATTGAGACCACTATAATTTAGTGAAATTAATTTTAGAAAACAACTAGATTTCTATACCTGACAGCAAAATTTTCTTCCAGTGCATAAAATCTAGTTAACATGACTGTCTTCTTAACAATTCTAAACTGCCTTCAGTAAATAAAAACTAAAGGGAGCTTAAACCTATGATGTTTTCTGAGAAACTGATATATATTAATAAATTTAATAAGTATTTCAGTTGAGAGCTGATTGTCAAATGATTATAATATGGTGGCTTATGGAAGATTACATTAAATTTTAAAACCTTTAATTGATTTAGAATATGAGCCATAAACTTTCAGAAATCATTGTCAAGTCATTTTACATGTGAGAAAACAGAGGACTGGAGAACCAAGACACTTGCCCCAAGTCATGCTTGGCTGGCAGAACCTATAGGTCTAGAAGGCCAATCTCCTGATCCAGTCCTCCTTATATCTTCATAAAAGTTTATAAATATTTCAATGTAATATTGCTCTAAAAAACTTATCTGTTGTTTAAAAACAAGCCATATGGTATAAGAAGTAAACATGATATGACCATGTATACAAATGAAAGAACTGACAAATGTGGCTTTAATAACCATATTTAAGTTTGGAGTAAATTATGGATCTGTATGATTTTCAGAAAGTGTCATAAGCAAACATCACCTGAATGATTAGAAAGCCACTTGGTATCTTGAATTGTAGGAAATTCACCCTCTCAAGTCTTCCAACCACAGCCATATTTCTGTCCATTCTATCTATCTATTATTCAGTAATTCAATATGCACTCCTTGATCTCTGATTATAACACTGTATACATAACTTACTCTTCTCTGGGATCCTTTTCTCCCTACACAGTTAAATTTCCTCTGTTATGTTCCAATACTTTGTTCATGTCTCTTCTCTAACACCACACTGTAGTGCACTTACCTTTTGTACCCACCTTAAGGCCATTAGTGATATGAGTACCAGAAATATTATAGGATTATTGATTGTTGATTATATTAATTAATGTATGAATGTATGTGTTGGATAAAGACCATTAGTAATGTGCCCATGATGTAAAGTGAACTGCAAAACTTAGATAAACTGCAGAACTTAGATAGATTTAAGTTCGTGATGAAAGAGTCTACACCGGGGGCAGACACCCCAGACCTCACCAAGATAGAAAGACAGAGGTCTCTGTCACTGTTGTCCCCCTTGCACCAGACTCCTCCAGCCCAGATCAAGTTCCAGCAATCCGGACTTAAGACATGCATGTCACAGGTGAGCATCTGGGACCCTTGGGTGTAGACTCAGTTAGGACTTAGAATTTGGATGTGTGTCTGAAGTGTGATGAGCATCAATAAAATTGAATCTAACCGAACCTCAGACTGAGTCAATAATAACTGCTCATGACAGTTAGTTCCTTGACATCAGTGACTATATCTCATTTATCTCTCATCCCAGTCATTATCACAGAAGTTAGCACAAATAGTCAACTAAATATTTTGTGACAACATAGCCCCTATTTGTTTTTTTTTGCCTTCATGAGAGAGATACAGAAAAGTCAGAGATTTATATTAGCTGAGAAGACCAGGAAAATTAGGGAGCAACGGTGCAAAACACTGCCGACAGTGTCCTCAGTATTGATCGGCTTTTATTGATTGCAATTTCATTTCTTAAAACAATTCTCAAACATTTATACCCTCTTTTGAGTGCTGATTCTCACTATAAGAAGTAGACTTTGTTCCTACATAGAAATTAAGACCATCCAGTGAAAGCTTCCCCACCTTAATTTTCTCTGCCTCAATATTTTCTTCCATTCCATGTTTCTGAAAAAAGATGTTTCTCTTCCTTATTTTCTTCATCTAAGAACTTTCCTAATTAGCTCCTATCCAACCACTCAAATGTACTTTGGTGCCATTCTAGTAAAAAAAAAAAAAATTGTGAGCACACTACTTTCTTAGAGATAGGCTATCAGTCCCTCCCCCCTTTTTATAATCTATCTTTACAGTCTTGTTTTTTCTTCTGTGTTTTTAAAAACACTTTTATTTGCCTTCCATCCTTGCCTTACTACTCACTTAAAATAACATTCCTAAAGTGACTTTTCTTTTTTAGTATTTAAGTTGTATAAGGAGTACTAGTTAGTATTGCCAAAGAACTAACTTGGAGAAAATTAGTTTCTCTATCCCTTTATCTCCATTCCAAATTCTTAGAAATTCTAGATTAATATTTTTCTTTTGCTACACTGCCAAACTCTATAAAAAGAAAAAAATTCATAAAGTGCCACAGAGAGAGAGTCACAAGTTTTGAACCTCTGTACTCTACACTGATAATTGATTGAATAGGATCAAACACAAAAAAATACCATCTCAGATTTTTAATGTGTGGGAGTGATTCCAATTTTTCAGGCTATTTTTATGTTATAAAAATCCAGAATCAAGAAATTTATGTAATTCATCCAGAGGAATGCCTGAATAACAGGAGAAGCATAAGATCTTGCAGTATATAATTCATGTTAAAGATGAGCTCATGAACCAAAATTATGAAGCATTTGAGAGAATCTGACATTATGAATGATAGCATATGCAAAACATGGGAGAAATAACAAGAAGGAGCTCTAGATAACAGAGAAATAGTATGCTTAAAATATACAAAGAGATTTTAAAAATAAGAATGCATGTCATAAAGTAAGAGTAAAATGTTTTTCCATTCTCAGCACCGCATAAAAATAAAGGCAGTGTGTTGTGTCCATCTACACCTAAAAAATAAATATTAAAAAAGTGTTAAAAAAAAGAATAAAATGTTTTTTAGAGTACCAGAAATTCTGGAGGTTGGGGTTGTGGCTCAATGGTGAAACACTTATCTAGCATGTGCAGGACCCTGGGTTCCATCCTCAGCACCACATTAAAATAAAGGTATTGTGTCCAACTACAACTAAAAAATAAATATTAAAAAAAATACCAGAAATTCTGGATACAAAAAATATAGTCATTGATATCAGAAAAGTTATTTTTTTTCCAGTGGATAGTAGAAATAACAGGTGACATTTAAAAGCATTAATTCGAAGATGTATTTAAGCAATTCATTAAGAACATAACATAGAGAAATAAAAAGCTATGAGGGGTTTAATGATCTGTAAGATAGAATGAAATGCCCCCAAATATATCTAAGTGCTTTTAAGAAGAATGGGTATAGGGAACATTGAAGTAATAATGATTGAGAAATTTCCAGAATTGAAAAAAAGGTGAATACACAAATGTGAAAAAGTATCCTAAATCCAAAGGAAAATAAATAAAATCCAAACTACACCTTTATAAGCATATGGAGAACTAAGGAATGTCAAAGAAAGGAAAAAAATCTTTTTAATGAGAAGAGATGAAAAGCAGTTTTCCAACAAAGAAATGGAAGTCTTACTGAGAATAGACTTCTCATCAGCACCAACAGATGCCAGAAAACAATAAAAAACATCTTCTAAGTATTGAAGTAAAAAAAATCTTCTATGGAGAATTCTATATTTGACTGGGTTATCATTCTAGAAGAAAATAAAAACATTGTCAGATATACATATTTTAGGAGAGTTTACCCAGAGACCCTTCTTCAAAGAACTACTAAAGGATCTAATTCAACAAGAATGGAAATTAACTCTGCGCAGAGAAACAGAAGAAGCAATAGATATTACAGTGCAAATGTTTATTAAATGTATTTTTAGGCTTCATTTCTTGTTATTATCCCAATGTAAAACTTTAAACATGACACGTAACCAGCACTCCTCCAGTAAACCAGGAAATTTTCTCCTCATATGTCAAACACAAAATAATAATCTTACATTTTATGAGGTATCATATTTAAAGAGATTTTAATATATCGTACAATGCATACATTTTCAAAACTTCTACAATATAGAACACATCAGTAAATACATCTTAACCAAATTTCAATTTATTTGATGATATAGTGGCTGTATTAATAATAGTGATTAAATGTTTTGAGTTTTTTAAATAGTGCTTATTATAACAAATTTGGAAAGCAGAGAAAAAATACAAAGAAGCCTAAAATTATCATTCATATTCCCATTACCAAGAGGTAAATAATGTTAACATTTTCTCAAAATTCTTGAAGATATTTTTACGGATTGTGTATATCTGAGAACATACTGTGTGTATAATTTTGTTTCATTTTCTTCAGCATTATCTTCTATTATAACATTCTTTAAAACATAATGTCAATTGCTGCATAGTATTACATAGTATATATATAACATAATTTGCTTACTAAACATTAGACCTGTTTTAAAGAAGAATGGGAATAGGGAACATTTGTATGTAGGGCATTTCAAACATTTTTTAATATCGTAAACAATGCTGTGGTTATTGCATTTTTGCATAGATCTTTGGATTATTTCCTAAAGACAGATTTCCTAGTCACCAAATCCATTCCCTATGTGATATGTGAACTGTTTGACACTTATGGCTACTATCTCCTCTCCCTTTCCTGAAATACTACTTTCTTGATTCTCCCTCCTCTCTGGCAACTTTTATCAATCTTCTTGTATTCTCTTTCCTTTTACTTCCTTAGTTTTATGTTCCTGGGTTTAGAATTTGGGTCTCTAAATTTTCACTTGATTTTGGATTCTAAGCTTTGGGTCTTATATGAGGATTTCTATTAAAGTTTTTTTTATTTTCCTCCCCTTGGATTCTAAGAATGCTGAACTCTTTTTCATGGTAAGCCTTTACATTTCCCATTGATTGCTGAAAATATCCAACTAAATTATATTTAAAACAGAAAGTTACTTTTCCCACCAAAATGGCTTCTTCTCTGATTTTCCTCTTCTTATTTCTTTACATAGCAATACAGTTTTCTAGTTAGCAGAACTTGAATTAAGGAGTCATTTCTGAATCCTTTTCCCCTGTCTGGTATAACAGTTCAGTCAATAGCCCTCCAGATTTTTTCTGCTTTGTTTCTATTTTCAAGGCTATTATCAATGTATAGGCTGTTATTCTCCTTCCTTTTTGAAAGTAAACAAATTCAATATTTTAAAATTAATTAAATAACTGCAATTTTGGATTAAAGTGTGAAACAGAATGTATTAAAAATAGATACACTTATTTTAACAAGAAATTAATTTTGTTCCTGTTATTTTTGGCTTGATAATCTGTGTTTCTCAATCTAATACCTATAAGAGACTTGGGCTGCATCATTTTCTTTTATTTCTTTGAATTTTAATTGTTTATTTTCTTGCACTGAAAAATCTTAATTCTTAAGAACAGTTTATCATAAGTACATGTTTGTATTCTCCTACAGTGCAAAGAGAATAGTTCCCAAATAACAAAACTGATATTACTGTTTACAAGGAACCTACTGGAGATTAATATTTGTTTGTAGTTCCTTTTGTTCTTAGAATGCATTTCATTAAGGATGTACAAAGTATTATGTTCTGAAATCATTTGAGATAAATCTTTTTTTTGGGGGGGGGAGATACGGTTTTATTAATTTTATGTAGTTACTGTTACTCAGCTTTCCATGACTGTGGCAAAATACATGAGAAAATTAACAGAGGAAAGATTTTTTTGGCTCATGGTTTCAGTAGTCACTAGGACCTGTAGCTTTAGACCTTTGGCAAGGCAGGACATCATGGTGGGAAGCCTGTAGTAGAGCAGAGTTGCTCACTTCATAGTGATTAGGAAGAAGAGAAAGAGAGAGAAGGGGCAAGAAAGGGAAAGCCCGGGCAGAGACAAGACTTGCCCTAGTAACCTACTTTCTCCAATTAGGCCCCCACCTTCAAAAGTTTCTACCATCTCTCAATAGCACCACCAGCTGGGAATTAAGCCTTCAACACCTGAGCCTTTGGGGGCCATTCCAAATTTAAACTATAGCAGTTACATTCATTGTTTCAATTGGTTTTTACTTATAGAATTGCTTTTAAATTATTTAATTTTGGCTAGTAATTTTATGTTTACAGTTCAGAGTAAAAAAAAAAAAAAAGATAGAAATCCATAACTAGTGCTTATACACCTGCCTCCTTCATCTCATTCCCTCCTTTGTCCTGCTAACATTTATCTCTTTTCAGCATTTCTTTGTTGTACAAAGCACAGGATATATATGCACTGTTCTGCAACTTGTTTTTTCCCTTAAAATATATATCTTGGAGATCTTTCCACATTATTCGACCACATCATTCTTCATTAGTTATCCAAATATGCTGTATATTTCTTTATAATGTAGAACAACAAAAAATTCCTTATTTCCTTCCACTTGAGTTAAATCCACACCTTCCTGCTAGTCTGAACAGGAAACTTCATGATGTATGTGGTCTAGCCAGACATTGATACAAGACTGAGTCTTCTCAACACTCAACTCTAAAATTTTCCCATTTTATAAATGTTCACTCACTTCCAATTATTTATTGTATAAAACTCAAATTTCCTTGTCTACTATGGTTCTGGCTCCAGTTTACTCTTTCAGTCTCACCTATTCCAAATCCTTATTAATAGTTTTTTATATGTGAGGCCTGATTTAAAAGGATCACCTAGATCAACCAGCAGTTGCTTTCCTTCCTCTCTAATACCACTATCCAAAGTAGGATTTTGAACTAAATTGACAAAGGGAGGAGTTGTAGTTAGTGATGATCAGCTAAAAGATGGTTTAGATTTGGAATTGGGAGTGACATTAGGGAACAGTGTACATCCTGTAGTCAGCATGTGTCCTACCTTGTCATCTTATTTTTGGAATTCTGAGTTTCTGGCAACCAAGAAAACACTGTGTTATGGTTTGGATGTGAGGTGTCCCACAAAAGTTCACATGAGACAATGCAAGAAGGTTTGGAGGAGAAATGATTGGGTTATAGCCTTAGCCTAATCAGTGTGTTAATCCCTGATGGGATTAACTGAAGTGGTAGGGGGTGGCTGGAGGAGGTGGGAATTAGGGCATGGCTTTGGTGTGTATATTTGTATCTGGAGAGTGGAATCTCTCTCTCTCTCTCTCTCTCTCTCTCTCTCTCTCTCTCTCTGTTTCCTTATCACATGTAAGCTGGTTCCCTCAGCCACACTTTTCTTCCATGATGTCCTGCCTCACCTGGAGCCCCAAGGAATGGAGCCTCTTGTCTATGGATGGAGACCTCTGAAACCATGAGCCCTCTAACAGACCCTTCTCCTCTATAGTTGTTCTAGTCAGATCTTTTGGTCACAGCAGTGAAAAAGCTGACTAAAACATACTGACTCTAGACAAGGAAAAGTAAGTTGGGAGGGATGGAAACTGAGAGGTTAAAAGAGTAGGAGAAAACCCTGTAGACAATGTTATTAAGGAAGACAACAGAGTAGACTGTTTTAAAGAAGAAACAGGAAGATCAAGTAAGACTGAAAAGTGTCTATTGTAATTAGATCAAAGGTTACCTTTGCAAGAAAAGTTCCACTGGAGTGGGGGCAGGCAGCAAACATTACTGCGTGTTGAGTCATAAATAGGAGATAAGGAATTGGAGATCTCTTAGGATCTTTAGGAACCCGGACTGGAATGAGAAGGTGAAGATACAAATGATAGTTACAAGGAGGATTTTTCTTTTGTAAAATAAATAAGATCTAAGCAAATTTATAGATTTGGGGGAATGGAGGACAGATGACAGAGAACTTAAGTTGGTAGTACTAATTCCCTGAAAAGAAAGATGAATAGGGTGGGAATGATTGGAAGATTGCTTTTAGTATGTTTGAAGGACAGCAAAGTAAAATGATAACACCTATTGCATACCAGGTATTCTTCCAGGCAGTTAGATGTATTAACTAAATAGGATTAGGTAGAGATGATGAACTTGGGAATGAAAAGCTTAAGCAAGTGCACCCAGAAAATCAAAATTAACTCAATAGGGCTGGGGTTGTAGCTCAGTGGTAGAGCGCTTGCCTCGCATGCATGAGGCGCTGGGTTCGATCAGTACTACAACATACAAATAAGTAAATAAAAATATTGTGTCCATCTACAACTAAAAAAAATTAAAAAAATTAACTCTATAAATATAAAAATAAGTTTAAGTACTAATAATCTAAAAGAGAAGGTGAGAAAAGATGTATAGTGTTTAAAAAGTAGTGGTTTGATCACTTCTCAGCCTTTTGGTTAAGATCAGTTTAATATCTGATATGTCCACTATGACAAAGGCACCAAAAACATATTGGAGAAAAGATAGCCTCTTCAACAAATGGTGCTGGGAAAACTGGAAATCCATATGAAACAAAATGAAATTAAACCCCTACCTCTCACCATGCACAAAACTCAACACAAACTGGATTAAGGACCTAGAAATTAAACCAGAGACCCTGCGCCTAATAGAAGAAAAAGTGACCCAAATCTCTATCATGTCAGAGTAGGCCCTGACTTCCTTAATACGACTCCTATAGCACAAGAAATAAATCAAGAATCAATAAATGGGATGGATTCAAACTAAAAACTTCTTCTCAGCAAGAGAAACAATCAGTGAAGTGAATAGAGAGCCTACAGAATGGGAGCAAATTTTTACCACATGCACATCAGATAGAACACTAATCTCCAGGATATATAAAGAACTCAAAAATCTTAACACCAAAAAAACCCCAAATAACCCAGTCAATAAATAGGCCAGGGAACTGAACAGACACTTCTCAGAAGATGTTATACAATCAATCAACAAATATATGAAAACATGTTCAACATCTCTAGCAATTAGAGAAAAGCAAATCAAAAGTACTCTAAGATTTCATCTCACTCACTCCAACCAGAATGGCAGCTGTTAAGAATACAAACAATAGTAAGTGTTGCCAAGGATGTGAGGGAAAAGGTACACTCATACATTGCTGGTGGGCTTGCAAATTGGTGCAGCCAATCCGGAAAGCAGTTGGGAGATTCCTTGGAAAACTGGGAATGGAACCACCATTTGACCCAGCTATCCCACTCCTCAGTTTATACCCAAAGGACTTAAAAACAGCATACTACAGGGCACAGCTACTTCAATTTTTATAGCAACAAGATTCACAGTAGCAAAGTTGTGGAACCAACCTAGATGTCCTTCTTTAGATGAATGGATAAAGAAAAGGTAGTATGAACACACAATGGAATATTACTCAGCATTAAAAGAGATTAAAATCATGGCATTTGCAGGTAAATGGATGGCATTGGAGAACATTTATGCTAAGCAAAGTAAACCAATTCCAAAAAACCAATGCCGTATGTTATCTCTGGTATGAGGATGCTGATTCATAATGGGTATGTGGTGGGGGGGCATGGGAAGAATGAAGGAACTCTAGATAGGACAAAGGGGAGGGAGGGAAAAGGAGGGGGCATGGGGATAGGAAAGATGGTGGAATGAGATGGACATCATTACCCTAAGTACATGAATAAAGACACAATGGTGTGACTCTACTTTGTGTAACCAGAGGAATGAAAAATTGTGCTCTCTATGTGTAATATGAATTGAAATGCATTCTGATATTGTATATAACAAATTAGAATAAATTTTTAAAAAGTAGTGGTTTGAAAAATAGGAGAGGAAGCTCACCAGTATCATATACAGGTATTTTTGGACTGTAATTCAAATGATCGTGTCATTTTATCCAGTAGTACTCAGATATACTAGTGTCAGAGCTAAGTAAGACTATATTAAATCAAGGGTGGAAGTCTATAAGTACAGTTGGATAGAAAGACAAGACTTCATGGAAGTTGACAGCAATGTCAGAGGATATTGAAGTAATGTTTGGTAGGGTTAGGTTAGATATAAGGAAAGTGAGGTCAGAAGAAGACAATGATGGATGAGGGGGGTGTTAAAAAGTAGTATAGGAAGATTATAAACATACCCATTCAATTGACTTTCTATTTCAGTCCTGAGAGGATAATCAAGGAAGCTCATTGCCACACCTCATGAAAGCCACATCAAGAGTAAACTCTGTCATCTTTAAGTTCAGGGTTTTCTTCATTGTAGCTGTCCTCAGGCAAGGTAGACCCTTGCTACTCAAAGTGTAGTCCATTGGCCAGCAATATTGCCATCACCCAGGAGCTTATTAGACATGCAGAATCTGAGCCGATCTCAAAAGTATTGAATCAGACTTGCTTTTTAACAAAACTTCCAAATACTTCATCTACACATTAAGAAGTGCTGGGATAGGTTGATAGGGGAAACTGGAATTATCTCTGATTTGTTTATTATAATATTTCCTATAATATGCAAAGAGAAATAAGGGGCAGATGTTCTGCCTGTGATGTTCTTGAGCATGCAGACTCAATATATCCCTTTTTAAATCTATAACTTAAATCCTTCCCTACAAGATCTATAACCCTCTGCACTAACTAGTAATTCTGTTAGGGAACAGAATGACGTGAATGGTGGGAACACAAAGTTAAGAGAATAATTCTATAAAATGGGCCCACTGTGTTGACCCCTCCCCCCGACGTGCTTTCTTTTCCAAGAAGCAATTTACCTGCAGCTTTGCCTGGCCGAAGTGGACAGAATATGTCACATTCCTCAGCAAACTACCTGTTAACTGCAGAATAAATGCAGGACCAAGATACGGTCCATGGGAGGAACCCAGGAGATTTTTGTGACCAGATCCTGAAACTCTAGGATATAAAAATAGCTCTTCCTAACCATAAAATCTGTAAGAATATATGGTTTAGAAGCCAATTAGAACCAGTCAGCATGGGTCAAGGTGACCTAGAGTTGCCATGACAGTGGGGACTTGAAAGTCTGATGTCATCTTGCTGTAAAAGTCAAGAGGAAGACCTGGGCAGGACTCTCTGGAAACTTCTCTAGGACTGCCAATAAAAGTGGAGTGCAGGAGAGGGACATCATTGTCCCTCTCCTCTCTTCCCCTTTTCCCATCCCTTCAATAAATTCATTCCTATTACTCTTGAGTGATCTGTCTGAAATCTTTCTGACTTGGTCCCAAGAATCCGGGTTTGAAGTGGTGGGGGTGGGGGAGTGGGGTGGGTATCTTTGCCTTGCCTCAGTTTTTCAGAAGGCCCCCAGCTCTGTAACAATTCCACCCCACAATCTCTAAGTGCTCTCATTTGTGGGTTTAACAAAGTCAAAAGTCTACAGTATATTCCTCTTTATCATATTTATCTTTAAATATTGTGCTTATTGAAACAGGTTTTTCTTGATAATCCAGTGATGTTGGTGTTATTTTACAAATTTAATACACTCGATTCCTATCAACAGAATATAAAAGACATTCCCAAGTGAATTCATCACCACAAGAACTTCATATATAATGCATCCCAAATACACATTACTTGAGGCTTCTACTTTGTTGGTTACTGTTACCTACAGTTCCCCCACCTGGTATTCTGGTTCTTCCAAATTCATTTCCATACATAAAAGGAATCTGCCTCTTCATTTCCCCATTTATTTCCTTCTCCATCAATATTTCACATCCAATAGCTAGTTGTATTTGTTTAGACTTGCAAATGTTTCTGTGTACGGTAAAGAATGTCTTCACTTTCAGGATCATTTTTACTAACACGGGTGTGTTATAAAAAAAAATAAACTATAGGCTTCATTTTAGTTTTAAAATTCTTTGATTTCATCTGTCAGAGCCAAACATCCTTTGCCCATAAAATGTATCAGAAAATCAGCCCTAGTGAAATGAAATATAGTCATTGCCAAAAGCCATTCACAGACACACACAGCCCATCTGCTACTGGGTCAGTTTCAAAGACCACTGTGGTGTCTTTCTCTTCAAAACAGTCTAGTGTTTCGAAGCTGCTACATGTCATGAATGGTTTTGAGCTTCTTTTTACCCCCTCCTTTGTGCAAAAACCAAAACGGAATTCTTCAAAATGCATTAAATCACTTCAGGGTATGAGTGGAAGCTAGAGTAAAATTGCCTCCTTACATTAATATGGAACCAATTCCCAACGAAGTGGAGGTTCTAGGGAACAAGGCAAGATAACATCAACCTGAGCAAGCAGATACCTGTTGGGAACGGCAGCGCTAGCAGACATTTTCATAATGTATTTTAAAATTAAGGATGCTTTTTGTGATTCAGGTTTTCATCTTACACCAAAAGCAGACTCCTCTCTGCTTAAAAGCCCGCCACCCTTCCCCGACCCACTCCGGGGGGGTTTTAAGCCCCTTACCCAAGGACCTAAGTCGGAGGTCAAATATGGGGGGAAACCCATCAGTTCCCTTCTAAAGCGAACTGGTCCAGAGAGCAGTGAATGTGAGTTGCCACTGGGAGAACTGAAATCGTGGAGGCCTGAGGCATTTCAAAATTCAACGGGAAGGGCTTTTAAACTGCTGCAGGGAAAGGTGTTTGTGAGGGGACAGTGATGGCCAATTGGCCTTAGGTGTCCCTCAGCCCGTCGACCAGACCGCTAAAAGTCAAGAATAGGCTCTCGGATCTGGGCTCCATCCCCCTCCCTAGCTTATTCCACTCGGAACCCACTCCAGCCTTTCTGCCAGCGCGCCTCCGGGCTCCCATCCCCCTCTCTTTTCTTTCCCTCCCCTTTTCCTTTTCCTGGCCCCCTCCTCTTTTCCCCTATACCCTCCAGCCCAGCCCACTCGGCTTTCTCACTCCTTCTCTCTTCCGGCAGATTCGTGCGGTCGCTGCAAACACCACCCCCTCCCAGTTCCCCGGGACTCGCCAGCCCGAGGCGCCGCGGGGTGGCTGCGCGCAGGCGCACTGCGCGGCGGGCTCGCGGGCGGCCGGCTACGCGCAGGCGCGCGCTGCTCGGCTGGCTCCGGCTGGGGCGGCCCGGAGTCTTCGGCTCGCTCTGTCAGTGCTTGCAGCCCCGCGGCGGCGGTGGCGGCAGCGTTGGCAGCACCACCATGTTTCTTCACTCGGTCAACCTCTGGAACCTGGCGTTTTATGTCTTCATGGTCTTTATGGCGACCCTGGGGCTGTGGGATGTCTTCTTCGGTTTCGAGGAGAACAGATGCAGTATGAGCTACATGTTTGAGTACCCCGAGTATCAGGTAAGATTCCGCCCTCACCTAGATGCTCAGAGGTTCGGACCGGACGCCTGGTCCTCCTGTGCGCTTCCCCTCCTGGCTCGCGGAGCTTATGGGCCCCGCGTACCCCATCCTTGCATCTCTTTTCTCCGCCCGGGAATACTCTGCAGACCTCCTCGGATTCCCTTACCTGCCCTTCGCGCCCGCCTCTCACCGCAGGGTGTTTGACAGGCGGTTTCCTGAGCGTCCTCCCTGCCCGGTCCTACTCACTCCGCGGTCTTTTCCCTTCGTCCGCCCCAAATCCTGGGCACCAGCTCTTCTCCTAGGGGGGCCCAGCCCTTCCCCCTGCTCCCAAACTCCGTCCTCTTCGCATTCCTGCCTTAACAGGTGCCCCTGCACCCTTCTTTGCTCCTCATGCACCTAAATTCTTCCTTTCGCGCCCAGTGATACGCACATCAGATTTCACTCTTCTGGGAAAGAACCGAGCGTCTGCAGAGTGTATATTGGCTAGATATACACCTGGGGAGGCTGCAGGGTTTTACCTATGGGTGAAAGAGTAACCTGGTGAGTAATTAAACTGGAAACTCTTCCGTTTCCCTCCTGTAGCGATTTTTGCAGATCCACCTGTTTTGTAGGTTGGGTGTAGGTGCGTGCTTATGCACACCTGTTTTCATGCTTATTGCCAAGCAGCCAGGCCTTCTTACCAGTTGCATGAAAAAAATGTGGCATTTATACACAATGGAGTATTACTCTGCATTAAAAAATGACAAAATCATAGAATTTACAGGGAAATGGATGGCATTAGAGCAGATTATGCTAAGTGAAGCTAGCCAATCCCTAAAAAACAAATGCCAAATGTCTTCTTTGATATAAGGAGAGTAACTAAGAACAGAGTAGGGACGAAGAGCAGGAGAAGAAGATCAACATTTAACAGGGATGAGAGGTGGGAGGGAAAGGGAGAGAGAAGGGAAATTGCATGGTAATGGAAGGAGACCCTCAGGGTTATACAGTGGAGGAGGTAGAGAGAGAGGAGGGGAGGGGAGGGGAGAGGTGGGGAGGGGGGAGGGTGGAGGGTGGGAAAGGCAGCGGAGCACAACAGACACTAGTATGGCAATTTGTAAATCAATGGATGTGTAACTGATGTGATTCTGCAATCTGTGTATGGGGTGAAGGTGGGAGTTCATAACCCACTTGAATCAAAGTGTGGAATATGATATGTCAAGAAATTTGTAATGTTTTGAACAACCCACAATAAAAAATTTAAAAAAAAATCTATTCATGGTATTATTTTGTGTTTTCACCTGTGTTCGCAATTTAAGAGAGACTCGGCCCTTCAGTCACCGCCCCCCATCTCATCTGTTCCATTTTGAATGTTTTCAGTCAGTCGCTTCATTAGTTGGGCATAGTAGAATCTAGAATTTCATTCATGACCAGCTGTAAAAAGAAAAGGTGACAAATTACACAGCTGTCCAAAGAAATTTCTCCCGAGCGATTCTTTTATTTCTAAATGGAATACCTATATAACAACTCCTATAAAATGTATATGTACTATAATACATATTGATAACGAACATTTTTAGTATGCTTTTAAAATCATAGCAGATTTTTTCTTTAGAGTGATGAAGACTGCAAGATGGGATCGTTTCTGTGTGCAGGAGTATATTATTTGATTGCATTGCTGTTATTTTCAATCTTAAAACTTCAGATTTAAATTGCTGAAAAACACACTTTCCACATAGGCAAAATTCTAGTAAGTTTAGATTTTATTTGTTTTGAGATCCTTACCTTGGTTTTGCACAAATAGTTATGGAACACTGGATTTCAGATGCTACTGAAGGAGATTTTAATATATTACGGGACATTGTTAATTTCTAAGCAAATAAACTGGAATATGCTGGCTTATGGTTGTCAGGGTCTAATAGTGAAATGCATGGGCTTTTAGTTTAGTTTTTTTAAAACTGGAAGTAGAGCTTATTATAATCCCCTTTCATTGCCTGTGGTTTAATAATTAGAGAACTCCCAGTAGAATGAAGTAGTCACTTTAGTTTTGTTATACGTTGAAGACTTTGGTTAAAATAAAATCATCTTGGAACAACTGTACTAATTCCATTTACTCAGATTGCCCACAGTTATTGAAGCTATTTTAATATTTGCAATCATAGGAATTCCTATTTGGAACAAAGCATACAGACCTTACAGATAAATTTTCTGTCTCAGGAAATTGACTGGAAAGAGAAAATGAGTGTAGCTAATGCAGAAGAGCTATTTGGCTTTGTTGTTGCTGTGAGTAGTCTGTATTTAGTTGTTTTGGTTCAAATTACCTTTGGGGGTTATATACTTTTGTCAGTTTGTTAATATGGTAAAATACAATGGCAGGAATTTTTGATATACATTTTTAGAAATTTTACTTTTAGGCTCCAAAAGGCTGAGTTAATTCACTATAGTATTTATGTTTGACTCTTTTATTTTTGCACATCAGGTTATGTTATTTTGCAAATACAATTAAAACCTGTCTGTAGAAATGAGATATTTTGAATATGGTGAGATTTTTAGATAAATGAAGTTATTCTCTTAAGAACCAAATGGTTTTTATATAAATAAAAATGTTTTTAAAACATTTTAAATATTGCCTGATTTTCATTATAATTTTATCTAGGTTTCTTATTGTTCTCATATTGATATCCACATGTGGGTTGTCCTAGTCTATGGGTTTTCTTCTCTTCCTTTATGACATTATTTTTTTTTTTACTGCTCATTTGCATCTTCTTCCGTCATCCAGCAGAAGAAATAGAAAGGTAGTTGAAACACTTAAATTTATTGTCTTTTTTTAAAGGTGGAACAGGAGTTTGAAACTGCAAAAATGAAGTTTTGAATTTAAATTTGTTAATTTCTGTTCATCCTCTACCTATTTTCCTAGATTTATTTTGTCAGAGTTAACTGAACATTTCATGAACATACCTTAAGTCTGCCAGATAAAATACACATTATCCTTTAAAGTTTCTTGATGATAGCAAGGCAAAATAATTGATAGCCATGCTTTTAAGCAGATTGTAAAATTTGTGAAGAAATTACTTGTTTTCTCTTATAGATTAATTTGTTTGATTCTCTCCATATATATGACACAGTGGTTGCTCAGAAAGGAAATGTTGATATTGAAATCTGAGTCATATTTTGTTATTAAGTATGATGTTTGTTTAGCAAGTCATTTATTGAATGATTACTGTGTTCCAGGTATATCTACATACTTAGTCTGAGAGGGAATTAGTCATAATCAGTCCTTGTGCCTTTAACTTATATCTTTATAATACAATGAGGGGACAGGAATGTAATATATAGTTACAATATAATGTGGTGTCATCATTTCACTATAGGCAGTTTGACAAGACTCTTCCAAGAAGGGAAAACATCTAAGTTTGTCTTGGGTATTCAGAGGTTTTAAAGAAGATGTAGTGAATTTGGCATGTGGGATGTGTAGTTCATGAAGTGCAGAAATAAAATTGCAGACTTATATAGCATATATGAATGAAAGAAGACACCAGGACATGTGGCATGAGTGGTATTTATAATATATTATCATTTATGTAAAAAGGGGGAAATAATCTTTAAATATATTTGCTGCTATATGTAAAATATTTCTGGAAACACAAACATACAGTTAACATTGGTTGCCTTCTGAGGAAGGTAATTGGATGGTTGAAGGACCAAGGGTAGTAGAAATCCTCTTCAGTGTATATCTTTGAATCTTGATTTTTAAAAATGTATTAAAAATAAATTTTAAAACATGGTAAGTTATGAAAAAATGGGCGAAAATAGTTAAAACCATTTGAAGATCTCTTCGCGTCTTCATTATTTTTATGTACAGTGAGAAAACACATAAGATGAATGTTTAGTAAGGTATTTCTTGAAAGCAATGTGGACTTTAGATTGTAGTAGGAAGATTGTGAAAGGGAGAGGCCAGTCTGAAAGAGTTGTCCTTGATGCGTTTCTTCTCCCCATTCCCTCCACAAAGGACTTTTCTGGGGTAGCATGAACGAAAGGCTTAGAACCCTTTTTAAGAACTTTATAACTGTGTTTATTTTGATAATTTTTTCTTTCCTTTTTTTAAATTATGAAGATCAAACTTCTTTTGCAGTTTTTATTCACAATTATAAGATACATATCCTATCAATTTATATATTCATATAAGAATTTTAGTTTCTTAAATCATCATTTTTCTAGTTCTTGGGAGTTTGTTAGACTTGGGAGTTTGTTAGATTTTTGTCTTTTGAAAGAGGATTAAGTTACAGATGAGAAGGACAAACAGCCCCAACCAGGGGCAGGATGGTAGAGATAATATTTAAGTATAAAGGTAATTGATCTTAAAGTTCTTTTTTGGAGTGACTGTTTGCTCATTTTTGATAATCTACATAAAACAGTTTATATCAGAATCCTACTGATATATTTCTTTCATAACTCATTGACCCTCTTCAGTTTTCTCATCAACACCATTTTTGTATACCTATACCTTTTCTGTTAAACTATTTCATTACCTTTCCTTCTTCCTGCCACTCACTTCCATCTTGAACTGTCTGAAAATGTAGTTTTGCCATTTTCCATTTTCCTCCAACTCCCACCATTCTTGCCTCTGTTTTTGTTCTACTTTCCCCTGCATCTGATTTTTTTTTTTTTTTCCAGTTCTGGGGATTGAACCCATGGCCTCATGCATGCTGGTAGGCAAAGGCTTTACCATTGAGCCACAACCCTACCCCTGCATTGCTTTTTTTTTTTTTAGGAATGTTCTTTCTCACTTCAAAATTGCTTTCATAATATTATATTATGAAATATACAAAATATATTGTTTTGCTTGCTTTTCTCTATATAGGAAATTAAATATTTGTTTAAAAATATATTTGATAGTTTCTATTCTTCTGAGTTAATTTTTCAACTAGTTCAGAACTTTATTTAGCTACTATACTTAAAAGAAAAATGATCTAATATGCGTGTACTGCTATATCAAATTTTGTTCTTATTTGGGAGGAGTTAAAAAATATTTCTTTATTCTCTTAAGGGTTTCCTTTTGTTTGATATGTACCTGAAAAGATAAAATGTATCTTTTTCACTTTTGATTATATATTGTACATAATCAATATTGGGACTAATTTGAATTGAAGTATCCATATGCTTATGAAACAAACAGTGGAGTTAATATTTCTGTATTTTGAGTACTTGGGGAGATAACTAAGGATACTAATTTCTGAAACAAAAAGTAATCTCTACAGATGTTTCCATGATATAATTGGTACAGATTGTTTATGGAAGGTAATATCTGCAAAGAAATATTCAGGAATATGCATGAATGATCAGAGTGAGTTTTTTTGAACAATGGGGTTTTTCAGTAGTCATTAACAATTGTTTATGGTTTTTGAATTCACATAGTAAAAATTTTTCATCAAACATATATGTGTAGCATTGCTAGATCATTAATCTATTGATATCTACTTAAATATTTCATCCAGTGTACTTAGAGGAGAGTTTATACTTTGCCTCTTTTACAGAAGTCTACCCTTTGGGGATGACAAGACCGAATTTATATTACATTGTAAAAAAGTAGCCAGGCTCAGTGATACATACATGTAATCCCAGCAACTTGAGAGGCTAAGATAGAAGAATCAGAAATTGGAGACCAGCCTCATGAGGTCCTAAGCAACTTAATGAGACACTGTCTCAAAACAAAAAGGAGTTGGAATGTAACTCAATGGTAGAGAACCCCTAGGTCCAATCCCCAGTACCACCAAACAACAACAACAACAACAATTTAATGTTAATTTCTGCCTTATTTTGTATATAATAACATGAATTGCAGAGTAGATTTAAGGTTTGCTGAGAAACAATGCATGAAAATGAAAAAAATGAAACAAATGCTAATTCACTGGAATGTTTATGATAAGAACAGTGTACACATCTTGACCAAGATGTGGTGATAAAAGTTCAGATTAATTTGGTAAGCATGTTGTATTTGTTAAGTGTATTAAGTTGAGAGGTCAGAAAACTGCACTGTAAATCTAACTTACTTTCCTTTAAAGATGTAACAGCTGGAATATATAGTTGGGCTTGAGTGAAAGTAGAAACATTACAGATCAGTTAAAATGGCAAAAATGATTGATTTTGTAATGGAAAGCTTTTATCATTTTTAAGTAAAATTAGTACTGTTTCTAAATTAAATGCATTTCCAATTATGTTAACATGTAACTTGCTGACAT
Source organism: Marmota monax (assembly GCF_021218885.2). NCBI lineage: Eukaryota > Metazoa > Chordata > Mammalia > Rodentia > Sciuridae > Marmota > Marmota monax. The sequence goes on along the minus strand of NW_026692781.1, from coordinate 29,119,308 downwards.
ATACCAGTGCTTTTCTGCCATTGTCATAAGCTCTTTGACCCATATGTATTTATTAGAATTTCAGGTAATCCCATTTTTATTCTTTTCTGAAGACAACTTGATTCCAAGTTAATATAACTAAAGAAATGAGTCTTTTTTTATATGTATAAACTGTAACTGGGACTTGTTTTCTGCATTAAGTGTGGTTTAATATATTTTTTGCACTATTCTAAAGTTGTATAATTCAGAAATACATATGAGTTTGAATTGTGTTAATAAAACTAATAAGTGAACCTGCTTTATTTACATAATTCTTTGCTACAGAAAATAGAACTTCCAAAGAAATTGGCAAAACGCTATCCAGCATATGAGTTATATCTTTATGGAGAAGGATCCTATGCCGAAGAACACAAAATTCTCCCTTTGACAGGAATTCCAGTTCTCTTTCTTCCTGGTAATGCTGGAAGTTACAAGCAAGGTAAGTACTGGAAATAAATTTTGAAAGCTATAAAATTCAGGAAAGCCAGGCATAGTGACACATGCCTATAATCCCAACTACTCAGGAGGCTGAGACAGAAGAACCACCAAGGTTGAGGCCAGCTTGGGCAGCCTAGTGGGACCGGGACCTTGACTGAAAATAAAAATATAAAAAGGGCTAGAGGCCTAACTCGGTGATTGAGTGTTCTTGGCAATCCCTAGAACCACTAAAAATGTTTTTTAAAAAAAAATATTCATTAAAGAATTCACATTGTACACATGCTCCGTGAATCAGATGAAATGAATGAAATGCTTACTCTAGTAAGTATTGTGTTAGGATTACTGAAATACCCAAATATGATACCAGTGAGAGAGAACACATATAAGAACTGGAAAAGAAGAGTTGGAAGACTACTTTGCAGAGTGAGAAGGAGAAAAAGAAGGAGATGGAGTGAAATGAAATAAATTGTATAGATAATCAGGAATCAACAGAAGAAAGCTTTATGTTGGAAATGGAGGATAAGGGAATAGAACCTAAAGCATTGATTAGAGAGGCAAATCATTAATTTATATTATATCAAACAAGAGAGGAGATTGGTTTCTTTCTTTTGGATATAAAGACCTGGAAGTACTGAGGATAATGCAGAAAGGTGAAGATCGGAAAGTTATATGTGCAGATTCCAAATTCATTAAAGTCTAGGGGAATGGCAATAAATTCTGGCATAACAGCTAACTCTGCAAATCTGCAAATAATTTTGTTCTCAAGTGAAATCTGCTTTCTTGGATATTAAATGGACTAGAATTGTAATATAATGATGCCGCAGTCTGGCTGGGCACAAATGCCACAGTCTGGCTGGGCACACAATCACGAGCCACCACACAGCTTGTAGATTCAAACAGCAACTCTTTATTCCCGAACTCACACCAGCCATCTACAATCACGTTCTGGGGAAATCCACATTCTCTGCCCAAATTCACCTCCACTGGGCTTCTATCTCCAAAATATATTGTCTGAATCCCGTGAGAACTCAAGGGGAACTCAGGCAGCAGGATACGCCCTATTCCCAGCAGGAATAATCTTAAACCTTAAACCTGGAACCTAAACTGGGAACGCTCTAAACACGATTATCTTAAAACCGGGAACACCCTAATCTGCCTTGGTCCTTGAGCAAGGTCACATACATTCAATGTCACTGCAACATGTCAGCAACATGGGGTACGCTGGCAAGGAAATTGTCATACCTACTTGGCTAATGGCTCCCAGCATAATGAGACTAGATTTGTTTCAACATGTACTACAATTACTTAGGTGTTTATTCATCTAACAAATATTTATGGGATACTTATTATAAGCCAGACAGCATTAGGGATCCAGAGCAAACCAAAATCAAATAAAGTCCCTCCTCCACCAAACACATATTCTTGTTGGGAACACAGTCATCAAATAAACCTATCAGTAATGTTAAAAGCTAGAAAGAAAAATAAAACAGTGAAGAAGATATAGGATAATCAGGGTCAGAAGGTGACTAGTTTAGATGAGGTGATCAAGAAGGGCCTGGTGAGGATATGACATTTGAGCAGAGGCTTGAATGTAGCGAAGAATTGCAGGTGACTATTTGGGGGAAGCTCCTGAAGCAGGAATATGTTTGGCATATTCGGGGGCACTGTGAGTAGAGAAAAGTGAATAGAGATGAGAATGGAAAAGTATCCACTTGTTATATCAGATAAGCTGTGGAAAAGACGTTGAAATTTTATGTAAGGGAGGTAGGAAACTTGGAGAGTGTTGGATAAGAAATTATATAATCTGATTTTTTGATAATTATTATGTTTGAAATGTTACTATAACATATGAGAAAAATATAAAATATATTTATTTTGTTTAAAATTATTACAAAGTGAACATCTATGAAACCAAAACCCAGGTCTTATCTAGAAAATTGCCAGCATCCTGGAAATGACTGTGTGCCTGTTATGATTTAAAAATCCATCCCCTCTTTCCAGACAGAATCACAGTCCTAACTTTAGGATAGTAATTTTTTTAAATTTTATTTAAGGTTTTAATACCCAAATATTTATCCCTAATATGTACCTATTTGGGGCTGCTAACCTTTGTAATATATATTCATTCTATATATATGCTTTTGTTTCTGGCTTCTTTCACTCAGCATAAGATTCACCCAAGTTATTGGGTGAGCGATGATCTGTTCACTTTTTTTTTAGTCTATAGTATCCAAATAATGTGTATTCTTTTGCATGTATCTTGAAGCTCTTAAACCTGTATTTTTAAAAGACGGATACTTAAAGAGTGTTAATTCCATGTTGCAAGTTATGTATACCTTCTTATTTTATTTTATGCTAACGTACATTCTCACAATTAGCACATTATACTTACTTTTGCTCCACAACCTGATAATATTGAAATTGTCAAATTTAAAAATTTTAATAAATCTGGTAGGTATAACTTACTTTTAAAAAATGATCACTCTGGTTTTGCTGCAAAGAAATATGCTATTTAAGCATGAGTAGAAGCAGAAAAGATACTAAACCTTATTAGTCATCAGATAAATGCAAATCAAAATCTTACCTATTAGGATAGCTATAATCAAAAAGGTAGATAAAAAGTGTTGGCAAAGATGTAGAGAAATTGGAACCCTTCTGCGTTGCTGGTGGTAATATAAAATGGCACATCCACTTTGAAAAACAGTTTGGCAGTTCCCCAGAATATAAAATATAGAGCTCTCATATGATCCAACAATCCTACTCCTAGGTGTCTACCCAAGAAAAATGAAAATATACATTCACACAAAAACTTGCATACGGATATTCATGATGGTACTATTCATAGTAGTCTAAAGGTGGGAGTGATACACGATTTATTGTGGGTGAACCTTAAAACATCAAGAGAAGTAAAAAATCTAGTCACAAAAGACCATATATCATTCGATCATCCCATTTATATGAAATATGCAGAGTAGGCAAATTCATGGAGACAGAAAGTAGATTAGTGTTTACCAGGGAATGGAATGCATAGCAGAATGGGAGGGAATATTAATGATCTCAGGATTTTGTTCTTGAGGTAATTAAAAATATCTAACATTAGATTTCAGAGTTGGTTGTACAATATATGTAAGAGGTACTAAATATTTCATATTTTAAAACCCACTGATTTTTACATGGTGAGTTGTGTAATATGTGAGTTATAGTATGTGTATACTAAAAAATGGAATGGCAAACAGGTATTTTGTTTCCTAAACCATATACTTCAGTTTTTATACCCCTTAAAGTAATCAATAATAAATTTTGTGCAAGGTCTTATAAAAAGCAACAAAACAAAAGCAGTAGAAGTAGAGAGACCATTTAGGAGATTGTTAGAGCAGTGCAGGTGATCATACTTGGATTAGGATGATAGTGGTAGAAATGGTGAGAAGCCTCACCTGGGAACATATTTAGAAGATAGAGCATGGTAGAGCTTGCACGTGATTTGATGTCAGGATTAAGAGAAAGAGACAAATCATGAATGAATATTCTAAACCAAATGGTGGGCAAGCATTTCTTATAGGAATTTTCTTATTCTTACAATTCTCATTAAGTGTGATAAAATTCTGTTTTTTATTCTTCAAAGAATCCTTCCCCTTTCACCTATTATTGTTCCTGCTGAAGGGAAAGCAAGTACAGAGTGACCTGTCCACTTTTTATTTAATTTATAAAATATTTAGGGCATACTGAGTATGTTCAAGGTATGTAGCTGCTAGGTTAGTTTCTTCTACTAAATCGGTACTATCAATGGGTATTACCCAAAATAGTTGTATGTATTTACGATAAGGTTTTTTTGTTAAGAGATTTTGAAGCAAGAATGGATGAAAGTTTGTTTAATGTACACTTTATTCTTTTCCTCTGTAGTTCGTTCTATTGGCTCTATTGCACTTAGAAAAGCAGAAGACATTGACTTTAAGTACCACTTTGACTTCTTTAGTGTGAATTTCAATGAAGAACTGGTGGCATTGTATGGGGGAAGTCTTCAGAAGCAGACCAAGTTTGTGCATGAATGTATTAAAACAATTCTCAAACTTTACAAGGTAAAAGTTAAACATTCAGATCTGTATTAGTGTGAACTATGAGCATCTTTTATATTTTAAATCGTGTATTTGTTTCTATGGATGTTGAGACAAAGATGGCACGGTTTTATATTAGAGTCTGTTGTCTTGACCTTAGTGGAGGTTTTAAAGTTTAAATTGAATTTACCTTTCTTTTCATGAATACAGGAAAAAGTAGTTTTTTAGAACTCTAAATATAAAAAATTTAGGAGTACAATGCAGTTACTAAAAACCATTGGTAAAATATTGGTAAAAGAATTTCTGAGTCTAGAGGCTGTGGTTGTGGCTCAGTGTTAGAGTGCTCGCCTAGCATGTGTGAGGCTCTGGGTTAGATCCTCAGCACCACATTAAAATAAAGGTATTGTGTCTAACTACAACTAAAAAAATAATAAATATTAAAAAAAAAGAATTTCTGAGTCTAGCCATGACTAAGTAAGTGGTACTAGAGTAGACTACCTGCATATGTAAACAGTTGTGAAACTGATCCGGATATCTGAAGCACCTGTTTTGAAGTGTTATCCAACCAAGCAGTAAAGGACTATCATCTCTAAAATAAGTGAGTTCCTTAATCTCCCTGGCTTTCTATCTAGAAATATTTTCTGTACATGGGGCAAGTAGGTAGAGATTAAGCAGAGCATATTAATATCAATAAGAAGGCAGAAAATTGGGATTTGGGACTGCTGAGTTGGCTCTGTGGGACAGAGTATGAGAAAGAAGGGAAGGAAGCAAAGAAAAAATTTACATTCTTTAAATCTTGAATGCCATGTTGCATATACACAGGGCAAGAAACTGCAAGGCAATGGCAAACCAAGGAGAAAGTGATACAGTGTATCTACCTGTGTGTAATAAATATGAGGGACTATTTGTCTTTAAAGAAATTTAAAAGAGTAGTAAAACACATTGGCAATTATTCTGTGCAGCAACCAAACAATGTCAGGAATGAAATACAACTACCTTCCTTGGCGCATCACTGTGCAAATCCTAGAGACAATAGCTTCTGTGGAGTTATATGCAGAATTGATATTTCAAGAGGAGCATGGTGCCAGGAGACAGGCATTCCAACTAACTAAAGAGGAAGGACCTATCTGAACATAGTAGGCATTCAGAGACCCCATACATGACACAATTTAGAATGGACTCTCCTAGCTCTAAAGAAATAGTTACTTTAGTATTCACCTTAACAATGCTTAAATACATCTTAAAAATATCAAATAAAGGTAAGGATTTAAGATAGAATATAGACATAATATGAGAGAGAAAGGGCATCTGAGAGATATGGAAACTACAAACAACAAGAAAAATCTAGAACTGAAACAAAAGCATACCAGAATTGAAAAATCACTTGATGGGCTTAAATGAGATTTTTAGTATTACAGAAGAAAAGGTCTCTGGATTTGAACACAGGTCAGTAAAATCTAACCAGACTTAAGCACAGATGCTAAAAGGATGAAAAGGACAGACCCAGGAACTATGAGACAATACTGAAAAGCCTAATACATCTCTATTTGAAGCTCCAGAAGAGGAGATAGAAATACAGGAAGAAAAAGTACTTGAATAACTAATGGACACCAGACCCAAGAAGGTTTATTGAATGTCAAACATGGTAAACACAAGAAAATCACACCTTAGTCAAATTGCTGAAAAGCAAAGTAAAGAGAAAATCTTAAAAGCAGCTAAAGAAAAATTCTTTACTTGTAGGTAAAGACAGTAAATTAACCACTGGTTTCTCATCAGAAATAATGAAAACCAAAAACAATATAATAATATCGTAAAGGTCTTAGAGAAGGAGGTCTTTCAACCTAAAATTGCATATTCAACAAAAATGTCCTTCAGAAATGAGGGCAAAATAAAGGTGTTAGAGTAGTTTTGTCACCAGTAGAAGGAAAGAAGAAAATTGAAATCATTAGGAGAACAACCCAGACAAGATCAACAAATGGATGCTACAGTTAGTGGGTGAAAGTTTGAGAAGAAAAAGAACATTCACATAATCTCAAAGTTTCATTTCTATAATATTTATTATTTGTTACAAATAACTATAGTGGAGACACCTGATGGAGATTATCTTGACCAAGATTAACATACCGGTGACGTGATATATCAACATCAGAAATCCCCTTGACCTGATATAGTGAAAAGGATACATCATTATTTCTGTGGCATTATTGCCCCCCAAAAATAACCTCATTTTAATTAAGAGAAAACTTCAGATAAACCTAACTGAAAGACAGACTGGGAAAAAAAAAAGCCTATACTCTTCAAATATATCAGGGTCATTCACAAAAAAAAAAAAGAAGAAAAGAAAGACTGAAGAACTATCACAGATTGGAGAAGACTAAGAAATAAATGCAAGTTGTTATGCTGGATAAAATACTGAAAAAAAGCACATTAGTGTAAAAACTGGTGAGATTTAAAATAGGTCTACAGTTTAGTTAATACTTTTACACTAGTGTTATTTTTCTGATTTGGATAATTATGGTTATGTAAAATGTTATTATTAGGGTAAAGGATATATGGGAACCTTCATCCTTTTCTTTTTGCAATTTTTCTTACTTGAATCAAAATAAAAAGATTAAAGAAAGCATTCATTTTAGCAAAAAAAAAAAAAAAAAAAAAGCGGTCTGAGGCATTTGCTTTTATAGTACTACAGATCAAACTCAGGGCCTTGTGGCATGTTAGGCAAGGGATGTACCTCTGAGCTACAAAACCCAGTCCCTGTTTTATGAAGTTTATAACTTATTTAGAAGAAAAAATATTTGATAATAATTGTGAAAAAGATGGAAGTAAATAGAAGTATTTCACTGCAAGATTCTTCTGGAAAGAATGGCGAAATATTAATTTATGCTAATTCATGTTAAGTTTGCATAGTGTAATTCCTAGAGAAAAGAAATATAATGCTTAAAGAGCAAATGGAGAAACATAATAGACTGTTGGAAATAGTCAGTTCAATATCATATTCAATGGTAAGTAAGTCTAAAAGCTTTTCCCCTAAGATCAGAAACAAGGGAAAGTTACCCACTCATTCCACTTGTAATCAACATAGTATGGAAGTCCTAAGCAGAGCAGTTATCTAAGAAAAAGAAATAAGAGTCATCCAAATCAGAAAGGAAGAAGTAAAACTCTATTTGCAAATGACTTGATCTTAATTTAGAAAACTTTAAAAACAAAAACCAAAGCAAAACAAACAAAAAAAAAACAACCAACTCTTTTAGAACTGATAGATACAAAACAGATATATCTGAAATCCAGGGAACCATTAGGGATTATTTTTGAAAACTTACATTTCAATAAATTGGAAAATCTGGAAGATATTAACAACTTTGTAGATATAACCTAATCATTGAAACAAGAAGATATAGAGAACCTAAACAGACCAATATCAAGCAACAAGATTAAAGTAGTAATAGTAACAAAAAGCCTTCCAACAAAGAAAAACTCTGGACCAGATGGAGTCTCAGTTAAATTCTACCAGACCTTTAAAGAAGAACTAATGCAAGTCTTTATCAAATTATTCCATGAAATAGAAAGGGAGGGAACATTTCCAAATTCATGCTCTAAAGCCAGTATCACTCTGATCCTAAATAAAGACATATCAACAAAGTGAAACTACAGACCATTATCCCTGATGAACATAGACACAAAAATTCTTAATAGCAATCTGCCTTTAAAAACACATTAAGAAGATTATACACCATGATCAACTTGGATTTATCCCAGGGCTACAAGGTTGGCTCAATGTATAAATCAATAAGTATAATAATTTATCACATAAATAGAGTCAAGGATAAAAATTACACGAATGTCTTAATAGATGCAGAAAAAACCTTCAACAAAAACCCAGTATCCATTCATGTTAAAAACAAAAGAAACTAGGGATAGAAGGAACTTTCCTCAACATCATAAAGGCTCTGTCTGACAAACCCAAAGCCAACATCAAACTGAACAGAGAAAAACTGAAAGCATTTCTTCTGAAACCAGGAACAATACAAGTGTAAGTATGTCCATTCTCTTCACTCCTAATCAATATGGTTCTTGAATCTCTAGCCAGATCTCTTAGGCAAGAGAAAGAAATTAAAGGGATACAAATAGAGAAAGAAGAAGTCAAACTACCTCTGTTGCTCATGGCATGATCCTATACTTAGAAGACCCAAAAATACTCTACCAGAAGACTTCTAGATCTGACAAACAAATTGAACAAAGTTTCAGAACATAGGATCCACATACAAAAATCAATAGGTTTCCTGTACTCCAATAATGAATCTGCTGAGAAATTAAAAAAAAATATTCTGTTCATAGTAGCCTCAAAAATAAAATATTTGGGAATAAATCCAACTAAGAAAATGAAAGAAATTTAAAAAGACTTTGGAAGATGTAAAGACCTCCCTTCTTCATAGCTAGGCAGATTTAATATTGTCAAAATGACTATTAAAAAAAAACCAATCTACAGATTCTATGCAATTCCTACCAAAATATCAGTGACATTATTCACAGAAGTAGAAAAAGTAGTCTTAAAGTGCATATGGCAAAATAAAGAACCCAGCATAGTCAAAGCAATGCTGAGCAATAAGAGCAATGATGGGGGTATTAAAATACTTGATCTTAAATTGTACTACATAAATAAAACAAAAGCAGCATGGTACTGACTTAAAAACAGATATGAAGACCACCACAGAGACAAATACACATAAAATAATCTGATCTTTGACAAAGGTGCCAAAAACACATGTTGGAAAAGATAGCCATTTTAACAAATGGTGCTGGGGAAACTAGATATCATGTGCAGACTCTTGTCTCTCATCTTGCGAAAAATCAACTCAGAGGTCCATCAAAGACCTAGGAGTTAGACTAGAAACACTGGAACTCCTTTAAGAAAACATAAAGGCAACTCTTTAGCATATTGGTGCAAGAACTTCTTCAGTAAGATTCCTAAAGCTCAAAAAATAAAATCAAGAATCAATAATTGGGGTGTCATTGAATTAAAACCTTTCACATGGAAAAGGAGGAGAGAGCCTACAGAATGACAGAACTTCTTTACCAGCTACTGTTCCATCAGGGGATTAATTTCCAGAATATATAAAGAACTTGAAAACTTAACACCAAAGAAATAATCTCATTAATAAATGGGCAAAAGATAGAAGTATACATTTCTCAAAAGAAGAAATACAGATGGGAACATGGAAAAATGTTCAACATCCTTAACAATCAGGAAAATGCAAATAAAAAAATACACTGAGATTTTACCTCACTCCAGTTAGAATGAGAATTAAGAATATGAAGAATAATCCATGGTGAGGAATTACATTGTGAGGAATGCAAATTATTACAACCGCTTTAGAAAACAGTATAGAGATTCCTCAAAAGACTAGGAATGGAACCACCATATGACCTAGCTATCCCACTCCTTGGTCTTTTCTAGAAGTTCTAAAATCAGCATACTATATTAATACATGCATACCAATATCTATAGCAGCAAAATTCATAAAAGCCAACTTATGGAATCAACCTAATTGTCCATCAACAGATGAATGGTTAAATTAAATGTAATATATGCACAGTAGAGTTTTAATCATCTGTAAAGGATGAAATTGCCATAAAGAATGACTTTGTGACATTTTCAAGTAAGTGGATAGACCTGGAATGTACACCATTATCAGGCTAAATGAAATAATTCAGTACCAAAAAACAAAAGTCAAATGTTTTTGCTGAAACACGGACACTAACCATAATAAGCGGGGAGAGAAGAAGAATAGATATTCTGTAGATTAGACAAAGGGGAATAAAGGGAAGGGAGAGGGAACAGGAAAAGGAAAGACAGTGGAATGAATCCAAAATAATCTTCCTATATCCATATATGAATATACCATCATGAATTCCACCATCACGTGCATCCATAAGAATGGGGTCCTAATTAGAATATGCTATATTCCATGCTTGTACAATTATATCAAAACAAATTATACTGTCACGTATAACTAAAAAAGAAGCAATAAAATTTTTTTTAAAAAAGAATTTAATCATCATTTATGGATAAATGGGTGGAATTGGAGAACATCATGCTAAGTGAAGTAAACCAGACTTAAAGTCAAGGGTCAAATGTTTTCTGTCATAAAGCAGAAGCTGGGGTAAGGAGAAGAATATTTAAAAAGTGGGAGGGGACCTTATGAAAATAGAAGATTAAATATAATTTAAAAAAATCCCACAAAACTCAGCACAGTTGTAATAGAAGCAAAATTTGTCAACCTGAGTAATTATGAGTGTTATGGGAGGAAACAGGTTATATTAGGTACAGACCTTTACATAACATTTAATGGATAAGATAAATAAGATGTGATCACAAAATGAAATAATGTCATTTACAATAAACAGTAAGAAACCTTTGCTATATACTTATAGTATTTTTCTTTCTCTGTTTATGTTTCAGTATTTTTCTAATGACTACATGTTGTTTATAATAGAACTAATAATCTATTTTTCACATTGAGATTTTTAGAAAGTAGGGTTCCAATTATAAGAAAGTACAATAGGAGTTAGAGAACATCTGAATCTTAATGAATAGGATTTTGGTATGAGAAAGGGGGAGAACATTCTGGGTGAAGAAAACCTCTTTTATCACATGAGGCCATAAGTAAATATAGCAGAGAATGAAACCAGACTTCAAGTCTTTGTGCCACTTATGTTTTAGTGGGGAGAAGTAAATAATAAACATAATAGATAAGAAAACATACAATCTTATATGGTTATAAATGTCAGGGAGAAAACTAAAACAGGAAAACGATATAAGTAATCAAAGGCAGAGGATTAAAATTATAAATGGAAGACCTCTTGAGAACCAGACAGTTTAATTCATACCAAATACATGATGGAGTGGCCTGTTTGAATATATAAGGGGGGCGGGAATACTTTACACAGAGGAAACAATTATATGGGCAGGCATACACATGCTTTCTTTAAGGAAAAACAAACTGGAGTAGCTGGAACAGATCATGTGAGTTGGTAGAAGTTGGGGAGGGGAACAGACAGATTGTAGAGACATAGGCAATTTAGGGATTTTTGCTTTTTGTTTGTAAGAAAATGCAAAGCCACTAGAGAGCTTTTCAAGTAGGGGAAGGGCATGCTCTTATTAAAGTTTTAACAGTATCATTTTGGCTGTTTAAGAATTATCTGAAGGAACATAAGGATAGAAACAGAGACCAGTTAGGAGACTTTGGGAGTAATGCAGGAAAGAAATAATAGTGATTTAAATCAAGTTGTTAGCAGTTGAAGTGGTGAGAAATGGTTAGGCTGATGTAAATGTTGAAGGTTGAGGCAACAAGATTTACTGGTAGATCAGGTATGGTGGGCCTATATAAAAGGAAAAGAGTTAAGGATGGCCCCAAGGTTTTTGGCTGAACAACTAAAGAGATTGAATTGCCATTAACTGAGGTGGGGAAGACATAGGAGAACAGATATGGAGATTAGGAGTTTAGTTTTAGACAGGTTTGCATTTGAGATGCACATTAGACATTTCAAGAATACCTTTTGTACTATTGTAGTCCAAGGCTAAGAGTTAGAGAGAAGAGGTTCAGTCTGGATATAATACATGGGGGTTGATAGTATAAAGATGGGGTGAGACTGACTAAGGTCACTGATGGAGTCAATACTGATTTAAAAAAAGGAGAGTCTAAAGGACTGAGACCCGAGTCACTCCAGTTTCAAGAGATGAAATGAAAACAAATCAGCAACAGACTAAAAAGGAAACACAGTGAGGGAAGATGAGAATGAGGAGAGTGTTGTTAAGTAAACTAAAGTGGCGAATTTTGTCAAATGTTGTTGATAAGTCAAATAAGATGAGCATTAAGAATTGACCATTAGATTCCTTGGTGACTTAGCAAGAGCAGTTTTGGTGGCATTTTGGGGTGAATGCTTGATTAGAATGGATTTAAAAGTATATGGAAGTTGAAAATTGTTCTTGAGAGAAGGCCAAAGGATTGATAAGCTTCAGATACAAAAGTAGAATTTGGTTTTGGCTAAGATAACTCCGTGTTGAGGATCTCCAAGATGATCCCAGGTTTGATTACTCGCTAGGAAGAATCACAGGATTTGGCATAAAATTGTACTCGTGGTTATTAATTATTAAGTGAAAGGACACAAAGCAAAATCACTGAAGAGAAAAGGTGCATGGGGTAGAATCTGGAGGAAACCAAGTACAAGATTCCAAAAGTTCTGTCACATTTTTCATTTAATTCATATAGCAATAAATTGTGACTTATGACGAACTGCCTACGAGGTAAGCCCATTAGAGATTCTGTGTCCAAGATTTTTATTGGGGGGTCAATCACATAGATATTTGCTGCCTTGCACATATCAAAATTTCAGCCTGGAAGACAGCAGGGGTTCAACATAAACCATATTGTTTAAGTACAGTGAACCATTCTTTTCATTTAGAGAATGGCAGGAACCCTCCCAAAATATAAGATCCCGGACTCCTGCTAAGAGCCATCCTTTCATGCAGACTGTTCTAAGGATAGCAGTGTCAGACCTACAGTGTTAAAACTCTTTTCTGTACAAGTAACAGAAGAGAAAGCTCATAAGAAGGATCAGTGTGGAATAGCTAGCAAACAAGATTTTTTTAAAAAAGCAATACTTATTTTAACTTTACATAGTAAATAAATGTTGGGAATGCTGATTTATTTTTAAATCCAAACACTATAGAGAAATAATTCAATAAAATTTACTGACGTGATGAAATAGTATATTGCTATGACGGCAACAGTTGTCTTGGCTTTTGTGATATTTTTAATTTCAGATAAGCAATTTCTTTTACCTTGTACAATCAAACATTCTGGTAGACACCAAGTATAATTATACCTCAGGTTACATGCAACATAACAATTTGATTTGCAAGATCAAGTGTTTGGATTTTGATCAGAAAACCAAAGAATAATAGTTAAAAATGGCAGAGCACAAAATAATATGCATATATTAATTGGAACAATATGAAAATGTATTTCTTATGATGGATAATTATATAGTTTAATTTTCTATTAAGTTGTCCATTTGCAATAATACTAAAAAGATTTTTTTAGTATTCTTATTATGACACTAAGCCTTAATTATGCCATGGTGATTTTTTTAATAGGGTCAAGAATTTGCTCCAAAAAGTGTGGCAATAATTGGTCATTCTATGGGTGGACTTGTTGCAAGAGCATTACTTACTCTGAAAAATTTTAAACAAGATCTGATAAATCTTCTCATTACACAAGCCACACCTCATGTTGCTCCTGTTATGCCATTAGATCGTTTCATTACAGGTGAGTACTATTACATAAAGACTAACTGAGGTTCCCATAGTTGTTTATGATTAAGTAAGCATATGTCTGTAGCTGTTTTCCTTAGGGCATGCTATAGACTTATCTAGGTATTAAGCAGCTCAATTGCAAATCAGCATCTTCCTTTCTGACCATCTCTAATGTCTTTCAGCTTAGGCTTATAGTGGAAATACTGTCAGTTTTCTCTTTTCATATTATCTTAACAGGTTTAACATGTGTTTTATAATCCCTAGATACTAGACTTTAGTTTAGTTATTCTTGAAAACAATTCCTGTCTCTTAAGATATGTGTTAACTTCTATGCTTTAACTATTCCAGTACTTCATCCAAAATAAGCTTATGTTTAATTAAAGCAGTAACAATGTTTAGTTTTTAATAGATAGGTATGCTAAGACCTTACATAGTAAAGTAGAATTGCTAATATTTATTGAACTCATATTTTTGGATATTGTGTTAAGAACTTTACCTGATGTATTATAACAGTTAATTTACTCTGTAGTCCTCCAAGTTAAATACCATTATTCTCCATCCTCCAAGTTAAATACCATTATTCTCCATGTTTGTTAATGGATAAAAAAAAAAGACTAAGATAAAGTTCTGACTCAAAATTATGTGGCTAGAATGTACTAGAGCCAATATTTGACCCTGCAGAACTTAATTCTGGGCCTATGCTCCTAATTTTGCATGGTATACTGTCTCTTGAGGTACATTATTATAACATAAGAAATAAAACTATGGGTAATGTTATGTTGCAGAAATTTTTGAATGAACTATGGGAGTCTTTGATATCTAAATTAAATAGTGATAATAAAAGTTACAGAATAAGAATTAAATGCCTATCTGAAATTTTTGTTAAGACTTAACTGCTTGTAGGAATATCATATGATTAAAAGAAAATCTTTAGAAGGAATTCTTTTTCCTGGCTAGTAAATTTATACAATTTATTACCTATCAAAATTTTTCATTACATTAATTTTGATAAAATTTTTGTTTATAGTTAAGTGAGAAATATCCCCAAAGTCATTTTCTAAAGTATTCATCTTAATATCATAATATTGTCAAGGAATAACTTGTTTGCTGAAAGAATCTGGTATAATAGTTCTTATTCTGAAGTTCTATTTTCTGCATTGCATTTAAAATCTTACCTGTAGAAATTTTTAATAACAAAAATATTAGTATTAAAAATATTTATTATTTATTATAAGTTAGTTTATAACTTATAACAGTTATAAAATAATCACAGGTTTAAAAAAATACCAAAGGCTAAAAGTCACTTTGCTTGTCATCACAGTTAAGAATCCTATTATTGTATTTTGCATGGGGTATGAAGATGAGCCATGTAGGTTAAATTAGAATGACTCAACATAAACATTTCAAAATATCATTTGAAGAATGAATTTTATTTGGAGTTAGGTTTTAATATTCTGAAGGATTGCAAAGGTCTATCTGTAAAAGGGTCAGGTTGAAAGTGATTCTTAGGGTAAGATGCCTTTCCTGTAAATAGTAAGCCTCTTTTCATTCTGTCTTTTTTTATTGCATTAAGTCAATTAGAATAAAAAGAAAACAAAGGACCTACTTCAAGGGTTCGTGGATTTTAAGTTTTTGAGAGAATTCCATATGAGTTTCAGAAGTAGATTTCCTGTTTATACTCTGGGGAAATGCTATCTTTAAATAAGGAAGGAGGTTCTGCACTGGGTTGTGTATTTTAGAGGGCCTTGCCCTTCTTCACAGGGTAAGAAAGTTGCAGTCTAAGTAGACTGCCTTTTAGCTCATTCTTTTACTTTTAGATCATGATTTAAGTAGCCACACCTCCGGACTTTCTTGCCAATGTGCCTTAAGCCCACTTCCAGGACCCTTGTGGGCCTTTTTACCCAGGAAAAGCCAGCCTTGTTCTCCTGAGGGCAGCTATATACAATACTAAGCTTGGGATGTGGCCAAGCTATAACTTTGAAGGCACAGGTTGGATGTGCATACGAGGACATTGTAATGCAAGATGGAATTGCATTGGGAAGCAACCTGCTCTCTTGTGCTGCCACAGTCCAGTGTCCACTCCTCAAATGCCTAAAAATTCTTAATTTGACCCTGACCTTCTAGGTTATTTCAATAATATATTTGTCGAGGTAGGAACACAAAATATATTTAATAGTTTGTTAGCTAGATTGTTAAAATATTTAGATATATGTGTTTCCTTGGTACTCTTGTCCCCAGGTGTTTCAGATGTTAGGACTGAGTTGGCTCCAGTGGTAGTCTGAGTGAATAATGCTGGGGTCTTTAATGAGCTTACTGTACCAAATGTTTGAAGCCCTGGGTAGGATGAAAAGCCAGAGTAAAAATGCATTAAGTTTTGATGATAAGAAATGAAAACTCTTCTGCCATGGTCTCAGTTTAGTAATTTTTAACTCTAAAATTGTCTTACCAGCCATAGACAAAGTGAAAAATTGTCTGCAGATTCTGACCTTTGAATTGCTTATTATGCTTAAAGGGTAGAATCCTAACACTGTGATTTTCCACTGCAGCATAATCCTAAGATTAATGGCTATGGTACTGTTGTGATCGATTATAGTCTAAGAACTTAAATAGTACAATATAGTGGTTGACCACAAGAAAGTTGCTAAGACCTTGTAAACAGGGACAATGTCTTGATAAGGAGGGGTCTATTGCTCTTTTTAAAGCCTTATATTACTGGTAATTGACATACAAAAAGTGTACATATTTAATGTATGCAATTTAATGAGTTGGAACATATGATACCATGAAACCAACACTACAAATGTTTACAACTATTTAGCAGAGTAAGCTTTCATCTTTGGAAGAAGTTTAGGGTTTTCTTTCTTTGTTGAACTTTGTGAGAAAGCATCATCCTTGTGGAAGACCACATGTTTGCTTATGGATGGATAAGACTGATACTATGGGTATCTTTTTCTTTATTGAGGGGGATTAGTAACTCAGTATTTATACTGTGACTTAATGGGGTAGCAGGAATGCAAAGAGATACCGATTTTTCTCAAAATAGAGAAATGTGAATAACACATTGTTTACAAACTAGATCTCTTAAGCAAAAATTAAGGTAAGTATTAGTATTAGAGTTATAATTGAAAAGAATAATTGTTACTTTTCTCAATCTGTCTTCTTTATTCTCTACCAGATTTTTATATGACTGTAAACAACTATTGGATTCTAAATGCTCGACATATAAACTTGACCACGCTTTCTGTAGCTGGAGGATTCCGGGATTACCAAGTTCGTTCAGGACTGACTTTTCTACCAAAATTAAGCCATCATACCAGTGCCTTATCTGTTGTGGTAATTATTTTTTTAAGAGTCTACTGAAATAGGGATATAATGGACACAATGAAACATGAAAGGACAATAAAATGTAGGAAATGGCTGCCAAGTTGGTGGTGTAGGCTTGCTGCATGTATGTGCATATGCATATAAGAGAGAGAGAATGTGAATAAATGAATATGAATGTGTTGGGAGGGCAGAGTGATGAATGCTTATAGCCATGGAAAGTAAAAAGGATCACTTTGTGAAAATGACTCTTATTTATGAGGAACAATTGTTTCTTGTCTCAAACACAACATTGGTTAGAATTGTAACTATAAGAAAGTTTGCACTAAAGTCAAAGGAATCTAGTTATATCTGATTCTTATATTATGTACAATATTAGAGAAATGGTAGACAAACCACATACTCTTGAATGCTAACCTTAATGAAGGTTTACTAATAGTTGAAGTATAAATTGAACCCTGATTAATTTGCTAGTTATCCTTCTCTGCTAGAACATCAAGTATTTGGTTTTTAACTGATAATGATAACCTATGTGAAGTGAGCTGACATTTTCTTTTACAATTTCTTTCTTGGATATTTAACCTTGAAGTCTTCAGTTAAGATCTTAACTTCATAACTCCATATACACATCATCTTTAAATATAATGTAATTCTGAAAATAAAATCCTTACATTATAGTCTGCCTGTTCCTTTTGCTTGGAGGAGATTATTTATAGAAAGTCACTGTTTCATAGTTGTTCCCCTTCATAGATAATCTTGTTTATCTCATCTACTCTTGTCACACCTTAGATTGCTGTTCATTTATCAAATAGGTATTTACTGAATGCTTGCAATACACATAGCAAAAATTTTTACACTATTCTATTACCAATCATTTTGTTATAACTGGAGGAATCAGGAAGTAGCGGAAACAGCTTTGGTATTGAATTGGTAATCTGAAACTGCATTATTGATGGCATGAATGTTTTCATTTGGTATTGAATATATTGAGCAGTTATTTGTAGGAAGTCTTTAAGAAACCAAATGTCAACTCTTTACTAAGCATACATAATTTAGTCATATAAAAGTTGGCATAACCTATTTCCCAGTATTGACCTGTAGTATGATGCTATATTGATATCACATCCTGAGACTTACTCTTTTAAGGAACTTTGGTCATTTGATAACATTGCATTTGAGACCTCTTGTATTTCTATATCTTTGATTAAAAATATTTTGCTTACAAAATTTTCCCAAAATTGGCTGTTGGATAACCTGAGTTTGATTTTATTGTTTTTAGCCCCCAGGTAGTCTATATACATGTATCTACATATATATTGACTTTTAAAAACCAAAAGTAACAATTTTTGAATGATTATCTCAAGACCAGTTAAATGACATTTATGTTCATAGGGACTAGAAAAATCATTGAAGATTGAGACCATAATTGGCTAATGTTATAATGTATCCATGTAATAATAATAAAAGTTTACATTTTACTTGTATAACTGCCCTAGGAGGAGAGTATTTAGGTTAGTTGGTTGTTTTACCTATTAAAGGACACAGGCTGGCAACAGGCACCCCATCTTTTACTTCCAAGATTGCTCTAGTCATCATGGTTCAACTTGTAGGAAGGAGACAAGAACAAAGGGGAGAGCATAAGACCTAGCAATAGCACACATCACTTCTGCTCACATACCATTAGAAAAAATATAGTTAACACTTGAAAGCAAGAGAGGCCAAGAGATGTAGTCATGCTAGTCGTACAAGGAAAAAAAAGTGGATTTTGACGTACATCTAGCTGTTTTCACTACAGCAGTCATGTGTTACCTTTGTGTTACCTTTCCTTTTTCAACTCTAAGGAAGTAAACCAGTTTTATATTCTTGATAATGGTAAATGCCTATTGGGAACTGTTAGTCTACTGAGCATCTAATATAATCATAAAACCACAGTCAATTCTTGTTGTCTAATTTTTTAATAAGTTTTCAGCAGGGATTCCTAAATATATCAATGCTTATAAATTCAACAAGTAAGCTATAGATTCTTCTCACTTCAGAATCTGGAATCCCAAAGTAAATTATTTACAAATATGACAGTGACTCCTTACAAGTTATACATACCTGTCTTTTTTTAGTTCATTTATTAAAGAGGCATTTTAGGCCTCTGTAAATTTTCTTGCATCTATATTGTTAGTCTCCTGTTTTCATGTTGTTTTGACAGATGACAGCTCATTCTGTCTTTGATGGTACAGAGAGAAATGCTGTAAAAAATAAAATCATAGTTATTTAATGAGCCCTTATTGTTTGTATTGTCTGTTATTCACAGAGAGGTCAATACCTGTTGAAAGGCTCTTTAATTCTGGAAGGGTGCTATATACATTTGTTTTAGTCAGCTTTATCACTGCTGTGACTAAAAGACCTGACGAGAACAATTGTAGAGGAGGAAAGTTTATTTGAGGGTTCACAGTCCTTTTTTTTTTTATTGGTTGTTCAAAACATTACAAAGCTCATGACATATCATCTTTCATACATTTGATTCAAGTGGGTTATGAACTCCCATTTTTGCCCCAAATACAAGTTGCAGAATCATATCGGTTACACATCCACATTTTTACATAATACCATATTAATGACTGTTGTATTCTGCTGCCTTTCCTATCCCCTACTATCCCCCGTCCCCTTCCCTCTCATCTTCCCTCTCTACCCCATCTGCTGTTGTTTAATTCTCTCCCTTGTTTTTTTTTTCCCTTTCCCCTCACAGACTCTTATATGTAATTTTGTGTAACAATGAGGGTCTCCTTCCATTTCCATACAGTTTCCCTTCTCTCTCCCTTTCTCTCCCCCCACTCGTCTCTGTTTAATGTTAATCTTTTCCTCATGCTCCTCTTCCCTGTTCTGTTCTTATTTGCTCTCTTTATATCAAAGAAGACATTTGGCATTTGTTTTTTAAGGATTGGCTAGCTTCACTTAGCATAATCTGCCCTAATGCCATCCATTTCCCTGCAAAATCCATGATTTTGTCATTTTTTAGTGCTGCGTAATACTCCATTGTGTATAAATGCCACATTTTTTTTTATCCATTCATCTATTGAAGGGCATCTCGGTTGATTCCAGAGTCTAGCTATTGTGAATTGTGCTGCTATGATCATTGATGTGGCAGTATCCCTATAGTATGCTCTTTTAAGGTCCTCAGGGAATAGACCGAGAAGGGCGATAGCTGGGTCAAATGGTGGTTCCATTCCCAGCTTTCCCAGGAATCTCCATACTGCTTTCCATATTGGCCGCACCAATTTGCAGTCCCACCAGCAATGTACAAGTGTACCCTTTTCCCCACATCCTCGCCAGCACTTGTTGTTGTTTGACTTCATAATGGCTGCCAATCTTACTGGAGTGAGATGGTATCTTAGGGTGGTTTTGATTTGCATTTCTCTGACTGCTAGAGATGGTGAGCATTTTTTCATGTACTTATTGATTGATTGTATGTCCTCCTCTGAGAAGTGTCTGTTCAGGTCCTTGGCCCATTTGTTGATAGGGTTGTTTGTTATCTTATTGTTTAATTTTTTGAGTTCTTTGTATACTCTGGATATTAGGGCTCTATCTGAAGTGTGAGGAGTAAAAATTTGTTCCCAGGATGTAGGTTCCCTATTTACCTCTCTTATTGTTTCTCTTGCTGAGAAAAAACTTTTTAGTTTAAGTAAGTCCCATTTGTTTATTCTTGTATTTAACTCTTGGGCTATGGGCGTCCTATTAAGGAATTTGGAGCCCGACCCCACAATATGTAGATCGGAGCCAACTTTTTCTTCTATCAGGCGCAGAGTCTCTGATTTGATATCAAGCTCTTTGATCCATTTTGAATTAACTTTTGTGCATGGCGAGAGAAAGGGGTTCAGCTTCATTTTGTTGCATATGGATTTCCAGTTTTCCCAGCACCATTTGTTGAAGATGCTATCCTTTCTCCATTGCATGCTTTTAGCCCCTTTATCAAATATAAGAAAGTTGTAATTTTGTGGATTGGTCTCTGTGTCCTCTATTCTGTACCATTGGTCCACCTGCCTGTTTTGGTACCAGTACCATGCTGTTTTTGTTACTATTGCTCTGTAGTACAGTTTGAAATCTGGTATCGCTATACCTCCCGATTCACACTTCCTGCTTAGAATTGCTTTTGCTATTCTGGGTCTTTTGTTTTTCCATATGAATTTCATGATAGCTTTATCTATTTCTACAAGAAATGCTGTTGGGATTTTGATTGGCATTGCGTTGAACCTGTAGAGAACTTTGGGTAATATCGCCATTTTGATGATGTTGGTTCTGCCTATCCATGAACAGGGTACATTTTTCCATCTTCTAAGATCTTCTTCTATAGGGTTCACAGTCTTAGTCCATAAACAACCAGTTCCATTCCATTCCTCAGGGCTTGTGTGAGGCTGAACATCATGGCAGAAGAGTGTGGTGGAGGGAAGCAGCTCACATGATGATCAGAAAACAGAGAGAGATCTTCACTTGCCAGATACAAAATATATACCCCAAAGTCATACCCACAATGCCCATCTCCTCTAGCCACACCCTACCTGCGTTCAGTTAATCCCCAGTAAGGGATTAATTCACTGATTGGTTTAAGGCTCACATAACCGAATCATTTCTCCTCTTAACCTTCTTACGTTGTCTCACACATGAGCAGGCTAATGCTATAATGCAGGACACCTCACATCCAAACCATAACAACATTGTTAAGGAATCCTTCTTTCTAAACATCATTTATGTTGTTTAGGAGCCTTTTCTTTTTATATCTCTAACCAGTACTATACAACTATACTTCCTAATCCATATAAGTTTTGTTTTGTTTTTCCTAAAATAAGTAAGCCTGGACCCCACTTACAAAAATCTGATTTGGTTGTTTTAGAATTGTGATCAGGCATATTTAATTTTTAAAAACTATTTTAAAGCATTTATTTTTCAGGCACCCTCCTAATTAAGAGTCATGATTTTGAATCTTAGTTGAGTTAAAACTAAAATTACTGAAATATCTTTTGTAATCTATTTCATAAACTGATTTATTAAAGAGTCTTAAACTCAGCTTCTTATTAAAAGTAATTAAAAAGTTAGATGTTAAATTTCAGTACAGAATCTATGGATGCTTTAATAATTTTTTAAATTAATTAATTAATTTGTTCTAATTTGTTATACATGACAGCAGAATGCATTTCAGCTCATAGTACACAAATGGAGCACAATTTTTCATTTCTCTGGTTGTACACAAAGTAGAGTCACACCATTTGTTCTTCATACATGTACCTAGGGTAAGATGTCCATCTCATTCCACCATCTTTCCCACCCCTTTAACCCCTCCCTCCCCTTTCCCCTATCCAGACCTCCTCCATTCTTCCCATGCTATTCCCCCACCCCCATTATGGATCAGCATTCACTTACCAGTGGAAACATTTGGCCGTTAGTTTTTGGGGATTGGCTTACTTCGCTTAGCGTGATATTCTCCAACTCTATCCATTTACTTGCAAATGCTATGATTTCATTCTCTTTTAATGCTCAGTAATGTTTCATTGTGTATATATACCACAGTTTCTTTAAATGGATGCTTTAATAATTTTTAAAGGTAATTTAAGCTTGACTAACCAGTAATGACATTCAGAGTTACATTATTTTATACAAGAAATATCTTCATATTATTTGGATCACCTTTTATAAGATGTATCTTTAAAAGAATATAATACAGTGAAACTAATACTGTGTTTCTAAATATTAGCTTATAAGAATGTCAGACCTTTCAGAGAATAACAAATGTGGTTTTCTTAAGTTTGATTTTTTTCCCCCTTTCTTTTTAGAGTTCAGCAGTGCCTAAGACCTGGGTCTCAACAGACCACCTCTCCATTGTGTGGTAAGTTAATATAACATTTTGGTCATTTGTCATGGTCCTCTTTTCTCATCAATGCATTAATTAGTTTTATCCGTAAATAAATAAGTCTGTGGGAGAAAGATTAATTTAGGGATTTAAAATTCGAAACTTGGCTCTTGTCTCAGTTTGACCATGGTTCCCTTTAGAGTCTATAATATTATCTCCTAAAGAATCAGTATCCTTAGTTTCAAAGGAAGCTAAGCATCAGATACTAAAATTTTTGAGTTTATCATAGTTTGGCAGAATCAAATCTGTCCTGGCAGGACATGGGAAACCAAGTAGAAATTAGATTTACTCTTGATGTAAGAGAAAAAAAAAGAGATTAAATATGGATCAAAAAAGGGGCAGATTCTAGTGTCTCTTTATGTTTTGGGTTAAAGATTCTCCTAAGTGTCTTATGGCTGGGTAAGCAGTAGTGTCTACAGAACCACACAGAGCACACATATATAAGAATAGGGCAGACTTGATATATCTGTAGCTAGGAGTTAGGGTAGGTGAGGATATTAAGTGAAGACAGAAGGACTCTGATAGTTCTGTCAAACATTGCGGAAGATTTAGTTTGCTTTATTTTAATAGTTTTCAACCTTAAGATATATGCTTAACAAGAATGATTTGTTAAATAACTTTTTAGTTTGCAGCATTAAAGGAAACTGAAAATCTTCCATTAAATAATAGAATGCATATTTGTATCAAGAAGTGTATATTTTAAGGTAGTTTCATTCATAACACTTTATTCTTTAGGTGTAAACAATTGCAGTTGACTACAATTCGAGCCTTCTTTGATCTTATTGATGCCGATACTAAACAAGTACGTATTTTTAAACTAATTCTTATTTCAGCAAAATGAAAGCTTTTGTTACAGCAATGATTTAATGCATTTTTTTACATTGATGAAAATAGAAGCCTATACCTTGCATCAATTTTAATAAGGACCAAATGGGAATATCTTTTTTTTCCTTTTTCTTTTTTTTTTTTGATCATACTTTGACCACTGTTTTTTAAAGCCCCCTCCACACATACTATTTGTTTATTTAGCAATACTGGGAATTGAACCCAGGGGTTCTTTACCATTGAGCTACTTTAAATTCTATTTTGAATTTAGGGTCTAAGTTGCTGAGGCTGCCCTTAAACTTGTATTCTCCTGCCTCAGCCACCCAAGTCACTTGGATTATAGGTGTTTACCACTTTGCTAGGTTAATAATAATAATAATAATACCAGGTTAATCATCATCATCATCATCATCATCCTTTGATCAATGTTAATAACTCAAAATGCAATAAAAATGAAAAAGTAAAAGAATACTTTAAACTTTCCCCCAGTTTACCCCTTCACTGTTTAAAAGTCTGATATATCTCTTTTGTTTTTTAAATACTTATTACAAGCTATTTTATAATATTTTTTCTTAGTATTGTAAACATC
This sequence comes from Marmota monax, assembly GCF_021218885.2. NCBI lineage: Eukaryota > Metazoa > Chordata > Mammalia > Rodentia > Sciuridae > Marmota > Marmota monax. Next base: position 29,094,856 of record NW_026692781.1, on the reverse strand, counting down.
ATTATTTATCTTATTAGATATTTTGGACCATGTATTTAAACAGTGTCTGCTTCAATTGTGTTTTTCACTGCTGTGACTAAAAGACCCAATCAAAACAATTGTAGAGGAAGAAGTTTATTTGAGGAGTCACAGTTTCAGAGGTCTTAATTCATAGACATCAGGTTCCATTCCTTGGGGCTTGAGGTGAAGTACAACTTGATGACAGAAGATTGTGGTGGAGGGAAACAGCTCACCTGATGATCAGGAAGCAGAGAGAGAGTCCACTCTCCAAATGGAAAATATATACCCCAAAAGGCATGCCCCACAGGGACCTTCCTCCCCCAACCATGCCTACCTTCAGTTGCCACTCAGTTAATCCCATCAGGGGATTAATTCACTGATTGGGTTAAGGTTCTCATAACCCAATCATTTCTCCTCTAAACCTTCTTGCATTGTCTCACCATGAGTTTTTTTGGGACACCTAATATCAAAACCATACCGTGTCTTTGTAGGGGACACCTAAATTCAAAATATACAGTGACTTTAGCTTTCTGATAAGATTAAAATATGTTCATTTAGTGAATAAACCAAGCTCACAAGAACTTAAAATGTGTGTTTGTGTAAGTTGAGCCTGTTCTATAGTGAGATTTCACAATTATAGATTCACCTCTTCAAATAGGTGATTTTTTTCAGGTTGTTCAATTAGAAGAACATACGGAAATCATAGTGCCCTTTATAGAACATCACTTTACTCTTTCTTCTCTTTCTTGTCTACTAGCAGATAAATAAATAGTGGCAGACACTAAGGATTTTAGCAAAATTTCTTTTTTGTGAGTTGGAAACAGATTGACATTATTCCTCTTAAATAGCCTTTACCTCAGGTCATCTTGCAGTATCTCACTGTTGCATGGAAACATATTTTGAGAACTGTGGCTCTTGACTTCTCCTTTTGGAGAGAAAATTTTACTATTTTTAGGCAATCTTTTTCAAAGCATACAGTCCAGATATTTTTGGAGTCTCTTTCCTAAAGTCTTCAAGTCTTGGTGGCTTCTCTCAGTAGGTTTCTAGGTAAAACTTTCCTTTATCATTGTGTCTTAGAACTTTTCTCCTGTGGTAAACTTTCTTGAGAGATAGGGAAAAGTGTCTGTATTTTTTTCTAAACTCTTCAGAAGGCTAAATAACCACCATTAGAATCACAGATACTTAGTTTTCTCTTAAAGATCCAAGTGTTTATGTTTTACCAAATTTTAAGCCAGAAAATTTCATATTAGTGTATAATATTAATGGATATAGTGTATTTATTGAAGTAAGTGAACTTCATGGAGTTGACACTGTGACTTGATCCTGGAACACAAACATTTTATGGTTGGTTGACATTGTTTTCATTGTGAGGCTTAACCAGCAGAAGTTTTAAGCCTCCTTGACAGAGTACAACTAGATACAATAATTGGATCAATTAAAATTTCGAAACTAGTTTGTATTCAAACTGACACATGATAGGAAAAACCTTATGCCCATCAATGAAAATCAGCAGTACTTCAGACAGATATATTTTTAAATAAAATTTTATAATTTATTTTAATAAACAAAACCATGTTTCCAGTAACTCCTAAGATGAAAAAAGAACTCTTAACACTTATGTAAAGTAGTTTCCAAGGAAAACGTTGATAATTTGTGTTTTCTCTATTGCCCAATGGATTCTTTGTTGTGGGATTGGGGCTGGTCTGAATTTGGAAACATGTTAAGGGCTTAGAACAGACTCAGAAATGTTGGCCTTTATTATTATTACTTGAAATAATATTTGGTATTTAATATTATTACTTGAAACAGTGTTTCATTGAACTATCATGGTATGATGGAATGTGTTAATGTTTATTCTAGATTACTCAAAATTCCAAGAAGAAATTGTCAGTTTTGAATCACCACTTTATAAGACATCCTGCAAAACATTTTGAGGAAAATCCGTCAATAATTTCTGATTTAACAGGTTGGTGGTAATAACATATTTTAAGTAGAAATTTTCATTATTGTTATTTTTAAATTTGTTGTTGGCACACAAAGTATTTGAAACTAATACATCAGATGTTATCCTAATATTTATTAATTTTCTTTTGGTGATGCTAACGAGTTTCTTGATTTGGAAGGGAGAAAGTAGAAAAGCAAGTAGTAAGGTACTGATAAAAATCTGTGCTGAAAATAGCATGAAAAATACAAGGTGTTTTAAAAATAAGAGCTGTGTTATTTTTGATACCTCTTAGTTTCTCAATATCATTTATTCTTCAGTCTTTCTTTGGATTACCAGCATATTTTTTTGCTGATAAATTTTGCTTTTCAGTTTAGTAATACCTGTAATCGTTTATTTAATTAAATGTCATATTTTGGAAATGAAATATTTATTTACTTCTATTGATAATTTCTCAGAGTTAAAGATGCCTGGTAGATTTATAATACTTTACATGCTAGTTGGTGGTAAGCATAATGAGAACATGTTTTTCGATTTTATTTTTTAAAAAAGCCAATGTTCAGGAAAACATTTTTTTGTTATGATTATTTTACCAGGATTCAAAAAAATATTTTATATAAAAAGTCAAGTAAATTAATTTCCTTCTCTTTAAGGGACATCCATGTGGGTTCCAGTAAAAGTGTCCAGATGGACCTATGTGGCTTACAATGTAAGTATGTCATTAATGGATGTTTTTCAGGAATATTTTAGCATTTATCTCTAAAAGTTAAAGATGCTTTACAAAATGATAAACACATACTGACATACTGTTTCCCCACAATTTAATAATAATTCCTTAATAATAAATATTTGGTCAGTGTTCAATTTTTCATTTTTATCTTAAACTTATCTTTTTTTTTCTTTTTCCATTTGTTAGTTTGAATCTGGCTCCAAATAAGGCCTACATATTGTTATTGGTTCTTATGTCTCTTGTTTTTCTTTAATACTTCCTGCACCTTTATTTTTTCCTTGAAATTTATTTGTTGACAAAAGTTGGTCATTTTTGGCGGGGAGGTACCAGGGATTATACTTAGGGGCCCTCATCCACTGAGCCACATCCCCAGCCCTATTTTGTATTTTACTTAGAGACATGGTCTCACTGAGTTGCTTAGCACATCATTTTTGCTGAGGCTGGCTTTGGACTCTCTCTTTCTGTCTCAGCCTCTCAAACTGCTAGGATTATAGGTGTCTGCCACCTTACCCTACTAAAGTTGGTCATTTTTGTGATTGAGTTTCATAGTTGATTTTGCTGATTGTATTCCTGTGGTCATTCAGTATGTTCCGTTCCCTCTTAACCTGTGATTTTGTAATTGGGTCTAGATGTGTGAAAGATTCAAGTTTTTCTGCCTTTTTTTTTTTTTTGTCATTGAACCCAGGATTGAACCCATGGACACTTTACCACTGAGCTACATCCCCAGTCCTTTTTATTTTATTTTTTTATTTTGAGAAGGTCTCACTAAGTTGCTGCAGCTGGCCTTGAACTTGGGATGCTCTTGCCTCAGTCTCCCACCATGGCCTATGCTACCATGCCCAGCTTACTTTTTGTTTTTTACTTTTGCTAAACTATCTCTCTTTGTGATATTAGTAGTTATTAATAAGGAAGGTCTGGAGTCATTAATTTATTTAGGAGGATGCAGAAATGATTATATTCTAATTTTATTGTTCATTCTTCATTTATTAACTGGATTACTATATTAAAAAATTCCCCTCATCTACTAAATTGTCAAAAGTGGAACAAATAATAAAGGAGTATTTTAGTCAGCTTTTTCACTTCTGTGACTAAAAGACCTGAAAAGAACAATTTTAGAGAAGGAAAGGAAATTTGGGGGCTCATGGCTTCAGAAATCTCAGTCTATAGAAGGCCAGCTCCATTCCTCAGGGCTCCAGTGAGTCAGAAATCATGACAGAAGAGTGGGGCGGAGGGAAGTGGCTCACTTAATGATCAGGAAGCAGAGAGAGAGAGAGAGAGATATTTCACTAGCCACACCCCCAATGACCCACCTCCTCCAGCCATACCCTACCCACCTTCAGGTACCACTGAGTTAATCCCATTGATGGATTAATTTACTGATTGGGTAAGAATCTTAAACCCAGTCATTTTTCCTGTAAATCTTCTTAAATTGTCTCACACATGAGCTTTTCAGGAATGCCTCACATCCAAACCATAACAAGGAGAATGATAATTTCATTGATCTTTGGTTCTTACTTTTATATTTACTGGTTATCAGAATAGTAATTGGCTCATTATTGACCTCTTCCAGTGATCATTAGAAGTTCTTCCCCAGTGTTATTAAGAAATCGTGAACTTAAATGTATTTGTGGTTCAGTCCTTTGATGGTAAAATTGTTTTGTTTGACCAGTGCAAGCCATTTCAAGTTTTGGCTCCATAGTCTTTTTGGTATAGCTCTTTGTCTTTAATAGTTTCCTCACTGTCCAGTAGGACAAGACATTTCAGCTTATTTTTTTAGATCTCCTGCACCAGAACTTAAATCAGCTATTTATTTAAGGAACTATTTGTACTTTGGGAAATGGTATCTCAAAGCCATAATCTAGTATTAGAGATTCCTGGTTACTGGGTTGGTGTTTCTAGACCATTTCTGAAGCCAGAACTAAGAAATTTATTTGTTATAATTTAGAGGCCCAAAATTCACAAGTAATAGGCATTCATAATGATACTTCCAGAACAAAAATTCAGGGCCACTTTATCTTGCTTTCTTATTTTCTTCCACTCACTTCTAGAATATTGGTTCTTAACAACACGAAGAATAATAGAATGAGAAAATTATACATATGATTTATCTTAAGTTTTTGATGATAAAATTATCCTCTCATAGCTATATTATTTTGCTTCTCTTTTTAGGAATCTGATAAGATATATTTTACATTTCCTCTTGCAAATCATAGAAAAATCTACACTCATGTCTACTGTCAGAGCACCATGCTGGTAAGATAATTGGTACATTGTATGTTAATTTGAAACACTTGTTCATTTTTTAGATTCAATTAGTATCTAATAGGTTTAGCTGTGAATTGTTATTAGATCTAATTAGCTGAAATGTATCTGTTTGGAATAGTATTTTCATTGAAAAGTATTAATCAGAATTTTTCTGTAAGATAATATACTGGTAACGTGTACCTTTGGATCTAGTTTAGGACTTCCTGTCTTTCAGACTTACAAAGACACTGTGTTCAAGATAAAGGAATTGAATTCAAAGCCTCTTTTATTCTAAAATTATATTCATATTTTTTTGCACTTTCCACTTCTTGAATTTATTTTTTTTAATTTTTTTATATACATTAGTTTAGTTAGAATGTATTTTGACACATACATCCATAGAGTATAACTTTCCATTTTTTGTGGTTGTGCATGATGTGGAGCTACATTGGTCATGTATTCATATATAAACATAGGAAAGTTATGTCTGATTCATTCTACTGTCTTTCCTAATCCCATCCCCCCTTCCTTCTATTCATATTTTAAAGAACATAGTTAATTAAGTAAGGCTATTTCATAAGAATTTTATAAAGTAAATCCTAGTTTTCCATTAACTATCATACTAAAACATCCTATACTTTTTATACTGACAGTTAACAGTTAACTGTATAATGTAATAAATACTTAAATTATATCAAAGCAATGATTTTGTGTTTCTTTTTAATGAACTATGCTAAGCATTGTTTTAAAAAATGTTAGATGCTTACTTCAACAACACACATACTAAAATTGGAATGAGAACTGGAGTGTAGCTCAGTGGTGGAGCACTTGCCTAGCAGCCATTATAAAGAATACTGCAAGTTAATGTAATAGCCAAAGTTTTGCAACTCTTTCAGACCCTAGCATCTCTCAATCTAAATATGAATGGTGAGTTTATCTTTGGAGAATCTGGTCCTGAGAGTGATGGCTTAATACATTCAATTTAATACTGTATTTTAAATTAGAAAGTCAGCCAGGTGCAGTGACACATGCCTGTAATTCCAGTACCTTAGGAGGCTGAGACAGAAGGATCTCAAGATCAAGGCCAGCTTCTGTAATTTAGGGAGACTGTGTCTCAAAATAAAAAGAACTGGTGATATAGCTCAATGATATAGCACCCTTGGGTTGAGTTCCTCATAACACAAAAGGAAGAAAGGGAGGGAGGAAGCCTGTTATATTGAGAAGAATGCTCCTCAAAGTACAAATTATCCATTTGGCTAATTGTAGGGGCCCTTAATCATATTTAATGTCTGTAAATTAAGTACTATAAAGTCATGTGGTGAATTTAAAAAAAAAAAACTTCTTAATTTTTATTGTAGAAGTTTTCAAGCATATTTAAAAGTAGAGCCAAAATAATAATAATGACTTAGTTTGTAACCAGCACACAGATTTAACAGTTATCAACATTCTGTTATTCTTTTTTTTGGTTTGTTTTTAATATTTTTTAGTTGTCAATGGACCTTTATTTTTTTTATTTATGTGCGGTGCTGAGAATCAAACCAAGCACTTTACCACTGAGCCACAACCCCAGCCCCAACATTCTGTCATTCTTATGTCATTTATTCCTTCCCATGTTTTTTGTAAGGAGTACCAGGGATTGAACTCACGGGCACTCAACCACTAAACCATATCCCCAGCCCTATTTTGTATTTTATTTAGAGACAGGATCTTACTGAGTTGCTTAGCACCTCGCTTTTTGCTGAGGCTGGCTTTGAACTCGCTGGCCTCCTGAGCTGCTGGGATTACAGATGTGTACCGCCACGCCTGGCTCCTTCCCACCTTTTGTTGGGCTCAAGTGTTTTTCTTTTTTTGTTTTAAGTCCCAGGCACCTTATCATTTTATCCACAGATACTTGAATATGTTTTTCTATCAGATAAGGATTTTACATATTACTATAATGCCATTATTTTATTTAACCAAATTAGTACTGATTCATTAATATCATCTGATATTCATTATTCAGTTTTCCTCAGCTCACATGTTTTTGTTTTGTTTTTTGAGACAGGATCTTCTTACGTTGCTTACGTCCTCACTGAATTGTTTATGTTCTCACTGATTTGCCTCCCAAGCTCCTGGGATTACAGGCATGTGCCACCGTGGCTGGCTAGCTCACTCATTTAAATTTTAAATTATTTGAATAAAAAATTGAAGTGTATACATTGTCTTAGGTTCCTGGATCTTAAGTCTCCTTTCTAATAACCCTCTTACCTTTTCCCTTTATGCCCTATTGTTTTCTGAAAACTAGTAGTTACATTTAGAATCTTGATTAGATTCAAATTAAATTTTTTTGTGGTAAGAATGTTCTATAAGTAGAACTATATCCCTATTTTATCGCATCTAATGATTTTAGCAGCCATTGAAGACATTATTATTTTGTTTTTACTGCAGACAGAATCTGAGAATAACATTTTTGAATAGTAGTATTTTCTTTCTTATTTAGGAATTAGTAATTCCTGAGTAACTTCTAAGGCTTTCATTACAGTTCTTGTAGTTGGGTGAGTTAGGAAAGTTTTCTAGATGATTTGAAATTGTTCTTTGACATACAGATTATATCAACATGGTATATATTAGTGGGGACTTGAATAGTATATTATCTATTCAATCTTATGATGAATGGTCCAGACTTTTCTATACACTGAAGTACGTTGTATGGAATATTATCACTTTTTATAATGAAGTTTACCTTTGAGGATAGGCTTTGTTAGGAGCTACAAAAACCCATTACAGAGTGGGTTAGGGCCAGTCGCAGTGGTGCACACCTGTAATGCCAGCAACTTGGGAGGATGAGGCAGGAGGATTGCAAGTTCAAAACCATCCTCAGCAACTTAGTGAGGACCTAATAAGTAACTTAGTGAGACCTTGTTTGTAAATGAAAAATAAAAAGGGCTGGGAATGTGGCTCAGTGGTTAAGCACCCCTGAGTTCAATCCCTGGTACACCTACCCCTGGGGGGGAAAAAAGTGTATTGGATCTTTAGACACTGTTAGATTTTCTTCATCTGAGCTATGCCTGTCTATTATGTTGCATTGCTTTATAATGACATATTGTCTTTGGGGGAAGCACAGGTAATTAATATAGGAGTCACACAAAGATTTTGTCTGCAGTAGAGAGCAGAGAAGTATCACAATGTTTTTGTTTTCTGTTTTCTATATTCTTCAGAAATGGCTTAACGTTCTATTTAAGCTCTGTGAGGGCAGAGTCTGTGTCTGCCAAACTCATTATTTTCCCTGAGGGCCTAACATAATTTGTTGCTGGGCATGGTGGTGCTTGCCTATAATCCCAGCTACTTGAGAAGCTAAGGAGGAGGATCACAAATTTGAGGGCAGCTTCAACAATTTAGCAAGATCTTGCCTCAAAATAATAAAAAGGACTGGGTATGTAGTTCAGTGGTAAAGTGCTCCTGAATGAACAGGTGGATTTCTTCATGGTTTTATCTATAATAACTAAGAACGAATTATATAGATAACAATGCTACTCCCTACATTCTGGTAGGATTTTAGTTGTTGAATTTTCATTGCTCTGACTTCCTTAAAAGTTAGAAGATGTTGGGTCATACCACTTTTAAGTGGGTAAAGTTGAGTACAGAATGTTGTTAAAACATCATAATAGTATGCAGCATTCTAGTCCCATGCTGGTGAAGCCCTTGGAATTGTGCCTCAGTCTATACATGTTCCTAATTGTGTAGAAGTTATCTGCTAATAATCAAATGGGAGCTAAAATAATAAAGTAAAAGTCCTAATACAGTAATTGTTATATTTTTAAATAAAAGTTATTTTTAATTGTTAATTATTTGAGTAGGGGTGTGTGTGTGTGTGTGTGTGTGTGTGTGGTGCTGGGGATTGAACCCAGGGACTTGTACATGCGAGGCAAGCACTCTACCAACTGAGCTATATCCCTAGCCCAGGATTTATGTTTTTATAAGAGTCTATCTCTAATTCATATTTCTATTTTTGTTAAAATGTAGGTTGCTTACTGCATAACTATCTAAAGCATGGACATTAGTGAATTCTTTGAAAATTTTGGTTCAACAATTAAAAATGCATAGGTGATATGCTGAGATCCTATTAGGTCACTCTCTAGGTTAACTACTTAACCTACCTTTCCAGTTTTACATTAGACATCTTTGCCTGTCTTTGACCTGTGTGACTTGTGAGAATCATAGCTACTTTGTTTCCTTTGCCCCTACTTATATATTAGGAAAGTGTTGAAGATGCTTGTTTTATATAATCATTTAGTATAATATTTAATATGTTTTGCTTTGCGTTATTAATTAACAGGATACAAACAGTTGGATATTTGGCTGCATAAACAGCACTTCTATGTGGTAAGTCTTGAACCTATGCCCTTCATTGTTCATTTTTGTCAACGTAAGCAATATTCAGAAGTCACACTTTTGGAATAGCTTCATATATTCTTATACTCATTTTCATTCTGTATTAAATCATAGTATTGATTTTTAAATGAAAAGTAAGCGCTGTGACTATACTAGTAGTTTTTGTACACATTGAAAGTCATTGTTAGGAAAAAGTGGTTTTGTTGCCAGGGGAACTATGTGGACAGAGTTTAGTGGAATAGACTTATTAGACTTCAGTTATAACTCTTACATTTGTAGATGGTATTCTTTTCCTCTGAAATTCAATTTATAAAACTTTAATATAGTTGTTCTTTAATTATATTTTTGTATTTATTTCAAAGCCGGCAAGGAGTTGATTTATCATGGAAAGCTGAACTTCTGCCAACAATTAAGGTAAATTATAGCTTTACAATTTTAATATTCAGGTGAAAAGATACTTGAGCCTATAGACATTTTAAAATATACTTTTATTAATTTAATTATTAAGTAAACATGAGATTGCTAACTACATTTTAGGAATATTTTCTTTAGAAGTCTATGTGATGAGAAACAACATGCAATTAATATTAAAGGCTGGGGTGCAGCTCATTGGAGCATACATAAGGCCCTGGGTTCAATGCCTAACCCTTCAAAAAAGAAAAGAAACTTAGAAGTTAAAACAGTATTCCAAGTCTCTATATGTTAGAGCATCATGCCAAAAGAGCTAGATAGATTTTTAATATTAAATATGAGAGTTTATTTAAATGGTCTGTCTTAAACTACAAACTGATTAATGTATTATACTCAGCATTTCATTTTGGGAGGAAGTACCTATAGTAGGGAAGTGGGCATTCCAAAGAAACTTGAAATAATTTACCAGATAACTTCCGTTTAACATTGTGATTACCCACTTGGATAATTTACCTTTGTCTAGAATTCTCCAGGGTAATAAATCACAGCAGAGATTTACTTAATAACTGTTAGTGATTTCCTTAAGTATATTGATAGGTTAGCAAATGTATTTTTAAAGGTTTATTTGTATATTCTCAAAATATATTAATGAAAAGGCAAAATAATCCTAAAATTTGATGAGAATGTTATTTCCAAATTGTATTTATTATAACTGATAATATTATGCTAGAATAGATAGTAAAGTCTTCAAATAAATCTGTACTTCAAAAATAAAACATATTTTCCTAATGAGTGCTAGACTCATAGGCTTAAAAATGAAATCAAGTTACACAGAGCATGGAGCGTCCGAGTTCCGGCTCCCGGAACTTCCCTGGCCCGGGGCTAGGAGCCGCGGAAACTGCTTCTCGGTCCGGGTCCTGCTGAGGGCCGGTCAGGACTCACCCGTTGCTTTGGTTGCCCGGCAAGGGGAACGAAATGCTGCCATTCGCATAGGATACCAACATGGCAGAGATCTGATGTCAGCAGAAAGCGGCGGAGGAGAGAACTTCATCAATACCAGTGGTGACATAAGCAGTTGGTCTCCTGGTAGGGGGGGTGAGGCACAGTCACCCGAGTCTCCTCAATTTGTCGTCGAGCCAGAGGGGAGGAGCCGGGCCAACGCCAGCGCCCGGAGCAGGCCCAGCGGCTCACCAGCGTGGTGACCGCGTGACCCCAATTGGAGAGGGGGCGGAGCGGAGCCGCCACCCGCACCCGCAAGGTGGGCAGACCCGCGACCCAGTGGTACATGGGCGTGGTAGGAGGGGCAGGGCAGAGCCGCCGTTCGCGCTGGCAAGGTAAACAGACCTGTGACAGCCTGGTGGGTCAGGCCCAGTGGCCTGCCAGTGTGGTACACACGTCACCCCAACTGGAGTAGGGGCAGAGCAGATCCTTCTGCCACGCCCGGATCAGGCCCTGCCGGTGTGGTGGTCACGTGACCCCAATTGGAGTGGGGGCGGAGCGGAACCGCCACCCGTGCCCGCAGGGTGAGCAGACCAGTGATCAACCTGCAGATCAGGCCCAGGGGTCCGCAGGTGTGGTAGGAGGGGCAGGGCAGATCCGCCGCCCGCGCCTCCAAGGTAGGCAGACCTACAACAGACCGGCGGATCAGGCCCAGGAGCCTGCCGGCGTGGTACAAACACCACCCTAATTGGAGTAGTGGCAGAGCAGAGTCGCCGCCCGTGCCAGGAACAGGCCCAGCGTCCTGCAGGCGGGGTAGTCACGACACCCCAATTGGAGTAGGGGCAGAGCAGAGACTCCACCCGTGCCCGAAAGGCGGGCAGATCTGCGACTGACCAGCGGGACAGGCCCAGTGGCCTGCCGGTACGACAGACACGTCACCCCATTTGGAGTAGGGGCAGAGTAGAGCCGCCTCCCGCGCCTGCAGGGTAGGCAAACCTGCAACCGACTGGCGGATCAGGCCCGGTGGCCTGCCGGCGTGGTACACTCGTCACCCCAATCGGAGTAGGGGCAGAACAGAGCCGCCGCCAGCTCCCAGAACAGGCCCAGTGACCTGCCGGCGTGGTAGCCACGACACCCCAATTGGAATAAGGAGAGAGCAGAGCCGCCGCCCGCACCTGCAGGAAAGATACGCAAGCAGTATGAAAAGACAAGGAAAGAAAGGACCACAAGCAATGCAGGTCAACGCAACTTTAGAAGAGGTAACAGCTGCAGCAGATGGAATGTCAGATAAAGAATTCAGGATATACATGCTTCAGATGATCTGGAGTATCAAGGAAGACATTAAACAGCAAAATCAGACAATGAAAGATCACTTCGACAACGAATTACGCAAACAAATCCAGGAAGCAAAGGATCAACTATACAGGGAGATAGAGGTTATAAAAAACAAACAAACAGAAATCCTAGAAATGCAGGAAGCAATAAACCAACTTAAAAACTCAATGGAGAATACTACCAGCAGAGTAGAACACTTAGAAGATAGAACATCAGACAATGAAGACAAAGTATTTCAACTGGAAAAGAACATAGACAGCTCAGCAAGACTGTTAAGAAACCATGAGCAGAACATCCAAGAAATATGGGATAACATTAAGAGACCAAACTTAAGAGTCATTGGGATACAGGAAGGTACAGAGCTCCAAACCAAAGGAATGAGAAGTCTATTCAATGAAATAATACAAGAAAACTTCCCAGACTTGAAGAATGAGACAGAATCCCAAATCCTAGAAGCCTACAGGACGCCGAATGTGCAAAATCATAAGAGATCCACACCTAGACACATTATAATGAAGATGCCCAACATACAGAATAAGGAGAGAATTTTAAAAGCTACAAGAGAAAGGAAGCAGATTACATTTAGGGGTAAGCCAATCAGGATAACAGCTGATCTTTCAACACAGACTCTGAAAGCTAGAAGATCCTGGAATAACATATTTCAAACACTGAAAGAAAATGGGTTCCAACCAAGAATTGTGTATCCAGCGAAATTAAGCTTCAGGATGGAGGATGAAATTAAAACCTTCCACGATAAACAAAAGTTTAAAGAATTCGCAGCTAGAAAACCATCTCTTCAAAACATCCTCGCCAAAGCATTACAGGAAGAGGAAATGGAAAATAACAATGAAAACCAACAGTGGGAGGTAGGACAGTAAAGGGGGGGGGAAATAATCAAAGAGGAAAACAAACCATGTTTAGTAACAGAAATAAACAAATATGGCTGGAAGAACAACCCATATCTCAATAATAACCCTAAATGTTAATGGCTTAAACTCACCAATTAAGAGACACAGGCTAGTAGAATGGATCACAAAACAAGACCCAACAATATGCTGCCTACAGGAGACACATTTGATAGGAAAAGACATACATAGGCTGAAGGTGAAAGGTTGGGAAAAATCATATCACTCATATGGACTTCGGAAACAAGCAGGAGTGTCCATACTCATATCAAATAAAATAGATTTCAAGCCAAAGTTAATCAAAAGAGATAAAGAGGGACACTACATACTGCTTAAGGGAACCATACACCAACAAGACATAACAATCATAAATATTTATGCCCCAAACAATGGTGCAGCTATGTTCGTCAAACAAACTCTTCTCAAGTTCAAGAGTCTAATAGACCACCATACCATAATCATGGGAGACTTCAACACACCTCTCTCGCCACTGGACAGATCTTCCAAACAAAAGTTGAATAAGGAAACTATAGAACTCAATAACACTATTAATAACCTAGACCTAATTGACATATATAGAGTATACCACCCAACATCAAGCAGTTACACTTTTTTCTCAGCAGCACATGGATCCTTCTCTAAAATAGATCATATATTATGTCACAGGGCAACTCTTAGACAATATAAAGGAGTAGAGATAATACCATGCATCTTATCTGATCATAATGGAATGAAACTGAAAATCAACGATAAAAGAAGGAAGGAAAAAGCATACATCACTTGGAGAATGAACAATAGGTTACTGAATGATCAATGGGTTATAGAAGACATCAAGGAGGAAATTAAAAAATTCTTAGAGATTAATGAAAACACAGACACAACATATCGGAATCTATGGGACACATTGAAAGCAGTTCTAAGAGGAAAATTCATTGCTTGGAGTTCATTCCTTAAAAAAAGAAAAAACCAACAAATAAATGATCTCATACTTCACCTCAAAATCCTTGAAAAAGAAGAGCAAAACAACAGCAAAAGAAGTAGAAGGCAAGAAATAATTAAAATCAGAGCTGAAATTAATGAAATTGAAACAAAAGAAACAATTGAAAATATTGACAAAACTAAAAGTTGGTTCTTTGAAAAAATAAACAAAATCGACAGACCCTTAGCCATGCTAGCGAAGAGAAGAAGAGAGAGAACTCAAATTACTAGCATACGGGATGAAAAAGGCAATATCACAACAGACACTTCAGAAATACAGAAGATAATCAAAAACTATTTTGAATCCTTATACTCCAACAAATTAGAAGATAGTGAAGGCATAGATAAATTTCTTAAGTCATATGATCTGCCCAGATTGAGTCAGGAGGATATAGAAAACCTAAACAGACCAATATCAATTGAGGAAATAGAAGAAACCATAAAAAGACTACCAACTAAGAAAAGCCCAGGTCCGGATGGGTATACAGCAGAATTTTACAAAACCTTTAAAGAAGAACTAATACCAATACTTTTCAAGCTACTTCAGGAAATAGAAAAGGAGGGAGAACTTCCAAATTCATTCTATGAGGCCAACATCACCCTGATACCTAAACCAGACAAAGACACTTCAAAGAAAGAAAACTACAGACCAATATCTCTAATGAACCTAGATGCAAAAATCCTCAATAAAATTCTGGCCACTCGGATACAAAAACATATCAAAAAAATTGTACACCATGATCAAGTAGGATTCATCCCTGGGATGCAAGGCTGGTTCAATATACGGAAATCAATAAATGTTATTCACCACATCAATAGACTTAAAAATAAGAACCATATGATCATCTCGATAGATGCGGAAAAAGCATTCGACAAAGTACAGCATCCCTTTATGTTCAAAACTCTAGAAAAACTAGGGATAACAGGAACATACCTCAATATTGTAAAAGCAATCTATGCTAAGCCTCAGGCTAGCATTATTCTGAATGGAGAAAAACTGAAGGCATTCCCTCTAAAATCTGGAACAAGACAGCGATGCCCTCTCTCTCCACTTCTGTTCAACATAGTTCTCGAAACATTGGCCAGAGCAATTAGACAGACGAAAGAAATTAAAGGCATAAAAATAGGAAAAGAAGAACTTAAATTATCACTATTTGCAGATGATATGATTCTATACCTAGCAGACCCAAAAGGCTCTACAAAGAAACTATTAGAGCTAATAAATGAATTCAGCAAAGTGGCAGGTTATAAAATCAACACGCATAAATCAAAGGCATTCCTGTATATCAGTGACAAATCCTCTGAAATGGAAATGAGGACAACCACTCCATTCAAAATATCTTCAAAAAAAATAAAATACTTGGGAATCAACCTAACAAAAGAGGTGAAAGACTTATACAATGAAAACTACAGAACCCTAAAGAGAGAAATAGAAGAAGATCTTAGAAGATGGAAAAATATACCCTGTTCATGGATAGGCAGAACTAACATCATCAAAATGGCGATATTACCCAAAGTTCTCTATAGGTTTAATGCAATGCCAATCAAAATCCCAACGGCATTTCTTGTAGAAATAGAGAAAGCAATCATGAAATTCATATGGAAAAATAAAAGACCCAGAATAGCAAAAACAATGCTAAGCAGGAAGTGTGAATCAGGCGGTATAGCGATACCAGACTTCAAACTATACTACAGAGCAATAGTAACAAAAACAGCATGGTACTGGTACCAAAACAGGCGGGTGGACCAATGGTACAGAATAGAGGACACAGAAACCAATCCACAAAACTACAACTTTCTTATATTTGATAAAGGGGCTAAAAACATGCAATGGAGGAAGGATAGCATCTTCAACAAATGGTGCTGGGAAAACTGGAAATCCATATGCAACAAAATGAAACTGAATCCCTTTCTCTCGCCATGCACAAAAGTGAATTCAAAATGGATCAAGGAGCTTGATATCAAATCAGAGACGCGCCGTCTGATAGAAGAAAAAGTTGGCTACGATCTACAGTCGGTGGGGTCGGGCTCCAAATTCCTCAATAGGACACCCATAGCACAAAAGTTAATAACTAGAATCAACAAATGGGACTTAATCAAACTAAAAAGTTTTTTCTCAGCAAAAGAAACAATAAGAGAGGTAAACAGGGAGCCTACACCCTGGGAACAAATCTTTACTCCTCACACTTCAGATAGAGCCCTAATATCCAGAGTATACAAAGAACTCAAAAAATTAGACAATAAGAGAACAAACAACCCAATCAACAAATGGGCCAAGGACCTGAACAGACACTTCTCAGAGGAGGACATACAGTCAATCAACAAGTACATGAAAAAATGCTCAACATCTCTAGCTGTCAGAGAAATGCAAATCAAAACCACCCTAAGATACCATCTCACTCCAGTAAGATTGGCAGCCATTAAGAAGTCAAACAACAACAAGTGCTGGCGAGGATGTGGGGAAAAGGGTACACTTGTACATTGCTGGTGGGACTGCAGATTGGTGCAGCCAATTTGGAAAGCAGTATGGAGATTTCTTGGAAAGCTGGGAATGGAGCCACCATTTGACCCAGCTATTCCCCTTCTTGGTCTATTCCCTAAAGACCTAAAAAGAGCGTGCTACAGGGACACTGCTACATCGATGTTCATAGCAGCACAATTCACAATAGCAAGACTGTGGAACCAACCTAGATGCCCTTCAATAGACGAATGGATAAAAAAAATGTGGCATCTATACACAATGGAGTATTACTCTGCATTAAAAAATGACAAAATCATAGAATTTACAGGGAAATGGATGGCATTAGAGCAGATTATGCTAAGTGAAGCTAGCCAATCCCTAAAAAATAAATGCCAAATGTCTTCTTTGATATAAGGAGAGTAACTAAGAACAGAGTAGGGATGAAGAGCAGGAGAAGAAGATTAACATTTAACAGGGATGAGAGGTGGGAGGGAAAGGGAGAGAGAAGGGAAATTGCATGGTAATGGAAGGAGACCCTCAGGGTTATACAGTGGAGGAGGTAGAGAGAGAGGAGGGGAGGGGAGGGGAGAGATGGGGAGGGGGCAGAGTGGAGGATGGGAAAGGCAGCGGAGCACAACAGACACTAGTATGGCAATTTGTAAATCAATGGATGTGTAACCGATGTGATTCTGCAAGCTGTGTATGGGGTGAAGGTGGGAGTTCATAACCCACTTGAATCAAAGTGTGGAATATGATATGTCAAGAAATTTGTAATGTTTTGAACAACCCACAATAAAAAATTAAAAATTAAAAAAAAAAAAAATGAAATCAATCTGGTTGGTCCCAGTTATCTTCTAATTAATAACAATTAAGTTACTTTTGCTTATGAATGTTTATACTTATTTGTCTATGTAGTTTGTACTGAAGAGAGAAACTTTAACAGAGAGGCATGATGGCAGAAAACATAATTGCAAATCATTTACACTTGAATGGTTGCAATTTTTTTGCCACCTTGTTCAGTCTTTACTTTGTGCATGTTCATTCATGAAATGGATATTACTTATATTTCTATTATTTAATTTCCCTACAGATTGTAAGGAAGTAATTTGACTCATGTACATTTTTAAGATCACTCACTGGTTCAAGCCTAATCTTCCAGGAAGGCTCAGAACAAACAAAAGTATTAGGATATATTTAATGATCATTGTTCATACGGTTTATTAAATGTTTCCTGAATTCCAATTTAGATATTCTATCCATATTATAATGTAAGAGTTAGGAACAAACAAATAAAAACCTTATAAAATGTACTTTGCTCCTGTAGTTTAAAATTATAAAATGCTAATACTGTTTTTTTTAGATTTCCAAAGATTGAACAATGTGTTCATCAAAAACTAGGCCCCTGTGCCATTTGTTCTGAATTTAAAAAACAACTGGGTGAATAAGCTATTCCAGCAGCTTGCTTTCTGTAGAGAATGCTAGAAGAGAGAAGTTAGAAAACAAAGATTATAATAGTCTACAGTTGGGCTGGAGATATCACTCAGTTGGTAGAGTGCTTGCCTTGCATTCACAAGGCCCTAGGTTTGATCCCCAGCACCAAAAATAAAATAAAATAAAATAAAATAGTAATAATAATAATAATAATAATAATAATAATACTCTACAACCTTAGGCATTCTCAAATTAAAAAGGTTATAATTATTAGATATAAACTTTTAATGAAAATCAATATTTAATATAATGTGAGTTAACTGTTTGTAAGTAGCAAAAAGTTATTTTGCCACAAGGTTGAAGGAGTGATTAGAGTGAAAACTTCATAGGTTTTATTCATGCTAATATTATATTTAAAAAGGTAATGTCAGATGAGAATTGTATCAGTTTTAGGCATCTCTACTGACTAAACTGTGAAAAAGTAGATGGAATCCTTCAACGAAGAACTTCAAGATTCAAAACTTTGCCATTGTTTGAAATAAATACTTAGAAGCTATTAGAGTAAATAGCTACACAAAAATATTCAGGTAATTCCTAATTAATTATCTACCATTTGTCTGGTGGGATGTAACTGATTTATGTGGTCCTTTAATTATAACACATGGGTATGGCCAGAGACTGCTAAGTTAGGCTTTTTGTCAGGTTGTTAGAGGGCCATTCAATTCACTGACAATTTTTTAGCTTCAGCACCTCTGTCCTACTTGGCCACATTAATGTTTCTGAAAACGAGTGGAAAAAATTTAACTGCTATAGGAATTTCTTAATACATCCCACATCTATTTCCAGGAGAAAAACTGGATTAAAAACTTTACTGGGAAAAATAAGAGACCTAGCGTAGCTAAAGCAATCCTTAGTAAGAACAGTGAAGCCGGTGGTATCATTATTACCAGACCTTAAACTATACCACAGAGCAATAGTAACAAAAGCAGCATGGTATTGGCAACAAAATAGACTTGTAGTCCAAAGGTACAAAACAGAGAACAGAGAGACAGACACACATAATTACAGTGATCTTATATTAGACAAAGGCATCAAAAACATATGTGGGAGAAAAGATTGCCTCTTCAACAAAGGTGCTAGGAAAACTGGAAATCCATATGTAACAAAGTGAAATTAAGCCACTATCTCTCACCATGCTAGATCGTGGAACCAACCTAGGTGTCCTTCAGTAGATGAATGGATAACGAAAATGTGGTTCATACACACAATGGAATATTATTCAGCATTAAAAGAGAATAAAATCATGGCATTTGCAGGTAAATGTATGGAGTTGGAGAATATTATGCTAAGTGAAGTAAGCTGATCCCAGAAAAACTAAATGCTGAATGTTTTCTCTGAGATAAGGATGCTGATTCATAATGGGGATGTGGGTGCAGTGTAGAAGGAATAGATGAACTTTAGATAGGGCAAAGGGGAGGGAGGGGAAGGAAGTGGGGGTTGGGGCTAGGAAAGATGGTGGAATGAGACAGACATCAATACCCTAAGTACATGTATGAAAACATGAATGGTGTGGCTCTACTTTGTGTGCAACCAGAGACATGAAAAATTGTGCTCTATTTGTGTAATATGAGTTGAATTGCATTCTGCTGTCATATATATAACAAATTAGAATAAATAAAATTAAAAAAACTTTATTGGGAGGCTTTTATTTTATTAAATAGATCAATCTCCTACCTATTTATTCCTCAAAACATGGATGATAGAATCTTTCCTTTGAGAAATTTATTTCCTTCAGTGAGATACATTATTAGCCATATTGTGTGTTTGTTATTTTTAATAAATTTCAGGGCATGATGTTTATCTATACCATTTATCTGCAACTCTTTACTACTTAAACTCAGAATCATTTGAGATTAAAATTATAAAAGTTTTCTATCATACCTGTCATCCATTCATCAACTACTCAATGTTCTTCGTCATATACTACCAAAACATGGAAATAATGCTGTATTGCCATCTGTAACAAATAGTCCTATTACAAAAAAAAAAACCAATGCTGAAAATAATGATATAAAATACAGTGTATATAGTGCATTATAAAATAATGTTTTTTAAGTGCCATTTGTTTTACGTGAAGGGATATGTCAAGGAATATTTTGAGAAGTTCATATTTAACATAATTATTAGGAATCTGATTTTCTGTAAATTTAATTATTTACCTGAAAATGTAAACATGGGCATATTATGAAGTATGGAACATAAATTTGAAGTGTGTGCGTGCGGCCGGGGCTGGGAATTGAATCCAGGGGTCTCTTACATGTGCTAAGCACACACTCTATGAAATGTTTTTTTAATAACTAATTGAGAAACAAGTGTTTGTAATTTATCTTTCTTTTAGCATATTCTAATCTTTGTCTATTTAAGAAATAAAAGTAGCTTTTTTATCTTTTTTTCAGTCTCTGACGTTAAGACTTCAAGACTATCCATCTTTGTCTCATCTTGTTGTTTATGTACCATCTATTCATGGAAGTAAGGTAACAAGTGGATCAAGGTTGTTATCAGAATGTTTGGGGCTATCCATGCTGAATTTTAAATTTATTTTTTGATGAAATCTTATTATAGGGGTATCTAAAATAATGATGCTTCACTTCAGACTGTTAATTTATTAGGATGATCTGCTCCAACTTGAACTAAGCAGAATAAATTCAAGTCCCTTTGTTCCAAGTGAGAACTAGTTCCCATTTATCTATCAGTCTTTCAAAATCTGTTGTTTATTAGATACCCTCATATTCAAGACTAATAAAGGCTGGGTGCGATGATGCACACCTGTAATCCCTGCATCTCAGGAGGCTGAGGCAGGAGGATGGTGAGTTCAAAGCCAGCCTCAGCCACTTGGCAAGGCCTCAAACAACTCAGCGAGACCCTGTCCCTAAATAAAACATAGAAAAAGGGCTGGGGATGTTGCTCAGTGGTTAAGCACCCTGGGCTCAATCCCTGGTACCAAAACAAAAGACTAACAAGAATCATAGGAAATACACAAATGACACTCATTTGTCACCCTCCTAGGTAGGGGAGCAGTGAGAAAAAAGAAATATACAAGTATATATAATACAAATTAGAATATAGCAAGTACATGAAAAGCATAAAAGGAAGAGAGATCTGGTTGAAGGAATCAATAGTGACTTTAGTCAAGAGTGGTGGTACATACCTCTAATCCCAGCAACTCAGAAGGCTGAGGCAGGAGGATTGCAGTTTCCAAGCCAGCTTCGGCAACTTAGCAAGACCCTAAGCAACTTAGTGAGACTCTGTCTCAAAATAATAATATGAATAAATAGGACTGGAGTTTTAGCTCAGTGGTAAAATGCCCCTGTTTTCAATCCCCAGTAAAGAAAAAAAAATGGCTTTATATTGGAGTGATATTTAAAATGTCCTAAAAGGATAGTTTTAGAATTTTTATAGGTAGAGTGAACGTTCTAGCCCTATGTTGTCAATTAAAAAAAAAAAAAATCACTAGCATAAGTGGCTATTTAAACATAAACTAATTAAAATTAAATACAATTTAAAATTTGGTTCCTTAGTTGTACTAGCCATATTCTAGAAACTCATCATTGTGAAAAATTATAATGGCATAGGAATAGTGAAAACAAAAAGCACAGAAATGTGAAAGCATGGTATGTATTTGGGATACAGTGAATGAGTATATAATTTTAAAAGGATGGCCACCAGGGGTAGAGTAACAATGGGAGA
Source organism: Marmota monax (assembly GCF_021218885.2). Classification (NCBI taxonomy): domain Eukaryota; kingdom Metazoa; phylum Chordata; class Mammalia; order Rodentia; family Sciuridae; genus Marmota; species Marmota monax. The sequence continues at coordinate 29,073,362 of NW_026692781.1, read as the reverse complement.
AAAGTCTGGAAAAGTAGTTCTTGGTGGTATTGTAGAGGCTTTGTTTGGAATTCAGGACTTTGGAATTCAGAAGTCAGTAGGAAGCTCTAAGCCTTTTTACCACAGTAGTAATGTTATCAGAGATAATTCATTTTGGAAGATTAATCTATTTATGGCAGAGGATGGATCATAAATAAGAAGACTAGGCACATCATAAGAAGTTATTTGAGGCTGGGGTTGTGTGGCTCTGTGGTAGAGTGCTTGCCTGGCACATGTAAGGCACTGGGTTTAATCCTCAGCACCACTAAACAAACAGAAAAACAAACATACAAAAGTTATTGTGTCCATCTACAACTAAAAAAATACTTTTTGAAAATGAAAGAAGTTGGTCTGGGATTGTGGCTCAGCGGTAATGCGCTCGCCTAGCATGTGCGAGGCGCTGGATTTGATCCTCAGTACCACATAAAAATAAAATAAATAAAATAAAGGTATTGTGTCTAACTACAACTAGAAAATAAAATATTAAAAAAAGAAAGAAGTTATATGAGCTGTACTAGGGAAGTGAGTGTAAATAAAAGGATGTTGATTTTGAGACAATTAGTGGGGAGGAAAGAAGGTAAGAGAGCTCCCTGCTCTCCTCTTTGCCCATGTAACCCAGCAGACTTATCCTTCAAGATCCAACCTAAGGGTTCCCTCTTCCTTTTCCAGACTCCTCCAATAATGTTTTACTTACTTCCCTCATACTCTGTTTATAACTGCTTTGAATAATTTATAACATTAAATTATAATTTTCATGTCCTTATTGCCATTACCATATTGTAAACTTTGAGAGTAACAACCAGATAAGCTTCATTCTACTTTGTATTCTCAACTTTTAATGACTACCTCATAGAGGTCCCTAAAAAATATTTCTTGAATGAGAAAATTAATGAGATTATAGATAAAATAATAAGGAAATTTAAAAGAAATAGGGAAATGAAAAGGGGGATATAGTTGGGAGTCATTTCAAAGACTGAGTCTCACAAGTACCTTATAATGGATTCATTGTTTTGTTTTGCTTAGCTCAAATGAGAGGTAATTTAACATCTTCAATACTAAAAGCTCTCTTTAGGGGGTTTTCTACCAGGTAAGTTGGTTTTGAATGAATCTAGCATCTTTCCCAAACTTTGAAAGGTCCTCCCTGATTATGACAAGAAATTTATTAGTCTTTCTGAAAATGTACAGTCTTTGCAGCCTAATAAATTTGTAATATGTCTTAGTGCTCTTTGGAAAGTGACACTGCTAAATCTATTGTTGCACTACCTTGTCTCACTAAGATGATAACTTATCTCTTTCATAATGTTTACATATCTATAAGCATTATCTTCAGAAGATGACACATGTTCAAATGAGCAGGGTGAAAAAGTTTTAAGTTGATGCATTTCTTTATGTTTTTTGAAAATACAAATATGCAATTATCTGCATTTTTAATGACAGAAAACAAAATAATTAATCCTATTAGAGAGATGTTTAGAGACCTTTTAATTCTCTTTCTTGGATAAGGATTTATTCCATTAGGCAACACTAAAGGTACAGCAAAAAATTTTAAAGCAGTAATAAAACTTATGGTTTTTTGTAAATTTTTATTATTAGTTGTTCAAAACATTACATAGCTCTTGACATATCATATTTCATACATTTGATTCAAGTGGGTTATGAACTCCCATTTTTACCCCGTATACATATTGCAGAATCACATCAGTTACACATCCACTTTTTTACATATTGCCATATTAGTGTCTGTTGTGTTCTGTTGCCTTTCCTATCCTCTACTATCCTCCCTCCCTTCCCCTCCCCTCCCATCTTCTCTCTCTACCCCATCTACTGTAATTAATTTCTCCCCCTTGTTTTTTTTCCCTTTCCCCTCACTTCCTCTTATATGTAATTTTGGGTCTCCTTCCATTTCCATGCAATTTCCCTTCTCTCTCCCTTTCCCTCCCACCTCTCGTCCCTGTTTAATGTTAATCTTCTTCTCATGCTCTTCCTCCCTGCTCTGTTCTTAGTTGCTCTCCTTATATCCAAGAAGACATTTGGCATTTGTTTTTTAGGGATTGGCTAGCTTCACTTAGCATAATCTGCTCTAATGCCATCCATTTCCCTGCAAATTCCATGATTTTGTCATTTTTTTAGTGCAGAGTAATACTCCATTGTGTATAAATGCCACATTTTTTTTTATCCATCATCTATTGAAGGGCATCTAGGTTGGTTCCACAGTTTAGCTATTGTGAATTGTGCTGCTATGAACATAGATGTAGCAGTATCCCTATAGCACGCTCTTTTAAGGTCTGTCAAAGTGATTGAAATTGCATATAAAGGGGGCTGGAGCTGTGGCTCAGCAGTAGTGCACTTGCCTAGCATGTGTGAGGTACTGGGTTCGATTCTCAGCACCGAATATAAATGAATGAATAAATAAATGTCTATCAACAACTAAAAAACATTTAAAAACAAAGAAATTGCATATAAAAACTATTTCCTTGTCTCGGGTAATGACTCACCAACAGCACTTTGAAAAAACATAATGAATATAATCCTGTTCAATAAATGACTTCTGTAGTCTTTTAACAACCGTTTTCTGTAGTGAAAATGTCGTTGTTCTTTGCCTTATGAGAAATTAAAAACAAAGGTCCTTAACAAGCTTTCCCTTTTTTCCCCCACATATGTTCTATAGTTTAATAGCAGTTTCCCTCATCTGCTTTTCACTTTCAGGAACGACCAAATCTACTGAAGAGGCAAACAAAAGACATTGCTTCAACCATCCAAGGTTTAGTTGTCTGATCCCACAGGTGTTAGATCCCACAGGTGTTAATTTTTTCTTCAGTTCCTATGATCAAAATAATTTGATTGAATTGTGAGGATTATTTTAATGATCTTGCATTGTTTGATTTTATTTTTTTGAGCTGGAGTGTCATTAACCAGTCTGGTCACGATCTCCTGACCTGAGTTGATCCGCCACAGCCTCCCCAGTTCTAGGATCACAGGCCTGCACCTCCATGCCTGGCTGAACTTGAGCTTTTACCAGAAACATTTCCTCCTACAGATAACCGAGAACAAAATTTCTTAACTCCATGTTAGAAATGTTATAAAAAAGAAATGTTGTTCTTACAAAAATGATAATGGTGCAGATGTTAAACTTTTAAGTTTTCTTTTTTGAAAAACGTTTCTTTTTCGTAAGCCATAGTAAGCCTTTTTCTGTCTACCATAATCTAAATAATCCATGAATGGCAGTAAGTCTCCAAAAGCCTTGTATAGTCTAATTAGACAAAAAACACATGATAAAGGCAGGATTTTTTTAAAAAAATATGTAACAAAATTTCATTTTCAACATATTCAGGCATGTATTTGAATCCTTAATATTGAATTATGAATCTTTGTTTCATCCTTTAATGACCTTCTGCAAATACTTATAATACAAATTATAAGAAAACTTTGCTATGAATCTATTGTTATAGAAATGATCCACTAATAATTTTCATTAACTTATTTAATCAAGTTAGGCTTGTTTATCAAGTTTTCACAGTATGGCATCTCTCCTTGAGGAATTCTTGACACCTAAGTAGAGATTATTATATTTGATCACTGATACTTTCTCCAAAGCTGAGATTATTATAGTCTTCTATTTCCCACTCAAACATCAAAGCATTTCACTATAAATTTAATTCTACTTTACTGATAAATCAATTATTTATATTTCAGTTTGTTGTAGATTGTGAATTCTTTAAAAAAGAGACAAGATCCATACAGCTTCCTGTAACTCATCTTTTTTCCTTTGGTAAGTACTTTGTTTTTGGAACTTAGAAGAATGGCTTTAATTTTTTTTACTATATATATTTTTAGTTGTAAGTGGACATAATACCTTTATTTTATTTTTATGTGGTTCTGAGGATCAAACCCAGTGCCCCAAGTGCACCAGGCAAGCACTGTAACACTGAGCCATAACTCCAGCCCAAGAATTGCTTTAATTTTTAACAGAGTGCTGATTTAGTTTGCCATTTCGTTGCAATAAAGCAGAGCCTACTAACATTAAATATAATATTTCTAGTATATTTCTTGAGATAACCATATGATGTGGTTCCGTGGTTTGATTCTCATTTAATACTGGACCCACAGTCATCTTATGATAAGAGTCAATTTTAAAAGACAAATTCTCATAATCATATATACTTGTAGGGGTGTGTGTGTATGTTTCCTTATGTGAAATTTATACTGAATACTGGCCTTTTAAATATATATATATATTTAGTTGTATATGTACATAATACCTTTATATATACACACATACCTATATATATACATATACACACACACATATATTTACCTATATAAATATACACATACCTATATAAATATACACAAATATTTACCTATGTATATACACATACACTCACACACACATATTTAGTTGTATATGGACACAATACCTTTGTTTTATTTATTTATTTTTTTTATATGGTGCTGAGGATCGAACCCAGTGCCTTATACATGCTAGGCAAGTACTTGAGCCACAACACCAGCCCCCCCGGCCTTTTTATAACATTTTTATTAAAGGGTAAAAATTGCTGTATATCTTATGAAGGTTTCAAGAATTCTCTGTTCTTTTAAGCTTTTTGTTGAAATAATTTTAGATGTATAGAAAAGTTAGAAAAGAGTACAGAGGTCCTTTACATTCTTCACCCACCTTTCCCTAATCTTGACCTCTTTTGTAAAAATAGCACAGTTTTTAAAACTAAGAAATCAGCATTTGTGCAATAATATAAACTAAAGTGCAGGCTTTATTTGTTCTTTACTCAGTTTTACTATTGATGTCTTCCCTTTCCCTTTTCTCATGTTGCATTCTGCTGTCATGTCTCCTTAGTCTCCCATAATAATATGTGACAGTTTCTTTGTCTTTCCTTGTCTTACTTAACTTTAAAAACCTTTGAAGAATACTAGTCAATTATTTTGTAGAATATACTTCAGTTTGGATTTGTCTTAATGCTTTCTTATTATTAGATTGAGGTTATGCATTGTTTGCCAAGAATTCCACAGATGTGATGTGTATTTCTCAGTGCATCACATCAGGATATGTGACATTAATATATATAATTACTAGTGATATTAACCTTGATTTCTTGGTTAAGGTGGTGCCTGCCACATTTCTCTACTTGAAGTTATGGCTTTTTATGTTGTAATTAATAAATATTTTGGGGAAGTGCTTAGAGAATGTGTAATTATCCTGTTTCCTTCAAAATAACTCATCAATTTAGCATCCATTGGTTTAGCTAGACTTTAGTAAATATTACTGATAGTCTACAGAAATACAGAATTTAGGGGCTGGGGATGTGGCTCAAGCAGTAGCGTGCTCACCTGGCATGCGTGCGGCCCGGGTTCGACCCTCAGCACCACATACAAACGAAGATGTTGTGTCCGCCGAGAACTAAAAAATAAATATTAAAAAACAATTCTCTCTCTCTCTCTCTTTAAAAAAAAAGAAAGAAATACAGAATTTATTAAATTCTTCTTGAGGAATAGAGTCGTCCCTTCTCTCCCACGTACTTGTTCGGTTTTTTATTTATGACAGTATAACCTCATGAATCTATCTTATTCATTGGTCTGTTTATAGTACAATATCATTGTATATTGTTCTATTCAAGTTCAGTTTTGCATATTAGGAACTTTTTTTAGATTAAAAAATCTGTTACTTAAGATAGGAAACTTACCATAAGGTTTTTATTCGTCTTTCTCTACATGTTCTTTTTTTTTTTTGCGGTGGGAGGAAAAAATTCTCAGAAAAATACAGAAATGACAACTCTAAATTACCTATGTTTTTAAAGATACCAAGCTTATAAAATAAAACATCTGCAAAGAAAGCTTACCTTTCTGAAATTAGAAACAAGTACTTGACTAAAAAAGCACATTGATATAATTAAAAGTTATTATAAATACTGTGTTTTGTCCAGTGTTTATTGTGGGAGGTTTGGATTCTTTAGGAGTTGAATCCTCCATACCAGAAGTGAGAAACTGTTATATAAATTGTTTTCATTTTTTTATTATTATTTAAGCAGTCAGTATATTTTCAAAATTTCTTTAGTACTCTAACACTACTTTTAATTCAACAGGACTATCTTCAAGGAAAGTAGTATTAAATACAAGTGGCCTATACTATAATATAGAGCTTCTGAACTTTGGACAGGTAATTATCCTGACTACAACAACAAGGAGTTGATTTTACTTTACCGTTTAGTTAAACAAACAAATAAACTTTTGCTTTTTGTTTTTGTGGTCAAACTCTATTAGATATACCAAGCTTTTAAAATCAACGTGGTAAGCAAGTGCTCAGGAGTCAGAGGTAAATGTATTTTCTGAAAAATATGTAGAAAATAGTATTGTCAATTGAAGAATCAATAAGTCTTCACTTGAATCTTCTGTCATATTTTTTCACATCTGTTTTTTCATATATTTTTATATGACATAAAAAAGTAATAAAAAAGATATTTATATTTCCCAAGGGTTTAGCATAGACCCTTTCTTAAAATTATCTTCATGTTTCAGTATGTCTTTATGTCTTATTATAGTAGTAATTCAGATTTGGCTGTTTAATATTTTCCAGTTTCTTAGTATTATCTATATACTTTTAATACTTTTTGTAAGCCTAAAGAAAGCATTTAAGAATTCATAATTTCTTATGCTGTATAACCATTACTGATTTTTTTTTTTGTTTTAAAATGGACAGTTGTGTAATTAGTTTGGTATTAAGTAGCTTATGTAAAAGTAAAGGTAACATGGTGAATAATACGTCTTTCCTTTGTGTTTTAACAGAAGAAATAACTAGTATCTATAAACTTCATATTCCCTGGTCTTATGAAGATTCACTAACCATTGCACAGTATGTAGAATTTACTTTAAACTTTGGTGTTTTTGAATAAAATAGATACTCTGTGTAGTTTTTTAGTTTTTTTAATTATATGAATTATGAAAGGAAAATGTAAAATATTTATAGCCTTTATGTAGCATCATGCCCACAATTTAGTTATATCAATTGTATCTATTTATATATCTAATTTAATAAATTGTTTTATTGAATGACATAGAACTTAAACCTCACTTGCTTAAAACATTAACACCTACCTTTCCACACTCCTCCAACTCCTGAGTCCTAGAGAGGGAGTGTTCAAACAATTCTAATGTAACTGAAAAAGTGTTCATCTGTAATAGTATGTCTGTCATCTGGCTTCCTCTACATTATTTCATTGTATTGTGGGGAGGATAGACTTAGCCATGGCTAAGTCAGTTTTTACCAGCATGTTGTACTTGAGTATTGATATGTAAGTTATCTCTTCAGGGTTCCATCTAACACAGAAATTTCTCTGAAACTTCATATTGCTCAACCAGAAAATGACAGCCATGTTGCATTGTTAAAAATGTACACATCATCAGATTGTCAGTATGAGGTAAGTTGCATATATTTATAATCTTTTAAGATTTAGTTATAGAATAAGGTAGAAATTGCAGATACATGGTAGGGTGGAAATGAATAAAAATAAGATATAGACATTTGAAATATTTTAATATTTTTCCTGTTTGTAATACTTAAGTATTTTCTTATCTGGATCATTTGAAAATGTATGCATCTTAATAAGTAATAGAAATAAAACAAAAATTGAAACTGCAGATTAACCTTTTAAATTTGAAAGCCCCAAATCCAAACTCTTGTAAATTGAATAATCAACTAAAATTGGAAGCTGACATGACTTTAGTACAGTAATTTATGTGATATTTATTGGTTTTTATTTCTACCAGAATAGCTTAAGGATCTTCTTTTAATTTATTTAAGCTCTGTTAAGTCATTAGTATGTGCAATTTAGTACCTATTGTGTTTGTTTTATTACCAAAGATCACTGTCTCCTAAAAGAAGGAACAAAGAATATTTTATTTATTTATGGATTCATGAACTAAGAGTCCTTCTCTATGTCAGAACATACGAGGTTCCAAGGATTTCACATTTAAGTGGTTAAAATACACATTTTAATGGTAGTGACATCACAGGTTTCTGGTCCATAGCTTAATTCTGCTCAGCTTCAAGCTTTAAGTTGTTGAATTGTTTATTAGAACTTTCTTAGGGTGAGCTAGAATACGCATTGTCAAATTAATAGAATCTGTTCTTACAACCAAGTTTTATTTGGACCTGTATTATGAATTATTTTATATTTCATAGAATTTATGAATGCTTTGATACCTTACTTTGTTAACAATAAAGGGTCTTTGCTATATTTTTAAACTTGCATGTTTATGTTTCTAATACTGAAGTGATAGTAAGAGTTGTGTTGTCAGTTTGGATCCAAATACTGCATGCTCCATGTTTTTAACCAAATTGCGTATTTCCACAAAGGTCAGATGCAGACAAAACATTCATAATTTCCCTAACAAAGATTTATTTCCTTTCGCAGACTTCTTAATTTTTCTTTATAAAGGATTATTTTTTTCTTTAAAAAGGTAGAATTATTAAGGATGATTTTTTTTTACTTATGGTAGGATTATTAAGAATGAATTTAATTTTCAAATATTATTTTGGCTTAAATTCTTTTAACTAGCATGATCTATTAATAACATTCTAGTTAATTAAATAATCCAGTTGTAAACAGTTACCCTATATACCATAGCATTGCTGTAATTGTTGAAGAATTAGAATACTGGAAAATATACTCAATGATGAAACTACATTTTGTCTAATTTAAACGTGGTGCAGAAGATTCTTGAAGATGTCTTATGCCTTTAGGTTTATTATTATAGGAATTATTATACCTAGAGATGTGTAGAAGTACATAGTTTAATAAAATTGAACTAGAAAAATCTAGGGTAAATAACCTCTTTTTAAATGATTGTTTTAAACTAGGTGACAGTTAAGACATCCTTTTCACAAATACTTGGACAGGTAAGAGAGATTTTCATTGCATGATTATTTATTGTCTTGTGAATAGATATCATAAAGAAAGGATTATAGTCTTTTTCTATAAAATCAGTAATTTAACAAATCACGATTTCTGGCTGCTCCCACTGCTATAGCTACTTGTTTCTTCTTTCTCCTTTTTTCTTCATTCTTCATTCTTCCAATTTAATAAAATCTAAAAACCATTCTTGACCTATAGGCCATGGTTGGCCAACTCTTACTTTAAGGTGATCCTTTCATATTTGATCCATCCTAAAAATAAGAGCTGTTACCTGATTCTCAATATATTTGCCTAAATGAATGTCATATTAAGACCTTATATTTATCATACTACACTATAATTCATGACACAGTAAAATAGGGTTTGTCATGTAAGTGAACATTTTCAAAGAACTTTTTATATTGTGAATGCTCAGTTATAATGTAAAGGCTAAAAATAAATTTTATTCAAGATAAATGTTAAAATTAATTTGCAAATCATGTTACAAAAATAATTCAGCATTAGAACTATAGATATTATTATTGAATATCATTATAATTTTCAGGATTATGTAACCTGGAAATAAATACACTAATATTGATTAGACAGGAAAATTATATAATTTCAAAATTCAGTAAAATTTTATTTAGCTTTTATTTTTTGATTGGTTATATTTTGCTATCCAAGCATAGTAGAATTTTTCCTTTTTTTACTTTAAGTTATAATACTGCAATTGTAAAACTCACAAATCAAAATTAAATTAGAAACATTTTATGTGCATTATCTCATTTGTTCCTTATAATCACTTAGAGCTATATTATGATTATTATTAAATTTGTGAACATAATAAAATTCTGAGTAATTATATAAAAAAATTGTGTGCTAAATTATAAAGGGAACATCAAATGTTAGTATAAGTTGGAAAATAGCATGATGGGTAGTTGATATTCTAAAAAGTTAAAAGGCATTAAGACAAATTTTGCAGGGCTGAGATTGTGGTTCAGTGGTAGAGGGCTTGCCTAGCACATGTGAGGCCCTGGGTTCAATCCTCAGCACCATATAAAAATAAGTAAGTAAAATAAAGGTATTGTGTCCATATACAACTAAAAAATAAATATTTTTTTTAAAAAATAAAAATTTTGCTTGTGATAGAGGAGATGAGTTCATGCTATTATTTTTTTTAGCATGTTCAAAAGTCATGTTATTGTACACAGTGGTTTATGGTGAAGATACTACATGCTCTCTTATCCTTATCATCTCTGTGGCCCATAATCCAAATTAGTGACATGAAAAGTCAAGTTAGCTTGGTATGCTGCAACTAAGCATAATTGTATACCAAAAAAAAAGACAGACTAATATTTTTGTTTAGATGTGGAAATCTTTCTAAAGAGCAAGGAAGCACTGGTGTTACAAGATCAGAGGAGGGTTCTTGTTAAAGTGTCAAAGAATGGCAATTGAATCCTAAAATTATTGAAAAATATAGCCTGTTCTTCTTTATTGCTTGTTTAAGATTTCAGTTTGTGGGTGGTAAAAGAACAAATTTAAATTGTCTAATATGTCTTACTCATTTTTTTAAAACAATGCATATTATTTAAAAATAATGTTGCTGATATAGTCACAGGAAATTGAGCAAAAGGAGTAAAGAGAAACCACTTAAGAGAATATTTAGCCTTTAAATAATTTTTCACAAAATTGTTTCTTTCTAGAAAAAGAGGAAAATGTGTTCATGTTCTTTAATCTAGTTTTAGGAAAAAAGAGGACAAAAAAGTAAATTGAAAGTTACTTTCCTGAGTAAATTTCATAAATTCTAGTAAATCATTTCAATATTTAGATGTTAAGAGAAACTGAAATTTGGAATTTTTTTAGGTGAAATCTTTAAATTTTTTTCAGTGTTGTTATCTAATTCAAAGTTTAAAGAAATATTGTGCTAAATAGTAAGCCAAATTAAGCAAGTCTTACAGTTTGATTATAGCCCATGGAGGCCAGTTTATGGTTGTCGATTTAGTCATACCGTATATACACAGCTATATCCAAAGCCCAAGAGAATAAATACTTAATACTTATAACAATGTCCCTTTGTCAGTAAGAGAAATTTTATGTTTAATATATAAATATGAACATATAATACTCTGTGCAAGATCTGTTCCAGAATTCTAAAGACATGTTAATGATTAATAATAATAACTAATATTTTCAGTCTCTCAACCATATGCCAACTACTATTCCAGGTGTTTTAAACAGATGCAAACACTTTGAAACCTTACACCTCTATGAGATAAACGCTGTTTATCTCATTTTACTGATGAAGCCCTGGAGAGAGAAGGCAAAGTAACTTGCTCAATAATACAAAAATAGAGCAAAGCTGGAGACTAAATCCAGAGATCTGACTCATAAGTCTGCTAGGCTGTTTAACATTAATCTTGGTAACTTAATTATGCTATGTATTTCCTAGTGTACCATTAGCAGGCAGTGAGTTTCATTTAGTAATAGGTAGAAAAATGGCCTTTTCCCTTTTTTTCAACTTTCCTTTCCTGCCACTTGAAGCTTATAAACTATAAATCGTGAGTGTGAGATATAAGTTTTTTAAAAATTTTTCTAATCTCTTTCAACCTGGAAGTCCATGGAGAAACTTAAGGGAGGGAAACTCTGAATTTCCTGAAATTTTATGCAACATTTTAGGTAATATTGTATTTTCATAGATTTAGTTCATCAAATTACCAAGGGAGTTGATATGTATTCTAAAAAGATTCTATGGATTAAGTCCATGCTGATTTTTCTTTAAAAATTTAATATTGAAAAAGAACAATATTTTGTTTTTATTATGGATATGTTTTCTGCAGGTTAGATCAACTGACTTGAGGCACTGTCACATAATGGTTATGAACTTAGGCTCTGAGTCTAAATTACAGTTTTACTGAATTTCCAAGATACTGAAGGGCATTAAGAGTTCATAATTATAACTAATATTATCTTATAGTTACTGTGTAAGTTAATATTTTGAATGCTTTACAAAATGAGCATGTTTAATCTTCATAACCACCTATAAGTACTATTATTTTTTCCTATTTTACTGATAAGCACATAGAGAAGAAGGGGGAAGTAACTTGCCCATGACATTTGCAATTGTGGGAAGTACTTGGGCTCCTCATTCCTAGATTTCTTCACCTATAAAATAGGGAAAAGAACTACTTGAAAGGGTTTTGGGGAGGAAGATATGAGATAATGTATATAAGGTATTTAGTGTCTTGCCGGAACATATTAAATACTCGATAAACATGCTTTGAAGGAAAAATTTTAGCATACGCTATTCAATTATGCCTTTGAAAAAAATCAGATGTTTATACTATGCTATATGTTATTAGCATTTATTTTACTTAGAGTTTTTGATACTTGTTACTCGAAATACCTTTGTAGCTGTGTCAGGAGAAGTATAAACAATAAATTTTTGTGTGTGTTTAAAATTTTTTTATTTTGTGTTAAAGTACATTTATTTCATTAACATGAATATTTAGAAATTGCCCATTGATTTATCTGTTTTCTAGGTAGTTAGATTTCATGGTGGAGCTCTTCCTGCTTATGTTATATCTAGTATCCTTCTTGCTTATGGAGGACAGTTATACTCTCTTTTCTCAACAGGTAAAAATGTTTATAATTTTTAAAGTTGTTTTTGTTATGAATAAGTATTAGTGGAACAATTGTTAGTTAATTCAATTATGTTGACTTAGGAAACATAATAAGGAAGTTCTTAGAAATAGCCAAATACTAGTAGACACTACTGTTCTTGGAAACTCTAGAATAGTGTATGATTTCATTTTATTGTTTTACTTTTCTTCTACTGACCACCAATCCCAAACTAGTTTGGGGCAACTAGTCTAGAAACCTCCAGTTTCTAGTCCTGAGACCTGCAGTTTACTATATTCTCTTAGCCTATCACTTTGTTATTAGTATAATTTTTTTCCTTTTTATTGGTGCATTATAATTATACATAACAGTGGGATTTGTTATAATATGTTCATACATGCACACAATAAAATAGTAGAATTTGATCAATTTCATTCCCCAATACCTTCCCTTTCCATCCCCTCTCTCCCCTGATCCTCTTCTTCTATTCTACTGGTCTGCCTTCTTTTTTTTTTTTTTTTTTAATTTGATCTGTGTAACAGTATCATTTGTTAATGAAAAAAATAAACTTGAGTCTGAACATTTAACTGTTTTTTAAAATATGTGAATTTGAAGAATAATCTGAATGTAATAGTTTTCAGTATTTATGTATTAAAAAGGAACAAAATAATCATAATACATGTAAAATTCTTAATGCTCTAATATTATGAAATTATTTGTTTAAAAAAATCTGAACAGTTTCCAAATAATTACCATTTGTCACTAAATTTGATCATTAAGTTTCTTAAGCTAAAAGTTCTGTCCTCCATGTTTTTTTATTTTTGCCTCATAATTTATTAAACACAACCGCTTTTGTGTGTTTATGTCTCTCACAGTTTGAATTTTGCTCATTACACCCCTAGGTGTAGTTGAACATTTTTTCTAACTGCTCTATTTTTTATAAATTGATAATTAAGTTGGGCATGGTGGCACCTCATGTAATCCCAGTGACTCTGGAGGTTGAGGTAGGAGGATCACAAGTTCAAGACTAGCATCAGCAATTTAGTGAGACCCTGTCTCAAAATAAAAAGGCTGGGGTTGTAGTGCAGTAGTAGAGCACCCCTGAATTAAATCTGAAGTACTAAATAAATAAATAGGTAATTAGAGCTGTAGGCTTGATAATATTTAAATTCTATTCCCATGCCTCTACTTGTTGCTGTTCCTGCTACAGGAATATTTCAGTTTTATGTACTTTTTTATAATTAATTTTTTATTGGTTCACTGTAATTAAATGTAATAGGATTCATCTTGATATATTTGTATGTGAACTTAACATAATTTGGTCAACTTTATTCCCCAATACCTCCCTTCTTCCTTCCCTTCTGCCTCCCCTCATCTCCTTCCTCTAATCTTTTGGTCTTCCTTTTATTTTCATAAACCACCTCCCATTTTTTCCTTTTTTTTTTCCCCTATCTTCTATGTGTTAGAGACAACAAATGACCCTCCACTTTTTGAGTCTGGTTTATTTTGCTTAACATAATGCTCTCAAGTGCCATAAATTTTCCTGCAAATGACATAATCTTATTAATCTTATTTTTCTCTATGGCTGAATAAAACTGTACTGTATATATGTACCACATTTCTTTATCTATTCATTTGTTGATGACACCTAAGCTGATTCCATAACTTAACTATTGTGAATTGCATGGCTTTAAAATGTATGTATCACTATAATATTCTGATTTTAATTCTTTTGGATAAATACTGAAGAGTGATGTAGCTGAGTCATATGGTAGTTCCATTCCTAATCTTTTGAGAAACCTCCATATTGATTTCCATAGTGGCTAGTTTACAATCCCACCAACAGTATGTAAGTGTTCCTTTTTCCCAACACCCTCACTGGCATTTATTACTATTTGTTTTATTGATTATTGCCATTCCACTTGGAGTGAGATGAAATCTCAGTGTAATTTTTTTCTTGCTTGTTTGTTTGGTATCAAGGACTAAACTCAGGCACTGAGTCACATCTCCAACCCTTTTTTTGTATTTTATTTAAAGACACAGTCTCACTTAGTTGCTTAGGGCCTTGCTAAGTTGCTGAGTCTGGCTTTTGAACTTGTGATCCTCCTGCCTGAGTCTCTCAAGCTGCTGGGATTACAGACGTGCACCACTGTGCCTGGCTCAGTATAGTTGATTTGCATTTCCTGATTGCTAAAGATGTTGAACACTTTTTTATATATTTAGTGGCCCTTTGTAGTCCTTTTGACAAGTGTCTGTTCATGTGCCGTTCATTGGGTTGTTTTTTTTTTTTTTTTGGTGGTAAGTTTTTTGAGTTCTTTATATATCCCCAATATTAATCTCAGTTGAAGAGTGGCTGGCAAAGAATTTCCCCCATTTTGGAGACTCTCATTATGCTCTTGTTTCCTTTACTATGCACAAGCTTTTTAATTTGATGAAATCCCATTTATTCTTGTAATTATTTCCTGTGCTTTGGAAGTCCTGTTGTTGCCTGTCCCTATGTTAGAGCATTGATGCTATATTTTTTTCTAGAAGTTGCAGAGTTTTTTTTTAATCTAATTCCTAGATTTTTTTCCATTTTGAGTTGACTTTTTGCAAGTTGAAAAATAGGAATCTAGCTTCATTCTTCTACATATGGATATCCAGTTTTGCCTGTACCATTCTGTCTTTTCTCCAACATATGCTTTTGGCACCTTTGTTCAGTGTTGTATACTTTTGTTAGTAGGCATCTGCCCCTTAATCTCCTCCTGTGTCACCCTAGTTTGTTCCCTTCCCCTTCCTCTCCTCTCTTCTTTCATTCTTCCTCATTTTCCCTTCCTCCTTTCTTATTTTTCCTCGCTTCCTTCTTTGCTTCCTTCCGTCTTTATTTCTGTGGGCCAGTGCATCAGAGCTACTTTTCATCCTACATGTGGCTAAAGAAGACAGAAAATTCAAGACCTATATCTCCCAGGTTCTTAAGTTTAGGAATCCTCTAAGTTTTAATACATCCCCAAGAAAATTCCTTATTTGTTTATGCACTTTATACCTTTATGCCTGAAGCTTCTTCCTTCTTGAGGACCTCTTAAGATGTAGAGCCTCATCAAAGGCACATTGTTCTCCATTTTATTTCTAGAGCCTAACATTGTATCAAACATACAGTACACATTTAGTAAGCTAGCCATATCAGCAATGTCATTTAGGTCCTGGCACACTGAATGGAATTATTGAAATTTTAATGAAGGAACTATTTCAAAGATTTGTGCAGAGTTAAGGGAAACCAACAAGAGATGATAAAGTACAAGCTAGAGATGGAGGAAACCTAAGAGACCTGTAGGAGTGAGCAGTGTTACTAGAGCTGCAACCTTGGGTATAGAAACAAGCAATACTGCCAGCCTGTGTCTCAGTAGGGGGAAAGGTAGGGAAATACATTCTCTAACACCATTTTTTCCTGCTCTCTTATCTACTAGAACCTTTCATTCACTAAATTTAACTATCTAGAAGCCTGTGCATGAAAGTAAGCCTCCCAGAGTCAACAGCAAAGTGAATGGATCTGGAGAGGCAGATGTAGGATAAATGGATAAAACCATCCTCAGAATATAATAATTAGAACAGTTTCCTGAGAGCCTAATCTTTGTTTTCTTGGGCTTGGACAGTAATAGAAGCAGGAGAAAATAATGGAACCAAAATATGTAAAAATATGTAAAAGTAGTCCATAAATCACCTCCACCATATCCATCTCCCCAAATCCTACAGCTACTTAATGCCTTTCGTTATTTTCATATAACTTCGGGTTTGCATTCCATGCTCATTTATACCTGAGTTAAACTATATTCCAGGAATACCTGTAATCCCAGTAATAAGGGTGGGGAATGAGGCAGAAGGATCACAAGTTTGAGACCAGCTTCAGAAATAGCAAAGCCTTATCTCAAAAAGGGCTGGGGCTGCAGGTTAGTGGTAGATCACTTCTGGGTTTGATCCTCAGTATCAGAAGGGAAAAGGAGAGTGTGGGGGATATTATTCTAGTGATATGACATCAACCAGACTTGAATGTAAAATCTGTCCTGTTTGGGGGCTGGGGCTGTAGCTCAGTGGCAGAGTGCTTGCTTAGCATGTGTGAGGCACTGGGTTCGATCCTCAGTACCACATAAAAATAAACAAGTAAAATAAAGGCACTGTGTCCATCTACAACTACAAAAAAAAAAAAAAAATCTGACCTATTTGGTTTTGGTCCCCCTACACCTAATGTAGGGGATCAAACCCAGGGCCTCACACTTGTTAGGCTAGCATTGAGTTACATATCCAGCCTGCCCATAAGGTTTTGAAAGTCTGAAGGGGAGGCCTCATACTTCTTAATTTCAGCAGACTAGATACTTGATTCCTAAACATACGAAATTCACAAATAGATTGCCCAGAAACTCCAGAGATATATACTTTTTTTACTTTAGAATATTTAAGTATGGGAATATGTTTTAAACCAATTAAAGTGGTAGTTCTATACCAAGAGTGCATATCCAAATTTACCTCCTGGACTGGGAGTATAGCTCAATGATAGGGCATTTGCCTAGCATGCATGAAACTGGGTTTAATCCACAGCACAAAAAAAAAAAAAAAAAGAAAGAAAGAAAAAAGAAAATCACTAGCTAGAACGACTATAGTAAGAAAGATAATACCAAATGTTAACAAGGTTATGGAGGAAATTGGAACCCTCATATACTTCTGGGAGGAATATAAAATGGAATAGCTTCTTTGGAAAACAATCTGACAATTCCTCAAATGGTTAACAGAGTTATTTATATGACTTAGCATCTCCATTCCTAGAATAGACCTGAGAGAAATGAAAGCATACATTCATATAAACACTTGTACAGTAATACTCCATTGTGTATAAATGCCACATTTTTTTTATCCATTCATCCATTGAAGGGCGTCTAGGTTGGTTCCACAGTCTAGCTATTGTGAATTGTGCTGCTATGAACATCGATGTAGCAGTGTCCCTGTAGCATGCTCTTTTTAGGTCTTTAGGGAATAGACCGAGAAGGGGAATAGCTGGGTCAAATGGTGGCTCCATTCCCAGCTTTCCAAGAAATCTCCATACTGCTTTCCAAATTGGCTGCACCAATTTGCAGTCCCACCAGCAATGTACAAGTGTACCCTTTTCCCCACATCCTCGCCAGCACTTGTTGTTGTTTGACTTCATAATGGCTGCCAATCTAACTGGAGTGAGATGGTATCTTAGGGTGGTTTTGATTTGCATTTCTCTGACTGCTAGAGATGGTGAGCATTTTTTCATGTACTTGTTGATTGATTGTATGTCCTCCTCTGAGAAGTGTCTGTTCAGGTCCTTGGCCCATTTGTTGATTGGGTTGTTTGTTCTCTTATTGTCTAATTTTTTGAGTTCTTTGTATACTCTGGATATTAGGGCTCTATCTGAAGTGTGAGGAGTAAAGATTTGTTCCCAGGATGTAGGCTCCCTATTTACCTCTCTTATTGTTTCTTTTGCTGAGAAAAAACTTTTTAGTTTGAGTAAGTCCCATTTGTTGATTCTAGTTATTAACTTTTGTGCTATGGGTGTCCTATTGAGGAATTTGGAGCCCGACCCCACAGTATGTAGATCGTAGCCAACTTTTTCTTCTATCAGACGGCGTGTCTCTGATTTGATATCAAGCTCCTTGATCGATTTTGAGTTAACTTTTGTGCATGGCGAGAGAAAGGGATTCAGTTTCATTTTGTTGCATATGGATTTCCAGTTTTCCCAGCACCATTTGTTGAAGATGCTATCCTTCCTCCATTGCATGCTTTTAGCCCCTTTATCAAATATAAGGTAGTTGTAGTTTTGTGGATTGGTTTCTGTGTCCTCTATTCTGTACCATTGGTCCACCCACCTGTTTTGGTACCAGTACCATGTTGTTTTTGTTACTATTGCTCTGTAGTATAGTTTGAAGTCTGGTATCGCTATACCGCCTGATTCACACTTCCTGCTTAGCATTGTTTTTGCTATTCTGGGTCTTTTATTTTTCCATATGAATTTCATGATTGCTTTCTCTATTTCTACAAGAAATGCCGTTGGGATTTTGATTGGCATTGCATTAAACCTATAGAGAACTTTTGGTAATATCGCCATTTTGATGATGTTAGTTCTGCCTATCCATGAACAGGGTATATTTTTCCATCTTCTAAGATCTTCTTCTATTTCTCTCTTTAGGGTTCTGTAGTTTTCATTGTATAAGTCTTTCACCTCTTTTGTTAGGTTGATTCCCAAGTATTATATTTTTTTTGAAGATATTGTGAATGGAGTGGTTGTCCTCATTTCCATTTCAGAGGCTTTGTCGCTGATATACAGGAATGCCTTTGATTTATGCATGTTGATTTTATATCCTGCCACTTTGCTGAATTCATTTATTAGCTCTAATAGTTTCTTTGTAGACCCTTTTGGGTCTGCTAGGTATAGAATCATGTCATCTGCAAATAGTGATAATTTAAGTTCTTCTTTTCCTATTTTGATGCCTTTAATTTCTTTCGTCTGTCTAATTGCTCTGGCCAGTGTTTCGAGAACTATGTTGAACAGAAGTGGTGAGAGAGGGCATCCCTGTCTTGTTCCAGATTTTAGAGGGAATGCCTTCAATTTTTCTCCATTCAGAATGATGCTAGCCTGAGGCTTAGCATAGATTGCTTTTACAATATTGAGGTATGTTCCTGTTATCCCTAGTTTTTCTAGAGTTTTGAACATAAAGGGATGCTGTACTTTGTCAAATGCTTTTTCCGCATCTATCGAGATGATCATATGATTCTTATTTTTAAGTCTATTGATGTGGTGAATAACATTTATTGATTTCCGTATATTGAACCAGCCTTGCATCCCAGGGATGAATCCTACTTGATCATGGTGCACAATTTTTTTGATAAGTTTTTGTATCCGAGTGGCCAGAATTTTATTGAGGATTTTTGCATCTAGGTTCATTAGAGATATTGGTCTGTAGTTTTCTTTCTTTGAAGTGTCTTTGTCTGGTTTAGGTATCAGGGTGATGTTGGCCTCGTAGAATGAATTTGGAAGTTCTCCCTCTTTTTCTATTTCCCGAAGTAGCTTGAAAAGTATTGGTATTAGTTCCTCTTTAAAGGTTTTGTAAAACTCTGCTGTATACCCATCCGGTCCTGGGCTTTTCTTAGTTGGTAGTCTTTTGATGGTTTCTTCTATTTCCTCAATTGATATTGGTCTGTTTAGGTTGTCTATATCCTCCTGACTCAATCTGGGCAGATCATATGACTTAAGAAATTTATCTGTGCCTTCACTATCGTCTAATTTATTGGAGTATAAGGATTCAAAATAATTTTTTATTATCTTCTGTATTTCTGAAGTGTCTGTTGTGATATTGCCTCTTTCATCCCGTATGTTAGTAATTTGAGTTCTCTCTCTTCTTCTCTTCGCTAGCATGGCTAAGGGTCTGTCGATTTTGTTTATTTTTTCAAAGAACCAACTTTTAGTTTTGTCAATTTTTTCAATTGTTTCTTTTGTTTCGATTTCATTAATTTCAGCTCTGATTTTAATTATTTCTTGCCTTCTACTTCTTTTGCTGTTGTTTTGCTCTTCTTTTTCTAGGATTTTGAGATGAAGTATGAGATCATTTATTTGTTGGTTTTTTCTTTTTTTAAGGAATGAACTCCAAGCAATGAATTTTCCTCTTAGAACTGCTTTCAATGTGTCCCATAGATTCCGATATGTTGTGTCTGTGTTTTCATTAATCTCTAAGAATTTTTTAATTTCTTCCTTGATGTCTTCTATAACCCATTGATCGTTCAGTAACCTATTGTTCATTCTCCAAGTGATGTATTCTTTTCCCTTCCTTCTTTTATCATTGATTTTCAGTTCCATTCCATTATGATCAGATAGGATGCATGGTATTATCTCTACTCCTTTATATTGTCTAAGAGTTTCCCTGTGACATAATATATGATCTATTTTTGAGAAGGATCCATGTGCTGCTGAGAAAAAAGTGTAACTGCTTGATGTTGGGTGGTATATTCTATATATGTCAATTAAGTCTAGGTTATTAATTGTGTTATTGAGCATTAAAAAATGACAAAATCATAGAATTTACAGGGAAATGGATGGCATTAGAGCAGATTATGCTAAGTGAAGCTGGCCAATCCCTAAAAAACAAATGCCAAATGTCTTCTTTGATATAAGGAGAGTAACTAAGAACAGAGTAGGGTCGAAGAGCATGAGAAGAAGATTAACATTAAACAGGGATGAGAGGTGGGAGGGAAAGGGAGAGAGAAGGGAAAATGCATGGAAATGGAAGGAGACCCTCAGGGTTATACAAAAGTACATACAAGAGGAAGTGAGGGGAAGGGGAAAAATAATATAAGGGGGACAAACGAATGTCAGTAGAGGGAGCAGAGAGAGAAGAGGGGACGGGAGGGGAGGGGAGGGGAGGGGGGATAGTAGAGGATAGGAAAGGCAGCAGAATACAACAGACACTAGTATGGCAATATGTAAATCAATGGATGTGTAACTGATGTGATTCTGCAATCTGTATATGGGGTAAAAATGGGAGCTCATAACCCACTTGAATCAAATTGTGAAATAGGATATATCAAGAACTATGTAATGTTTTGAACAGCCAACAATAAAAAATTAAAAAAAATAAATAAAATAAAAAAAATAAATAAATAAACACTTGTACACAAATGTTCATAGAGTATTTATTCCTATTAGCTAAAACATAGAAATAATTTAAATGAATATTAATAAAAATATCATGTCCATACAGTGGAGTATTATTCATTAATAAAAAAGAAGTGAAGTACTTGCACAACATTGAATATACTAAAAGAATCATTGAATTGTGAAGAGATGAAACTGTGTCTTTGACTTCCTAAATTTATTTCACAAATTACTATTTTCTAAGAACCATTGAATTAAAAATAATTTTTAGTGTTTCTTCTCTGGTGGTAGCAAAGTCCCTTGCTTTTCTGACATAAAACATCTTGCTCTTGACAATGCAAAATATATTTCATACTTAATTACTGTGAATTCTGTGTTGCAAGTAATTTTTTTTAAATCACCAGGTTATTGCTTAGAATATGCTACCATATTGGATAAAGAAGCCAAACCATATAAAGTTGATCCTTTCGTAATTATTATTAAGTTTCTTTTGGGGTAAGTTTTATTTTATTATCTGTGATAATGATTTTAATTTTATTTTATATAAAAATATGTTTGAGGTGCTGGGGATGTGGCTCAGTGGTAGAGAGCTCACCTAGCATGCATGAAGCACTGGGTTAAATTCTCAGCACCATATAGAAATAAAATAAAGATATTGTGTCCATCTAAAACTAAAAAATAAATATTAAAATAAATAAAGTTATAAAAAAATATATGTTTAAAAAATGTTTGATATATAATGCAGTGTAAATGTTCATACAAATTTGGCAGTTGACTTGTTTCATTGGATGGGATTTTTCTTTTAGGAAAAAGGCTTAATCAACATATTTACATTTATTTCAGTAGTATAGTCATTCCAAAAATAATTATTGAACTTCATCAGTTTTAACTTAGACAGTAAATAAAACATTACTTTAAGGTTTGCAAATGAATACATATGGTCTGATATTTGAGTATCCCAGACTGACAAACTATTATAGAATATTGATAAAATAGTGCCTCTGATCATTTTCTGTTCTTATAGAAACTATAATAAACTATATTTTATAACTCTTAATTATAGTTGATAGTCCATTCTTAATTTATTTGTATTTTATATTTTTTGTTTAAGAACCGGTACTTAGGGCTGGGGATGTGGCTCAAGCGGTAGCACGCTCACCTGGCATGCGTGTGGCCTGGGTTCGGATCCTCAACACCACGTACAAACAAAAGATGTTGTGTCCGCCAACTAAAAAAATATATATATATTAAAAAAAAAGAGGTACTTAGCCAACTAGTTGTTGGCTTCTTAAAAAAAAAAAGAAAACATGAGTAAGAATGCATTGCTTCATAGAGAAATCAAGAGCGCAGTAAAGCTGTGTTGAGAGTCAGTACTCAGATAGTTTCTGATAGGTAGATTTTCTTGGGAGATAAATGACTTTTTTCATTCAGAGACTTCCAATTTATTTTTCAGGATAAATTTATAAATTGAGAATCATGGAACATTAAAGACTCTAGTGAATGGTCAAACACCTCAAATATGAAATCCTGGAATATTAGTTATTGGGAGTGTTTATTCATTGTTTTGCTTTCATTTTGTTTTCTTTTGTCCACAGGTATAAATGGTTTAAGGAATTATGGGACTTATTATTGTTACCAGAATTAGATGCCATTGTTTTAACTAGTCAGAGTATGTGTTTCCCCCTTGTATCCTTGATTCTCTTTCTATTTGGAACATGTACTGCCTACTGGAGTGGCCTACTGTCTTCTGCATCTGTGAGACTCCTTTCCTCATTATGGCTAACTTTGAAAAGGTAAAATGAATGACTCAAAGCTTTCCTACTTCTTTTAATCAGATTCTGCCGTGACACACAACTAAACCAGGCGGGGTCACTCCAGGTGAACTGGGCTGGCAGGAAATAATCACACAGAGACAGAGAAATACCTTTTTCTTTGGGTTCTGACCCAGCTCCCACAATGGAGGCAAGGCAGGCAAGAAAGAGAAAGAGCACACCTCGAACCCAGTTTTATTGGGGAGAAGCCATTCAAATGAGGCAAGGGGTAGGATTACAAAGGAACAGGTGAGTGTAACTCAAACCCACTGGGTGACGCCTACTCCTGAAGTCAGGCCTCATTATCTGAGTGGAGGTAAAGCCCAAGTTATTGAGGGGTGCAATAATTATTCAGTATCTCTTGCTCAGGACTTAAGGGCATGTATTTCCAGAGGGGCTCCCGACAAGATCCACTAAACTATTTTGTAAGGAAAGATGTATAACTAGCAAAAGCATGAGTTAGTGTTCCAAATTATGCCTTTATTAAAGCTTATTATTTATTGAAAATTAAATGCCACCTTGGATATTGACTTTAGTGCCCAAGAGTTAGTCAAGAACGCTTGACAAATTTCATGGTTGTAAATCCCTCACAAGGGATTGTTTCTCTGCAGTGCTTTTGTATGCTCAATTTGAAAATGAAACCTGAGGGCAAGAGACGCCAATCAATATATTTAGCATCCTATTAGATGAAATGTATAAAACCTCCAAGGAGGCTAAAACAATCCAGAGTTGTATTAAGAGCCCAAACACACAGTTAGAATCTGAAGTAAAACACCAATCTAATTTCCATTGCCACTCCTCCGTATCATACATGTTATCTGATTTACTCTCATGGAGGATGGGGGTTATGATGTGGTACTTCTTACTTTGCCTTCTGAGGTGCTTTTGGCAGGGGTGTCTGACAATAACACCAACAAGCATCAGAGTAGTCTCAAGGCTTTAAAAAAATGGAAAATTGTTCTTCCTATCAAGATTGGAGATGTATGGCACAGGGTTTATAATTAATTTTTTTGGCAACATTTTTGTCTTCATTAGTATAAGTATTGGCTATGTGTATCTAAATGGGAAAGGAGCTGTCACACTATATTATGGAACTTAAATTAATGTGACCACATGCCTTTATTGATACTGTTTACCACATGACACTTATATACTAATAAGTAGAAGAAGCTGGCAGAGTACTTCAGGTTCATTAGTCCTCTGAAATGCTTGGGACCACAGGTGTTTCAGATTTCACTTTTTGTTTTTTTGGAATATTTGCATGTACATAATGAGATATCTTAGGGATGGGAACAAAGTCCAAATACAAAATTCACTTATGTTTCCTATATACCTTATACATATAGCCTGAAGATAGTTTTATACAATATTTTTAATGTGTACCTGCATTTCAACAGTAACCCATCACATGAGATCAGGTGTGGAATTGCCAGTTGTAACATGTTAATGCTAAAACTTTTGAATTTTGGAGCATTTCCAATTTGGGGTTAGGGATGCTCAACCTGTATATTGTTTTCTTCTTATATGTGACTGTATAAATATCTGTTACTCTATTACTTTAAACTTTCTTCTTATTCCAGACCCTCTGAACTTCCTAAAGATATCAAGATGATATCACCAGACTTACCTTTTTTGACAGTTGTTTTGATCATAATTAGTTGGACAACTTGTGGAGCACTTGCCATACTTCTTTCTTATCTTTACTACGTATTTAAGGTATGTCAAATCAGTAGTAAAGCCAGAACGACTGGGCTTTATGTTAGGCAGGTGTAGAATGCCTTGTAGGCTTTGTTAATGAAAATTTTAATTACTATTATAACACTCCTCTGTTATATAATAGATTTAAATAAAGGTTTTCTAAACATCTTGGTTATGTAAATGGTATACAGTTCCTGTATAACTGAGATTACTCATCTGAGTTGAGGTTTTTGCTAAGGAAAAAAAAGACAAAGGAAAACACACATAATCTGTTTTAGGTTGTTGCTTCTTACTCTTGCAAATGATAACTTAAAAAATTTAACAGAAAGGTTTTATTTGTACCTCTCTTTGAACATGGGTGAGAGAAAGCAAAAATTTAGTTGGAAATCAAGTTACTAATCATGCTGAGACAACATAAAATATTAAGAAATGTTACAGAAAAATGAGAATATAATGATAAAAATAATGGATTGATAGTTTTACTGAAGAAGCAAAAAACACTTCCAAGAAGGCTGACAACTTTGCAGGAAAATTCAGGAGGTTTTACAACTGCATACCCTATACATTCATGTGTAGACATTTGACATGGATAACAATTACTTTTTTTTTTTTGAACAAATACTTTTTCCTCTGCTTTTAACACTAATATATGCTCATTATAGATTATTTTCAGTTTTACAAAGGAATTTATGTGCACCTGAAAAAATATTTAAACCTACTTCAATTCATAAATACAACATATTTAGTTTTTTAAGTTAGGTATTTCCGACAAGTGACACAAAAGCAAAACTTTCTCAGATACTTAAAGAACTAAAATATATTAAATGTACAGATTTTTCAAGTCCTTGTAAATATTTCATCACTGTATATTACTGGTTTGTATTTCTTCTTTATTTGTATTTAACTTCTTATATTGAATATAATCAAATTTTTTATCCATAAGACACATAAAATGTCTATAGCAAGGTATCATTCAAACATAGGTTCACAGGAGGCAAAAGGTGTAGCAACATATCCTGGTCCCTATATACTCTGGAAGTTTGTATTTTTTTTTCAAGTATTTCCTTTTTTTAATCCATGGTAGCAAGTATGTGTTGTTTTATCTTTCCTAAAAGAATGTTTTTAAATGTATAAATGAATTTTTAGTTGTTTAGATTTTTTAAATTTCAGATTACAGTGCTTCTCAATTTTAATAGAAACTCCTATACCTTTTTTGCAAAACAAGTAAATTAAAGTTATTTTTTTCCCCTAGATTGTTCATCTGCAAGCCAGCCTCACAACTTTTAAAAATAGCCAGCCCGTGGTACGTTGTATTTTAAAAACTCTACATAGCTTTAATATGAAAGAACATGAGAAAATATAAGTTTATTTTTCAGAAAGGTTAGAATTTGATAGTGTGTGAAAGTATTATGAATTTTTAAGTAACTTTAATAAAACTGAACTTAAAAGATTATTAAAATACATTGAAATTATTCTAAATTTAATTTGACCTTTGTTAGTACCTATGCCATTTTTGTTATTGTTATAAAATATTATCTTTTAAGTTTTATTTTGAGTAATTACCTAGAGACTATATTCTCAGAAGTGAAAATAGCAAGTCAAAGAATAAAACTTTTATAACTGTAATCATTTAATTAGGTACCATTTAAATAGGTAATTTCAGTTTGGTAATGGAATGGTATACATATTTAACTGGTTAGTAGTTATGATTCTAAATAAAATAAATATCTCTGATTTATTTTTGTGTACTTAATGTCTTGATGTTTTTTACTTTATTGCTTTATAGAATCCCAAACACTCTAGAAGAAGTGAAAAAAAATCCAATCACCATAAAGACTCTTCAGTACACCATCTTCGTTTATCTGCCAGTGATGCTGAAGACAGTCTTCGCATGCACAGTACTGTGATTAACTTATTAACATGGATCGTATTACTCAGCATGCCATCTTTAATTTATTGGTTAAAAAATCTTAGGTGTGTTTCATTTATGTAATTATTATTTTTGTGGTTTAGACAAAGAATATCTTCAAGTAGAGACTTGCTTATATTCCTGATGGTCCATGAAAATTCCTTAAGAAGCTATGAACCTGAAATTTATTTTCAGTACATTCATATTTTCTCCTGTTCTATAAAAATATAAACTTTTGGAATATTACCTCCTTCAAAAATCTGCAAAAAGAGAGCAATTTGTATTTTTACTTATTGGTACATTCTAAATAAAAGGCCATCTCATCCAAATACTAGTCAAGCCCCCTACACACAAAAAAATAATAATATAAAGCTTTCAGAGTATGTAAGTATTGAAAATATTTTTTAAGTTGGTAGAACTAAAAAAGTTCAATAAATGAAATAAAAGATTACCAGATGTTAATATCTTTTTATCCCTCATTTTAGTCAAGATCCAGATTTGTGTTCACAGATTTGCAGTTGCAATTATTTGAGGAGCACATACTTATGATTCTGAAAGGCCACAGACATCTTACTGTCAATATATACAAGAGATGAGATCCTTGAATTTTAAAAAGATAAGGGACAGCTAATTTATATAAACATTTATTTTATCTGTCATAGAGCAGCTTTAATGTATTTTAAATAATTTGCCTTTTAAAAACTATATACTACCTTTAAGACATAAACTGATTATAAAAGGGAAGTCTTTCATTTTGGGTGTTTTTATTTCTTTAGTAGTATCTGACATAATTCTCCATATAAAACCTTGGGTTATAAGGATGATCTAGAGCAAAAAAGTACATATTAAAGATTTCAGGAGCTGTTTAGAGCTCTCTTTTATCCATGTTGCTATTGGAATGTTTTGAAAATTATTGAATTTAATTGATTCTGGTAATTTAAAATGATCAAGCTAAGCCAGATACGGTGGTGTATGCCTATAATCCTAGCAGCATGGGAGGCTGAGACAGGAGGATCTCAAGTTCAAATCCAGCCTCAACAAAGCAAGGTGATAAGCAACTCAGTGAGACCCTTTCTCTAAATAAAAATACAAAATAGGGCTGGGGATATGGCTCATGGTTGAATGCTCCTGAGTTCAATCCCGGTACCAAAAAAAAAAAAAAAAAAAAGATCAAGCCAGGTGTGGTAGCAAACAACTGTAGTCCCAGCAGCTTGGTATCCTGAAGCAGGAGGATTGCAAGCTCAAAGCCAGCCTCAGCAATTTAGTGAGACTACGTCTCAAAGAATAAATAAATAAAAAGGGCTGGGGTTGTAACTCAGTGATAAAGAACCCCTGGGTTCAATCTCTAGTACCTAATTAGTTGATTAATTTTTAAAGCAAACAGTTCTGTTTTGTTGACTTATGGGGTTTTTCTTTTCTTTTATTATAGGTATTATTTTAAACTTAATCCTGATCCATGTAAACCTTTGGCATTTATCCTTATTCCAACTATGGCAGTTCTTGGAAATACTTACACAGTTTCAATAAAATCAAGGTATGATACATTAATCTTTCTTTTTCTTACATCTTTTCCTGACCCTTTTCACACTTTATTTTTATTTCGGAAGCATATTATTTATTTGTAGTTAATTTAATTATTCCTAAAAGTAACAGTATTACGGGTTTTTATGTAAGTATGCTATACTTATTTTAATTATAAGTTTTACTTGTTAGGATGTAATAATATGGGTTATTTTCTTTAAAAAGTTAACCCTTAAAAGATATCTAAGACTTACTTCTAAAAAGTACAGGAAGAGTGGAAGTTCAGATTGGCCATGATTTTTGAAGTTGGCTAACAGGCACTTCATGAAGGGTCATTATGCCATTAGACTTCTTTTGAATATGATTAAATTCTCCATAATAGTATTTGGCTTTTCATTCACTGGTTGTTTGCTCTGGGAGCCTTTTCAGTTGATTCTGGAAGATATATGCAAATTTCTGGAATCAAGCCAACCTGGGGCTCATATATTAGCTCTGCCATTCAATATTTTTATGTCCTTAGCAAGCTTTTTAACCCTTCTTATCTGCACTTTCTCTCTTTTCAGAGTAAAATGGTGATAGTCTTTCCTGGGAGTAGTATTGTTTTTAAAACATTTATGTCTTAACTTACATGGTTCTTTCATTTTGGGAATTAAAGAAGGTTCCTGTTGGGTGCAGTGGCACACACCAGTGACTCAGGAGGCTGAGGCAGGAGAACTGCAAGTTCAAGGCTAGCCTCAGCAACTTTGCGAGACCCTGTCTCAAAATAAAAAATGAATAGGACAAGAGATATAGCTCACTGGTAAAGTGCCCCGGGGTTTAAGCCCCAGTACAAATCAATAAGTAAAGAAAAATTCCTTCTGAGTTTGCTTGTTTTGTTGTTACCGTAACTAAGATTAAAATAAACATTTCTGTAGCTCTATCTTAGTGAATAGCATTATTTTTGCTAGGATAAATTTTTAGAAGTAGTATTGCGGAGTAACAGTCCATCTAATATTTTTCTGTTGTTAAAATTTGAAACACTAAACCAAACTAGCTGTTTTCTGAATAGAAATGTTTTCCCCTTTTCTGGTCAAAATATAGCTCATATTTCTCTTTTTAAAAAATCATGGACAGGGCTGGGATTGTGGCTCAGCAGTAGAGCACTCGCCTACTATGTGCGAGGCCCTGCGTTCAATCCTCAGCACCACATTAAAATAAATAAATAAATAAATAAAGGTGCTGTGCCCGACTATAACTAAAAAATAAATATTAAAAAAAATCATGAACAGGTAAATTTATTACATTAAAAATTATTTCATTTACAATTACTTAGAATACTTACCTTTCCCAAAACTATAAAAGATTGACATATTCTGTTTTAGCTCACATTGCAGTTTACATAACAATGTATATTTCTGTCTTTACAGTAAATTGTTGAAGACTGCCTCACAATTTCCACTTCCTCTGGCTGTTGGTGTGATTGCTTTTGGGTCAGCACACTTATACAGGGTTCCATGCTTTGTCTTCATACCTCTCTTACTCCATGCATTATGCAACTTTATGTAAGACTGGACTTACATGATGATAAAGATGATTTATGCCTTTAGGGCCAGTAATAAGAGTGAACATACAGATCCACCAATATGGGCAGCAAGATCCTTTGGAGAAGACAAGTCTATTTTTACAGTATTGAAAATAGGAAATTAGTTTTGTAATGCTTGAGGAAAACAGATGAAGCATGGTTTTGTTTTGTGGTGTGGCATCTAGGTATTAGTCATTTTGCAAAATTAGTGGAGAAATATGATGGCCCCTGGCTTTGAGGACTCCTGTGCATATCATCTAGTCTACTTCATCAGCCATACCAAGGATCTTTTTCTAGAGACTCAGTAGATACAACATTGTTTGTAGTCTCACATCAAACATTCTGCTTGTTTCATCAAGCTTTCTTCTGTAGGTTGTTTTATATTTGCTATCTGTTTTCTATTTTCAATATGTAATCTTACATATTGAAAAAGAAGTCCTAAAAATTTGACCAAAAAGAAAAAAATGAAAGAAAGAAAAGACTGACAAAATCCACTCTGTTTGGTTTCTCAGAAGTTAAATTACCACAAAGAGTCTTTGGTTGGTTTTCGGCAGCCAGGGTGAACAGAATAGACCTTTTGTCTTCTTACATCTATGGAAATAAAGCTTTGAATTATAAGGAGACCTGCTTTTTGGTAACCAGAGCAAGACTGATGATGGAAACATGATTCAGACTCAAAACAATGAAATTCTGTTATCATATATTCTTGGTGAATATCAGGGCATCATTTAAGAAATCTGTTGTTAAATTTAAAGAACATTCTCACAGATATTGGGATTGGAGTAGTTTGTTTGGTTTATACCATTTGAATAATTCATTGCATCCATGGTTGCCAAAAGATTTTCAGGCTATGATAGATTATTGAAATAACAACTCCAGTGGTCAGAAACAACTATAGGTTTGCACCATTTTTTGTCTACTGTGAAAAAAAAATCAACATGATCACAAGTATAGTATCACATTTGATGTGTGAAACTATACTGTAATGGGATAACAGTAAACAGGTATTATCATATTAATAGCATAAATATAAACAATACACCTCAATAAATTGGGATGTTAGCCAATAGATTTAACAGTAGAATCTTGATTTGCCTATGTGACTTCTAGAATTACTGTTTGACAAATAAGAGTAACGTTTCTATTTCATTTCAAATTTTGATTCACTCTTAATAACAAAAGTTTGAAGAAGGTGATGGAGCATAGTACAAGAAAATAATACTCTTTGCCTTCACATAGAATAAACTCAGGCTGAAGTATACCTGGCTCATAGAGCCCTTCTTTTAGATGTGTGTGCTATAAATACTCCAAACCTCTTAAGTAATGTCCTTAAGTTTGGTGATTCCATGGTCACACATGTAAAATTGTGTCCTTGTTAGTACCCTGGGACGTCCTAGAGAATCAGTTTTATTTCATCTGCCATTGTATCTGGATTCCATTGCAACCTCTAAGCTGTTAATTCTATAGAGGATCCCTTCCACTTTAATAACTGTGGGGCATTAACTCATTTCCCTTCTTAATTCCTCCTCAGGTCCTTGTTTTTAGCATTAGTCAGAGAAGGTCTTATTCTCACCTGAGGGTTGTAAGTTTGCATGATTCCGTTGTTGTCATTTTCAGTTTTATGCTTATTGTTCAATATTCATATTATCACTTACCAACACCATTAAAGTGGAGGCATAGTAAACTTAGAGACATACCAGACTTTTATTTGTTTGAGAGAAATAGCAAAAATAATAAACCACAAAATGCTTGAATGTTCAATACCTGAGAGGAAAGAGATTTTTATTAGATTATACACTTGTCTCTGTGGCAAACCACATATATATGTGGGAGTGTACTTACCAACAAGTTCTAAAGTCTTACTTAAGCCAACAAAATATTTCATTTTAAGGACTACAAAATTAATTAAACATTTTATAAACAGTAGTACTTTAGGTCATTAGCCATTATATTTGTATGTATACAAATATACATACATATACACATTTTTGACAGGGTCTTCATCAAGCACTTTAAATTCAGGTAGCTACCAGAGGTGAGAGGTAGGTTCCATCTGAGGATTAGCAAAATGGATTATTTCTATCATTAGGAAAACTCCTTGGCCTATACATTACACACTGTGGGAAACATGCTTACAATCTTTATTATCCTACAAAACAGCACAGATCTATTAGCAGAGTTACTGAAAAGGAAATTATTTATTGGCAGCTAGAGATAATCTAGTTCTGCAAATTTCTGTGTTCTCCTAAGGCATTTTTATTTAGAAAATTATCAAGTTTTGAGCAAACATTTTTGCATATAAAATAATTCCTAGACATTGTTGTTGATACTAGATCGGATATAGATTGGACAGGGGAAAACATTGGATACTTTCCGTGTTTCTAAAGCCTCCCCTGGAGTTGCTGCTGTTATAATCTAGAACTGATAATATGATAGAAATCATTAACATGGTGTTTGGTAGTGGGGGTAGGTCCCTGGGATCCAGCCCAGGCCCTCTCACGTGCTAAGAACACACTCTACCACTGAGGCATACCATCAGCACCTGTTAAACTTTTTTATTTCTGGATCATTTTCATGCCAGAGTTAAATTAGTTTCTTATTTTCTTCATTTTTGCCAGAATGAAAATATTTAAAGCAGTGGTTTTTAAAAAGCCACTATGCCTTTTTTAACATTGATTTTGAATCCCTTTCATGTAATAATTATTTAATAATACATTGATTAATCTTTTAATATTTTGGTCAGATAAACTCAGATGTGTATGATGGAATTCCTTTTCTTGGATGAACTAACTATACTAATATCCACATGATAATTTAGTAAAGAAAAATAAGGAACTATAGTAGGTAGGCCTACTAAATGTTTGTTACTGCTTATTTTATCACTCGTTTAGACACTACTTGTTATAAAGTAGGTTGTTTTTTTTCATTTTCTAGTTCCTATAGCTTCCTTGACTCTCCAGCCTTCTCATTTATAGCATAATGTGTTCATTTAACCTGACTACCTGTTAGCATTTCTTAAAGAAAGTGTTCAAGGGAAATAAAAGGAAATAAAACACACCTTTCAATGTAGCTTTTTAAAGCTCTGGGAAAAATAGGGAAACATAAATAAAAATCTGATTCCTGAATCTCTAGATAAATCACTTGGCCTAATTTCCATCTTACATTGGTTCTAAATTAGTGTAATGTCTTATATTATTATTTAGTTTAGTGCAAAACCTTAGAGTGCTGCATTTGAAATTTTAGGAAATGGTTACTAAAACCATTTGAGGAAAACCCAAAAAGGTGTTGAGACTTTCTTTGACGAGGCATTTGTTGATTATTTTTCATCATCACATTGTGTTTTCTCAGTGTTGTAGGATTTTTTGAATTTGTATACCATAGGAAACAAAATACCTTGTGAAGTTTATTAAAGGGGAAAATCAATTGGGAGACTGTGCCATTTGCTCACCAGAATAAAAGGGAGCAATAAAAGTTATCTTTCTTTCAGGAAATTAAACCCTGCCAGGAAAACTTTCTTAGCAAATAAATGTAAAGGCAGAAGATACTTTTACAAAATTATGTGGAAGCTGAACTTTTATCCCAGTCTTTTTGAACTAAGAACATTTCAAATTCTGAAGTTTATTTATACACATTACTCATGGATTCTTTCACAATAAGTTTTAGTAAATTGAGAAAATAAGCATTTACTTTTCATAAGGACAATAGGAAAGAAAATTTGAGTCAGTGATCCAAGTGCAAATGTGTGTACTGTGATTGCTCAAGAATTCATATTGTTTTAAATAAATTATATTATGAATAGGGAAAACTGAATTTTATATCTTAGTAACTTAGTTCAAAGAACAGAAAAAACTTTGGAAATAGAATAGACAAACTGTTATTGCATTAATAATATAAATGTGACAATACACCTAAATTGATAACAGCGTTGTTCAAAAGTTAAGTGATATTCTAAGATACATCTTGATTAAATTGTCTTAGGTTAATGCTTTTTAAATCAAGTAAAGTACTTTCTAAAAGTGTTTGGCATGTTATGCTGCTCAAAATGTAAGATTTTAGATACCAGGAAACCAGTTAATTTCTGAGGATTTTGCATAAGATTCAGATCAATCTGTAAACATTCTGTACATTGTAACTTTCAACATTTATGAAAAACTATCTGTTGGTGTATTTTAATTAGGATAAGTTTGTTCGAATATTCAAATTCTAATCCTAGTTTAGGAAATCTAAAAGTAGCCATTTTTGTAAAGTTCATATGCTATTTTTAATGTTATTTTGACTTTTAGTATTTATATAGTAGTAATGTTATGAGTAAAAAAAATTATAGACAAAGCATAGCTATTAACTGTTCAAAAGCCTAAATGATAGGCATATTTTGTATTTCATGTTGCACTTGTTCTGTTTCATATTGGACTTTTACATCCTTTTTTAGGAAGAAAATACATTTGAATTCTTATTAGCATCAAAGCTCTGTATTGAAAACTGACTGTATTAATCTGCTAAACATACTTTACCACCAAAGCTAAATGAAATTGTAAAATACCTCTGGATATTTGTGCCAATGAAACTTTCTTAACATATTGGGATTAAAGCAAAAATAATCTTTTTCAGTGTTCTTCATTTAGGACTTATAATAAATGTGTATATCATGAAAATTCCATATTCTAATTTTTCTTTGAAAATACTCAATTATGGTATAGTATATTATATTTTGTATGATTTTTTAATGTTTTGATTTTATTTGGTAAAAATCAGGTCACCCAATACTGACCTTTCATCATTGACATAATCATTTGAAATAATTTTGGTTTTGATTAATTTTGTGATATAAGACATTAATTTTTGTTGTATAAGTATGGGTGTCTTATTTATGTTAATTGAAAGTTTGCAATTTCTTTTGTTTTCTATATGTTTCCACTCATTCCCTTTATATGGTCATATGGGGAAATTATCCACCAGACCCTAGCAAAGTATAATGAAATAAACTTTTTAATATGTGAATCTTAAAGGAAAATATTATAAAACAATCAAAATGTTAATGCTAAAGGTTACATTAATATGGTGGTACTTGTGAGAGAAAAGTGGAAATATGATAGGCTCAGAAACTGCTGTTTATCTACTTGAAATGCTTTAATTTCTCATATAAATTTTAAGGATGTTTCAGACCTTCATAGTGTTTCCCATCATTTAATCACATTTCTCTGCCCAGTAATGTTGATACAGTTTGCATAAGTATTGTTGGAAGTAAAGACATAGCACAGAAAAGCAAATGTTGAAATATTTGGCCTTGATTTAATAACAGTTTATCCAATTATCTAATGGGGACTGTGGGTGATATTAGTTAAAAGACAATGTACAAAATCTGAATTTACTATATACTGTCCTTTGGAATGAGTTTGTCCTCTGTGTTGAACAATTTATCCTAAATAGGAGATATCTGTATTTTAACATAATCATGCTTTCTACATTGTCAAATAGGTATTTGATGTAATACTGATAGAAATAACTTTGTCCTCCTCTGTTGTGGGGGTGGGAAGAAAATCCAATTTTTAGTGTGTATATATATATTAGGAAATTGTATTATGTATTTACATTTTTGAAAACATAAAAATGACTTAAATATATTATTTTGAAGTGATTGTATTACAGTTTCTTAAACTTAAGACTAACTATAAATGTAGCAACATACCCATGAGAAACCAGACCAAAATTAAATATATATCACTGTGACCTTTAACTTGTAGTCATTTGGAGTAAAAAAGACTGTGCCTTAAAATGATAAAGAAATGCCCTGCAATTTTATACCTGTATATTTTATTGTGGGTGGCCTTTTCAAACTGGTCCCAAATCCTTTTCTTTGAAGTTGGAGAAAAATTTTAAAAGCTGACTAGTAGTTCACTTAATATTTGCAGAACTATTGTTCTTGAGGCCGCCCTTAATTTCCAGAGTTCTTGTTTTCAAATTAAGATTAACTTAGGCCACATAGATGTAGAAAATTAAGTTTGGCTAAAGTTTTTGTAAAACAACAACAACAACATTATTTTAGGAGAAGGTCATGGCACCTATGAACATATTGTACATAGAAAATCAAATCTTCAAAATGTAATTTTTTTGTCATATTAATGAGTAGTCTAACAAAGATGCAAGCTCTTTCCTAAGACCTGTATTCATTTTTCTGTAGATTGTTGAGGTTTGTGTTTGTATGTGTCAAGTAAGATTCATTTATCCAATAATGATTTTTTAGCAATTAAACTCAGATTCATGTAGTATATTTTTAACATTTTTCTCTTTTCTTTTTCCTTCCTAGTTATTTTTAAGATACCAAGATAAAACTGGCTCCAGTTTTTATTTGCTTGTTTTTAATGTATAGTCTTGTATCTTTACTGTGCTTATTTAAAATAATGGCACAATTTCTATTAAAGTTCGAATTATTCCATTTATAAGAAAGTCATGTTTTCTGCTAAAAGATGCCCACATTTCTGTATTCTCAGAGTGTGTGTTTTATTTCTCAATTTTAGTTTTGAACATAGACTCAACATATTTGTTCCTTCTATTTTACCTCCACTACCATCCCTCAAAGACAAGAAGGTAGGTTTCTCTAAAACTATATAGAAAGATGTTATGTCTTTCCGTCAAGACTGGTCAAATTGACAAGAAAATAATTTGGGCAAGGGTATGTAGTAAATAAGTGGCTTTCAACCTACATCAATTTTTATATCACAGTTAAAAATTTTACAGAGGACAAAGTTTGTTGTTCTGAGATAGACTCAGTAAGAAATCATTTATTAGCAAATTGATTTTGTTCTCATCCAGAAAGTACATTGGATAATAACAGTACTTAATAGTGCAAAGGAACTTGTCCTGTAGTATATATATTGAAAAATTATTGTCACCTCGAGGATCTTTCCATTTAAACATGCATGATCTTCTCCAGTACTTTGTACAATGTATGGTGTACTAAATACACTTATGTGTAATTTTGTGTGTATTTTTGGTATGATGTAATTAACATTGTTACATTTAACTGGTTGTAATTCAGAAAAAGTGCTACTTATTGTGCTTCATAGAGTGTTGTGAATTTTTTTTCTTATGTTTCCACATTATGGTGTAAGTTTATAGATGAATATTTGCCTTCAGTCTCTGCTCAGGTATTAATGTGTAGCAATTTTGGTGCTTTCTTTTTAATGTCATAATCTGGTGTTCTGAATGTTCAAAAATAAATTTGGTGAATAAGCACATGTGGTACAAAGGTTGCTTACTAGTTCACAGACTCTTCCATAATACTATTGCAGGAAAAAAAAACTTGAAAAATTATTTACATGTTCTAGCATTCCAGAATGTCCATTCAGCATGGACATGATATATCACAAGTAAATACTGAAAGCAAGATACATTCAGATACTTTCTAATTTGTATTTTGTAGCTTCCCACATACATATGTATGGATACTTTATAGTTCACATTCTGTTTTAAGGAATTATATAGTTGTGTTTCTTTTAAAGACCATGCTTTCCACTTGTTTAAGCTGAGTGTATTCCTGGGTGCCCAGTTTAGTAAGAATGAGAATGATTTAGACATTATAAACAGATTTCCAGGTTACCCCATAACTACTAAATTTGATCTTTAAAGGAGAAATTTAGTTAGGCTCAGTGTCAACCATCTGTAATCCCAGCTACTATGGGGACCGAGGCAAGAAGATAACAAGTTCAAGGCTAGCTTGGACAACTTAGACCCTATCTCAAAACATATACTTATATATTTTAAGGACTAGGAATGTTACATTGCTTGTCT
This sequence comes from Marmota monax, assembly GCF_021218885.2. Taxonomy (NCBI): domain Eukaryota; kingdom Metazoa; phylum Chordata; class Mammalia; order Rodentia; family Sciuridae; genus Marmota; species Marmota monax. Next base: position 29,035,894 of record NW_026692781.1, on the reverse strand, counting down.
AGTATGGGTGAGACCTTGGGTTCAATCCTAAATCGGGGGAGGAGGGGAAAGAGGCCTGGAATTCTGATTTGAAAAGTGACCCAAATGTAATTCTCAAATGTTTGATGGCATTGCCTTGGTCAATAAAATTAACTTGTTTGGGCTCCTAGAAGCAATTAGAAAGATAGTCTATAGGGTTATAAGATGCCTAAAAGAATACCAAATAATTTGAGAGTTTAGAATAGATTCAAACTTCATTAAAATAGATGGAAGAAATAAGAGATTTTGAGGGACAAGTATCTATTTTAACCAGAATTCCTAAGTACATGAATATTTGAGTTATCCACATACACTTTATTGTGTACATTATTATATATATCCAAAAATGTAAAGTTTTAAGGATAAGAAATACGTAACTAGAAACCTTAGTGTATTCTTTGGATATCTAGAGGATTATCTTGAAACCAACAAAATTGTGAAATGACTGAGCATGCAACATGAAAACCTGTGAGCCTTTCCCACCAGTTTTACTCCCCCTTTTCAATTTCCTCTTCATTCCCTTTCCCTTATATATAAGTTAATTCCCATGTAATGACTGCATGGCCAATTACTACAAATTTAACAACTTAAAACAACAACCGTTTATTTGTTCACAATTCTGTAGAAGTTCAAACACAACCCACTGTGTTCTCTATTGAGTCATGGACTTTTGGAATCACTCAAATGACTCTGTTAAGCCATCTGAGGTTCATTCAAGTTATCCAATTCACTTCCTTGTGGGTGATAGGACTGAGCTTCCTGTTTTCTTGCTGTTGACCTGGGACTGTTGCACTTTGGTGCCATGTCCTACGACCTAACACTTCACAACATGGCAATGTGCTCCTTCAAGACCAGCAGAACCACATTTTAAACCATTTTACTTTCTTTCCCTCTCATCTTTAAACCCTGATTTAAAGGGCTTAAGTGAATAGCTAGAATCCAGTGATAATTCCCGCTTTTGGTTAATTCAGTCAACCTTAATTATTTATCTGCAAAATCCTCTTTGCCATATAAGGTAATAATCATATTTCCATCATAGTCACAGGTTCCACCCACCATCCAGGAGAGGGGATTTATTATTATAAAAGGTATGTATACCAGGGCATGAGAATTTTAAGAATTTTAGAATTCTGCCTACCACATAAAACATTGAACTAAAGTGTTTTTGTATAACTGCTATATGTAATAATTCCTTAATTTTAATTCAGAGAGCTGATGAGTTAAATATAAAATGTTTTTGTGGGGGGAAAAAAAGCCCCTCAATGCAGTCATTGAATTTTAAATGGCCTTTAAAAGAGTAAATTATGTCTGTCACTCCTGGGTTGTTTTTCTTGTACATGAGATTAGGTGAGAGATGGATTTGTTCTTTTGCGGGGTGATGTGGCCTAAAATTAAGAAAGAGTATACCAAATTGCCATTGAGTTGTAGCATTTAACTGTACTTAACAGGTATAATTTCTTGTTGGGTATGAGTGGTGAATAATGACAAACTCAAGTAAAATGATAGATCAAACTGGCTTTTAAAAATGCTTCTAATAGCATGCCTGTAATCCCAGCAATTTTGGATTCTGAGACATGAGGATTGCAAGTTCAAAGCTAGCCCCAGAAATTTAGCAAGGCCCTACACAACTTAGTAAGGTCCTGTCTCAAAATAAAAAAAGCTGAGGATGTAACTCAAGGTTAAGCACCCCAGGTTCAACCCCCAGTATCAAAAAAAAAAAAAAGAAAAGAAAGAAAAAAAAGAGAGTTCTAGTAAGTTTCTCTTGAATATATATAGAGAGAAAGAATTAAATTCCATAGACTTTCTAAGTGTGCATAAATCCCTGTATACTGTGGAAGTGAAAGCTTTGGGTTTTGCAAAGCTACATGCTCATGAAGATAAACAGTCGTGCAAATCATCTCCTGTATGGAATAGTTCTATAAGAAATATCCATAATTCATATTAACACATGTTCAACGAAAAGTACCCAGTCACTGTGCTTTCTGCATTTACTATGTGGTGCCATTCGGATCAAGAAAGAATTATAGAGGTTAAGAGAAAAGAGTTAAAATAATCTAGGAGTGAAAGTGTAAAATTCAGCTGAAGCAATGAAGGACTACTTGGTCTAGAACCACAAAAGTTTAAAAGGTGCTTAAAGAGTAACTTCTTTCCTTTCTTTTTTGAATTTATTCTTTTTTGTACATGACAAAGAGTAACTTTTCTGATTCAGTCTCTGTTTCCTCACATGTAGGAAACTGCATTTCACATGGGGTGGGGGGCATTGTTACCCTTAAGATGGCAGAGGATTGGGATAAAAGAGAGGAGGAAGTTGATTTTTTTCTGTAAAAGATTTTTGACCTACTGGAGGGGAAAAAAAAGGATTTTAGGTTTAGAAAGGCATTGCTTTGCCCTTTATAAAAGAATAGAGTTGTGTTCTAATTAAGAAAGTATAACATTTGCTATATTTAGAAATCTTTGTTCTTACTAGTTTTGTTCCCTAATTTTTGTTTTAGATTGCCCATGACAATTTACATCTTACACACTTTAAGTATGTAGTGATATTAAATACCTCCATAATTGCAGCCATCACCACCATTCATCAGCATAACTTTTCCTTTGTAATGGAGTACTGGGGCTGGGAATGTAGCTCAGCCTGGAGTGCTTGTCTAACATGTGAGGCCCTGGGTTTGATCCCCAACTCTGGGGTGGGGGGAACTCCAAACTGGAAATATCCATTAAAACTTTACCATTCTATTCTCCTCCCCAGTCTCTGGTAACTACTATTTTACTTTCTCCATGATACTTACTTTAAATTTTTAATTAATTTTTGAAATTACAGATCCACAAAGGGAAATGTGGCTATGTTAGATAATGACCTCAAGAGCTTTTTGATTGCACACCTTCATTGTTAAAAAAACGTTTAAACTTCCCCCCATAAACATACCACTATGCTTATATGTAAATAATATCTACAATGACATGGTGAAGATTTATATGTTTTATAAATCTTAAAATATTTTGTTAATTATAATACTTCATACTATCAGTAGTTAATACCTTGATCAAATATACTTGGGGCAATAATGAATATAAATTGATTTTTCAAATCCTGGTGAGTTTTAATGGGAAGAAATGACATTAAATTATCAGATATGATTATTCTTTTTAATTCCTCATGAAGCTGGTAAAGGGAATAGAGTGTATTTCCTTCATAGTTTGTGCTTGCTTTGCTGGTTTTTTCAACCTGTGGTTTCTTGGAAGGAGTGTTTTTTAAGCCGCTTATTCAATTTGTGATAGTTCTGTTAATACAATATGACATAGTATAATGCATGAGTTCTTTAACTTAGTAATATATACAGTTATGTCACAATAAGCTTAAAGGGAACAAGCAAATGAATAGAGTAGTAGTAGAATGCCTGTCATCCTACATGCAGTGGCATCCCCAGTCTTCTCTCAGCTTCCATCCCACACACTTGATTGCAGTCATCTGTGATAAAGATGGGTGTGTGTTGGTGTCATTCGGTGTATAAAATACTAGTAACAATTCTAAATACATGAAAATGAGTCATTTTCCTCCCACATCTAAATATGTTGTCTTGCACACACATCACTCACAATGTACAAACCCCATTTGGAGAAACTTAGGATATATTCTGTAATCCTTTTAGATTGTTTTTTCCTCAATTTTATTCAGGAATAAATAAAAATAACTTAAAAATAAATAATTGGGGCTGGGGTTATGGCTCAGTGGTAGAGCGCTCGCCTCGTAAATGAGAGACCCTGGGTTCGATCCTCAGCTCCACATAAAAAAATAAACAAACAAAATAAATATATTATGTCCATGTATACCTAATAAATAAATAAATAAATAATTGGTGTTTTGATATATACGTGTACATTGTGAAATAATTGCCACAATCATGCTAATTACTATATCACCTCTTATAATTACCACGTGTGCACACGCGTGCGTGTGTGTTGAAAACATTTAAGATGTGTCCTCCTAGCAATTTTTTAAAAATAATTTTTATACCTTTATTTTATTTATTTATTTTTATGTGGTGCCGGGGATCGAACCTAGGACCTTGAATGTGCTAGGTGAGCACTCCACCGTTGTTGAGCCACAATTCCAGCCCCCTCCTAGCAATTTCAAGTATACGATACAATATTATTGACTGCCAACACTCAACATGTACATTGGATCTCCAGGGTTTATTCATCCTACATAACTGAAACTTTGTACTTGTCCACCAATGTTTCCCTGTTTCTCTTATCCTCCAAACTCAGATAACCACCATTCTGCTTCTATGTGGTTTGCCTTTTTTAGATTCCATATGCAAGATCATGCAGTATATGACTTCCCTGTGTGCCATTAGGTTATTTCACTTAATGTAATGTCCTCTGTGACATCTATGTCAAAATGACAGAATTTCTCTCTTTTTACGACTGTATAATATTCCATTATTAGTATATGAGTGTGCACACACACACACACCACTTGTTTTATTCATCCATTGATGAGCACTTAGGGTTGATTCCATACGTTGGCTATCGTGGATTGTGCTGCAATGAACATGGGAATGCAGGTAATTCTTTAAGATACTAATTTCATTTTCTTTGAATAGATATCCAGAAGTGGGATTTGGGGATCTTATAGTAATTCAATTTTTAACTTTTTGAGGAACTACCATACTGTTTTCCATATGGCTGTACCAGATTACCATCCAAGCAGCAGTGTATGAGCACCCCCTTTTCTCCACATCCTTATCAGCATTTATTTTCCTTTGACTTTTTGATAACATCCTTTCTAACCCATGTGGATATCTCCTTAGAGTTTTGATTTGAAGTTCCCTGATAATTAGTGGTGAGCATTTTTCCTTAAACCTGTTGGCCATTGTGTGTCTTATTTAGAGAAATATTTGTTCAGATCTTTTGTCCTTTTCTTTTCTTGCAGTACTGGAGTTTGAACCCAGGGTACTCTACCACTGAGCTACATTTTATTTTGAGACCCTTCTCACTCAGTTGTCCAGATTGGCCTCAAACGTTCGATCCTCCTGCCTCAGTAGCAGCTAGGATTACAAGCGTGCACCACCATGTCTGTCCTGTGCCCATTTTTTCATCCGGTTGTTATCTTGCTATTGAGTTGCTTTTCATTACATATTTTGAATATTACCCCCTTATCAGATGTGTGCTTTCTAAATATTTTCTCCCATTCCTCAGGTTGTCTCTTTACTTTGTTGATAGTTTCCTTTGCTGTGCAAAGTTGAGGGTTTTTTTTTTTTAATGAAACCACTTTTATTTTCTTCCAGATAGATAACTTCATGTCAACTACAAAAATCATGAAATGAACTGATCATGAAACTGCAAACTCAAAATCACTAGAGTGATAAACAGGTTTACCCCAGATGACTGTTTTAAAAAAGTAACCAGGATAAAACATTCATATTTAAGTAGTAAACATGTCATATATTTAAAAATAATACAGTATAGCAGTAGAGAAATTAACAGCATAAACAGCATGAAGTATATTGTATTTTTTAAGACAGATGAAATTTCTAGGCACAGTTTTAGGCATTAAAAGAGGACACAGAGGCATAGGTTAGTGTGCGCTGCTCTGTACAAAAATACAGTCTGAATAAATTACGCTGCTAGCCATACAATTAGACATCACCAGTCAATTCATTGCATCTTTAGTAATATACAGCTACATGCTAATCCATATATATCATTTATATTTCAAACACATAGATCTCTCTATTTATGACTTCAAAATTTACATGTTGAACTTACAGAAAGCTAAATACTTATGCAAGAAATCCAAATAACTAGGCTTGCTGAGTACTTTTATGATATGCATGTGTGTGAATATATATTAGGTCTCTAAGATAAATAATGGGTTTGTAGAGGTTTTTAATAGGTTTTTAATATCTATATTTATATTAACTTGAAAGCAAAAGTGAGGTTTCTGGATCAGAAACTATTACTTAAAAATAATATTCTTGTCAGTTCTCCTTGCTTTTTATTCTCCCTTGAGAGCAATGTGAGGAGAGCCAACAGACCCTGAAAGTGCAAAAGGAGTTTTTGTGTAGTTTTATTTTGTTTTGCACAACAGAAGAGGAATGGAAAATTATCATTTTGACAGTTTGTAGAAGCAACATGCTACCTTCCTTCCCTCCTGAGAAAGGGAGGGAACCTGTGCTCCCAAATGTTTTATGGTCCTTTGAAATACAAACAAATGGCTCAGAAATTCATCTTCCTCCCCCTTAAAATGTAAACATATGGCCTCACCAGACAGGAGGCCAGAGGAAGAAGAGCATTAAAGAGCCAGTGACTCCGGAGAAAGAAGACATTAACTTTATAGCATGTCAGTTCCCTTGCTGAGGAAGCCCAACCATGCAGAAACATGAAGATATTTGTGTGGCATTGTCTCCCTGGTAGTCTTCACAGGGCCAGAAATGTTGCCTCTCTGCCTCTTGGCAATACTGCTACTAGAGTCCAGGTCAGAGCCCTGAATTCAAGGCCCCAACTGACTTGATTCAGTCATCCACCTGCATCAGAAATAAGAAAAAAACAATTTAAAAAGGAAAAATGAATTTAGTCACAGTTTGGCCAAAACTGGGAAGACAGCTAATCTGCCTTCACCCATCCTGCAGAAGAAGCATTACATTGTAGAGGAACAAAAAGCCAGGAAATACACTGTCAATTCAGCCAGACAGTGAGCCGGAGCTATGTTACAATTCTGGTTCTCCTGACTTCTTGTGCTCCTGGTGCCAGGGCAAGGCCTTGGGGACACCTCGGGCTTCCATTCTCAGCCTGAGATGATGGCCTGTAGCAAGCTGGAGAAAACAAGGAACAGGTCCCAGCAGGAAAAAGGCTGGGACCCGAAGAATAAGACAATTTGGAACTTCTTTGAAATTTTCTAATTTTAATTGGACTCATTACAGTAGTGTTAGAAACATTTAATATTGAAATGATTTGAGAGTATTCATCAAGTAGAACAACTTAAATGCCATAACTTCTAACTGAGTGGGATAGGCGGGAATGAAACTAATAGGGTCAACTTTGGGGAGTGTAAAGTGGCTCAGAGCTAGAGAGCTCTCCTAGCATGTGCGAGGCCCTGGGTTTGATCCTCATCACCACATAAAAATAAATAAATAAAATAAAATAAAAAGGTATTGTGTACCGGGTTTCTGTTCTCGCAACTAAAAGGCTAAGGGGTCACTCCAGTTAAACTGGGCTAACTGGGCTGCATGAAATAACCACACAAGAGACACAAATACCTTTTTCTTTGGGGTCGCTGTGACGGCTCCTCCGACCTTAAGGGTCCGCAGAAAGAGCCAGAGCATGTGCTGACCCCTTTTATTGAGGAGAAGCTATTCAAATGAGGCAAGGAGTTAGGTTTCAGGGGGCTGAGTAGCAAACACAATCCTTAACAAGAGAAGCAAAGCAGGAGGCATTACAGTACCAGACCTTATACTATAGTAACAAAAATAGCACGGTATTGGTGCCAAAACAGACGTGAAGACCAATGGAACAGAATAGAAGATACAGAGACAAAACCACATAAATATAGTCATCTCATACTAGACAAAGGCTTCATATACATACATTGGAGGAAAGGTAGCCTCTTTAGCAAATAGTGCTGGGAAAACTGGAAATCCATATGTAGCAGAATGAAATCTCTTACCCTGTAGAAAATTCAACTCAAGTGGATCAAGGACCTAAGCATTAGAACAGAGACCCTGTGCCTACTGGAAGAAAATGTGGGCCCACAATAAACAATTAACAACCCACAATAAAAAATTAAAAAAAAAAAAGAAAAGAAAATGTGGGCCCAACTCTCCATCATGTGGACTTAGGAACTGACTTCCTCATTCTTTTCTATTATGAAAATAACCATTGAATTAAATTGTGTGATGTCTACAAATTTTAGATTATGTTGTACAAAGAACATGACACGGACTATAGACAATAAATACTATTTCAAAGAACTGGTGTAAACAAGTGGCAAATTGGCTATTAAATGTTGCAACATCAATTCTTGGTAAGTAGAAGAAAAATAAGGGTATAAAAATACTGAAGAGAAAGAAGAGATCTTGAAAGTGACCCAAGAAAATGGCAACTTCACATCTTTATTTACCCTTTACATAGATATCCAGGGATGCTCCCACTCAGTGTGAATTAATCTTCTGACTTATCTGGTAGCTTGAGAGAGCAAGATGGGGGATATTTTGTGCTGTGATATAATATATGTAGAAGTACAAATGTGAGGCCTAAGTAAACTAGCCTTGTCGACTGTTACGTAGACATTTCCTCTCCACCTATAGAAATACTTTGGTTTGACTTAACACAAAAAATTGTTGAAACTTTAAACAAATAAAATAAAATAAAATATTAAATTATCCCCACAGCTCAAACCATAAAAGAAAAAATTCATAAATTTGTCTTCATCAAAATTCAAAACAATAGCCAAGCTCTGGAACTAACCTAGATGCCCATCAATAAATGAATGTATAAAGAAAATGTGGTATGTATACACAATGAAGTATTATTCAGCCATAAAGAATGACTTTGTGATATTTGCCAGTAAATGGATGGATCTGAAAACTATCATACTAGGTGAAATAAGTCAGTCCACAAAAGCCAAAGGTCAAATGTTTTCACTGATATATGGAAGCTAACCCATAATAAGGGGGTAAGAAGGAAAGAATAGATATTCAGTAAATTAGGCAAAGGGCAATAAAGGGAAGGGTAGGGGATAGGAAAAGGAAAGTTGGTGGAGTTAATTCAAAATAATCTTCCTATATATGTAGATGAACATATACCGTAGTGAATCCCACCATCATGTACATCCATAAGAGTGGGGTCCTAACTAGAATAGGATATATTCCATGCTTGTATAATTATATCACAATGAATTCTACTGTCATGTACAACTAAAACAAACCAAATAATAATAATAATAATAATAATGACAATGAAGAAGAAGAAGAAAGAAGAAGAAGAGGAGGAGGGGAGGGGGAGGGGGGGAGGAGGAGGAAATAGTAGTAGTTTAGCTCCTGAACAAATGATCAGACAAAAAACAAGGGAAAAAAAAACCTAAAAACTTCTTCAAAATAGTATTATGAAAATGGAAAGCCAACTTAAAGGCAGGAGAAAATTAAGAACATTGGATAAGAGCATGTATACAAAATATATAAAGAATTCTCAAAACTAAAAAAAAAAGACCTATTTTTTAAAAATGGATAAAGTACTTTGATAATATTTTATAGTATTGATACCTCACTTGATTTTTTTATTGGTTGTTCAAAACATTACAATGCTCTTGATATATCATTTAAAAAATGGATAAAGTACCTAGGCAGACACTTCACTGGAGAAGATATGTGTATGACAAAATAAAGCATGTGAAAAGATGCTCAACATAGTCATTAGAAAAATGCAAATTAAAATAATGCCTAAAACGAACATTTCAAAAACTGGCAATACCAGATTTGAAACAGCTAGAATTCTCATATATTGCTGTTGGGAATGCAAAATGGTAGGTTATCTTGGAAAACAATTTGGCAGTTTCTTACAAACATAAATTTACCATATAGACCAGCAATACCACTCCTACATATTTATTTACTCAAGAAAAATAAAAGGTATCCACATAAAATTATATATGCAGATGTTTATAGATCCTTTATTATTTTCATTAATTGAAGGCAACTCAAGTGTCTTGCCACCTGGCTCGTGCATAAAAAAAAATGTACCACATCCATAAAATGTAATATTACTTGGCAGAAAAAAAAAGAGTAAATGGCTGACACAAGAAGTAATGATCACCAGGCATGGGGGCACACACCTATAATTTTGGCTATTAAGGATGCAGGGGCAGAAGGACTGCAGGTTTGAGGCCAGCCTGGCAACTTAAGGATGCCCCTGCATCCTTAATAGCAACTTAGCGAAACCCTGTCTCAAAGTAAAAAATAAAAGAAAGGGCTGGGGATGTGTGCTTGAAATTAGTACCCATGGTTTTGATCCCCAGTCCTTAATGTATAAATAAATCAATCTTAAATGCATTGTGCTAAGTTTAAAAATGTCATTTCTATATGATTCCATGCATGTGACAGAAAAAGGAAAAGCTATAGAGAGAAAACAAATGAGTGGTTACAGGATGAATTCATTCCAAAAGGGCTTCCAAGAACTATTGAAGGGTCATAAAAATGTCCTAAATATTAATTTTGATGGTGTTTACACAACTATATGCATATAAATCAATAAACCTGATTTAAAAAGTAAGAGCCCCCACAAAGAAAACTCTAGTCCCAGTGATTTCTTTAATTTGTTCTTTTTAGTTATACATGACAGCAGAATGTATTTCAACTTGTCATACACACAGGGAGTATAATTTCCCATTCTTGGGGTGGTACATGGTGTGGAGTTACACTGGTCACATATTCATATATGAACACAGGAGAGTTATGTCTGATTCATTCTGTCTTTCCTATTCCCATTCCCACCCCCTTCCCTTCATTCCCCTTTGTTTAATCCAACTAACTTCTATTCTTCTCCTCCCTACACTCCGGTTGTTGTAGGACCAATAATTTATTAGTGAATTCTTTGAACAGTTGTTTCCATTGAATGTTGGGTAACACCAATGTTGGGCAACTTTTTCAGAAAACAAAAAAAGGAAGGGTCACTTCACAAATCACTTCATGACACAGTGTGACCTGTTAATAGGGCATGATAAAGAAATTACAAAAATGATGTTACTAACAAATATCTCTCATATAGATTTGATTTGCTAGTATTTTGTCCTTAGCAAATATATATGTATGGTTTTGTTTTTTGTGCTTAGGATTGAAACAAGGGGTACTCTACCACTGAGATACATCCCCAGTTCCTTTTACTTTTTGCTTTGAGACAAGGTCTCGCTAAGTTGCTGAGGCTGATCTTTAACTTGTGATCTTCATGCCTCAGCCTCCCAAATCACTAGGATTACACGTGTGGGCCACCATACCTGGCTGCTAACATCATATTTAATGGTGAAATCGGGAATGGTCAAGAACAAAGCATGATTGTATACTCATCACTTCTTTTTAACATTGTTCTAAAAATCCTAGTCAATACAGCAAAGGCAAAGGGCATAAAGATTAAAAAGGAAGAAGTATACAATTCAACTAGTAGTAATAATTGAATGTAGAGAGATCACAAAATCTATTCAAAAAAACTACAAAAATTCTGTATACAAGCATCAACCAATTGCAAAATAGATCTTAGAAAATACCATTTATATTACAAAAATAAGATACTTAGTAATGGGATATCCCAGACATTAACAATTCTATTTTGGTTCTGGGACTCAGAACCAAAGCTACCAAGAAAAAGAAACTTAAGAGCCCTGTTCCCACACCCCACCCTCCCAAGTTCCCTAACTAAAAAAATCTGTTGTTACCCAACCACCTACATCCAAGTTCAATTCTAATTTGCTGCACCCAAGGTCATCTCCAGCTTGCTCTTGTTCCCTTGTTTAAAAAGATATAAAACCCCTATTTAAATATCTCTGGCTGCTGCGCCACTATATTGGGCAGCCTGGCAGGCCTTTCCTACTAATAAACTTAGTTTCTGAGCATGAGACTCTGTCTTGAGAGATTTCTTAGAGCGTTCTGTCTTAATACTTAGGAATAAATTAAAAGGTCAGGACTTCTACACCAAAAGGTACAAAATATTACTTAGAGAAATCTCTCTCTCTCTCTCTCATCTCTTTTCAGTAGTGCTGCAGATAGAACCCAGAGCCTTTCACATACTAAGCACATACTCTACCACTGAGCTATATGCCTGGCCATACTTTGAGAAATTTTAAGAACCCTAAGATAAATATACAGTATTCATTGATGGGAAAACTCAAAATTGTTGGAATGTCAATTTTCAAAATAAGATGTAGATCAAATACCTCAAGCAAAAATTCAGCACATTTCTAAAATTCTAGAAGTTTATTCTAAAGTTTATATGAAAAAGCAAAGCATTTAGAATAGTCACATATTTGAAAAGAATCACATTACATGCTTTCAAGGCTTTCTCCAAAGCTATTGTAATCAAGAATAAGTTTCTGAGCCAATCTGGGTGGTGCACAACTATAATTCCAGCAATCTGGAAGGCTGAGGCAAGAGGATTGCAATTTCAAGTTCAGCCCAGGCAACTTAGACCCTGTCTCAAAATAAAGAAATTTGAAAAGGTTTGGGGATGTAACTCAGTAATAGAATGTTTGCCTAGTGTGGGTGGGTGACTCCCTGCGTTTAATACCCAGCATCTCCCAAAAGAAAGAAGAAAAAAAGAAGAATATAACATGACAGTAGGCAAAGATGCTTAGAAAACAGAAAGCAACAATGATTTTTTGAAATTGGTAGTTATCTTCCATAAAATTTAAAGACTTTTGCTCATCAAACGACATCATTAACAAATGAGCTATAAACAAAATATTTCTGACAAAGGACTCATTTCCAAAATATATAAAGACTTTGTACAACTCATAATTAGAAACAAAATAACCCATCTTGTAAAAGCAGAATTTTAATTTTCTTTCATTCAAACCAAAAAGCTTCTGCTCAGTAAAGCAAATAATCAACAGAATTAAGAAATACATAATGGGAGAAAATATTTGCAAACTATTTGTCCAACAGGGAATCCAGAATATAAAATGAATCTAAACAATTCAACAACAATAAAAAGAAAATAAACCTGATTTTAAAAAGGAGTAAATTATTTGAATAGACACATAAATGGACAAGTATATTAAAAAATGGTTATCACTAATTATCAGAGGAATGCAAATTAAAGCCACAATGAGATGTCATCTCACTCCAATTAGAAGGGCTTTTATCAAAAAGACAAAAATTTACAAAAAAAAGTGCTTGCAAGGATGTGGAAAAAGGGAAACTCTCAAACACTATTGGTTGGAATTGTAAACTAATATAGCCATTATTTAAAAAAAAAACACAATGAATCTTCTTCAAAAATCTGGAAATAGCACTGTGACATGATCCAGCAATCCCACTACTGGGTACATATCCCAAATAAATTAAATCAGTATCTCAAAGAGATATCTGCACCCCCGTATTTATTGTAGCTCTATTCACAGTAGCCAAAATATGGAATCAACTCAGGTGTCCATCAACAGGTGAATGCATAGTGAAGATGTGGATCAGCCATAAAAAAATAAAATTCTGTCATTTGTGGCAACATAGATGGAACTGGAGGATATTTTGTTGAGTGAAATAGGTCAGGCACAGAAAGACAGATACCACATTTCTCACTTATATGTGAAATGTCACAAAATTGTAGAAGTAGATAGTAGAATAGTAGTTTCCAGAGGCTAGGAAGTGTCGGGGAGCATAGATGAGGAAAGTATGGTTAACAGGTACGGGGTACCACTGGATAGGAGGACTATCTTCTAACATTCTGTAGCAAGTAGGTTGACAACTATGGTTGGCAAAAATTAATTTATATTTCAAAATAGCTAGTAGAGAGTGTTTTGAATTTTAAAGACAAAAATGGTAAATGTGAAGTTAATAAATATGTCAATTACCTTGATCTGATCATTGCATATTGTACACATGTATTGAAGTATCATGCCATACCCCACAAATATGTACAATTATTACCTGTCAATTAAAATTTTTAAAAATATTTTTGAGAACTTAAAAATACATGTTTCCTTTAAATTAAAAATAAGTGTGAAATGCTTAACCAGAAGTCAGCAGATAATATTTTTAGCAGAAACTTAGAACTAGCAGTATTCGGATGCATATTAATGTTGGATGATTTAGGATGAAATCATCTTTTTTACTGAGGTTTCTCATGAATTTTTCCCAGAGCCAGACTTACATAATGCATTTTTTAAGGTTGAGCATAAAGGTTTGTTATCTATTCTATTTTGTAAAAAATAAATAGATAAAGCCATGCGTCATCCCTACTCGGCTGTGGCCCTCAACAATTTCATGCCAGAATGCTAGGTGCTAATATCCTTTGCCAAGAAGAGGAGTATTTTGGGTTTTGTTTTTTGTTGACTTTTTTTATTTCCTTACGATGAAAGTTCATTGGTTCTATTTCAGAGCTCACAATTGATGAATAGTACTAAAAGAATCATATGTCCAATTATGCCCCAAAATATCCAAAGAAATAGTTGTCTGTCTTGTTCTCATTTTCCTCCTTCTCTGAAACTACTTCCTTTAACACACAAAATGTGTACCTGGAAATTTAGGGTGGTTCTATTTTTAAAATGGATGTTTTTTTTCCAAATACTTGAATAATTTTATTAAGGGTTAAAATATGCAGTGTATTACAAAATTATGTGACTCATGCGTAGGGTCTGATCTAATCCCTTTTGTATCAAAAAGATGTGTTAAAGTGTAGGTTTCCATATTTAAAATTCCACGTTCACAATAGACCTTTCAATCCAAACCCATTTTGTATTAGAAGTTGAATGGCAGAACAAGCTCAGATTTCGCAAAAGGAAATTAAGAATTTGGATTCAAGTTTTCTGTCTACAATGCAGCATGTTCAGTAGAACTTAGAGCAGTTGTGGTGAGTCATGGACCTTCCTCCTTTGTGATTGGCCTGACATCTCCACATCCCCTCTGTTCTTTTCCTGTGCTGGATGTAATAAAGTACCAAAAACCAGAGGGCTTAAAACAACAGAAATGCACTCTCTTGCAGTGCTGACAGCCAGAAGTCTAAAATCAGTATTACTGGAACAAAATCAAGGTGTGGGCAAGGCTGTGTTCTCTCTGTAGACTCTAGGGAAGAATTTGTTTATTTCCTCTTCCAGCTTCTGTTGGCTGCTGGCATTCCTTGGCTTGTGGCTGCATCTCTCTGGTTCTCAAGGCTGGCACCAGTCTCTGTTCTTTGCTCTATCACCTTACCCTCTGTGTGTCTATGGACTCTCCCACTGCCTCTCTTTTTTAAAGCCAAGAGGTTATGCTGGTTGCATTGAGGACATCCAGATAATTCAGGATAATCTTCCCATATCAAAAGACTAAAGTTAATCATATCTATAAAGACCTTTCCCCAAATAAAGTAGACCCAACCAGAGCAACTGTAGAGGAAGAAGGTTTACAGTTACAGAGGCCTCAGTCCATAAGTGGCTGGCTCCATTCCTCTGGACTCAAGGTGAGGCAGTACATATCATGGTGGATGAGTGTGGCAAAGAGAAGCAGCTCACATGATGATCAGAGAGAAGACAGAGAGGCTCCACTGGCCAGATATAAAATATATACCCCAAAGCAGGCCCCCAGTACCCTACCTCATCCAGCCACACCCTACCAGCCTTCAGTTACCGCCTAGTTAATCTCATCAGGATTGATTATATGATTGGATTAAGACTTTCACAACCCAGTAATTTCTCCTCTGAACCTTTTTGTATTGTCTCACACATGAGCTTTAGTGGGACACCTCACATCCAAACCATAACATTTATAAATATTAGGAGTCAATGTCTTTGGGGAGACATTTTCAGTCTTCCACATCTCCCAGTGCCCCAGAGTATTTTGGGTAATATAGATCCTAGGAAACCCAAATCCTCAGAGAGAATCTGAAGTTTAGATCTGCATTCCCAGTTTCACTGAAGCCCAGGATCATCTCAGAAACAAGGGTTATTTCATAGAATTCTTGTTCATATATTTCCTATTTTTTGAAACCTGAGATGCACACTAGGCGCAAACTCGTAAGAACTCATTTATCTTTACGCCAAGTAACAAGCTAAGAAATCAGTTGAAAACTCTTGTAACCTTTACTCCTACACCACTTCCAAAGTATAAAATGAAAAGAATGTGGTCTATTTATTGGGTTGTGAAAATTAACAATGATAAGTGACAAAATCACCTAATAGATACCATACATTTTATATCAGAAGGGCAAGCCAACCATAAAATTTGGCAATGAGGTAAACATCTAAACAATTATTTAAAAGGTGCAAAAGAAGAGGTGAGAACTCCCAAGGTGCTATTCATTGATAACTAATAGGAGAACACTTCATTAAGGAACTATTATTCTAAAAAAAAGAATATATATATATGTGTATATATATATGTGTATATATATGTATGTATATATATATATATATATATATATATATATTTTTTTTTTTTTTTTTTTACTAGAGATTGAACCTCAGGGCACTCTACCATTAAGCTACATCCCCAATCCTTTTTATTTTTATTTATTTTTTAAATTTTGAGACCAGGTCTTTCTTTCTGAGTTTCTTGAACTTAGGATCCTCCTGCATCAGCCTTCTGAGTCACTGTGATTACAGGTATGCACCACCATGCCTAGTTCCCTGAATATGTATTTCTTATTGACTGGTTTTCTTACGTGTATTATCTTTGGACTTGGGCAAAATATATCTGTCTCATTTTTTTCAAATACAGAGAAATTTAAGTAGAAAGTGTATATGGTCATATAAGTGTCATAATCCCCCCAGTCTCCATTGGTTTGTATGTAAGCACTAGATAAAATATAATATTAGTTTGTACTTTACTCGTCCATTATGATATACTCAAATCAAGTCAAACAATATTTGTTGGCCACTTACAATGATCTTTTCCTTTATTAAAACTTGATGTTAGTCTCTAGGTAAACTATACTAAATAGAAATGTATAACAAGGCTCAAATTTCAATAGAATATAATAGGAATCTAAGGTCAAATTCTACCTAAAGAATTTTTAATTCCATAAACATTGGTGATATAACTATTCTATGGCAGGCATTATGTATTAGGTACAGCTCTGAAGAACCAATGATTAAAAGCAACCAAAGAGAGAGAGAGAGAGAGAGAGAGAGAGAGAGAGAGAGAGAGAGACACTGCTACTTCAAGGGGCTCACCTTGTAAACTATGAGACATGTGGAAGCAAATGTAATTTGCTTAATTGTCTTAGTCCATTTCAGCTGTTATAGCAAAGTACCATAGATTGAATGACTTATAGACAACAGAGATTTATCTCTTCCAGTTCTGGACGCTGGAAGTCTGATATCAGAGTGCCAATATGGTCAAGTTCTGGTGATAACCCTCTTCTAGATTTCAGATTGTTGTTTTCTTATAATATTCTTACAAGTTGGGGAAAGGGCAAGACATCCTCTAAGGTCTCTTTTATTAGCACACAAATCCCATTTATCAGGGCTCTTCAGGAACTCCCTCAGAGCCCCACTGCCACCATGCTTCCCACAAGCCTCTCAACCCCCACCCCCACTCCTCCTGCTCTTGAGGCCAATTGGCTGGGTTGCATGGGCGGAGCCAAAAGAGTCCCCCAATGAGCAGCTCCATGGTCTGAAAGGGCTGGGAAACAGCCCAATGAGCATCATGGCAGAGGAGCCAATCAGCTGGCAGCTGGAAGTTTGCTGGGGCTGCTGGGAGCCAATCATCAGCTGGCAGCTGGAAGTTTGCTGGGGCCACTGTGAGCCAATCATCAGCTGGCAGCTGGAAGTTTGCTGGGGCCCCTTCGGCTGTGGCTCTCAACACTACCTCATGATCTAACATCTCCCGAAGGTCCCACCTTCTAATACAATCATATTGTAGGTTTTACAAATTTGGGGGGAGTACATTCAGTCAATTATATAACTCAGTGTGGTAAGAGCAGTTGAAGTGACTAAGAAGTCTTCTCAAAAGAAGTGACATTCTATCTGAGTCTTGAAGGACAAGGAGAGATTCTGAGAAGCATACAAGTGTTGGGAAGACCTTCCAGGCAGAAGCAACAAGAAGTTCAAAGGCACTGAGGGATGAGTATTGGTGATGGTCACTGGAGAGATCAGGTGTCTAGATGGTGGGATTAGGTCATATTGAGAACTTGAACATCATGATCAAGAGTTTAGACTTTATTTTAGGTTGTCAAGAAGCTTCGAGAAGTAGGCATGGTGTTGGTAAGTAGTTAGTAAATTTCAGTTGTCTTTGCTCTGGGGTCATTGCAAAACCAAAAGTGATCCCACTGTCTCTGCCGAAAAAGCAATGTGCCTATTGAAAATCTGTTTACAAAACCCTTAGAATATAACCTTTCCAGGCATAGTGGCATATGCCTATAATCCCAGCACTTGAGAGGCTAAGTCAGGAAGATCACAAGTTTGAAGCCAGCCTGAACAACTTCCTAGGACCCTGTCTCAGAATTAAAAAAAAAAAAAAGCCTACTATACTTTAGGAAGAATCCTTTTCTTCTATTATAATTCTGGAGAGTCAATATGGTTTGATATTAGTACTTGGGTCTCAAATCCAGTTTATAGAGTTCAGTTATTAAGCTACTCTCTGCTCTGTTTTAAGTGTGTCTCCCCCACATTCACCTGTTGGAAGCTCACTTTCTTAATGCAGTAGATCTGGGAGGAAGGGCCAAGTGGGAGATGCTTGGTCATGGGTGGAGCCCTCATGAATGCATTAATGCTTTTTGTTGAAGGAACAAATTTAACTATCACAGGTTACTTTTTACCATAAGTGCTGAGAAACAAGAGCAAAGGGATGACCTAAAGGTGGAATATATAATCAAAAGGGAAGCAAAGCATAAAAATCTTTCTTGGCTTGACCATATAGAATGAAGAAGCATGTTTGGCAGAGAATGCTGAGTGTGACCAAGTGACCATTGTTGAAGATATCAGTACAACTGCAAGGGAGCCAGGTGCTATTCATCAGACAATGGAACAAGGCCCTGGAGGTATTTTGGAGATCTTCAATGCTGCCTTTCCTATCACAGACTCAGATCACCAGGAGGCAGAGTGGCTTAGGGGTACTAGTCCAAGACTCCATACCCAGGGCCACCTCAGGACTCTGCTCCCTGCATTCTGGTGCAGTGTGGGGAGCTCAAGTGGCCCCAAGCGCAGCTTGTGCCTCCTCCCCAGAGGATCAAGCAGTAAGTCTTGGTGGAGCCCACAGGGGGCATATTCTGCAGATGTTTAGGGTGAAGAGCCATGGAGATATAGTGGCACCACCCAGATTTTGAAGGATGCTCCATCTAGTTGCTTGGGAGTCTAGACAGAAATCTCTTCCAAGAGCAGCATTCCCACAGAATCTTCACTAAAATGCCTCATAGAGCCATGGGAGTAGGGCCACCCTTGGGATTCCAGAATTGCAGAACCACCACCAATGTGCAACACATGCCTGGAAAAGCTGCAGGCACCAGTTGCAACTCCAACCCAAGGAAAACAAGCACAGACTGAGCCTAGCAAAGCCCAGGAGTTGGGGCTGCCCAACATTTGGGGGGCTCAACCCCCAATGTGTCCAGAAGGCTGCATGGAATGATGATTCTCCAGCTTTAAACCTTAATGTTTGCTTTCTTGGTTTTCAGATTTGCTTGGGATGGTTACTCCTATCTTTTGGTCAATTTTTACCTCTTGGAATGGAAATATGTACCCTATGCCTACCCCACCACGGTGTGTCCTGATTAGCCCTCTTTGATTTTGTGATGCTTGCGTTTAGATGTGAAGAATGCAGGCCAGAGAAGGTTGAAAAGGAGTCCGCTGCCCTAACCCACCCACTGATAATAAAGAGGAGAGCAGAGAGGCTGTGAGGCCAGTCAATGCTCTCAAGAAAGAATGGTCAACCCACTTAGCATGGCCTCTTCCCTTGATGATTCAGGCTTCTGGAATTGGCTCACACTCTGGCCTTTTGAGGTAAAAACAGCTGTCATGTATGCAGACGTGTACCCCTTTAACTTACTTACTTACTTACTTATGTCTATATGTATTTATTAAGCAGTACTGGAGATTCCGGGAGTGCTCTGCCACTGAGATACATCCCCAGCCCTTTTATTTTGAGACAGGATCTTGCTAAGTGCGAAGTTGCTCAAGCTGACCTTGAATTTGTGATCCTCCGACCTGGGCTTCCCTAGTAGCTGGGATTACAGGTGTGTACCACTGTGCTGGGTTCCCTTTAACATTTTTAAACAAAACTGGTGATTGCAAAGAACAAAACAGGGATTTCTCTATAGCTACAGAATCTGAGGGCCAAATCTATGCAATCAGAAACACTGACACCTAGTGTTGACACTGAAAAAGGACAGATGGTGAGAGGTATTTGAGAATGCCATGGGTTTTCTTAACTTTAAGCCCCTATACCAACACGGAGGGGGGCGGGGAGACAATTCCAGCCATTTCCAGGCCTTCCCTCACCTCCCCAGGGTCTCATAGGACCAGGATATGAGAGATGAGCCAGGCTTTCCTCTCCTGTTCCTCCTAGTCACTGTTGCTCCCTGGACCCAGAGCTCTTGGCTTCTGTTCTGTGCATTTTAAGAGGTTTACTTCTCATCTCTCTTATTCTCTTTATTCCACCTGCAATTTGAAATCTGCCCACTGTCAAAAAAAAAAGAAAAAAAAAGAAAAGAAAAAGAAAAAGAAAAATCATTCAGGTGCCTCTGGGTGTAGAAGCACCTTTTTGCCTGTAATGTCCCAATGGCTACATTTACAAATGCTTTTTTTAATGAATAAGCAAAATGAAAACATTTAGACCAGAAACCAATTCTGGTTATGAACCTGAAATGTCCCCCCACCCCCTCTCCTTCTCCCTCTCCTGTCAAAAAAAAAAAAAAATTGAAAAATATCCATTAGTTCAGTGTTGTTATAATAGTACATTCTTCTACCCTTTGAAACAAATTTTAAAATGAGAAGCATAGGAAATTTTTGAAAATTTTTGTTTAAATATATCATTTCTGCTGGGCATGATGGCACATACCTGTAATTCCAGTGGCTTGGAAGGCTGAGGCAGGAACACTGCTAGTTTGAGGCCAGCCTCAGTAATTTAGCGACATTCTAAGCAATTTAATGAGAGCTTGTTTCAAAATAAAAAATAAAAAGGGCTGGGGATGTAGTTCAGTGGTTAAGTACCCCAAGGTTCAATCCCTGATACCAAAATCAACCAACCAACCAATCAATCAATTAATCATTTCTTTTAGCAATCAGGGAAACTCTGGTGTTCATGAATGAGATTATCGTATGTATTTGTTGCCTGTAGTCCATTGCTACTATAAGAAACTATAAATATTTCCCAAGTGGGGAGCTCATTTTTTTTAGAGAGAGAGAAAGATAATTTTTTAATATTTATTTTTCAGTTTTCGGTGGACACAACATCTTTATTTTATTTTATGTGGTGCTGAGAATCGAACCCAGCGCCCCACACATGCCAGGCGAGCGCATTACCACTTGAGCCACATCCCCAGCCCAAGTGGGGAGCTCTTAAAAGGAAGAACATTACATGATGAGTAGAATCAAATCATCCCTTGCTGAGCTCGTGATAAATTTGCTTTTTCCTATCAAAAGCTGGGAGAAAAGGGAGAACAAATGAGCTGTGTTTTACAAAAATGGAATTAATACTAGAAGTTACTTGCGATCAATGGCTATGAAAATCTAATTTATTCAGTGGCTCTCTTCTATTTAAAAAGTGCATTGCCTGTGTATTGAGCTCAATGATCTAGGCCCTCGGAAATTAAAGAGTGAACTGTGTCTAAGGAGTTTATGGTTTGTTGAGTTTGCTGTAACCTCATTAACAATTTAGTACATCAAACTTATTAGGTATTTTAATTTCAGAGTCCTGGAGTTTTAAGGAGAGTAATGAAATTCCAGAATGTCCCTTTACTCATTAACCACTGATGTTTAAACAAACTAGTCTCTCACATTAAAACTACAAGGACACCTTCATTTGACTCCACTTTCTCTAGTTACTGCCTTCTCTCTTTCCCTTCACAGATAAATTACTCAAGAGCTTGCTGTATTTTCTTTCTTTATCCCTTCTCATCTGACTTTCCTCCCACCTAGCAAAACAATTCTAATGTTCCATTGACCCCTTTCAGGCTTCATTTTGTCCAATTCATCTCTTCTTGAAATGCTCTTATTTCCATTCTGTCCTGAGTTCCCCGAATGATAGGGTATACGTGCTGGGTACACGAGGTTAAGGGAACAATTCTATAAAATGGACCCACTGTGCTGACCCCCACGTGCTTTTTTCAGCAAGCAATTTACCTGCAGCCCTGCCCAGCTTAAGTGGACAGAATACGTCACATTCCTCAGCAAACTACCTGCAGGAAAAATGCAGGCCCCAAATAATGTTAAGAGGACCCCAAGTTACCCTGAAGGGGGAAACGTTTGTGACCCTTTTCACAGACCATATCCAGAAACTCAAAATTCAGAGATAAGGATAATTCCTCCTAATCATAAAATCTATAATAATTTATTGTTAAAAATTCAATTAGAACTGGTCAGCATAGGCCAAAGTGTCCTAGAGTTGTCATGGCAGTGGGGCCTTGAAAGACTGATGACACCCTGCTGTAAGAGGTGGATCTAGGTAGGACTCTCTGGAAGCTTCTCTGGGATTGCCAATAAAACTGGAGTGCAGGAGAAACACACCCCTCTCCTCTCCAAGAGGGCCCACACTCTCCTCTGAGGGTGTCCCCTTTCCCTTTTCCAATCCCTTCAATAAATTTATGACTGTTACTCTGACAGGTTTGAAATCTTTCTGACTTAATTGCAAGAATTGGGGTTTGAAGGTGGGAGGGTGTCTTCATGCTGCCTCAGTTTTCTATAATGACTCAGCCCTGTAACACTACCTCCTAGGTCTCTCGTAGATTCTATATATGGCTGTTACATATTAGAATCTCTCAAAGCTCAAGTCCTAGGGCTTTTTCTTTTCATTTTCTGAACCTTACTGAGCTAATCTCATCCATGTCTATGTCAACCACTCCAGTTTATATTTCCTTCTAAGACTTTGCTTCTGAGTTTCAGAACTGCGTAGCCATTGCATTCTATCCATTGCTGCTTGGAGATCTCAAGTTCAACATGTTGCAAATGGGTGGAATCATGATCTTCTCTCCTCCACACCTGTGTCTGATATCTCAGTGAATGGCACTGTGATCCATAGGCTACATAATCCAAAGACCTCGGATTAATTTTGAACCTCCCTTTCCTTTAGTTCTCCCCACACACCCCACCACCACCACAGTATGCAGTACATTACCAATCCTTCTAAATATCTCTGCATCTGTGCTAGTGGTGCCCTAATCTATGCTAATGTGTTTTTCTACCCGGACTACCTGCAGTAGCCACCTAATTGGCTTTGTACATTCTTCTTTTTTAGCTCAGTCTGTTTTCATCACTGTAGCCAGAATAATCTTAAAAATTTCTGGTCCAATAAAGACATTTAGGTGCTTAAAACATTTCTATCACTTAGCATTGCTTGGAGCAGAAAGATCACAATCTGTCTCTTGGTTCCACTTCCCATCAGGCTTCCCCCTTATTCCCTCTTCTCCTGGCATACTAACTTATTTTCAGTTAATGTGCAATGTTCCTTTTTAGCCACAGTTCTTTCTGTACAGCTAGCCACTGTGAGAAACTCTTCCCCTCTTTCTATCTCCGGTTGCCTAGGCAACACCTAATGGATGGTCACTTTCTCACAAAAGCCTTCCCTGACCTGGAGACTGAATCACATTCTCCTTTTCTTCACAGAAATTAGCATCATTTATATTTACACATGTTATGGTCTAAGGATTTGATAAAAGTTTGTCTTACTCAATAATCGGGTTGACCATTAAAGGCAGGAAATGTATTTATCCTTCTTAACCATCTGATCCTCAAAGCCTTATGTAATGCCTGGCACATAGTAGGCATTCAGTAAATTTTTTGACTTAATGAATAAAGAAAATAAACACATGAAGGTCATAGTGAGTTGCCCAAGGTCAGGATGGCAAGGCTGAAACCATAGCCAAATATTCTAAGTTCCGGTCCAGCTCACCAGCCTTCTCAACAATGAGTTTATCCAAAATTTTATTCTGAATCATTGGAACCAAAGTAACTTTACAACTCATCAATTTCTCAAGTCCAATTTACAAGTCCAATTTCTCAACCCTTCTATTTTCTACCAATGGGATTTATTCAGTAAGGTGATGCTGTAGGTATAGTAATTTTTTCTTTTTCCATGAAGTACATGCTATATTTGTTCCATTTTAAAGGGGTATTATGATATGCCACTATTTCAAACTTGTAAAGCTTCTCAGGATTCTAAGAAGAAATACAAGGTTTTTGTCAAAAAGAACAATTTTGTCTCTTGCAATAGAATTTCCTGTTCAAAAAGTGCTATTAATTTGAAAACTATATCTCCAAAAGAACATTCTATTAGGTGGGATCATCATCATCGTATTCCCAGCCGCTATGTATATATCTTCTCTTAAATGTGAAAAGGGAGAAAGCCACTTTGCTGTGTAGAAAAGTGCCTCGTGTGTTTTATAAAATGTTCAGTAGTTAAAGGAGAGGCTGCTGCATTTGTAAGATAAATAGGCTATCCCTGAAGAAGCTTGCAGATCTGATTCTCAAGGGTCTTTGTGCCATGGATGAAAATGGGATCATTACTTTTGATCCTCTGCACACGTCACTGACTCCCACCTCCAGCTGATCCACGGGTTATAAGTACCTATGAATCGTCTTGCAGATTGTAGGCAAGATTACCTACAAGGGCCAGCCAAAGCCAAGCTCCTGGTAAGCTTTATTGCCCTTTGTATTTCTGTTTCCATTTCACATATTGGGGTGGAAAGACAATCTGTATTCATAGGTATGAGATCCATTTCTCTGTCTCAGATGTGTATGTTGGAGGCATTTCTCAGTATAGGGTATCTGAAGTAATTTTTTCTTTTTTAAGGCTGCTATCTTAAGACATAAGTAATTTAAGGTTTGGCTGTAAAACTTGCTTTCTTTGGAGAAAGCAAAGTGTGTATTTATTCAAAGATGAAAAAGGCATACTTGGACTTTCTAGGTTGTATTCATAATTGCTTTGCTCATCATTGTATAATGTTCTCCTTATCATGGACTCTTTTAAGTGAATCACCTGGATTTGGAGGGCCTCATTTGAAAGTGAATATGGAAAAGATGGTTGAAAAATTTAGGTGAACCAGTAGTCATTTCTCCTTCCTTTTCTACCTTTATAGATTACCCGCCCCCCATCTCTCCTTTTACTCAGCTTCATTGCATCATGACCAAAGCACCTCTCTTGCTGCTATGTGTTGCCCTGGTGCTAACTGGGCATGTGCATGGAGCCACACTGAGAAATGAAGACAAGTGGAAGCCACTCAGCAACCCCAGAAATCGTGATCTGGTAAGAACACATCTGGAACATGCTGAACATAAGGTGGAACTGGCACCTCTCTGAAATTATGCACACTGTGTCCTGTATTGTCGAGCAGAGTTGAGAAGAGGCTACCAGGAGTTGAGGATTTCCACAAGGACAGGTCCAATGTTTTGCTAGTTGAGTGGTGGGCATTCTATTGTTTCTATGGCCAGTTCACATTTATTTCTGTAAGGAGAAACATTTATATTTAGAAATGATCTTATGCATACTCAGCACATGACATTTGTAAATGTCTTATATACACATTGACTTTATAGCCTTGATTCCTAATACATACACAAAATAATGTAATTGTGGTATGTGCCTGTAATGCCAGTTACTTGGGAGGCTGAAGCAGGAGGATCACAAGTTTGAAGCCAGCCTTAGCAGCAACATAGTAAGACGCTTTCTTTTTTTATTTATTTATTTTTTAGTTGTAGATGGACAGCATGCCTTTATTTCACTTATTTATTTTTATGTGGTGCTGAGGATCGAACCCAGTGTCTCACATATGCGAAGCAATCGCGCTACCACTTGAGCCACATCCCCAGCGCAGTAAGATGCTTTCTTAAAAAATAAAAAGGGGCTGGGTTACACACCTGTAATTCCAGTGACTGAGGCTGGAGGATTAAGAGTTTGAGGCCAACCTCAACAACTTAGCAAGGCCCTAAGCAACTTAGTGAAATCCTGTCTCAAAAATAAAAAAGAAAAAAGGGTTGGGGGGTATGGCTCAGTGGTTAAGCACTCCTGGATTCAATCCCCAGTACCTGAATAAATAAGTAAATAGTATAGCAGGGAATTGGTTTTTTTGCTCAACATAAATTGTACTGATGATAACATAGACAATCATACAACCAACATTTGCAAAACTTAATCACAAAAATTGGAAAGTGACCCTGCATAGTTATCAACTTACTAAGCATGTTTTTAACATATGGTTATATAGAAAATAGAATTCAGAAGACCAGTAAAAATTCTAAAGCATGCCAAATACAAAACATGTTGATATGACTATTTCAAATATATTTTTTCTAAAGAAAATGATGTGAAATGTAGATTAGAATAATTAAACCAGTAGTACTTTGCCCAGTTTCTATGTGTTTGTTTCCTAAACAGAATCTGAAAAACACTTAAAAAGAAACTACTGCCAAGGGCAGCAAATGGCTCTCTCCTTCAGCAGAGGAGACACTGAGCTAATAAATGTGGAGTTCAGATTCATTTATGACCTCAGTACTCAGACAGCTCACAATGAATCCTGCCTGTGGTGTTATTATGATTGACATTCCTCTCTTGGAATTTTTCATCAACAGTGGTGAATGATCTTGTTTAGGGTTGAAATGTAAGAAAGATGGTAGGAGGAGAGGAGGAGGAGACAAATTGAAGCTTGAACTTCTCTTTCTGGATTTTCAACCTCCTGCTTCTTAGATTAGTCTTAAAGTCAATTCAGGGAGAGAAAAGGAGAGGAAAAAAAAATCATATTTGAGTTGTGATGTTTCATTTACATATGGCAATGAATATTTTCTTTCTCTCTAGTTTTTCAGAAGCCTTCAGGCATATTTTAAGGGCAGAGGTCTTGATCTTGGGAGGTTTCCAAATACTTTCTCCATGAACGAGAATCCCAGACCTCTCTCTTTCCAGCCAGAACTGATAGCTGCTGCGTTTGCAGACTATGAAGAACAGAAAAATTCCTTTCCCAATTACCTCAAAGGCTGAAAGTTTCCTCTGAGCTCAGGTAAAAGTTGTTGCTTTACTCCCAAGATCTAACCAAACATTCAAATCAGCCATAAGTAGAGGTTTATATTTCTTTGAAAAGTGACTTATTTCCTCAGAGAAAAAAGTGCTTAGTTCTGATAATACTCATCACGATTAAATATTTGAGTTTGGTTTGAATATTTTATAGTATGGCTTTTTAAAATATTAGTTACAAATTTAAGCATATATTTCTAGGGATACATATATTAAAATATTGAATTGTTACTCTTAATAGAATGATTAAATTAATTAAATATCACATACTCTTACCTACAGCTTCTTTCAGACCATGTCATATAGCTAAGTTATGTAGAAAATCATACATAAAGAAATATATCAAATTGATCAGTTGGGTTAAATAAAAAATAAAAGTTAAAAGAATGGTTCTTTTGAAGGGGAAATCAAACTCATAGAACTCGAATTTCCTAATTTAGAGAAAAACAAGGTAAAATATTAGTAAAGATGGCATTTATGGGGTTGTGAATATAGTTCAGTGGTAGATATTTGCCTAGCATGTATGAGGCCCTAGGTTCAAGTCCCAGCACTGCCAAAAAAAATCATGTTTAAGACTTGAATTTAGTATTCTTATTACTTTAGCCTTCTATATGTACCATTTAAAAAGAAGCAGGTTATGGTACATTTCAAGAAAATACATTATGGTTCTAGCATATTAGCATCTTGTTTGGCTGAATAATAAACAGAATGGAATCATAATTAAAATCTTTTCCCATTCTTCTACATATTGGTGAAATTGTGAGGAAGCATAACCACCATTATATTTCATTGTATTTTTGAGAGGGTTTTCACTATAGTTCTCTAAAATGAGATGATTAAAAGAAATAATGATCCTTATTTTTAAAAAAAGATGCAATTTGTGATGTGAAATATGAACTTGAATACTATCCTAAGATGAAAAAATAAAATGGAATAAACAGAAAGATACTAATAAAGTTTTTCCTTGACTATTTTTCATAAACAGACTGTAGGGTATCAGAAGCTAAAACAGAATAATCATTAATACCATAGTTCCTATTTTGGTATGAGGTATATAAATTGCTTGTAAGCCTCAGTTTCTTCATTTGTAATTGCAGATACTAATCTCTACCTCACAGAAAGTATCACAGAAGTACTAAATAGATACTTTACTGTAAGCATGGATTGAGGTAATATAGGAATTATTCAAAGTTGTGAAAGAAGCTGAGCTTCTGATTTGGAGTAATTTCATAATTATGAGCTCTATATTTCTAATATCTCTGATATAAAAATGAGAACAAAAAGTTTTCAATGAATTATGTTGAGTTGGGTGTCTTTGTCTTAATTTTCTATTTCATTATAACATTTTCTTGTTCTTTCAGGAGTCAAGGCCATTTTAAAACCACAGAAGCAGCTTCTCTTTAGAACTATTCCACCATGGTCATGGCTAAACTTTTGCGTGTTATTTCTCCTTCATGCTTATTAGTCAATTTGTAATGATTTTATTCTACATGCCCATATTTATATATAAATATTTGGACCTTTGTGATGTATGTGACTTATGCGCATATTTTGGAGTGTTTTTTCCCTTCTATTATCATATTGATGTAGGGCACTGCATGTATTTATAGGACTTACAAAACATGAAAAAAAAAAGACATCATAGGTTCAAAGAGATAATAATCTTCCAAATTAGATATTTTCCTTAAAAACTCACAGTCTTAGTTTCATATCAAATGAGAGTACGTCGAAATGGAAGCAAGCAGATATGGGATTCTAGGAGGTACCAAGGTCTCTGGAAGATGCTCTCATGCTAATATATTCGGAGACTGACATTGTGTTAAATCAAATATTCTAGCTACACTCAGTCTTCAGTCTGTGGAACACAACCTCCTCAAGAAGAGAGAGGAGAAACAGGAGGATTTCTATTCTTTTCCAACCAACCTCCTCTCCTCATCATAGTGTGTTCTAAATTATTCTAATTCCCATATGCTCATTTGGAATGACTACCTGTGCTATATCATTATGGATAGTTACATCATTTTCTCTGTGATTCCTGCAAAAGAAACACTGTACTAGAATATGAACATCAATGTCCTAACAATGTTAATCTGTATGTTCCAAAATAGTTTTAGTGGGTTTTTGTGGATTGTCAATACTGAATATCAATAATAAAATGTTTATGTAAAAATAAATTCTGCCTAGTTTAATATATTTTATTGTAGTTAGTTGTAAATGTGTCTGTTTTCCCTGGAGGATTGTGAGGTCTTGGTGAGAAAAATATCATGTCTAATCCTTTTTTTTTTTTTTTTTTGGTACCAAGGTTTGAACTCAGGGTCACTCAACCACTGAGCCATATCCCCAGCCCTATTTTGTATTTTATTTAGAGAAAGGGTCTCACTGAGTTGCTTGGCGCCTCACTTTTTGCAGAGGCTGGCTTTTGAACTCATAATCCTCCTTTTTTAGCCTCCAGAGCTACTGAGAAAATAAGCATACACAACTCCTCCTGGCTCCATTTTTTTTCTCCTGAGGCTAGCACAATGGCTAGCATGTAGCAAGTGTTCAATAAACACTTGTTAAATTGAAGTAATTGTGCCCTATTCTACTATCCTTCACACTATAATGGAAGCTGCTTTTAGTTGACAAAATTATTCTTTCCCATTAAAATATAATTATTGATAAGCATAGCTTTTATAAAGAAGAGAGTGTTTCACTGCTATTGAGTTCCTTTCCAAGTACCAGTGGTTTTCCTTTTCTCACTCCTACTCTACCACTGGGTGTCAAGACCACCACAAAGGGAGTGCTTATCAGCTTCAGGACCTTTGAAAAGGAAAGACACTCACATAGGATTTAGGCAAGAGCTTGCAAAGTCTCAGGGCAGAATTTTGCATCCTTCAGCTGCAAAATTCATCACAATTAGTAGCTGTTAATAGTAGCCCTTACTCCACATTGCCTTGAGGTCCATAATGATGATGCTATTGATACCTCGGGTTACTGGTGACGAGTTCTGCTCCCTCTGCTCCCTCTGTTATGTTGAAGTATAACATTAGAGAAGCATGCCGAAGCAAGCATACAAAGCAGGGTTCATTTAAAAAGGGGGGTAACAGACTTCTCCCAGGAGGGAGAAGGGGGCCATATTTGGTATCCTGGTATCCTAAGAAGCGAGGTGTTCTGCCTTTTTTTAATATGTCCTAGGCTTCCTTTGTTCTCCTGCTCACTTCCCCTATCTCTCTCCTTCCTTCCTACATGACTAGGCCCAGGAGATGCTCAGTGGGATGGCCAAAAGGTAAGAAGCAGATGGATGGGAGAAGACCAGCCAGGGACACATTAATAACTTTATAACTCCCTGTAAGAGGTGGGGGGCAATTCCTGGGACAGGTTACCTTAGCAACAGGTTGGAGCAGGGGCAGGTTCTTGATAGGGTGGAAGAAGGGCTCTGAAGGAATTAACATTTCATTCCTTCAGGGGACAGTCTCCAACTTCCCGAGCTCAGTCAAATTGGCCTCCTTGATCTGACCTGACTCAATTTACCTATCTATACTGACTGCCTGTCTAATTCTGGCTTCACTGTTGGCATTTGGAGAAGGCAAAATCTTCACTTTGTGTCAATTCTGGTCTTCACACCACCCCTGGGAAACAGAAAAATTGTTAGGAAAATAGAAGAACTGTCGTCTTTCCTTGAAGAGAAATAAATGTTCTGCAAATGTTCAAGGGGTCTGTGGTACTCCTCTACTTAGGACCTTGGCAGCCTCCCACCACTGACCCTGCTCTTTTTCAGTGAGGACCCCATTCTCAGGACATAGCCTGTTGTTCTCTGTCTCAGATCTAGTTTGGTCAAGAACTGTTGAGAGTGTGTGGTTGTATTGTATTTGTAAGCTACACAATAGTTTTCTACATTTTCATCAATCCAGGCAGTCACATGAAACTCCGGTCTGAGACAATTGGCTTTATTTCTCATGATGTGACAGGCAGCATGAATTTTATATTCACGTGGGTTCTCCTCATCCCCCAAATATTGAAGGGAGGGCATGCAAATGTGGGTTCAGGGGCATGCTTGGCACAAGTGGGTTTGTGCCAAAGGTTTCTCCAAACTAGGAAATTCCTACTCTTATAATGGGGCTGCTTGCAAAAATGCTCAAACTTTGCCCTGGAGAGAAACATTATCTTTATTATACTGATCATAAAACAAAAAACTCTATGTCCCAGAAAGAAGCACTATCTCTACTTTTGAGCATGTTTGCTCTATAAAGAGAAACTTACCACAACCTTTTGCAGAAAAGTGAAAGTTCATGGAAAAATGGCCTCCCCAAAAGTGTCACAGCTCTTCCTGACTCCTCCTCTTGACAAGAAAAAAGAATGGAGAAATCTCTTCTCTCTGTACTCTCTTAATTCTCTCGTCATGGTATAAATTCAATGTTCTGCTTCCTTCAGACTTCCCATTTTGATTCTCAAAAATCAGCCTGAAGAACCAAAATGTTTCTTCTTGCTTTTTTCATTATTGCTGTAACAATTCTGCTTCATCACAAGGTAATGTGGATGCCGCTGACTCACCAGGGGACAAATCACTACCAGGAAGTGGGGAAAAAGAAAAACAGAAAGATTAAAAGTTCAAGTTACTCAAGTGTGTTCTGACTTCTAAAAGAACTTTCACATCATCAAGATTCTCCACCCACCCCTTGTGCATTGCTTCCTTCTTCTTTAATGGAAATCTGTACCTTCAGATTTGTTATTCCCAAATTCTAGGTATCCAACAATAAAACAAGCTAGTCTAAACCATCTGGGTCTTAGAGTGTTTTTACCAATTTACCATCCCCTCTTGCTTTGATTCTTTTCTTTTTTCCTAGGAGAGTTAGAACTAGAGATTCTTGACTTCTTAGATGCAGATCCCAACTGCCGGGAAAACTTCAGGGGAAAATTCCTACAAATGATTTCTGTGGATTACCTTGACATATCCCACTTGTTCACCTTTCATATTTTATACCCTGATAGTACCGTGAGGATTCTTCCTCTTGAGAAAGAGTATGAGATATTTTTTTCTCTCACCCAGCAGCCCTGCTTTTGCAGGTCCTGGCTTCTCATTCTGCCATCCTACTGCTGCTTAATTTCACCTGGATTGTCATAAAGATGGTCAAATGACAGACTCCCTGTAACTGTCTCTAACATTAGCTACATACCAAGCTATACTCTCCACACCTCAACTCCCTTGCTCACAGTTTCAAATGCACTTCCATTTTCATTCAATTTAACTCACAAACATGTTTTGAATACAAATTACTGGACTAGAGTAGGGTTTATGATGACACATGAGCTAGTGCTATTCTCAAAATGATTCCAAGTAGTCTCTAGATTAGGATATGAAGAGACACAGTAAATCAGAGTCTGGAGTTGAAAAACAGCTTCATTAAGGGAAGACAGTAAATCATCACAATTTCACACATGGGATTTGAAGCCAGAGATCAGGGATCAAATCCTGGTTCTAGGGCCCTGGTGTAGTTCAGTGGTAGAATGGGTGCTTAGCATACCCGAGGCCCTAAATTCAATCCCTAGCACCAAAAATGAAATTAAGAAATCCTGATTCTAGTATTTACTAGTAACTCCACTGTGGCATTGGGAATAACAACTTTCTTGACAGATGTACTTAATTTGTACGACAGTAGTTGCCCTAAATGGCATCAGCCTATAAACTCATCAAGTATTGAGAAGACAGCTGAGGAAAGCCAGATTTTGAGGATTTATGGAAAATGGGAAAACTGAAGGTGTCAGACGAAGGTGATGTGGTTTAAGGGGTAAATTGTGGGAGGACTTCAGTTTTCTGCAGCAGGAGCGATATGGAAAGTCCGCACGTGGCAGAGCAGTTAAATTAAGGGGGGAAATCATTACAGCCAAGACCGGATTAATTTCTTAAAAATTTCAGAAATGGAAACTGATTAGGAATGAGAATAAAACAATTTCGTGGAGTGAAGGGAGATTATCTAGATTTTAAAAGTCTCTTTGAAGCACATTTTTTTCCACCTGCCCCAAAGTTTTCATCAGCAGGCGGCTGGGGACAGCCCTGAGTGAGAGGGATCCACCGCGCGTCCTGGCGCACCACGCCGGGGCTGGTGGAAGAAAGCCCCGGGCCTGGCGCACCAGCGGAACCCGAGCGCGGTGTCTGCGGCGCGGGCCGGGCAGGTTTCCTTGGAGCACGAGGTGTCCCCCCATCTCCGCGGCCCCGGCGTCGAGTAGAGTACGGGAGTCGCTGCTTTCCTCTTCTTTGTTCCGGTGGTTGGGGCTGATTAAACCGACCCTGCAGACATGTCGGGGTTCAGCCCGGAACTCATCGACTACCTGGAAGGGAAAATCTCCTTTGAAGAGTTCGAAAGGCGGAGAGAAGAGAGAAAAACCCGTGAGAAGAAAGTGAGATGCCCACTCTCTCGTCCTAAAACACTTAGGTGTGGGGGACCCAGGTGACCCTTCCTCAGTGACAGGATGGGTCCAGAAGTCCCAGAAGCTTTTTCCTACTAATACCGAAACTCCGGTTTTCACCCCTCGTCCCTGTGCTAAGATCCTCTTAAAACATTTTCCCCCACCGAAAAGCTTTTGTCTCAGTGGTAACTTCTTCCCTTTTTTGGTAAATTTTTATTTGAGCCTAGCTTAATGCTGGTAGGTTACTTGGGAGCAGGGAGAAGACTTTGGAGTCAGAATGTTTGACTAGTTCTAGTCCTAGCTGTGCCACTAAGTCGTTTGTGAACGTGGGTGGGTAACCCACTTCTGTGGGCCCCAGTGTCTGTATTTCTGGTATCAAGGCCTAGCCCACGCTAGCCCTGCACGCTGCTCCAGAGCTAAACCTTAAACCCTGAGCTCCGGTTTTTGATGAGTCGGCGCTGGTGAGATATTGTCTTCCACGAAGTGAACCAAATTGATAAGAAAGTCTTCACTCATACTTCATTTTTCATACTTAGAAAATATCTGCACTTTGTACATCTTCTCGCTTACTTGAAGTCTCAGGGAAAATAAAAGTGAACATTTTGAAGTTAGCTGATGGTTTCTTGAGTAAGTGACCCATGTCTTTGTTGAAAGTATTAGATTAGTGAGAAAATCACTTTTATTATTTATTATTCTTTACAAATGACTTATTAAGACCGGAGAATAGACCTAAGTACTTGCTTTGACAGTATTCAAATTTAAATCCATATATGGTGTCTAGGTCCAGGCTGTATAAATAAAAGTTAAGGCAAAGCTAAATTTGAGTAGAGCTAAATCTGCACTAGTTTTTGGAATCAATTAAGTTAATTTTCAATCACAGAGTCTTCAGGAAAAAGGAAAATTATCAGCTGAAGAAAACCCAGATGATTCTGAAGTTCCATCATCATCAGGAATTGAATCTACCAAATCCCAGGACAAAGATGCCAATGAAGGTATGTTTAGATCATTTGCTATGTGCATTAAATATTAAGAGTACCTGGGGCTGGGGTTGTGGCACAGCAGTGGAGCGCTGGCCTCCCACGTGCCAGGCCCTAGGTTCCATCCTCAGCACCACATAAAAATAAACAAGTGAAATAAAGGTATTGTGTCCAACTACAACTAAAAAATATTTTTAAAAAAAGAGTACCTAAGCAGAGTAATTTAGTGAAAACATTTTCTTAATTGAAGTGGTATTATTTTTTAGTAGATTATGGATGATTTTTAGTTTCCTTTTTAAAAATATATTTTCTCAGTCTTCTAATGTCAATGTGTGTTTCTTTTGAGAATGAAAAGAGTTCTTAAAACTGTTTTTGCAATTCAGGTGTATTAATCAATGCTATTGTTACCCTGTAGTTTTCATACAGCAAAATGCACTGATTTTAAGCACATAGTTTACTATTTTACAAAAGTATGTACATCCATGTTTTTGCTCAGTCGTGGCATAGGATGTTTCCATTCCCTAGAAAGTTCATTGGCATCCCTTTTTAAATTTTTTAAAAAAAATTCTAATTAGTTATATATGATATCAGAATGCATTTTGATTCATTGTCTACAAATGGAGCACAACTTTTCATGTCTCTGGTTGTACACAATGTAGAGTCACACCACATGTGAAGTGGTATTATTGATTGCC
Organism: Marmota monax; assembly: GCF_021218885.2. Classification (NCBI taxonomy): domain Eukaryota; kingdom Metazoa; phylum Chordata; class Mammalia; order Rodentia; family Sciuridae; genus Marmota; species Marmota monax. The sequence continues at coordinate 29,000,995 of NW_026692781.1, read as the reverse complement.
CTGTTTATCAGGAGCATGGTGCTTTGTATGTAGTAGCTGCTCCATTAATATTAGTCATTATATGATAATAGTTATTTTTGTGAGTTCTCCATGTTGGAGAAGTGTTTCAAATTGATGTATTTGTTTGGTGACCTTTATAGTCATTATGTTTAAAATTGGGCCTCCCAATTGGTGACTAATTTCAGATCATACTCACCTAGATTGTAATGAGTCACACTTCTGTACAAACTCCCTTTCAAACCATGTCAGACTGGAAGGTGAGTTGGCTGCTCAGATGGGACTTCACACACATTGTTATTATGGTGTGCTGCCTCATTCTAGGATCCAGTCCTAAGCTTTGAATGTCCAGATATTAAATTTGGTTAGTACATTGAAGACTAATTAAACTCATCAGAGCTTAATGGATGAAATAACATGCAAATCTGTTAAGTTGTAGGGATTGATACACCTAATGATCAGAATGCAAATAGCTCATTATATCCATTTCCCATGTTAAGTTACCAAATATGCTGAATTGTCAATTTGAATGTACCTATAGAGTCTGATGAAGAACTAAACTCAACTCTAGTTTTGGGGGGTAAACGCATATACTGGCTCTTTTGTCTTTGAACACATATGCACACAAGAGAACACACAGAAAACAAACAAGCTTTATTCCTACCTCCCTGGACCACATGAGGATGAAAGGGTAAAGGGAGGAAATTGGGGTTACACTTTCTTACTTTGCCATGCAAGTGGTGTGGGGAAGCGACTGAAGTTCTACAATCTATGGGTCCTTCTTTATTTGCTCAGGGAATAAGCACCTCTTTTATAGTTAGTCTTTGAGATATAAATCTAACAGCAGGAACACTGAGTGCTTGTCAGTCTTATTGCCTAAAGTTGACCTCAAGAGCTGGCCATCAGGCCCTCCCTTTAAAAAAAAAAAAAAAAAAAAAAAAAAGGAGTTCACCTGAGTCCAGTTCTGGATCATTAGAGCAGAGAGGCAAGAACCGGCTGGCCTCACTTGGAACAGTAACCTTAGTTTTTAAAGATATAAGTTTCCCTGTTTCTTAAGAAGGAATTGTCCCAGAACCCTTCAAAGACTATTGGAGAGTGTGAGCATGTTTTCAGAATAGAAGGGATTACTTTTTAACAAGCTTTGGCAAAAGCTACTTATTGAAATATATGGTCTTTTTAGTATCATTTCTTTTTCTTCCTGAACCTTGCTCTTGCGTTCCTTTCCTACATACCACACAGATAGGGTCTTTTAATTTCATATTCAATTCATCATTACTGATATTTAAAACTACAATTTTTATATATTAACCTTGTATCCTACAACCTTGTTAATGTATTCTGACAGTTGTATTTAGATTCTTTTGGATCTCCTATATATAATCATGTCATCTGTAATGATAATATGATAATTTTATTTCTTTGCCATCTTTTGCCTTTTTTTTTTTTTTTTAACTTGGTTAAGACATCCAGTAAAATGAGTAAAATATTGAATGGAAGTGGTACCAACAGGAATTTTTGTTTCAATCTCAGTAACTTTCAATAATTCACCATAAATTGATAAACTATGGAAAGTTAAGATTTTTTTCCCCCCCAGTACTGGGGATTGAACCCAGGGGATATGTGCCACTAAGCTACATTCCCAGCCCTTTTTGTTTTTATTTTGAGACAAGGTCTTGCTAAGTTGCCCAGACTATCCTGGAACTTGCCATCCTCTTGTCAGCCTCTTTAGTCACGAAATTATAGGCATGTGCCACCATGATTCGCCAATAGATAATTTTCATCAAAGTAAAGATCATTCCTTTCATTTCTAGTTGACGAAGACTATTAGGAATGCATTGGATTTTAGCAGATTATTCTTATTTTTTTTTGGAGGTGGGGAGGTACCAGGGATGGAACTCAAGGGCACTCAGCCACTGAGCCACATCCCCAGCCCTGTTTTGTATTTTAAATAGAGATGGGTCTCACTGAGTTGCCTAGCACCTTCCTTTTGCTAAGGCTGGCTTTGACCTAGAGATCCTCCTGCCTCAGCTTCTTGAGCCACTGGGATTATAGTTATGCTTCACCGTGCCCGGGTTGCAGATTATTCTTCAAGATGATCGTATGATTTTTTTTAATCTTTTTTTTTCCTCCTGTGATGAACTTGGCATCTTTCTTTTCATCTTTGTTTTGGATGTTCAGAATTTTTGAATATGATGTTTATGACTTCTTAATAATAATTACTTATTTGTTGTTCAGAACATGTAGCTTTTAAAACCTTTTCTTCCTTAAGTATTACTTCATTTTTTTCCTTTAACATGACTATTTCATTTATTCAGTATCTTTGGGGTTTGAAGTGTTTCATATAACTGAATGGGCTTAAAGGTTTTTGAATATAGTATTTAAAATTTTAACTGTTTTTTTTTGGAATTTTTCTAAAATGTGTTCTATGTCTCTGCTTTACTTAACAGAAAAATGACTTCTGAATATAACCTTTTCTTCATCATTATGAAGGTTATGAACATATAAAAATCATTCTACTGTAATAGTATCCTAATATGCAGATGAAGTATGTCAGGTTAATTTTGTTTCTGAAATAATAATGCTATTTTAATACTATTAGTATAAATAATAGTAAATTATTAGTAAAAATGATAATGCTATTTTAATACTATTAGTAAATTAGTAGTATTCAGTGAGGTTTTACTATTCTAAGCACTTATACAGGGCCTCAGTGATTTGTCCAAGGTTATACAGCTATTGATAGATGGAGATAGAATTTGAAACCAGGCAACTTGGCTGTATAGCTCTCATATCTACCTACTGTGCTGTACCATATGGGTTCTACCATATGCTTGTTTAGTTCTTGGGTCTGTGTCTTACAAATAAAAACGTCTTTTCCCCTCTTTGTTTTTAACATTGTTTCTGATTTTTTCACTTAATATTTACCTCCATATCCAGATGAGCCATAAAGGAGGAGTTGGCTTTCCAACAGAGCAGAAAACATGGCTTTGTGACAACTTTCTTCTTTGGGTTGTTTTTGGGGGATGTTCGTTTACCATTTTTTTTTTTTTTTTTTAATTCAAATGTGATGTTGCTAGAGTCAGAAAATTATATTCCAGAAAACCAGAAAATACTTTTTCCTTTCAAACCCTGAGTGTTCCAAAGGTTTTATCCCTGCCTCTCCAGTCTTACTGCCTCTTTCTGTAGGAGAAACATCAGATGGAGTGAGTAAGTCAGTTCACAAGGTGTTTGCTTCCATGCTTGGAGAGACTGAAGATGATGAGGAGGAAGAGGAAGAAGAGGAGGAAGAGGAGGAAACACCTGAGCAACCAACTGCAGGCGATGTATTTGTATTGGAGATGGTTCTCAATCGTGAAACCAAGAAAATGATGAAAGTAAATTACTTATTTTATATTTCTTTTTAGAGAGTTTATATGTAAAATCTTGGTTATCAAACTATAGTTTTGCTATTTGAAGGTATGCAGTATATCTCAATATTTTTTAAAATCAACTTCATTCTGAGTGGATGAATTTGAAAGGAGGATTGTTTTTGTGCATATGTGTGTTATTGACACTTAAGCCCAGGGCCTCACACATGCTAGACAAGTGCTGTATCACTGAGCTACATCCCTAACCCGAAGGAGGATCATTAGTAGAGTACATCATAATATGTTTCTTGGCATGTACATTCATTTTGCAGCATTATAATTTGTTGTTCTAGTTAGCGATTAGTAATTTCCTGGCCACTTTGATTTTTGTTTATTAGATATTTTACTGTGTTTTGAACTTTTCTACTGTATAGTTTTTTGTTTGTTTGTTTTTTTTTTTTTGTAGTTTAATTTCTTAGGTGCCCCTCTGGAAAATATCATAGAATAATTCTGTTCTTTCTTGCACCTGAGTTTTAGATTTTTTTCCTCCAATGTAGACTTTAAGGCTAAAGAGTCAGTAGTTGCAACCATTTAGTCCTTAGTTCTGAGTTTAGAAGATTAAAAAGTTTTAAAGGGAACTTTCAGTTTCTTTATGTTCTGTATTTACTAATGTCATTGAAATTGAAATCTAATACTTTACTATATTTTATCTGGATGTCATTTTTCTTCCATGCAGGAGAAGAGGCCTCGGAGTAAACTTCCCAGAGCTCTGAGAGGTCTCATGGGTGAAGCCAATATTCGCTTTGCTCGAGGAGAACATGAAGAGGCAATATTGATGTGCATGGAAATCATAAGACAAGGTGTTTTATGTGGGGAATTTATTGATAATAGCAGTTTAATAGTCTAATTTTTAAAACAAATGGAGAAGCATTTCAATGTATATTTGCAAATATATTCAGAAACTTGGAGGTGATTGTGGTAACAGTAACTTGCCACATTCACTTCACGTCATTGCAGAAAATAAGGATCATAGGGTATGATTCAGTGAGATATCATTAAGAACTTTCAAGGCTCTTTTTTGCTTTTTAATTTTTTACACTATGGATTTTAGACTTGTACTGTTGTTATTATTTTTAAAAATTTTATTATTGTGGTGCTGGGAATTGCACCTACTATGCAAGCACTCTAACACTGAGCTATATACCCAGCTATGTTAATCTTTTTTGAAATGGCAGACACATTGTGAATATAGAAGGAAAAAAGAGTGGTTTTTTTCCCCCTTTCATATTCTAGATCAGGCAGTGCTGAGTTATTTTAATCTGTTTTTTGGTAAAGATGCAATTTAAACTTGTCCCCCTATTTCTTAACTAAATGGCACATCTTGGGCATATTGCAGGACATCTTCAAAAGTGATTTTTTTTTTTTTAACTAGTTTTATTTATTATCTTGCTTTGCTGATTATTGTCAGTTGATGTTCCACAGATTGGCTTGGGTAGTTCTGAGACAATGAAATTTTAATTTGTCTTTTTATTATTTTTGCATTTCCTTTTAATTATAATAGGGTTGTTTTAGATGTTATAATTTCTTTAATTATTCATTACGGTAATTTGAAGCCACTACTTCTTGTTGTTACTTCAGAAGTTAGAATAACCCAACTCTTTCTTCAGGACATTTCATTTGGTTCCTCCTTTCCATTATTAGCTACTATTTTATTTCAGTTTATACTTATTTATTTTTGAATTTTTATTATTATTATTTTCAGTGTTGGGGATTCAACCCAGGGCCTCATATAGGCTAGGCACACACTCTACCACTGAGCTACATCCCAGTATTAATCTTTGACTTTAATCCTTAGTCTTTGAATTTTGTTTTGGAAATAGTATTTTAGAAATGTAGATTAGTCAGTCACTTTGATATCCTGGGGTCAGGTTCTGCTTAGGTGAGTTGAGTTCATCCTATACTCTTTGATGTGGAACCAGATCATGAAAATTCATTCCCATGATATAGCTAATGATTATTGGGATGAACTTACTGAGTTATTGAACCATACTTTGCCTTAGTGAAGAGGGATTTTTCACAAGGAAGATGAGGTAGATGATAGGGTTTTTCATGTTGTATTCTGTTTAAATAAAATAATGCTTGAACATTATTTTTTAAATGCTAAACATGTATGAAAGTAAAATAAAGCAAATGTAATCTAGTGTTTATTCTAAATTCCATTAAATGGTTTATATAATTCTGATAGTATCATTCTAAAATAATCCACTGTTTGAACCGTGGGATCAATGTTAGCTCAAGCGACTTCCCTCAGTCAATGGAATTTATTTTTCTAATTCATTATAGCTCCTCTGGCTTATGAGCCATTCTCTACTCTTGCCATGATATATGAGGATCAAGGTGACATGGAGAAGTCATTGCAATTTGAGTTGATTGCTGCACATTTAAATCCTAGTGACACCGAAGAATGGGTTAGATTGGCAGAAATGTCTCTGGAACAAGACAATATTAAGCAGGCAATTTTTTGCTATACAAAAGGTAAATAAACCATTTTTCTCACTTTGATTAGATGTTATGTAATAGGTTGTTTGGTAATTACACTTGCTACTCTGGGCTAAGATGTTGGCTGAAATGTATTTATTTCTCATATTCTGTTATGCCAGAGAATATATTTGGGGTCCCTCTCTTCTGTTTATTAGCAACTTTTTTTTATATATTGTGAGCTAATATACACAAAAGTTGATAGATGAATAGTTTCCCACTGAGGTTATACCATCATCATTTTAGAGAATTAATGTCCTTGAAATTAATGTCATGCTAGAGTAACCAAATGCGATAATATGGAAATTCGGGTTCTAGCTAGTCTTAGATCAAACCTAGTCAAGTTTTCCTGTGCAGGTAGATTTATTCCAGAATAACCTGCTTGTTACCATTGCAGAATTAAAGTGTTCATTAAATTTTTGAGAAGATGTTGGGTCACACTCTGGTACTTAGCACCTCTTCTTGTGGTAAATATGTAATTTTTATTCCTTTCTTTCTAGCTCTTAAATATGAACCTACTAATGTCCGTTATCTCTGGGAGAGATCAAGCCTTTATGAACAGATGGGTGATCATAAAATGGCTATGGATGGCTATAGGCGTATTTTAAACCTTTTGTCTCCATCTGATGGAGAACGTTTTATGCAATTGGCTAGAGATATGGCAAAGTAAGTTTGGTATGAAGTATGTATGGGTACTCTTATTAATCATCTATTTTTGTAAATCAAAGAATATATTCAAATTAGAATATACTTTTCATTGAGGTGCAAGGACCTGTTTGCCTTTTATATTTTTTATTGTGCCTAAATACAGAGGTGGGTTTTAAAAAAAACTTTTCTGTTTCCAAGTGAACTGATGGCTTAGAAAATTTTGTAGATAAGGTTACATTTCCAGTTATCAGAAGCTTGAATACAAAGCATATTTTGAAAGATGATAGGTTTCCAGTTTTCCACAACTTAATTGAAGCTGTATATATCTGTAGTATTTAAAAAAAAATTATTGCACATGTGCCAATGAAATGTTTGTGATCTGAGATTGTCTACAATAATTTATTTTGTGTCAGTACTAAAATAATTTTTAAGATTAAAAAGTTTTCTTGAAAGTTGTTATGTGTTACTGACCATGGTGTTATACTTTATTCTAAATTATGCCATACTGCAGTTACTTCTCTGTTACGTTGTGCAGCAAAACAAAGTGGGGAACATTTTGGTTTAATAATGCCTGTGGTGTGCTTTCTATTCTTATGGATATCTACTATATAGTATTTCAGCCTAGGTTTAATCATCTTGATCTGGGTACATTAGTGTTAACTCCATTCTGTAACTTTTATTCTGGTGATGCTTGGTTGTGAAATTGTCATTTACCCTCCCAGGAATGGGTTATATAGGAATACAAGTAGTATTTTTAGGAAATTTGGTGAGGCAGAGTGACCCTAAGTTGATCACTGACGGTATACCATGAATATTGAGTGTGTTCCCAGGTTATCTGCTAATAAAGCTCTGGCTTTTGGTGGTTAGTCTAGTTGTGTTCTACTTTAAGAATCATTATGTGGCCTGTAGTAGTAAATTTGTTTTTCATTTGTATTACATACATTTTTGTTAGGTGAGAGTGGCAGTGGCCACTTCAGTCACTGCTGTGGTGGTTTTCTTACATGGAATTTTGTTACTGTAACATCTGATTGATTAGGCTTTGTCTTTGGTCCTTAATTTCCCTCCAGAAATATTTGTTGTCTGTATCTTATGTGCTAGATACTGTACAAGGATATCCATTTTTCAACAAATTTTAGAAGTCCTCTGCCTTGTGGAGCTTACTTAAATCTTAGTACAGAACAAACAGCTAAAAATTTAATAGAATCTTGCTACCCCACAGATTGGCAACGTTTGTATTACCAGAGAGCTTGTCAGAATTGCAGGATTTCAGTCCTGCTCCAGCTCTACTGGATCAGAATGTGCCCTTTTGAAGAACCCAGTTGATCTTTATGTACATTCAAATTGAGAAGTAATGGACTAGCTAACTATATTGCTTATCAGTACAGTGGGCACTCTTTGGGCTAGCGGTCATTAATTCAGAGTGGAACCAGTTGGTATGTTATTTGGGCAGGTGGTAATGAAGATAGACATACATGAATTTATTTAACTGTAATGGGGTTTTATCAGGTGATTTTGATAAAGGGAGAGGCAGGGCAAGAGAACAGAGGGTGTCTGCAAGGGAGTAATTATAATGTTGTACTACCAAAAAGGGGAGAAATGAGAATAGGAAGGGCATAGGGAATAAGTGGTAAAACCAGTACTTTGTAGATCCATTAAGTGTTCTTGGTATTGAATTACAGAGGGAATGAGCTGAAATGATAGGAAATTTAAAAGTGAGAAATTAGGTGAAATACTTGAAACTAGGACATTGTTATACATTGTGACATGGTACATTTTTCTCTGAATTAGTTTGGTTATAATTTTTTTTTCATAAATAAGACTTTGTCACTATTTAAAAATCTAAATTTTAAATAGATTCTTGGTCCGGTGGCTCATATCTATGAGCCTATTTAACTTTAGCAGTGATCTTATCTCCAGTTGCTTTTCCAAAATTACCTTCATAATGGAACTCCATCAGTTTCCCCAGTTAAGACTTGGGCTTCTTCTGCACTTCCACTTTTTGTTTTCTTAATTTTCTTTCTTTGTTTCACTTTTGATACTGGGGATCTAACCTAGATCTACTACTGTTCCACATCCCCAGATTCCCCCCACCTTTTTTGTTTAATTTTGAGAGAGACAGGGTCTTGCTAAGTTGCTTAGGACCTCACTAAATTGCTGAGGCTGGCCTCAAATTTGTGATCCTTCTGTCTTAGCCTCCTCAGTCCCTGGGATTACAGGTGTGTACTACCATACTCTGCCACACTTCTGCTTTTCTAATGAAGACATCATGAAGAGTATAAATAGATTGCCAAGCCTTTTCTATCTTTTATAATATTGAATCAGTTTATTGGCCTCTTCTTTCAAGTGATTTGTCTGCATCTTTTGGGTCATGATTCCCACCATGTTTTTCCATGTTTGGCATACCTTTTGGAGCTGAGCATAAGAGGTCTTTCATGATTGTTGTTTTTTATTAATACCAACACACAGACCAGTGAAGCAAATAACCATCAGTAATCTTGACATCAACATGAGTTTCAATAATCATGGTCTGCCGTTTTTTGACTGGGAACCCATTTTGTCATGGTAAGATCCATGCCAAGGAAGTTAGACAGGTTTTGCACTGAATACCCTCAGTAATTATTTTGAATTTTCTAAATGTAATTTCACCTTTCTGCACATCAGTAAGCCCCACTTCACACAATCCTTGGATCCATCAAATGCAATTTTGGTACCTGAGCTCTTGGGACTAGTACTTTTCCAACTATTTGCTTTTCTTTTTTTCTTTTGTGGTGCTAGGGATCAAACAAAGGGTCTTGCACTTGTGAGGCGAGAACTCTACCACTGAGTTGTACCCTGAGACTCCCAACATTTCTTACATTGAACATATGAACATATCTTTCATATCATACCAGTCTTTTTTTAGATAATGGATTGTTTCTGACTCTTTTTGCCACCTTTTGTTCTTTTGTCGTTATTGTGTTGCTCATAGAGCCAGAATGCTGATTATGTTTTCTCCTCTCAAATTTTAAGAAAATGAAATCACAGTTAATTAGAGGGACTCAGCCAGGAACTGAGTTTTATAATCAAAATTAAATAAGTATTTATCCATTTTGTCACTTCACTTTTTTAGGAGTTACTATGAAGCCAATGATGGTACTTCAGCTATTAATATAATTGAAGAAGCTTTCTCAAAACACCAGGGCCTAGTCTCCATGGAAGATGTTAACATAGCAGCTGAACTGTACATTTCTAACAAGCAGTATGACAAAGCCTTGGAGGTAGAAGTGTTTGTTTTTACCTTTGTATTCCAAAAGTTCTTAAACATTGGCAACTTCTTATTTTAATTATATATTAAACTGTATATTTAAAGTTTTAAAGGAAATAATTGATTTCTAGATTCTGCAGTGATTCTGTAGGAAATATAAAATATAGTTATCACACGATAAATGATGTTGCTGTTATTCTAAGTGCCAGTTGTATCTGTATTTCCTGGGAGCAGAACTCAGACTAATTACAGTGTTTCATTTCTATCTTTAGCCATTGAGGAAAAGTAGATTGGTTTGCTGCTGCGTAATTATATATCTTTAGTTTTAGTTAATATCATACAAAATATTAATGTATCTCAGCTAGGATTTTTTATTTTAAGAAGACTTAACTGTTCTTTTTTAAATCCCATTTTTATGTTGCAAGGATTATTATTATTATTTTTTTTTAGAGAGAGAGAGAGAATTTTAATATTTATTTTTAGTTTTCTGCAGACACAACATCTTTATTTGTATGTGGTGCTGAGGATCGAACCCAGGCCGCATGCATGCCAGGCGAGCGCACTGCCACATCCCCAGCCCTTGCAAGGATTATTTTAAGTAACTGTACCAGTCTTTGCATTAAGAAAAGTTTTTTAATTTGTTATTTCCTTTTCTTTTTTTCATTCTTTTAGGTAATTACGGATTTTTCTGGAATTGTGCTACAAAAGAAAACAGAAGAAGGCACTTCAGAAGAAAATAAAGGTAGTAGTTTCCTTTGCATAGGAAAGTGTACATTATTCTCTCTTGATCATACTATGGTATTTTGAATTGTTAATGTTCTCATAGTAAGTATTCCCAAGAAGCAATTTTTCCTCTAAGAAATTTCATATCTTTTTATTGTGAATATTGGTTTATAAGTAATCTTTGAAAAAAAATGTTTCATATTCCTTTTATTTTTTGATAAGAATAAAAGCATTGATAAAATGGCATTTCTCAGAGACCAGTGTCTCTTTTATTCATTCTTTTATCCTAATTATTAAAAACCTTTAGATCTATAGTGATTTATTTTTCAAAAAGGACTTAAAATTCTCTACTATTGGGATGGGGATATAACTCGGTAAAGTGCTTGCCTTGCATGCACAAGGCCCTGGGTTCAATCCCTAACACCACCCAAAACAAAACAAACAAACAAAAAAAAACTGTACTATTAAAAAATTCCACTTAAAACAGGTATTCACATGAAAAGTAGAAACTAATGATACCCTATATTGTCTAAAAACTAGAATATGTAATGAGAGATCTGGTTAGACAGTCATACTGGAAGTATGGCTTGCAGGATCTCTGTTAGTTCTTTCTCTCATATCTGCTGTTTTCTTTCTACCACACCCATTAACCATTCTGTGAAAATATTAACATGTAAGAGCCTATTTGAGGTTATAAAAAAATTGGTCGTCTTTATGGGCAGAGTAGACATCCCTATTCTTGGGAGAGAATTCCTATGTTGTACTTTGCACTCCTACCCTGTGAGGATTTTGATGGAATTGGGGGAAGTGAGTTGATACTGAGTATACTACCTGCTTCAGAATAGTTCTCTCCCTGACTTGTTGTCATATACAAAGATTCCATCATGTTGTAATCCTTTCGGTTAAGGCATAATTACTTAAATTTTTCTTTAAAAAAACGATCCATCTTAATAGCAAATAGTAATTCACTTCACAAATCAGTTTGCTAATTCATAGAGAGCAAGGTCCAAGATGAGATATGGGACAGGTGAATGTTCAAGTGGAAAGTTGTTGAGGGGAATCCCAGTTCAATAAGTTTCTTTTAAGTGACTATGCTTGTGGGTATGACATTTCCTGCCCTCAAGGAGGTAGGGAAGGGTTCAAATAAAGTACATATAATTTAATCATAAAAAGAGTTATATGATGATTTCTGTGGCAAAATGGGAAAAGAGAGGAAGGGAGTATATTGTAGATCAGAGGATGTTTATAGAGGTACAGTTTAAGCAGACACTCATGAGGAAGGGAGTTCCAAATGGAGTCACAGGGTGTGGTAGCATTGCTTAGCCTGGATAGGAACAGATAGCATCCGTGGTTTGGGCCTCTTGAGTGGCTGGAATGGTGTGAATGAGTTAGAAGTAGGAATTGTGGTATGAAAACATGAGTTAGGGCATCTGAAGGACTCTGTCAGTTTTAATACTACTTTGGACCTGGCCTAGGTTAGAATTGAGGCTGTAATAAGTTATTTTACATCCATAATTTCTGTTGAACATTTTTCTCCTAAAAATCATATTTGTATTTTGAACTCTTTTTGTTCTTTGTTTTAAAAAAAATTGAAGTTTTAATTATAGATGTAATGAACTATATTTCACTGATTCTATTTCCTTCCTTCTTCCTTCAGTTTCTTAATGATTTAGCATAGCTGGAATCAGGAAACATCTTAACATAAATCAACATCTTAACATAGAGTTTTCAGTAGTAGTATTTTTCTTTCTTAGAATATTGGTGCCTGCTAGGTATGGTGGCACATGCCTGTAATCCCAGTGACTCAGGAGGCTTAGGCAGAGAATCACAAGTTTAAAATCAGTCTTAGCAACTTAGCAAGGTCCTAAGCAACTCAGCAAGACTGTCTCAAAATAAAAAATAAAAGGGGCTGGGGATGTAGTTCAGTCGTTAAGCACCCCTGGATTCAGTCCCAGATACCCCCTCCCCCCAAAAAAAGAACAGTTGGTCCCTGATTCACAATTTGTGCAACTTTATAATAGTTAATTAGTATGAAAGCAATACATGTTTGGTAGAAACTACACTTTGAATTCTTTTTTTTTTTTTTTTTCTTGTTGTCCTAGGGATCAAACTCAGGCCCTTGCATATGTTAGGTAAACTGAATTTTACATTTTGGTCTTTTCCCAGGTTAGCATTAGGCAGTACCAGAGTCTCTCATGATGCTAGGCAGGAACAGCAGGCCATAGTTCCATCACTCTTAGAGGGTAAAACACTGATACCCTACAGTGGACCATGTTGTTAAATTATGTAGTTCAATGGGTTAGGTATATTAAATGCATTGTTCAGTTGAAGATATTTTCAACTTAGGATGGGTTTATTGGGACATAACCTCATTGTAAGTTGAAGAGGTTTATGTATAAAATAGTGGTGCATCTGAAATCTATAGCATCTTAGCATTGATAAAATAACTGCAAAATATACAGAATAGGAGATCTGAAGGTTGAAACACTTCCATGTAAGCAAAGATTATTTTCTATATGCATTTTTGAAAATGAGAACACTTATTGGTAGATTACGTCGCTATTGATTGAAATTTTTTTAATTCTTCCAAATGTGAAAGATCTAATTGGGAATTCGGGAGAATAAGTGTCAGTAACTAACATCAGCTTTTTAAAATATAGGGCTATGATGTGTTAGTTAATATTGTATTATATAAACTATAGGGAATCTAAATAAATATATTTCTTGGCATTGCCAAATTATTGACAGTGGCTAAATAATTGCTCCCAATCTCTGTACTTACCTGATTGAATTGGTTAACAACAGTTTGTGGATTGGCACGGGTCTTAGACTACACCTTGAGTAGCATTGCCCTGTAGTTTTATAAAGTGTCCTTAGCCTTTTTAAATAGTTTACCTGAATTCTACCTTGTCTGATATTGAGATTGTGACCTCTCTTTTTTGTTTGTATGTTATTTTCAACCATTTAGAATGTCTTGATTTTAGACACGCATCTTGTGTCCAACATAAAGTTGACTTTTACTTTGTGATTTGATCTAAAAGCAAGGTTTTCTATTTATACATCTGTATAGATTATCTGTTTAATGGGTATATTTCATTGAATAGTGTCTTAGTTCCTTTGAGTTGCTATAACAAAATAGACTGAATGATTTATAAAAGACAGAAATTTATTATAGTTCTAGAGGCTGAGAAGTCCAAGGCATCAGCAGATTTGGTGTCTGGTGAGGATCTTGCTGTGTCCTCATATGACAGAGGGACTGGACAAACTACTTCAAGCCTCTTTTTTTTAAAAATTTATTTTTTAGTTGTAGTTGTACACATTCTTTTTTTTTTTTTTTTTTTAAGAGAGAGAGAGAATTTTTTAATATTTATTTTTTAGTTCTCAGCAGACACAACGTCTTTGTTTGTATGTGGTGCTGAGGATTGAACCCGGGCCGCACGCATGCCAGGCGAGCGCGCTACTGCTTGAGCCACATCTCCAACCCCTGTACACATTCTTTATTTAATTTTTTTATGTGGTGCTGAGGATCGAACCCAGGGCCTCGCATATGCTAGGCGAGTGCTCTACCGCTGAGCCACAATCCCAGCCCTTCAAGCCTGTTTTTTAAAGATATAAATCCTGTTTATGAGAGCAAAGCCTTTAAGACCTAATCATGTTCTAAAGACCCTCCACCTCTTAATTCACTTGGTTCAGATTCAACAAATGAATTTTAGGGGAATACAAACATTCAGACCATGGCAAGTATTTCTAGAAAGCAAATCAAAATGATAGTTTGGAATATAGAATCCATATATAAGTAGAATACCATTTTATTAAAGTCAAAATGCTCAATAAAATGATTGCATTATTTAATTCTTATTCAGATAAGTGCCTATGACTACTATTTATTGAAGATACAACCCTGAGTCAGACAGACCTTGTTCTTTTCTTGTCCTATGGAGTTTATATGGGGTCTAAGGTGAAAAAATTTTCATGATAGGCTAAATTTTGTTTTCTCATTGAGCAGAATAAACAAGCTTACTCCACTTACTCCACTTACTCTCCCCAAGGAATTGGGAGAGTCCTGAAGAATGAACCCAAGGGTGCTTTACTACTGATCTACTTTTTATTTTTTATTTGGAGATAAGTTGCTGGGGCTGCCCTTGAATTTGTGATCCTTCTGCTTTACACTCTCAAGTCACTGGAATTACAGGCATGGTAGGCAGGAACAGCAGGCCATAGTTCCATCATGCCTGGCAATAAGCTGTGTTTTTGATACCGGTTACTACCTTGAAGTTCAGTGATTAAAAAGTCTCTTAATTAAACTTGTCCAAATCCTCCTATGACTTGGTAACTTTTGGCAATACTATAATTTATGATGAGTTCTGTAAAATGTGAAATTATTTTAAGTAATTAAAAATTTTATTCTGTCACTTTATATCACTGATATCCTCCTATACTTTAGGATTTTCTAAAATGGAAACATATACTTATTTAGAATTTACTATGTAAAATAAAAATAATATTTTAAATGAGAAACAAAATTTCTTCAATTTCTCAGGGCTTTAAAATATTTTTGCTTAATTAAGATTTAAAACAAAACAGTATTATTTTACCCTTTTTGCCCCCCCCCCCCCCTTTTTTTTTTCTGGGAAGCAGTGAACTTCAGAGCTTTATTCTGCAATATGGAGGAAATAATTTTGCCTGCCTCTTCACAACATAAGCTGTATTTGCCCTTTTCTTAATTTATTGTAATAAAGAGGTGGTGTTGTTGCTGATCATTTTGTTTTTCTTTTTCTGTTTTTTTTTTTGTTCTCTGTAGTTTGATAGAAAGTATGGGAGTTTGTTTTGGATAAGTAGATATTAGGAAAAGAATAAGAAGGATGAATGCAAACAAAAGAGACAGACTGAAGGAGATATAAGATCTAATAACAGAGTTAGCCAAAATTAGAATTGACTGTGGAACCATTTTCTTTGAATGAAGTAAATAAGATACAAAGTAGAGTTTGCTTCATTTGCCCCACATTCTAAGCTTGCATATAGGAACTGCTTCTTGTCTGATGATTTCCCAGCTGGTGAGAATGTTACCTGCACTATACCTGAGGGTGTGCCAATAGATATCATGGTGAAGTTAATGGTCTGCCTTGTACATCTCAACATCCTTGAACCGCTTAATGTAAGTAACATTAAGATGTGCACTTGAGATACTTAAGATCAAAACCAGTTTTCTTTGGATGACAAAAATTGTAACTTGACCCTGGATTTTCACATTTTTTAACTGAAGAGGTCACAGTAATCATCAAATCACTTTTGTATGAATGTCTGAGACAAGCTAAAAATGTTTTGAAATTGGGCTTGTAATAATTTGCTTTTCTTTTAAAATGAGAACAATCCAAAGATGAAAAATTGATATTGGGGCTTTTGTTGATAATAATTTCGATACCTATTTTCTTTTGCTGACTTTGGACAAAGTATTTTTATTGAACAAAAAACCTCTACTTTATTGACTCTAGGATAGGGTATTGAGTAAAATACTTCAAATCCCTGCATCATGGGGTTTTTGTTCTAATGGATTAGGTTAAAAAAAATTATAAAATATGTCAGATATTGGGTGGTGATAAATTTTCTGGAGAAAATCAAGGAAGAAAAATATTGAGGAATATTGGGGGTGGGAATGGTTGCAAATGGGAGTCAGGAAAGGCAGTAAACCATTGGGATATCTGAGGAAATCACTTTCAAAAACATAAGCAAACGTAAGGATGGCAAGGCACAGGTGTGCTTGGCTTGTTAGAGAAAGAGTTCAACAGAGCAGAGTGGTCCTAATTCCTGCAGTTTCCTGTCTTTTAACAGGTCCACATCATGTGTTAGATGAGTGAATGATAGAAATATTGAGTTCTTTTTCATAGAGATAAATAAATAGAAAAATGATCATTTAAGCTGTGTTATTAAGCTTTGCTCCTTTTCAGCTTGCTTCATATAATCAATATATATTAAAATGAGAACTATACATAAATGTGCACACTTGTAATTCATGTTTGATGACTTCAGGCTTTTATTTGGGGTCTAGCCTCTCTTGACAACGCTAGTGGAACAGAATCCTGAAGATATGGGAGACCTATATCTAGATGTTGCTGAAGCTTTTCTGGATGTTGGTGAATATCATTCTGCGCTTCCCCTCCTCAGTGCATTAGTTTGCTCTGAAAGATACAACCTTGCAGTAGTTTGGCTTCGGCATGCAGGTAATATATTTTTAGTGGGAGGGAAAAGTTTTAATCATATAAGTGGACAAGAACTTATTATTCCAAGATGGTAATAATTGTGTTAATATCTTAGTGGAAGTATTTGTGGTTTCAGGCAGTTTTTTTTTTGTTTTTCGATACTGAAGATTGAACCCAGGACCTTACACATGCTACCACTGAGCTATATCCCCAGCCCTTTTTTATATTTTTAAAATTTTATTTTAAAAAAGGTTCTAAGTTGCCTTACTCCTACCTTAGACTCCTGAGTAGCTGAGATTATGGTGTGTGCCACTTTGCCCAGATCAGGGTGGTTTTATGAAGATCAGAATTTATTAAATTGTCAGACTCTACTAAGTGATTTCTCCTCACTAATGCTTTGGAGGAACAATTTACTTATTGGTAACAGAGAGAAGAAGAAGGACTAACACGTCCCTTAAATGTCTGTCTCTTAACCTGTATACTTTGGTTTGTGGTAATGCATTATCAGACTTGGGATGAAATCTAATTTTTGAAGAATTTTTACAGATGGATACTTAATATTTTACTTTGAGAGAAAATATTTAAGGTATTTTCAGTACTCTTTGAGCCACATGTCCAAGATTAAATTATCATTCATTTCACTTTTCCTAAGTCCACAGTAATCTGAAATAACTTAATTAGAATAGAAAAAAACAGCTTCAGAACACAATATCTTGGAAAAATATATGAAAGTAAATATATTCTAACTGGATTTCTTATTGAGTTAACATAGAAGATGCATTAAATATTCAATTGTTTTGGTTTAAAATATTGCATGATGACAGAAAGTTCTGATGGCTCTAAGATATTATTATTATATGAGAACTATTATAGAAAATTCTCTAACTAGAGAAGAACTAGACATTTGAGACAGTAGCTCACTCACATCACAGAAATGAACTGAGAAAGAGAGTATTTAAGATAATGCTTTTCTAGCTATTCATGGTGTAGCATGCCTGTAATCCCAGTGGCTCAAGAGGCTGAGGCAGGAGGATTGCAAGTTCAAAGACAGCCTCAGCAATTTAGTGAGGACCTAAACAACTTAGTGAGACGCTATCTCAAAGTAAAAACACATGCTGGGAATGTGGCTCAGTCAAGTGCTCCTGGGTTCAATCCCTGGTACAAAAAAAAAAAAAAAAGGAATGCTTTTCTGTTTCGATGAGTGAACATGAATAAAAATATAATATTATCATACACTGTTATAAAAAGTCACCTTTGTGAGATTTGAATTTTCAAGATGAGCAGAGAGGTTTTTGGTTTTTATTGCATAAGGCTATGATATTGAAATTACTCCTGTGTTAATAATAGTAATAATAGTAAAAATACATAGTTGATAGTCTAGGCAGATTTGAGAAAACAAGAGGCAAAATATTTAGATCATCACTGCAGTAGAAAAGGAAAGAGATGAAAAGGGCCTAGATTAGTGTTATGGCTATTAGGGTGGAAAGAAGAAATGCTCACAGAGACCATTTTCATATATATATATATATATATTTTTTAGTTGTAGGTGGATACAATACCTTTATTTTATTATATTTTTTTGTGAACCCAATGCCTTATGCCAAGTGCTCTACCACTGAGGCACAACTCCCCATAGAGACCCATTTTCAAGTTCAAATTATAGGACTTGGTGGTTGAATGGGCATAGTTTGAGGAATAGAGTTCAGTACTCTGATGTCTGAGAACTATCCTGGGGAGCTAATTGAGTGAAGTGAGGGGGAGTTGTTGATATTGGGAATCACAAAACTCAGGAGTAACAAAAATGAGTGAAGTGGGCAAGTGATAATAGTAGAGAGA
Organism: Marmota monax; assembly: GCF_021218885.2. Lineage (NCBI taxonomy): Eukaryota > Metazoa > Chordata > Mammalia > Rodentia > Sciuridae > Marmota > Marmota monax. The sequence goes on along the minus strand of NW_026692781.1, from coordinate 28,982,465 downwards.
GCTGGAGAGCGCTGTCTAAGGGCTGTTTCTCAGCATGGGAATAGGGGACCCGATGTTGCCAAATCCAAGTTTTTCAAAAGAAGCCAGTACTCTGGGTCTAAATTAAAAATACTAATTAAAAAATGTAGACAATCATCTTTAAAACTGAATAATCATATCTGTGGATTAAATTGGTTTACCAGCTATGAACTGTGGCTTTATGTATATGAAGGTGTTTATTGTGGTATTACAAGAATAAAAATTTGGAAACAACCTAAATGTTAAGTAATATGGTTAATAATGTGATTATTATATAACTATTCAACATGCCAGTGAAAACATGGGGAAATATTTGAAGGATAATGCTAAGTGAATAAAGCAAAATGCCATATTGTATATATACACTGAATACGTCCTTGTAGCAATTAAAATTTAGAGATTGATCAATCAATAAAAATTGGAAGGGATTGTTGCTTGAAGTACTAAAAAAGATGTATTCATTTCTTTCTTGTAATTTTTTATGTTAATGTAATTTTTCTTTAAAAATGGAAAAACAATTTTGGCCAATTTAATCTGTAATTCACATGTTTGCTTTAACATTATTTTAGAATGTTTAAAGGCCTTAGGCTATATGGAGCGTGCTGCTGAAAGCTATGGCAAAGTGGTTGATCTGGCCCCCCTCCATTTGGATGCAAGGATTTCACTTTCCACCCTTCAGCAGCAGCTGGGCCGACCTGAGAAAGCTCTGGAAGCTCTGGAACCAATGTATGATCCTGATACTTTAGCCCAGGATGCAAATGCTGCACAGCAGGTAGACCATGTAACATAGAAGTTTTTCCTGGTGGATTGTATTTTAGAACTTTCTCCTCAGTTAAGGATGTCCCTATAGTTTACATCCAAAGTTTTATTTGGGGATTTTTTTTTTTTAATTTTTGTAGTTGTACAGAATGCCTTTATTTTATTTGTTTATTTTTATGTGGTGCTAAGGTTCGAACCCAGGGCCTCACATGTGCAAGGCAAGCATTCTTCCACTGAGCTCTAGCCCCAGTCCCAAATTTGGGGATATTAAATTTAATGTTTTTGAAAAATTATTTTGAGCCTTAAGATTCAGGCAATTTATTAGGAAACATTATAAATTATAGTTTCTATAATATTAGACATTAATCATTATGAAAAATCATAAAGCAAATGTTCTTAAGGTTTGGTTTCTAAAATAAAGCTTTTCTGTGCAAATAAAACAGTTTACAGCAAAGGAATTTTGTCACACTCATCATGTGTTTGTTTATTTAGGAACTGAAGTTATTGCTTCATCGTTCTACACTGTTGTTTTCACAAGGCAAAATGTATGGTTATGTGGATACTTTACTAACCATGCTAGCCATGCTTTTAAAGGTTGGTAATTATCTTTATATGACTTTTTAAATGTTTGGTATTTGATTTAAACCAACATTGCTACTTATAATTGTTTTACTCTTTTAAATCAGACATTTTAAAGTGAAAGTCAAATATAGACAAAAGACTTAGAAATTAATTAGTGGTGTATAGTTGAAAGTTCTACCTGATATTATAAACTTGACCATAGAGTACATGAAATAAAACCTTTCCTAGAAGTTACTTAGAAAAGTGAGAGTCATAGTATCATCAGTTATTGACCATATAGGCAGAACTATGTGCCAAAATTCTTCTAGACCTGATGTCCTTTCTGAGTTTGGCTGTTTTTGCAGGGAGATGGCATGTCTATGTGTATGTTATAAAGTTAATGTGAATTGCCTTCTTTTTCCTATCTAAGATGAATAGCATGACCGAAATTCTTTTGGTAAAGAAAAAAAAATCAATTTTATTCTACTTTTAGGGTGTTTTTGTAATAATTTGACCTCTTTTCCCCTTACTGGAGGAGCTTTCAGTCACATTTGTGGTAATTGTGGCTCTTCAGTTTTCTTTAATTGACTAATAAAACTAATTACCTTCTTTAATTCAGGTAGCTATGAACAGAGCCCAAGTCTGTCTGATATCTAGTTCCAAATCTGGAGAGAGGCATCTCTACCTTATTAAAGTATCAAGAGACAAAATATCAGACAACAATGATCAAGAGACAGCAAATTGTGATACAAAAGGTAATTTCTTCATTTGCTTTATTATATATAACTTCGATGAATTCAGAGTATCTCATGAAGTAATATCTGACAGTAATCAAGTTGAAAATATACCCTTTTCAAATAAAATGAAATTTTGAATCCATATCTCTCAGGTATAATAAACTCATTTGATGTTAAAAGTCAAGGCTAAATACTTCAATTTTTAAAATATTAAAAGGAAAACATCTGCTTGCAACCTTCTGTTGAAAAATGAAACTTTAATTTTGATTTTTCTTTTTCTTTTTCTTTTTTTTTTTTTGGTACTGGGGATTGAACCCAGAGGTGCTTTACTACTAAGCCACATCCCTAATCCTTGTTTATATCTTTTTTGTTGATGTACTTTTATTTTTTACTTATTTATATGTGATGCTGAGGATGGAACCTAGTGCCCCACACATGTTAGGCAAGTGCTCTGCCACTGAGCCACAACCCCAGCCCTTTATATCTTATTTAGAGACAGGGTCTCACTTAGTTGCCAAGGCTGGTTTGAACTTGAGATCCTCCTGCCTCACCCTCCCGAGCCACGCAGATTACAGGTGTGTGCCACCACACCTGGGTAATTTTGACTTTTAAGAAGAAAGTATATTTGGAGAAATTTGAAGATTTGGTGGCAAAACCAATTATTTGTCCAGTCACTTTGATTATATACATTCCATTCAGTTTCAGTTTTGATGAATGTAGTAATAGCCATAGAAACTTTTTGAAAATAAGTTGCTATGACCTACTCTCAAGTCTTAGGACTTTAAAAGGCATCTAATTTTACTTGGAAAAGCATCAAGTATGTTTGGGTGAGGTTATTACTCAGAAAATTTTGAAAATGACTAAGGCTTTAAACTAGAGGTGTAAATTAGGCAGAATCTGACTTCATTATTAATTAATTTAACAAACATTTATTAAATCACTGTAGCATTATTAGAATTGGAAGAAAGGCAGGAGGACTTAGCTGGTTATCATCTAACTGTAAATGCTTGAGAGCCCTGCCAGCTCTCCAGTTCATTAATTCTGGGTTTATCCCAACATTTTCTACCTCTGTAGTATATATTAGACCATGTTTCCTTAAGTTTTGTTTTTCTCTATATCTGATATTGCTTGTTTCAGTGGATCCTCATTTCAGATCTGTTGTTGGTTTTTCTTAGGTTCATAAGGTCTTGTTGGTTAGTTTTGTTAATGTTATCACGGTGGGGATCACCTTTCATGGTGTCCCAGGGTGGATGAGCTAAACCTTTTTATGTTAAATAGAACTTTATACTCTGATATTTTCACTTAATGTTTTCTCACAGAAATTTTCTAATATTACTCTCTTGTCATAGCTATATTTTAGGACTATATAATATTCCTTTGGATAGCAGTTCCATAATTTAATCATTTCCTTATCATTTTTATATATGATACTTCTGCTAAATTTTTTGTAAATAATGTAGTAAGCATCTTTGTACATATAGATTTATCCATATTTTGATTATTTAGGATAGATTCCCACAAGGAGAATTATTGGATCAAGGACAGAAAAAACTTTTTAATAATTTTTAAGGCTATAAAAGAGAAGCATATTACAGAGAAAGAAGGACAAGGAGGTTGTTAAAAGAAAAACTTCAGAAAGATAAAATTGATTAGAAAAAGATCAAGAACAACTTTAATCTCAAATATAAATTGGAAGTCATTAGCTGAGAAAATGGCATTGGAATGCTTTGTATGTGCAGAATCCTCTAACTGATCACAATCATGGAAAGGCCATTTGTTCTGCTCTGGAGGAGCATACATCCTAGCTGGTACCAAAAAATGCAAATGGGGTTAGTTGGACTTTGTAGAGAACAAGTCATAATGAGAATTAACAATTGCATATTGTTAAGCAGGCAGAGAAAAAGGGGGATAGTGTTGAAGGAGTGTAAACAACCAACTACTCCCTGCTCATTTTTGTAAGGAGTGTTATTGGTAAGAATTTAGGCCCATAGGGCTGTGGTTATTAAGTTTATCTTAAAATAGAGCATGTGAATTTTTCTTTCTGATACACTGTTTCTGGAAATACCGTAACCTAACTGGTTTTCATTGGTCTCATTTTAGCAATATTTGCTGTACTCACAAGTGTCTTGCCAAAAGATGACTGGTGGAACCTTCTATTGAAGGCCATATATTCTTTATGTGATCTATCCCGATTTCAAGAGGCTGAGTTACTTGTAGATTCTTCATTGGAATATTATTCATTTTATGATGACAGGCAAAAACGCAAAGAACTAGAATACTTTGGTTTGTCTGCTGCAATTCTGGATAAAAATTTCAGAAAGGCATACAACTACATCAGGTGACTTTCCAATAATTTCATCAGATTCTTTATGATAGAATATACATTTACTTTGATTTAGACTTATAGTCAGGAATTAATAAGCTATTTTATTACTAGCTTTCGTTGTGTGCTGGTTCAGTTCATTGGTGATTCTCAGAGGCAGCATTTGAGAGCATGGACTCTAGAGCTAGATTTCCTGGGTTCAAATCCCAGCCCTGGCTTTGTGACTTAAGACTAGTTAATTTAACCTCTTGTGCCTCTCTCTCCCATTTATAGAAGGACATCTTAATACCATTACTCCCCCATAGTATTATGAGGGTTGAGTTATGTACAAAGCCTTTTTCAGTATCAGGAGCATATTATTATTCATTAAATGCTTATAGTACTTCAGCTGGGCAGGGAGAGGAAAAAGTGAAACCAATTGAATTTTTTTTTTTTTTTTGGTTTAAGAGTTTTGTTGAAAAACAGAAACAAGATGTAGAAATATTAACTTAAGCAGCATTTTTTGAGTAAAATCTTTTATTGTATAAGAGGTTTTGCTTAAATAGATTGAAGCACTTTGCTTTTCCTTGTTGGGGATGGTACAGTTTAGTATTAGAAGGATAGCGCTAAAGGGTTTCATTCTTAGAAATCAGGAAACGGGCTTTTTTTTTTTAAAAAAAAAAAAAAAACATCATCATTTCCTCCTCACCTTCTTTCTGCAATAGGATAATGGTAATGGAAAATGTCAATAAACCCCAGCTCTGGAATATTTTCAATCAAGTTACCATGCACTCCCAAGATGTAAGACATCATCGCTTCTGTCTCCGTCTAATGCTGAAAAACCCAGATAATCATGCCCTGTGTGTTTTAAATGGACACAATGCATTTGTATCTGGAAGTTTTAAGCATGCACTTGGTAAGTGTCCTGGCACATGACTTCGTCAAGCATAAACAGTATAATGTTAAAGGACCAAGCCTTTGGAGCAGAGCTGCCTAGGCTTAAATAACAGCTATTCTGTGTTGCTCTGTTCTGTTCCTTTATTTCTAAAATGGAGATAATAATTGGACCTACCTTAGAGATTACTGTGCAAATTAAATGAGTTAATATAAACTACCTAAAACAATGCTTGGTACATTGATAGCATGAGTGGCTATAAGTATTAGCAATAATGATAGTTTTTGTTATTCTTAAACTTTAGTTCTGAAAGGACTTATTCATTTTAAAGATCAAGAAATCTCCCTACTAAGGTTTGTTTGTTTTTAAAATAATTTTCAGTAATTATGAATGCTTTGCCCCTAATTTGGTTTGCTATTTGCAAAAAAGGATTTAAGATTTGCTGATAGTAATTCCTCTAGGAGGCAAGTCTTATAAGATTTATTTACATGATGCTTACAAATTCCAATTAAACTCAAGGAAATTCATTACTCATAAAAAGAAAAAAAAAATAAGGAATTAGAGGTACTCAAGAAGAAAAATGCTTAACCAAATGTTTAAACTTAGGCACATCTCTTTTGCTGCCAAGTTAATTCTGAATAAACTGCAATTTTGGCTATTTAAAAGTTAAAAAAAAAATTCATGTTTGTGAATGGCTGATGTTTTTATAATTGTTCAGCCAGTAACCTCAAATATCAGCTTTTGGAATTTTACTATGTATGCTTTTTTCTAATTGTTGGTTTAATATTTAGAAAATGGAAAAATTGAGATTTTAAAAAATGTTCATAGACAGTAAAAATAGAAAAGTCCAAATGGCCATTTACCATCTTTCCTGCTTAAACAAAAACAAAAACCTGTGGTATCATTCCTCCTGGAATAGAACCTAGAAGGAATAGAAGTTTTCATCTATGTAGGATAAATTTGGCTAAATTATCCTACCTCATTTGTTTTTTAACATGAGATAATTTATATCAGAATTCTTAAAACCCCAAATTGTTATTAGACACATGAGCTTCTCTTGGGAAAAATACAGTTGCCACATTTAAGAAAACACTGAATCTAAGAAACAAAGCTTCTTTTCCCTTTTCTCACTTCTATAATTCATCACATTTGAATTTATTAGAACAATTAATTTTATAAAAATTCACCCATGCTTTTAAATAGATTTAAGATCATAAATAGAATTATGATCACAATTGATGCTTTTTTAAAGAAATATTATTCTACATAGAAATATCTAGCTGTGCTAAAAAAAAAGTTACTTTTAGTTACACATTTATTTTCATGATCAAGATACATTTATGGAGACACTTCTAATTGTGTTCTGTGTTACATATTGCTATTAAATTAAATTAATATGTAATGATTGATATCTAAGACAGAACTATATGTTTAGCCTTAAAATGTTTGAATACATGTTAAGGAAATAAGGAACTCTGTTCTTGTCACATCATCTGACACCACTTCTTATTTTCCAGGGCAGTATGTGCAAGCCTTTCGCACTTATCCAAATGAACCTCTTTATAACCTCTGTATAGGCCTAACCTTTATTCACATGGCATCTCAGAAGTATGTGTTAAAGAGACATGCTCTTATTGTGCAGGTAATTCATTTGGATTTTTCATTTTTATGTTCCTTGAAAATTAACATATTTAATGTTTTTAAAATTTCTACTTCAAAAGTAATACCTGCTCAATACATGTTGGGAATCAGTACTCCTGGCCAAGACTTATATAGCAAGGTAGTAAGGATACACAACCAGATCACAGGGGAAAAAGACACAGGCAAAATCTAGAGGAATTTATATGCAGCCTCCCTTATACTCTGGAGCCCCAACATCTCTGCTCTTCTAGGCCCTAAAGATTAATTTAAATTAGTTTTTAAAAATATAACTATATAGTCAGGTATGGTGGTGCATGCCTGTAATCCCAGTGACTCGGGAGCCTGAGGCAGGAAGATTGCAAGTTGAAAGCCAGCCTTGGCAACATTGTGAGACCCTGTTTCAAAATTAATAAATAGAAAGGGCTGGGGATGAGACTCACACATTCACACACACACACACACACACGCACACACATGATAATGAATGTTGGATGCACATAATTTCTTACACCATCACCAAGAAGGTGTTTTTTTGTTTTTCTTTTTAATATTCCTTTTGGGTAGGCTAGGGGTATAGCTCAGTGGTAGAGGGCTTGCCTAGCATGTGCAAGGACCTGGGTTTGATCCCCAGTACCACCAATAAAAAGCAAATTTCTTCCTGGTTCTTATAAAAATTAAAAATTATTTTTGTTTTCCTGTTTACATGTTTTGTAGTTTGTCTTCTCTTATAAGATTACCATAAACTCCAAGAGATAAGATTTTATACCAGCCTTATTTCCACTGTATCTTCAACACTTTGTTTTTATGATTTCCATATTTATTTTTTCTCATCCTAGGGATTGAACCCAGGAGTATTCTACATCTGAGCTATATCCCTAGCCTTATATTATTTTATTTTGAGGCAGGGTCTCACTAACTTACCCATACTGGCCTCAAACTTGAATTCTTTCTGCCTCAGCCTCCCTCGTGTCTGGGATTACAGGCATGTATAACTATGCCTGGCTGATTTCCTTATATGTTTGATGTATCCAAAATATGATATGGAGGGCTGGGGATATAGCTCAGTTGGTAGAGTGCTTGCCTCAAAATATGATATGGTATAACGTATACTTTACTCTTATAGGGTAGGGCTTTTATTTTTTCCTTCAATATTTCTATTCCCAATACCTGGCATATATAGTTTAGTACATCCTTACCAAATGAGTAAGCTGCTGAATTATCTTTTTTTTTTTTTTTTGTAGGGCTTCTCCTTCCTTAATCGATACCTTGGTTTACGTGGACCTTGCCAGGAATCATTCTACAATTTGGGCCGTGGCCTTCATCAACTGGGTCTGGTTCATCTTGCAATTCACTATTATCAGAAGGCCTTGGAGCTCCCTCCATTTGTAGTAGAGGTATTGTATAATTTACTTAACTAAGGAATCACTTCATTTCATCTATAGATAAGTTCAGTTAGTTAAGTATTATGGTTCAGACAGTGAAATTATAGCTTCTTTATTAATGTGTATTTTTCCCTAATTCAGTGTATTTGTAATTATGTTCAGCAACAGATAGATCTTTTACATCTTAGCCTTATGACATGATCAGCAATCATATGAACATGTATATTTGTGATGACCCTGTGATTTGTCCTAAGATAGCCCCTGTACTTTACAGATAGGAACTGGTAGATATGAAGCCCAAGTGTTGAATGATTGCCATTATTCATTTTTAAGTTCAAGTATAACTAACATTTATAAAGACTAGTATTCCTATAGCCTCTTGTTTTAAGATAGCCTCTTATTTTAAAACAGGTAAAGTGTTGCCAGTACTATGATGATATTTGTTTAGTCTGATGGATACTTGAATTCCTAAAGAAGAGTATGTTTTCATTATTAATTTTTAGATGTATATATATGAGTATATATAACTTGTATTTATCTTCATTTGACTTTGGTCTTAAGCCAATGTATCCTTTTATAGTTAAGTTTATAAAATATACTTTTGTATTATTTCATAAATATTTTTATATATTGATACCTTAATTTTATAGGTATCACTTTGAATCCTTGCAATTGTTTTCTCCTATTGACCTCACAGATTTCTCCTGGGGAAGATTAGAAACATCATTCTAATCTATTCTTTTTTTATTTTTTTAAGTTTTTGATACAAATTATACATATATATAGGTTATCATGTGATGTGTTGATACATACATACACTGTAATGGTCAAATCAGAGTAAGAATCTCTCCAAACATAATTTTTTGATATCTTTTTTCAGATAATTTGCTTTTGGCATGTAAAAATGCTGCTGACTTTTGTCAATTTTATATCCAGCTACTTTCCTCAATTTATTTATTAGTTCTAATGAGTCTTTTTTGTAGAGTCTTTAGGGTATTCTAAATTTAGGATCATGTCATATGCAAACACTGACAGTTTGACTTCCTCCTTTCCAACGGGATGCCTTTATTTTTTTCTCTTTCCTAACTTCTCTGGCGAGGACTCCTAGTACTGTGTTACATATGAAAATGGGTATCCTTATCTTGTTCCAGTTCTCAGAAAGCTTTTAGCTCTTTCCTGTTCAATATGATATTAGCTGTATGTATCTTATATAGGGCTTTATTATACTGAGATATATTCTTCCTATACCTAATTGTTGAGAGATTTTTAAAAATATTTTATTTTTTTACTTATAATTGGACACAATACCTTTATTTTATTTATCTATTTTTATGTGGTGCTGAGGATCGAACTCGGGGCCTCGCACATGCTAGGTGAGTGCTCTACCACTGAGCCCCAGCCCCAGCCCCTTGTTGAGAGATTTTATCAGTTCTTTTTCTGCATCTGTTGAAATGATATGGATTTGTGTATGTTCAGCCATCCTTGTATCCCTGAGATAAATACCATTGGACCTTGGAGAATTTCTTTTAAATGTGTTATTGGATTTGGTTTGCTAGTATTTTGTTGTGGATTTCTGCATGTATGTTTATCAGGGTCCATATCTTTTTGTTGTTTCTCTTTTCTTTTTTCTTTAAAAAAATATCCATTTATTTCTTAGTTGTAGTTGGACACAATACCTTTATTTTTTTTATATGTGGTGTTAAGGATCGAACCCAGGGCCTTGCACATGCTAGACGAGCACTTTATTGCTGAGCCACAGCCCCAGACCCTGTTGTTTCTTTATCTGGTTTTAGTAGCAGAGTAGTGTTGACCTCATATAATAAGTTTGGAAGAATTGCCTCCCCTTCCATTATGTGAAATAATTTGAGTATTGGTATTAGTTCTTCTTCAAGTGTTTGGTAGAATTCAGTAGTGAAGCCATCTCTCTGGTCCTGTGTTTCTTTATTATTGATTTAATCTTGTTACTCATTTTTGGTCCAGATTTTCTATTTCTTTATGATTCAGTCATGGTAAAGTATATATTCATTTCTTCTAGATTGCCATATAATTTTCATAATTGTCTTTGATTATCTTTTATATTTCAGTAGTGCCAGTTGTAATGTCTCTTTTTTCATTTGAATTTCATTTGAATCATCTTTTTTTCTTAGTCTACCTAAGGGCTTACATTTTTATCCTTTTGAAGAACCAGCTCTTCATCTTGCTGGTCTTTTTATTTTTAGTCTCTATTTATTTCTGCTCTTTCTTCCCTTCTACTATTTTGGGGTCTGATTTGTTCTTATTTTTCTAGTTCCTTGAGGTAAAGTGATAGGTTATTTTGAGATCTTTCTACTTTTCTGATGATGTTATCAATTGTGCTAAAGTACGCTATTAGTACTGATTTTGCTGCATTCCATAAGTTTTGGAATGTTTTATTTCCATTTTCTTATAATTTTCTTTCTTGATAATTGGTTGTTTGGACCATGCTGTGAAATTTTCATTTATAATTCCATATTACTGTTTTATTGCATTATGTTTAGAAAAGATACTTGGTAGGATTTTTTAATATATATTTTTAGTTGTAGATGGACATGATACCTTTGTTTTATTTATTTATGTGGTGCTGAGGATCGAACCCAGTGCCTCCCACATGCTAGGCAAGAGCTCCACCATTGAGCTGCAGTCCCAGCCCGCGATTTCAGTTTTTAAAAGTTTGTTGGGATTTATTTTGTTGCCTACCTTATTTTGTGTCCTAGAGGATGTTCATGTGCTGTAAAGAATTTGTATTTTGTAATGCAGTGTTCTGTAGAGGTCCATTTGGTTCAGGGTGTAATTGTTGGTTTTCTGTCTGAATGATCTGTCCATTGCTGACAGTGGCATGTTATAAAGTGTCCTACTATTAAGGTACTCTGTTAGGTCTGTTAATATTCATCTTACATATTTAAGTGTTTTGACAAATTGTGTGCATATATATTTGTTATTTCCTCTTGCTGAATTGATTGTTTATCATTACATAATGACCTTCTGGTAATTTTGTGCTTTTTATTTAGTCTCTCTTATTTGATAAAATATGGCTATTCATGCTTTCTTTTGTATTGCATTTGCATGTAATATCTTATTCCATGACTTCACTTTCAGTATGCATATTCTTAGAGATGAAATGAATTTCTATGATTTATATTCATTCATTTGTCTTTTAGTTGGAAATTTTAATTACATTTAAGGTAATTATCAATAGGTGAGGACTTACTATTGCCATTTTGTAATTTGTAATTCTTTTCTCTTTTGTAGTTCTTTGCTTTGTGATTGAGTTTTCTTTAGTAGTGTGTTTTGATTCCTTGGTTATTGGTTTGTGTGTCTATTGTAGGTTTTTGTTTGTTTTTGGTTTTTGGTACCATGGATTGAACCCAGGGCTCTTTACCATTGAGCCATATCCTAACACCTCTTACCCCACCCCCCACTTATTTTTTTGAGACAGGGTCTTGCACAGTTGCTTAGGGCCTTCCTAAGTTTCTGACCTGACTTTGAACTTGTGATCATTCTGCCTCAGTTTCCCAGACCACTGGGATTACAAGTGTGTGCCGCTACTATGTTGGGCTTTTTGGGGGGCGGGGGGGGGGGTAGGGTACTAGGAATGAACTCAGGGGTGCTTTACCACTGTGCTATATCCCCTTTTTATTTTAAGACAGGGTCTTGCTAAGTTGCTGAAACTGGCCTCAAATTTGAGATTCTCCTGCTTCAGCCTCCCTAGTCTCTGGGATTATAGGCATGCACCACTGAACCAAGGATACAGGTTTTTGATTTGTGGTTACTATGACACTTATAAAAAACATCTTTTGGGCTGGTGGTGCATGCCTGTAATCCCAGCAGCTCAGGAGGCGGAGGCAGAGGATCACAAGTTCAAAGCCAGCCTCAGCAACTTATTGAGATCCTGTCTCAAAAAGGGGCTGGGGATGTAGCTCAGTGGTAAACATCACCTCTGGGTTCATCCCCTAGTATCTCCCCACCAAAAAAGTTTTGGTAACAAGCTATGGTGAAATGGTAGCAAATCTATATTGATTATTGTAAAGATAAGAAACAAAACAAAACTCTAGCTGGATGCAGTGGTACATGGTTGTGATCCCTATGACTCAGGAGGCTTGAGGCAGAAGGATCATAGGTTGGAGGCCAATATCAAGCAAATTAGTGAAAACCAGTCTCAAAATAAAAAGGGTTGGTGACATAGTTCCATGATAGGCACCCTGGGTTCAGTAGAATTTTACTAAGTTGCCTGGATTGGTTTTGAACTTGTGATCCTTCTACCTCACTGAGTAGCTGGTATCATAGGCATATACCACTATACGTACATCCATTTCACTTTTTACACTGCCTATCTCAACATATTAATATAGTTAATTTAAAAACTATTTTTTAGGGGGCTGGCTCAGTGGTAGAGAGCTTGCCTAGTTTGTGTGAGGCACTGGATTCAATTCTCAGCACCACATATAAATAAATAAAGGTCCATCAACAACTAAAAAAAATTAAAAAGCAACTTTTTTATTCTTCATGCTGAGGATAAAAATGTTTTATGCACTGTGTTTACAATATTAAAACACTGAGGGGCTGGGGATGTAGCTCAGTTGGTAGAGTGTTTGCCTTGCATGTGCAGGGCCCTAGGTTTAATCCCCAGCACCAAAAAAACAAACAACAACAAAAAACCAGTGAGTTTATATATAGTTATGCTTATTGGTGAATTTTATACTTCCAATATACATGCATTTTTTTTTTTTTGTACTTTATTTCAGTTTGAAGAATGCCTTTTAGGATTTCCTAAAAGACAGATCTGATGGTAATAAATTTTAGCTTGTTTGAGAATGTCTTTATTACTTTCATTTTTTAAGGGTAGCTTTCCTGAGTGTAGTGTTCTTGGTTGACATTGGCATTTTTTTCCCCTGAACACTGTAATCTCTCATGTTATTTTTTCTTGGCCTATATTGTTCTGCTAAGTCAGCCATCAGTCAAATTGGGACACCTTATGTATTGTTTCTTTTGAGAATCCTCTCTTTAAATGCTGAGAGCCTGATTATGTTTCAGGGTAAACTTGGTTGAGTTAAATCTGACTAGTGATCTTTGCCCATCCTGTAATTGGGTACTTCAATACCTTGTCTAGATTTGGGAAGTATTTCCTCTTTGAATAAACTTTATACATCCTTAGCATTTTCAAGTCTCTCTTGAACCACAATAACCCAGTAATACTTACTGTCCCAAAGTTTTTTTTTTCCTTCATCTTTTTTTTTTTTTTTTTTGGTTTTCTGAATATGAAGTTCTTTCTTCTTTTTATCTATTTTGCTATTAATGCTTTCTATTATGTGTTCTGTTTTGTTCAGTATACTTTTATTTTCCTTTGTATTCTAAATTGTTATATATGACAGCAGAATGCATTACAGTTCATATTACACATAGAGCACAGTTTTTCATATCTCTGGTTGTATATTCACAAAGTATATTCACACCATTCATGTCTTCATACGTGTACTTAGGGTAATGATGTCCATCTCATTCTACCATCTTTCTTACTCCCATGCCCACTTCCTTCCCCTCACCTACTTTGCCCTATCTAGAGTTCATCTAATCTTCCCTTGCTTCCCCCTCCCAAGCCCACTATGAATCAGCCTCCTTATATCAGAGAAAACATTTGGCATTTGGTTTTTTGGGATTGGCTAACTTCACTTAGCATTATCTTCTCCAACTCCATCCATTTACCTGCAAATGCCATGATTTTATTCTCTTTTATTGCTGAGTAGTATTCTATTGTGTATATGTACCACAGTTTCTTTATCCATTCATCTACTGAAGGGCATCTAGGTAGGTTGGTTCCACAGATTAGCGATTGTGAATTGTGCTGCAATAAACATTGATGTGGCTGTATGCTGTTTTTAAGACCGTTGGGTATAAACTGAAGAGTGGGATAGCTGGCTCAAAAGGTGGTTCCATTCCCAGTTTTCCAGGGAATCTCCATACTGCTTTCCATATTGGCTGCACCAGTTTGCAGTCCCACCAGCAATGTATGAGTATGCCTTTTCCCACACATCTTTGCCAACACTGTTGTTTATATTCTTAATACCTGCCATTCTGACTGGAGTGAGATGAAATCTTAGAATGGCTTTGATTTGCATTTCTCTAATTGCTAGAGATGCTGAAAAATTTTTTATATATTTGTTGATTGATTGTATGTCACCTATTGAGAAGTATCTGTTCAGTTCATTGGCCCATTTATTGATTGGGTTATTTATTATTATACCCTAGAGATTAGTGCTCTATCTGATATGCAAGTGGTAAAAATTTGCTCCCAAGTTGTAGGCTCTCTGTTCACCTCACTGATTGTTTCTTTTGCTGAGAAGAAGCTTTTTAGTTTGAATCCATCATTTATTAATTCTTGCACTATAGGAGTCTTATTATGGAAGTAGGGCCCTGATCCGATATGATGGAGATTTGGGCCTGCTTTTTCTTCTATTAGATGCACGGTCTCTGGTTTAATTCCTAGGTCCTTGATCCACTTTAAGTTGGGTTTTGTGCATGAGATAGGGGTTTAATTTCATTTTGTTGCAGGTGGATTTCCCGTTTTCCCAGGATCACTTGTTGAAGAGGCTATCTTTTCTCCAATATGTTTTTGGCGCCTTTGTCTAATATAACTAATTATGTGGGTTAGTCTCTGTGTCCTCTGTTCTGTACCATTGGTCTATATATCTCAACATTGTAAAAGGTAACATCCATCATTCTAAATGAAGAAGAATTGAAAAAAGCATTCCCTCTAAAAACTGGAACAAGACAGGGATGCCCTCTTTCACCACTTCTATTTAATATAGTTCTTGAAACACTGGTGAGAACAATTAGACGAAAGAAATTAAAGGGATACAGATAGCAAAAGAAGAACTCAAATTAGTACTATTTGCTGATGATATGATTCAATTCCTAGAAGACCCAAAAAATTCCACCAGAAAACTTCTAGAACTAGTAAATGAATTCAGCAAAGTAGCAGGATACCAAATCAACACCCAGAAGTCAAAGGCATTTCTGTATATCAGTGACAAATCCTCTGAAAGGGAAACGAGAAAAACTACCCCATTTACAATAGCCTCAAAATAAATAAATAAATAAACACTTGGAAAGCAACCTAACAAAAGAGGTGAAAGACCTCTACAACTAAAGAACACTAAAGAAAGAAATTAAAGAAGACCTTAGAAGATGGAAAGGATCTCCCTTGTTCTTAGATAGGCAGAATTAATATTGTCAGAATGATCATACTACCAAAAACATTATACAGATCTAATGCCATTCCAATCAAAATCCCAATGATACTTCTCATAGAAATAGAAAAATCAGTCATGAAATTCATCTGAAAAAATAAGAGACTCAGAATAGCTAAAGCAATCCTTATCAAGAAGAGTGAAGCAGGTGGCATCGCTATACCAGACCTTAAAATTATACTACAAAGCAATAGTAACAAAACGGTATGGTATTGGCATCAGTATACTTTTCAGCTGTAGGATTTGCTTTTTATTTTTGGTACCATAGATTGAACCCAGTGTCACTTAGCCACATCTCCAGCCCTTTTTATTTTTTTATTAGAGGTAGGGTTTTCTCCCACACTTCCTGTGTGGGCCAGGGAAAGGGTTCCCCTTTGGAGGGATGGACTGGCTGAGAAATAAAAGCTAAGAAAATAGTACTATAAAATAAACACAGGACACTAGAAATATGTTCTCAGAGTGGAGGCAGGGATGGGCCAGGCCAACCAGAGGGGTTGCAGCTTCTCACAAAGAAAGGAGCGTGTGCTTGCTTTATTTATATTGGAACAAATCAAAAGGTTTCAATAGAAACTTCTTCTCAAAAACAGAATAGTGGTGGGGCCAGGTAAGCTGCTTGGTTCTTAACAGTTGCACCCATCTCCCATTTTGCTTGGGATCTTTGGCAGAGCTGGTAGGAATTCAAATGCACCGCACTGTCTCAAAACCAGCAGGCGTGCTGCTGGGAGTCCCCAGATACCAGATTTTCCTACTGAGTGGCTTCCAAGCTGATTTGGCACACACACATTTCATGGGTGGCTTCCCACAGGGTTTCACTAAGTTACTGAGGTTGGCTTTGAACTTGCAACCCTCCTGTCTCAGCTTCTTGAGCTGCTGAGATTACAGGCATGAGCCATTGTTCTTCGAAGGATTTGCTTTTTAAAATTATTTTAATCTCTTAAATTTCTCTGACAAAGTACTCAGTTGTTTCTTATGTTTTCTTAAAGTCTATTCAGTTTTTTTAAGTATTTAAAACTCTGAGGGTTTGTACATATTGCTCTTTGATCAGTTTCTGGCATTTTATTTTGTTGTTAGGTGAAATCATGGTTCTCTGAATGTTCTTGATGCTGGTGGTGAACAATGATGACATCTGCATATTGAATGATTAGGTGTTATTAAGTCTTCACAATATGGCTTTGTATCTGTCCTTCAGGATATAGGCAAGCTTCTTTTTTCTGTGCCTGTGGTCACTGCCTGTGTTTCAGCATTAGAACACACCCCAAGACAGGGAGCTGAAAGAAAGCTAGGAACTGGGAGACAGGCAAGCGAGAAATGAAAAGACTTGAGACCAGGCAGCGATACACACAGAGTTTATTTGTCAGAGCTGACAAATAAGGGCCATCTCTTCATAGAAGGAGAGAGACAATACAGGCTTGGGTTCCGAGACTTTTATGGGGCAAGCTCAGGGATTAGAGTTGGCTGGGTCCTAAGGCAGGGTGGTGAAGGGTGTGTGGGGGGGTAGTATGAGGGAGTGGTGATTCACCTTGGGCAGGAAAGAATGCCAGTATAAGGGAGTGGTGAGCCTTTCTCAGAAAGGACCCTGGGAGGGAAAGCAAAATTTTTTCTTAAGATGGCCATCCAGCTGCTAAGCAAGGACCTTACAGAGGGCCTAGAAACCTTATCCAAAGTTACCAATATGTGTGGTTGTCACATCATCTTGGGATTTTGTGGGGCCTCACTTCGGAGGAGCCAGTTCTAGATTCCTAAGTAGTGACATGGTATTTATTTTATTCTTCTTCTCCCAAGTGGACAATGTTTCTTTCCATGTTGTGCTGCCATGCTGAGAGCACTGCAACTGGCGAGAATACAAGTCTATCCCTCTAGGCCCAGGTCTTAGCCTGGCACTGGGGTAAGGTCCAGAGAACCTGTCTACAGCACAGGCCTACAGCTGAGAACCACTGGGATCTGCCCGGTGGTGGATTTCACCAGCTCAATACTGTTTCAAGGCAAAGTTCTATGTAGACTTCCCTGCCCTACCTCATTCACCCCTTTCCCCAATAGGTGAAATCTTTTTCTACACTGTAAGCTCAAGGTTGGAGGAGAAGCATTAGAGTTAAGTCAGTCAGCCACAAGGCTACATGGGAGCCCCTGTGTGTGGCCTGGGAGCAGGGACCTTGGGGCTCTGCAGGGTTCCAAGTCAAGACCTGGACTTAATTCCCTTTTCCCCAAATTGGAGGAGTCTCTCCTCTTGTGCTGAGGAGTGTGACTCGGGCATCTCTTTCCTTCTGCCTTCCTCAAAGCATCTTGTTATGCTAAAACCAGTTACTGCAGTTTCTCACCTGTTTTCCTTAACTCTGTGATGAAGGTAGGATCTTCATCACAGGTGATGAACAACAGGTGTTCACATTGATGTTTCTGTGGGAGACAACTGCTGGAGGTTACTGGGGGGTCTTGTTCTGCAGTTCATTGCTTTGTTATTTAAATAGGAAAAAAGAAAGCACACCTGAGGAAATCATAATTTTATAGATACCTTACTTGACCTATTCTTTATATGCTTGTGTTTTTCCCCCATCTGGTCTTTATATGTTTTTTTAATTAATCACCTCTATGTGATTAAAAAAATATTATTATTTTTTTTAATTCTGGAATTGGACAGCATTTTAAGATAAAATTAGTGTTCTGATGAACCAAGCAGAGGAGGTTGGTTTTATAGATGGGGAAAGGCTTGAAAAAAGCAGATTGGTGGTTTTTAAAATTATTATTCTGTTTCCCTGCACCTCCTTACAAAGAAAGTAACTTTGAAATGACCAATCAGTTAACTTCAGATTACTTTAGGTATTTTCTGTAAGGATTAAGACAGAGGGAACTTCATTATCTTGAAAATTAAGACTTGGCCTTTCTGTAATCCCAGTCTATTGCAAGGTCAGATAAACAGCTTAGTTTTAGCTGGGGGACATGGAAGTTTAGCATGAGTGACTCCATTCTGATTTTTAGTTCAATGTGTAGGAGGAAAACTCCTCCAAACATGGGCCTCTTATAAATGTTATTTAATAATTATCCCTTTTTGAGATGTTAGTGCTATTCTCAGCATCATTTTGGGGTTCTGGTCTCTACAAGTCATTTATAAGTTATGGTGTCCTTGTGATCATGATCTCTTTTGAGTTTTTGCCATTCTAGCTAAAGAGAGACTTTTCACATTTATCTAAAAAAACTCTTTGAGAAAATACAGTGTACCAAAAAGCTATTATACTATCAGGAGACTTATACTAAGAATTTGGAGTATGCTTCTTGGCCAGAGAAGCCAAGTATGGCTCCCTTGAACCAAACCAACTAAATCAAATAATTTGAAAAGTCAGATCAAGAATGTGTTTTAACAAAGTAGCCCATTCATTAATTATTGCAACCAAGTGCCTACAATACATGAAATATTTATCAATATGCAAGAATACATGTTAGCTCCATTATCAAGCTGTTAGCCACTGGGAGTACTAAATTTCTTTGGACCTGTAAAGATATGTGTTTGAAATGACAGACCAAATTAGTTATCTGCAGAAAGTACTAATTGTTAAATTCTAATTACAGCATTATCCTGCCAAATGAAAGAGGTATAGTCTTGGGAGAAGCTGCTTATGTTCTGGTGAGCTGTCTGTGACCCATATATTAGGCACAAGACTTTTCCCTTCAAATTTACATCAAATTGTCCATTTTCGATGTATAGGGTTTCAGGAACCAAGTAGTTTCTGTTGCCAGATACTAGAGAAAACTAGAGTTTAGAATCCAATCCAGTCTTCAGATGGATCATTAAAAACTCAAAACAATGAACAGGGCTACAGTTATATACTATAGCTTTCTCCCTCTAACCACACCTTTTTTTTTTTTTTAAAAAAAACTAAAGATAATCACAGTTAAGACCAGTTTATTTGCAAAATAGTTATAGTCTCTTGATTACTTACATAAGTGTAGCCAGAAATAACCACAGTCTTCTTGTAAATTTCTTATGTTGAAAATTTGAAAGGGAGTTTCAGATTGGACTTGGCTGAAAAATCAAACCAAGGCAGTCTGTTTTTGTAGTACCCAATATCTTGAGGTTTCTGGGCCTGCTAGGAAGTGACAGGTTTTGCTCCCTCACTGTAAGCTTAGAACCCCTTACAGCCAGGCATTCTACGTATATTCTTAAGCATTACATTCTAGTCAAAGCCAACATTTCCAATTGTATCCTATTTTAAAAATATTTTTATTGAATTTACATATATATGTGTGCATATTGCTATAAAAATAAGGGTACTCACAAACAGCTTCCAAATTCTGGAGGGATCAGGGAAAAATGAATGTTTCAATTTTTATTTACAAGAAAATATATTCTACCTAATCTACTGTAACTGAGGTAGCTTAAAAAGATGAAAATTGTTTCCTTTAATCTGGAAAACCAAACATAGAAAAGAATCAACACTTTAAAGAAAAAGTCAGAAAAACCCACCTATAATTCTTCATTGGTTTATTCAGTCTCATATAATTCTTGTTCTTCTTGAATGTTAGCTTATTAATTTTGTAAGGCTAGTTTTTCCATTAGCATTCTGCATTTCTTACTTAGGCTAATTCCTACCAGAAATCTGCACTTGTCAGAGTTCTTTTCATCCTTTCTTTCAACCTCCTTGAAGACAAAAAACTTTAGAATTACAATAGCTTGGGTGGGGGTTGTGGCTCAATGGTAGAGTGCTCGCCTGGCACATTGCGAGACCCTGGGTTCGATCCTCAGCACCACATAGAAATAAATAAGTGAAATAAAGGTATTGTGTCCACCTTAAAAAAAAAAAAAAAAGAATTACAGTAGTTTACAAAAAGCTTCCATAACATCAGAAAAAAGCAATTTAACTACGGACAACAAGATTTAAAATAGCCATGGTTATAATCTGATGAGTTTGATATTCTGTGGCTTATAGTAGGTTTAATGTAATAGCCAGAATGACATCAAATTCTAGGAAATTTATAGTTATTTGAACATAAATGAACAATATATCCATACAAATAGAACTCAAAGAAGGTTAAATATTCCTTCTTTGAGAAGACTTCTCATGTAATTTAACAAATTAAAATAAGCTTAATATGTCCCTTTTTGGACTTTCTTTGAGGTAAAAAAATATTGAAAGCTTAAAACACTCAAATAGAATCATAGATCATTGTGAAATAAAACCAGTGACAGAAAGAATTCAAAGGTATAAGAAATTACAGAATCTTTTTCAACTTTAGTTTTGCATCAATATACTTTTGGTATCAATGCTAAATATTACAAATAATTCCTTAATTTTAGCCAATTTGCTCATAGATTTTTTGTTTACAAGAATCATCTTCCACAAACCTTCAATCTTAATTCATTTGCCCCTTAACTCTCAGTGTGGAACAACCAGCTAGAGAGAAAACCACCCTCAACAAAAACATTCTCATATTCCATAACCACCTTTTAAAACAGGCTTGGCTTTCCTCATAGAATTGTCTCCCTTTCTTATTTTTAGTTACTACATATTAGTTAGAATTTTAATTCTTAGTAATTTTGAACCAGCAGTCTACAGACTAACATCTAATTTCTAGTAATATGAGTACAGTTTTTAAAATATAGAACAATATATATTTACTAACAATAAAACATATATTTAGCTTCTTTATGCCCTATAGAAATAAGATATTTAAGTATATACTCTTTAAACTTATACTTAATAATTGATGTTTTAGTATTTTAACTTATTTGGAAATGACCTGGACATTTATATAACACTTAGTTTAACAGGGCACAACCTTAAGATTTGAAGTTACTGAAAAAAATTGTTCAAACTGTGACCAATTGATTTATAAGTTTTTATCTTATTTATTTACATTCACCTGGGTTTACTGCTTAGAGAAATTCTATGAGACATTGGACAAATAATTAACATTTTACTTCTTAGCGTCTTAGTGACTGAGAGGCTATGATTGTAGCATCTGCTGAACAGCTGTGGAAGAAAAGCCAACCATTTTCTAAGAAAATGTTATATAAGTCTGGCATTTAATAGCATTGTGCCAACTAACCCTAGTACCCTCAAAGCCAAAAAGATTGGCTGGGGGCATAGTGCAAAAAGAACAGAATCTGTGAGAGGCACTTCACTTTCAACCCTTGGGGTCCATGAAGAAGACAGGACTCCTACATTCCTCAAGGTGTCTGAGGAGAGAGCAACTGTCTTTGGGTCCTTTTACTGGTTGCCTGCTCTGTCAAGGGACAAAATTACAACAGTTTAGTTTAATGGTCTTAATAGGCTTTATTAGCCTAACACTTTATTAAATAGTGTTCCCTAAAGTTTCTAGTTTTACTATTATATTTAGAAGGGCCTTTCCCAAGATTTTATTATTCAATTTATTATTATTTTTTTTAATCAGTTAGGTTTATTTTGCTATGCCTCATTGGTGAGATCTTTCAGTATTGTATGAATTTTAATAGCTTTTGCAAATACACACTTATGGAACTATTTGCCATGAAAAAAATTGTCCTGGTTGGCAGTTTGAAATCTTAAAAATATTTATTTTCTTCTTTCCCTCCTAGGGTATAGAAGTGGACCAGTTAGACTTACGAAGAGATATTGCCTACAACTTATCTCTCATTTATCAGAGCAGCGGGAACATTGGAATGGCTCAAAAGCTTTTATATACCTATTGTTCTATATAAAGCATATCAACTGCAGAAGGAGCACTGGACAACTGCTGTGTGTGAACCAATCTCTTTTGTCTCAGGGCTTATTATGAGCTCCAAGATGGGAATACTTGGCATCATCTAGCAGTATTTCATTTTTAACATATGGTTCCTGTAGTACTACCATCACTCCAGTTACCTTAAAAACTGCAGCTTTTGAGTTTGTGTGTAGCTCAGTGGGAGAGTGCTTACCTGGCATTCGTAAGCCTCTGGGTTTAATCCCCAGGACCATAAAACGTTGCAGCTTTTATGTATATATGTGAAAATTATCATTCTTGTAAAACTGTCCCCAGTATTGGAATGGATAGTATTCATTTCTGAGCCAGTTTGGAGTTGAATATATTACTTTACATTTAATCATCTATGCCCTCAGTACTGTATATTATATACTTATGTAAGACAGATGTGGTCTTGTCCTTGTAGCACTTACAGAGTACATTACTGAGATAATTACCACTCTGTACAGTCTTTATTTACTTGAAAGTACAGTTTGCTTTGTTTCTACATACACCATTATTGTCATTTCTTAAAACTGTTACTATATGAGGCAGTGTTTCAAATACATGGAAAAGGAAGTTGCTTATTAAAGTAAGTACAAATTGGGACTCTTAGGTTAGGACAGTTACTTAAATCAGTGTCTAACAGGATTATTTAAAATGATTATGTGGTGAGAAGACAAATAATTGATTTGACTTTTTGTGTTTAACCTTCATATATCTTAGCTTTGTAGACTGGGAAGATGGGCTTAATTCAAAATATACTGCTTTAAGGCAAAGTGCATCATCTATGTGTATGTGTGGCTTCCCCAGAAAAGGGCCATCTTCAGTAACAACAGATATTGTGTCAGTAGGAATGTAGGAAAAACTGGAAAAGTTGTACATATGAAATAAAATATTATCGATGAAAAAAAGATTAAAACCTTTTACTCCAAACATTGTTTATTATTGAATCCAAAGATACTTGCTATATATACTATTGACATAATAATTTTTAGGGGAAAATAAATGCCATAGTAAATGTGCATAAGATTGTAGGCTGCAGTCCAGATGTGGGAAGGAAACATGAGATTTAGAGTCAGAGAAATACAATGAACTTTTCAGGATTGTATAAACTTTCTAGTTGAGAAACTGAATTTGTATTTAATAAGTAAATACATCACACACCCTGTATATAAGTTAAATAAATTCTATTTTTGTAATTCGAGCGTTTCACATGCTTATATTTTTTAATTTCATGCCCCTGGCAAGTAATGGCAGGTAATGGTAAAACTGTGATAGAGAAACAAGTTATAGTTATGTCTTAGAATCCTACCTATAGATCTGAGTATTTGGATTCAGAGTTTTTCTCTTGAATTAAGCTCACAGGGCTGTGAAAGACAAATAGAGACTATGATGTCAAGACAGTTACTTCACTCAGAACCTGGCAAAAATTACTCACTGCTTATGTGGTGGGGAAGACAATTAAAATTTACTTTTTACCATCTTAGCAATTGAGAGGCTATGATCTGCTGAACAGCTATAAAAGAAAATCCAACCATTTTCTAAGAAAATGTTACACAGTTTAGTATTTAAAAATCACAGGTACCATTTGCAGAGGGTTTACTGAGTTCAGTGCTGGATGCTTTGGATATAATATCTGATCTTCTCAGAAGACTACCTGCAAAGTAGGTGTTATTACTGATATTATCTCCACTATGAACGCAGAGGTTGAACACCATGTTCAAGATCACTAGCAAGCAAGTTCTTGCTCAGATCCCTTTAGAGGGACACACTTTTTCCATTTCAAAGTAAAAACATAAAAATTGAGTTATTAATAATTGCTATATTAATAATTACTGTAGAAAATATCTTTGGGGGGTTGGGGTTGTAGCTCAGTGTTAGAGTACTTATCTAGCATGTTTGAGACACCACACAAAAATGAATGAAGGTATTGTGTCCGTTTTTAAAAAATATTTTCACTTTATATAGCAACTAGGGAGACTTAAAAGAATTTGTTGCTGAATTATAGGAAATATTACAAAGTCTAATTAAACCCTCTTAGAGTTGAAATAGTAGCAGTGTGCCTATTGGTTTGACGGTGTAAAATTGACAAATTGTTCACTACTGTGCTGCTCATGGTA
This sequence comes from Marmota monax, assembly GCF_021218885.2. Taxonomy (NCBI): domain Eukaryota; kingdom Metazoa; phylum Chordata; class Mammalia; order Rodentia; family Sciuridae; genus Marmota; species Marmota monax. The sequence continues at coordinate 28,958,098 of NW_026692781.1, read as the reverse complement.
GTTAATACTGTCAATATTACATTAGTTAATACTACAAGAAGCTGTATTGGCTTCCTGACACTGTAACAAATGTCTGAGATAATTAAGAGAGAAATGGCTTACTTTAGCTGACAGTTCTGGAAGGCAGGGGGAAGCATCTCCTCTGGAAGGAGTCCCCACGATCACCTAGGCGATGATCTAGCCCATGTTGGGTGCCAAAATTGTTAGAAATATGGGGGTGCTGTGAGGAATCAAACACATGCTCAGAAGTAGCTCAGCAAGGCAAACTTTACCTCTGCAAAAGGGTGTGCAAGCACACCTTGATGGGCAGTCTGCCTGTTTTATCCCTAATGTAGCATTGACACTTGCTCTGATAGAAGCAGCTTGGGATTACAGTCTATGTGATTGGCTAATTTAAAATTAGGGAGGTCAAAAGGAAGGGTTGTAGTTAAAATGGCTATGCTTGGATATAGGTTGGGAAATTCAAAATAGCCATAATCAGATCTTAGAACCCAGTTAAGACTAAATACTACTCTGAAAATGGATCACTGCATTTATTTTTCACAAGACTGACAGTTTGGGGGTTTAGGTAGGAGTTTAGGGATACCAAGGTGTTAGAGGCAAGGTAGAAGAAAAATGCTGGAGGACAAGACAGGGAGATAAGTCATCACCTCCCATTACCATGATGACTCCTGCACTGAGGACTTACCGCCTGTGGTAACTCTGGCCACAGATTCAGTATATGAAACAACCAAAAATGGGTGTAAAGTGGACAGTATTATAATTAGGTATGCTAAAGTAACCAATGGGGTAAATTGGACAGTGTTCTAATCAGGTACCATTAGGTAAACAATGGGACAGATGGGGTAAGGTCTTTCATCAGGTCTGTATAGGGAAGAGAACTCCTCAGCTCAGCATGTAAGACAAGAATTTCCAGACACTGGGGCCTTGAGCCTCTCCTGCTCAGCCCACTCTGCTCTACCTTATGCAGTACTACTTTCACCTTCACCTTCAATAAATCTGTACGTTGCCTGTTACTTCTGTTTGTCTTGCTCAGTTCTTTGTTCGGGACACCATGGACCAGGACCCCGTCTGGATACCCCAACAATAACGGGTTCCCAGTGAAAGAACCTGTCCTGGCCAGGGAAACCTGCTACTGAACTCCCACTGAGGCAGTCTGTTTGTTGGCACTGCGCTATTAGCATGAATGGACAAGCTCCTGGTCATTAGATGTTTGAGGGAAGACTGAAATGAAAGAGATCCATATAAACAAAGGGAGTAGGGAGGAGCTCAAAGGGTTCTGCACAGAACTAGTGCAGGAAGTAGAAAAATAAAGAAAATACAATTAATTTCTCTAGATAGGAAAATATTATGTATGTGAAATAAGACAGGGATACACTAAAAAAGAATGAATGCAAAGAATGAGAGCTTTATGAGATTAAAAATGTAACTGTCAAAATTAATTCAATGAAGAGATGGAATTTAAGATAGAATTTAAAAAGACAAAAATGGAAAATTAAAGACAGGAGAAATTTTCAGAGAAACACCTAAGCTTACCCAACATTTAAATTATAATTTATTTGTGACAGTTACTGTATCTTATATTTAAGATATTTTTAAGATGTCTGATTATTACTTGATTATGTATAATCCCAGTAGGACAAACTCCTGTAAGGATTTTTTTATATGCAGTAGATGGCAGTACATTTCCATAAATTAAAAATTTTACAATTTCATTGTCTTAATATATTGTATCAACTTTTAATATTTTCCTTGAAAAATTATGCTGAACTTTTTAGTTAGTATATAAAAAAATTCCAGCATTCTCCTTCCACATCTAAGCAAAAACTTTCTGCCCCTTTGCACTGTCCCTCATCACCACAGAAAGAAACCAGAGCCCTATCGCATGTTTCTTACTGTCCATTTTTCTGCCTTAACTAAAAAAAAATGGCAGATATCAAGGTAGTAATATCACATATGAAAAGTCTAACCATGACCCTGAAGATCATACCCCAAATTTATACTGTTTGCAGATTCAAGGTAAGCAAGCTAATATGAGCATTACAGTACCACCTTGGTGTTTTAGTACTAAAAGATAGTCACATATTTATGTCCAGAGAAGGGAGTTGGTGGAAGTGTACAGAGGAAAGGGAAGGCTAATCAACACACCTCTGGCTCCAGGATTGGCAGTTGTACATAAGAGGATCCCTGCAAGTCAACCAGATTATGGCTAATTCTAGGCATGTCAGTTTTACTTCCTCTTTCTAAAGCTGGTCACTATTGTAGTTTACAAGGGGCCTGGATGCAGCAAAATGTGTTTCTTTATTTAAACATAACCTCAGAAAATGAAAGTATCAGTTACACTGATAACACACTTCACGAACTTGGTTCTGTCTTGTTTGTGCGAAGGTGCTTGGTTAAATCTGTGCTGTGTGTGAGACATGATAACTGCATTTCTCCTTTTCAGGTGCTTCGGCTTATCTGACCAAAGGAGAAAGGAAGTGAATCTAGCCACTAGAGGGTGCATGATATTCACAGAACTTCCCAAGGCCTTGAAGGCCTTGGGCCATACACAAGGAGTGATCATCAGGCTTCCTAGGGCCACCTGTGCCCTTCATCTCAATGGGATGTACAAGTGTTGCATCTGTATGCCACAACATGAAAAAGTTTGGAAAGCATTACCTTCAAGTTGCTCTGAATAAGTAGAGGACAATTCGCATGGACTCTGCATTTCCAGGTTATCAGGCTTAAAAAAATTCTGATGATTTTGGCAGTGTTAAATGCCAGTAGAGATTTTTCCCCTCTTTTTAATCTCTTTTCTCTTCCATCCCCTCTTTTTCTAGAGGAAGCTTCTGTAAGCTTGAGAAAAAAAAGAGACACGGTGACATGTTAACATGTTGAAGCCCTGTAACAATATAAAGGTCTGTTTGTGTCTTTCAAATGATTCATGTGAAGAGGCCTAAAGTTTTCCTCTAAAAATGATAAAACTTTTAGGAACATAAGTTAGCCTTTCCAGGGGAGAAAGGAAAGAATCGGGCATGTTTCCTGTGTATATAGTCAGAATTAGGAAATCACAGGACACACATTTTAATACATATTGCCAAGTTGCCCTCCCAAAGGGCTGTATCAATATGGGGATACTTCTTTCCTATTCCTGCTTCAACTTGGTATTTTTTCCCCAAATGATAGGTGAAAATGGTGGTTTCATTTGCATCCTGGGGTAAGGTTGAAATCTATCTTGAAAACCTTTGAATTTTTCTTCTCTGTATTGCTTTTGATATATTCTTTGCCTACATGTTAAAAATTATATCTCTTACTGGATTGTAGGCAATCTTTATTATAAATATTAAGCCCAATCATTAGCCCCTTTTACTTTATTTATGGTGTCTTTTTGTCAAACTCAAATTTTAAATCGTTATAAGCAAAATTAGCAATCCTTTTTTTTTGTCTTTTTTTTTTTTCACTAAGGCCAACATGAAACTTCTAAACAAAGTTGAATTGCGGGGCTGGGGCTGTGGCTCAGTGGTAGAGCACTTGTCTAGCATGTGTGAGGCACTGGGTTCAATCCCTAACACCACATAAAACTAAATAAACAAAATAAAGGTATTATGTCCCTCTTTTCAACTAAAAATATTTTTTTAAAAAACATGAAGTGTGTTTGAGAAAGTAAGGAAGACCCTGGAAAATCAAATGGAGTTCTGGGGAAGGTCCCATTAAGAAAGCAAACCCACCCCCAACTATATCTGGATAGAAAATAGGGAACAAATAAAACCATTGAAGTGGCCTCTGCAGAATGCTACTAGGTTGTATAAACAGAGAGCAGGTGCGAGAAAGGAAGAGGCAGCTGATAGAAACATGGCTAGACATTTCAGAAACTGAAAGGCAGAGGTGGATTTTGAAGGACTTACAAGGTCCTCCTCTCCTTTGAGATGTTGAAAGGATGAAAGAGCATGTCTGGTCTGGACTGATGAAGTGCTTTAGAGCAAATTTCTGTCTTTGCCTTACACAAAAATGGTCCTATTCTCATCATGAAGCCAGAAGTCCCTTCGCTTTGTCTCTGCAAGGAGGAGTTAAGAACTTATTTATTGTATGTTTATGAAAGTGTAGACAGTGACAAATCAAATAAGTCAGGCAGCTCCAGAGGCAAAAGAAACTCTACAGATACTTTTTACACATCCAGAGGTGGTGATCTCATTTATGTGTATAATCCATCTGAATAAAAGACCTGTACTGTGAGGTGGGATGAGACAGAAATCTGCTTGTTTCTCTAAAGGCTAACTCACTAGTCTGTTGTTTTAATGAACTTTGCTTAATATTCTTTACCATTGTTTGGCAATGCTTGGTCGGCAGTAGGCTCCAGTCAGCAGGACACTTGTACAACCAATAGGCCACACCTGGCATCAGCTTCACTTCATTCTGCAGAACGACAGAGGGTAGAAATCACAGAACATCAGCAGAGGAGCATGTGATGGGGCATCAGCAAGGGCACCAGTCCAGGAGCTAGTCTCAGGCCCAAATGACAGTGCAATATAAAGGAAAAAGAACACCAGAGGAACTAATATTGCCTCTAAGAATCCATGTACATTGCATTGCATCCAGGGTCCTGTAAGGGAGAATGCAATGAGTTAAAAGAATTACACTATACAGGGTAGCTCAACTACCCTGTATAGCACAACTGCCTACTTCTAATCCTCCCTATCCATTGCAGTTCACTGCCTAGGGGTCAGTAAACATTGCTTTACTATAGGCAATGTTGCCAGGCAACATAGCTGCCCATCTGGGTAGTAGAGGAAAGCTGCTTAGCTCATGAAGCCAAGAAGCTGAGAGAGCTCTGCTTAGCAAGGAGAAAATATAAACCCCAAAGACACTCCCCCAGTGACCTACTTCCTCTAGTTACACCCTACCTGCCTACTTACCATCCAGTACAGCAGTCTTCTCAAATTATTAATTCATCAAATGAAGAATCTACTGATTAGGTCACAGTTCTTATAATCCAAACGTAATATAACCTCTGAACATTCCTGCATTTTTTCACAAATGAGTTTTTTTGGGGGACACCTTATATCTAAACCATAACACCATATATGTGTGTATATACATATTTGATCATGTTAAGAATATCTTTCAGTGGGTGTCAAATTTTATCAAAGGCATATATGACTTTAGCATATATGGAGATAATTACATGACTTTCATCTTAGATTTTTAATAGTTTTTCCCTTTAAATTTTTAATATGGTATGTATTAAAAAATACCCTAATATGAAACCAACCTTAAATTCACAGAATAAATTTCAGTTTGGCCAAAGTATTATTTTAATGTGATGGTAGATTCTGTTAATATTTTAGTATTTTTGATTTGATATGCATGAGTGATACTGGTCTGGAGTTTTACTTATACAGTAATCCCTCTTATCCTTAGTAGATGTGTTACATGACACCTAGTGGGTTTCTGAAACTGCAGATAGAGTATGTGTTTTCTTATACATACATGCCTATGATAAAGTTTACACTGTCATAAAATTGTCAGCAACATTACTCTTGCACTTTGGGGCCATTGTTAAGTAAAATACAGGTTACTTGAACAAAAGCATTGCAATACTACAACAGTTGAGTTGATTAAAAAATGTTTAGTGCAGGCTAGGGCTGTGGTTCAGTGGCAGAGCGCTTGCCTCACACATGCCAGGCAATGGGTTCGATCCTCAGCACCACATAAAAATAAATAAACAAAATAAAGATATTGTGTCCATGTTATAACTGAAAAAAAAAAAATGTTTAGTGCTGTGAACTGATCACACCAGAACAGGAGGACAGGGCAAGTTTCTCACTTGCTTCCCTACCTGCCAAGATAACTGTCATGAGACAGTTTCATGTCCACTCCCAGATTGATATGAACCTTTGGCACAGGTGCAGATCCTAAAGCTGCTTAACTACAGCAAGATACTAGCTTGTCTGAAACATGGTATGCTATCATCTGTGTTGTAGCCATCTGGCCACTTTTGTTTCAATGTCATCTTGCCTAAGGGACAGAAGAGAGCTAATACCTTTGATTACTTTTTCTTTCACTGACTATGTAAGTAATAAACTGCCTGAATCTAATGAGGGCATGATGATAAATGGATATGTCAGACTTATCTAGTTTTGTGATTGACAGTTGTTTTGTTCTTTGTTGTGTATTTACAAGTGTCATATCTTCATTGTGAATTGTAGCTTTTAACATTTAAACATGACAAAGCAGGATATTTTATTTGGGTTTGAATTCTGTCCTTTGGACCAAATCAGGCCCATAACCTGTTTCTGTATGACTTATGAACAAATCATTTTTCTTTCACAATTAAAGGGTTGTAAAAATACATGTCATGAACCATATGTACCATACATGTATATACATGGTAGTTACATACATGTATGGTACATGTCATGAACCATACAAAGCCTCTCAAAGACTGTAATATTTACTATCTGCTCTTCACAAAAAGAGTTTACTGATCTCTTACTAGTGCATTCCTCAAGATAGGCGCTGAATTCCCTAAGTTTTTATGTTTAAAACTGATTTTCTATAATTTTAATATGTGAAGGACACCTTTGCTGGATAGAAAGGTTCACACACATTGAGTTTCAAAAAACAAAAAATGCTACTTGTGTTGATTTTATATTGCTGCTACCACGAACTTGGTGGCTTAAACAAAATGTAAACCTATCTCCCAGATTCTATGGGTCAGGAATCTAGGCACAATGAGGTTTGAGTCTGTTCTTCTATAAGGCTGAAATCAAGGTGTTAGCAAAGCTATGTTCCTTACTGGAAGCTCTGAGGTAGAATTTACAGGCAAACTCTTTTTGTTGGCTTCCAGCTGGGGCCACTCTCAGCTCCCAGAGGTGGCTTGCATATGTGGCTTCCTCCTCTTCAAGCCAGCAAGGGCACATGAAATCCTTCATGTACTTCAAATCAGTCCCAGCATGATGCAAACCTCTACACAAAAGAGCAAGAAATCTTAGGGCCTATGTTATAATTCTGCCAACTGTACTGCCGCTGTCATCTTGCTTAGTATGTTGTTTTTTACATGTCAAATGCCAGTCTATTTTGCATTCAGTTATTTGCCCCTTTTGCCTCTAGAACCTGAAAATAATTTGTCTTTGAAATAGAACAGTTTCATTAGGATGTCTCAGTTGATCACTCAGTTTCTCCCAGGTTCCCAGTCAGCCCAGACTGTTTCCTCCATTTTCGAAAGTGTTCTTGAATTATACTTTCAAATACCCGTTCTATTTTGATTTTCTTTTTCAGAGGCTCCAATAACAAATATTATTCAGTTTTACCCATCTTCTATTTTATTACTTCTCTGACCTTTTTTACTTCATTTATATCATTTTTATTTTCTTAATTGTTTTCCTGCCTTTTTCAATGACGCTTATTTTCATTTGACTCTACTTTCCCTTTATTTTGCAGTACTTGGGATTGAACACAGGCCTCTCACATGCTAGGCAAGCACTCTTATCACTGAGCTACATCTCAGCTTTTTTTTTTTTTTTTTTGTTAGCTCATTAAGCTACCTAGGCTGGCCTCATACATGGGGTCCTTCTGCCCCAGCCTCCAGAGTAGCTGAGATTATAGGTGTGCACCACCATGCTTGACTTCTGTCCTATTTTTGAATTTTTATTTTTTTAATATTTATTTTTTAGCTACAGGCAGGCATGATATCATTATTTTTATGTGGTGCTAAGGATTGAACCCAGTGCCTCATGCACGCTAGGCGAGCACTCTACCACCGAGCCATGGCCCCAGCCCTGGATTTCTATTTCACAGTGGTTTTTCATATCCTCAAAACTTTCAATGTGTTTGGTTAGAATATTCACTTTTGGTTTCTTTTCCTTCATGACTGTTTACTAGGGGAGATGTTTTTAAGTTGATGGGGAATTTCTAGATTTTCTGTAAATCTATAAGGATTTAATTCTCCTCTTGCTCACATTTATGGTATGGGGTTGTTTTGCAATATTTCTAGTTTATCCTGTCTTCTTCTGTCAATCTAGCAAAGTTGAGGTAACTTTTCCAGGGTGTTTGTATTTTGGTGGTTGGAGAGCTCTACTAGCTCAGAGGTCAGTAAACTTTTTCTGTAAAGGGCAGACAGTAAATATTACAGCCTTTGGTGGTTTCAGATTCCACCTTAAACTCCTTTCACTATTTCTCCCAATAATGCCAAGCTGAAGACCAAGCCTTCTGGGGACATTCCAGATCCAACTGAGACTTTCTATTTTATTCTTCTTTTTTCTTACTATGTCCTAAAATTCCCACCCCTTCTCTTTAACAATCCAATTGCTAAAAGAATTTCCCCCTTTCTTTTTTGCCTTCAAAGCTTTATTTCAAGCTTTGAATTTTGAAGAGGGACTCTTTAAATCATACCTGCACCTTTAAATCATGAGTGCTTTGAAGCTCCTTCCCTTGAATTTCATGCTTTGTCTGGACAATTTTTTTTTTTTAAGTATCTCCGGTCTTAGTGTATACTTCATTTTCACAGTGGTGGTTTCAGATCCACTTTAAACCCCTCACTACCTTCTTCTATCACCTCTGCAGCTTTTATTGGTTAGCCTTTGTTTCCTACAAAGCCTTGTGGTGAAGTCAAGGTGGGGAAGAAGTATGAGAGTATATATATAGTTTGTGATTTTTCTTTTTAATTAGTTATTTTGAAGTTTTGGCATTATCTGCCTTTAAGTTATGCTGAGTGTGTGGTTTCATGCAGAATTGTTTCCCTCATTTCAAATTGCATGTAAAGAAAATATTGGGAGGTAGGTAGTAGCTATGTATCTCCATTGTCTTCCGCTACCTAGGTTATTAAATAATCTATTTTTAAAAGAACTGAGCCAGGTACAGTGGCACATCCCTGTAATTCCAGCAATTCAGAAGACTGAGGCATGAAGATCACAAGTTTGAGGCCAGTCTTGGCAAGTTCAAGGACAGCCTGATCTACTTAGTGAGACCTTCTTTCAAAATAAAAAATAAAAAGGGCTAGGAATGCAGCTCAGTGGCAAAGTGCTCCTGGGTTCAATCCCTAGAATCTCAAAAAAACAAAAACAAAAACAAAACCTGAAAGCTTGTGCCCTCTTAAGTAAATATGCTAGAGAGGGCTGGGATCGTGGCTTAATGGCAGAATGCTTGCCTCACACGTATGAGACACTGGGTTCGATCATTAGCACCACATAAAAATAAATAAAAAAAAAGGTATTGTGTCCATCTACAACTAAAAAATATTTTAAAAAATTCTAGAGAAACAGAAACTAATGCTGGCAGCGGCATTTGTGGAGTTTGGTCATGACCACCTTTGTTTCTTTTCTCTATTTTTAATATTATCACTTTTGTGATCCATATCTGTGGAAATGGTTTTTGTTTTGGGGAGGTCTACTTCCACTTCCCCTTTCTTTAGGGATTTTCTTTGGGGAACCCCTCAATTTCAGGAATGGGTATATGATGCAGACCCAGCTGGTAAGTACATATGTATCTTTCAAGTCATTGTGTTTGGCTGAAAGTGGGCATGTAATCAGTCCAATGAGACTCAATCTTGGATTTATGCTAAAAAAACAGAAAAAGCTCTATTTCTGCTGGGGTTAGTAAGTAGACAATATTCCAGTCTTTTCTAGTCTGCTATACATTATATGTTGTTTTTGACCATTTATAATATTAGCAAATGGTCTTCCCAATCTCTATTGTCCAAAGTCCAAGGCAGATAATATATGATCATACAATGCAGTGCCAATGTAAGGCCATCTTGCTCAATGAAAATAGACTGGTCACCAGATAAAAGCCAGAATAAATAAATGCTCTTGAGAAGAGAGATGCCAAATATTATCAGTCAAATTTCTTAACAATTTTGACCTTCTTTCCTCTCTTTTAATGGGTTCAAATCTAAATTAGAAAATTTAATGAGGAGAAATTGAAATATGAAACTATTTCAGAAAACATGTAATGTGTGGCTATATATTTTTAGAAAGCCTTAGAAAATAAATGAGCTTGAAATCAATATAACCTATGACTGACCCCTGAGATAAAAAGTGACCAAAAAAAAACTTCTGTTATGAACTGAAGCTTGGGGTTGGGGATGAAGCTTCTAAGGCCCTGGGTTCAATTCCCAGTATTAAAAGAAAACAAATAACAACCCTGAAAGCCTGTAGATAAAGAAATCAGGAAATATTTGAAGCACAAGAGTCAGGGTAATTGAAAGAATACTTTTCTAGTATTGGCTAAGATACTCATCCAAAATCTGTCCAATGATGCCACCCCAAGGGAGTTGTTAGATTACAATTTCCTATCCTCCCTCTAAACTCCCATGTGGAACCAAACAGCATTCTTGTTGCCATCAACGTTATCCATAATTAATTAATCCCACTGCTATGGAATATCACATTCTTCAGAGCAAAATTTAAAGTTGTCTAAAAGGCAAATTGACCCATATGATGAGATGGAGATTTTGTCTTGTAACTGTTTTATGATAGATGAAGAAAGAAGATAATAAAGATGAACTTTAGAATGCACAGTCATAATAGAAGTTTGAGGGGAAATGAACATTATTTGCTTTGGTTTACCAGAAGCAATAAAAATGAGTATTCATAATAAACTTAAGTCTACATTAGTCAGTTTTTCGTTGTTATGATAAAATACCTGAGATAATCAACTTAAAAAGAGGAAAGGTTCATTTAAACTTACAATTTCAGGTTTCAGTCCATGGTCACTTGGTTCCATTGTTTATGGACCTATGGAACACAGGACATCATAGCAGGGAGCACATAGTAGAAAAGCTGTTCATATCAAGGAGGCTGGGAAGCAAGGGTGTGGGAGAGGGTTCCAATATCTCCTTCAAGGGAATGCTCCAGTGACCTAAGTTCCTTCCACTAGGCTATGCCTCTTAAAGGTTCTACCTCTCCTAATAATGCCAAGGTGAGGACCAAGCCTTCTGGGGACATTCTACACTCAAACTATAGTGAAGTCCTTTTCTAAGTCCCAAACCGTAGCTGATACTTAAAAAAAAAAAAAAAAAAGCAGCAGCAAATACAATGTTTATTATTCTCTGACTAAAGTGTAGTTGATACTTTGGGATCACTATTGGAACAATACTCCTTCACTTTCTGTGACACTTATATATTTCAGAGGTAGGATCTAGTTTCAGATAATATACCCTACAGCCCTTACATGTTATGATATTATAAAATAATATGATATTATAGGTGATATGATATTATAAAATCTATCCTACTCTCAGTAAATAATGAGGAAATTACCTGAGAAAAGCTGTGGTATCCAGAATCCCCCAAAGAGAGTTCAAAGATTAAGCCTGTGAGCAAAGTCAATTAGATTTCTTCATTGATTCTCCCTAGATTTAAAAACATTTTTTGTTTTAATTAGTTATACATGACAGTAGACTGCATTTATGTACTGTGATGTATCATATATAGATGGAATAATTTCTAATTTTTCTAGGTGTACATGTTTTCGAATCACATTGGTCATGCAGTCACATATATAAAGCAATAATATCTATTTCATTCTATCCTTTCTATCCCCACATTCCCTTCTCTCCCTCCCTTCACTTCCCTCTACCTAATCTAGTGCCCACCCACTCCCCATTGTAAATTAGCATCCACATATTAGAGGAAACATTTGGCCTTAAGTTTTGTGAGAATGGCTTATTTCACTTAGCACGATATTCTCTAACTCCATATCTATTTACTGGCAAATGGCATAATTTCATTCTTCTTTAAAGCTGAGAAATATACCATTAAATATATATACCACATTTTCTTTATCCATTCATCTGTTGAAGGACACCCAGGTTGGTTACATAGTTTAGTTATTGTGAATTGAACTGCTATAAACATTGACATGGCTGCATCACTATAGTATGCTGTGGGTATAAACCCAGGAGTGGGATACCTGGGTTTAAATGGTGGTTCCATTCCAAGTTTTCTGAGGAATCTTCATACTGCTTTCCAGAGTGATTGTACCAATTTGCCATCCTACCAGCAATGTATGAGTGTACCTTTTTCAACACATCCTCACCAACATTTATTGTTACTTGTATTCTTGTTGATTGCCATTCTGACTGGAGTGAGATGAACTCTTAGTGTAATTTTGATTTGCATTTCTCTAATTGCTAGAGATGTTGAACACTTTTTCATATATTTGATGATTGATGGTATTTCTTCTTCTGTGAAGTGTCCCTTCAAGTCCTTGGCCCTTTATTGATTGGGTTATTTGTTTTTTTTTTTTTTTGGTGTTAAGTTTTTGAGTTCTTTATATATCCTAGAGATTAATGCTTTATTGGAGGTGCCCACGTAAATACAGTTATTTCATACTAGACAAAGGTGACAAAATCATTCACTGGAGAAAAGATAGCCTATTCAACAAATGGTGCTGGCAAAACTGGAAATCTATATGTAGCAAAATGAAATTAAACCTGTCTCTTATCCTGCACAAAAATCAACTCAAAGTGCATCAAAGACTTAGGCATTAGAACAGAGACCCCAATCTTCACCATGTCAGCCTAGGATCTGACTTCCTTAACAAGATCCCTGAAGCACAAGAAGTAAAATCAAGAATCAATAAATTGGATGAATTAAAATTAAAAAGCTTCTTCTCAGCAAAGGAAACAATCAATAATGTGGGGAGAGAGCCTACATATTGGGAGAAAACCATGTGGTCATGCATCTTCCTAGATTTTTATAAATCTCTTTTTGTACAAACATGAATGAATGAACTGATGAAGAATTATAGATGGGGTTTTCTGCATTTTTCTTTAAAGTGTTGATTCTTTTCTATGTTTGGTTTTCCAGATGAAAGGAAATGATTTTCATTTTTTTAAAGCTACCTACTTGCTCTAGGGATGTTAACAAAATGGCACACATAGAACTACTTTTTTACCCTTAACTTACAGCCATGGCTTAGTTTGTATCTAATCATCAGTATTCTCAGAAATTAGTCAAAACACCTATAGAATTACCTTTAAATCTTATGTTACTGTGTGTGGCAAATCTATGTTGTGAAAGGAAACTACTAGTTAATTACATAATTATGAATTGTCATCATTCTCATATTACCATCTACTAGTATACTAACTTTTTGAACATATACAGTTATAATTTTTTAACATCCTTGTCTGCCAATTCTAATATCTGTTGGTTCTGGGTCAATTCCGATTGACATCTCATTAGGAGTCATATTTTCCTGTTTCTTTGCATGCCTGATAATTATGGATGAATTCCAGGCACTCTGATTTTACCTTATTGGGTACCATATATTTTTGTATTCCTACAAATATTCTTAAAGCTTTATTCTGGGAACACAGTCATTTGGAAACAGATCATTGGGTCTTACTTTTAAGATTCGTTAGGTAGGACTATAGTGGTAATCACATTAGGTCTAAATAGTCTCTACTAAGGAGATAAGATGGATCCTTTTGTATACTCTACTGAATGCCCAGAAAATCATGAGGTTTCTAATTCTGGCTAGTGGGAACTGGCACTACTTTTATGTGCCAGGTACTGTTACCTCTACCTCTTTTGGAAGATTCTTTCTCCAGCTTTGGGTAGTTTTCCCACATGCATATGATAACCAGTACTCAGCCCCTATAGATGTCTGAAATATTCCTTCTGTGCAATTTTCTGCTTTCTGGTACTCTGTACTAGAATCTCAGCTGTCTTTGACTTTGGACTCTCAGCTATAGCTCTTTAGCTCAAGGGACCTGCTAGGCTCCACCTTAACTTCTCCTTGATGTGCCGCCAGGGCAATTGTAGTATTCACCTTATTTATTCACCTACTCTCAGGGATCACTCTGCGTAGGGTACTCTAACTAAAGTCCTTATTCAAAGACAGTTTATAGGACATCAACAACAAAATAAAAATATCTATGGAGAGGTTCCAGAAATCTGTCTTAAACCCACTAAATCTTTCCCACTGCCAAATTTTAGGAGATCCTTGAGGATAAGATCTAGTAAAACCGGGCTGGGGTTGGGCTCACTGGCAGAGTACTTGCCCAGCATGTGTGAGACACAGGGTTCAAATCTCAGCAGTGCATAAAATAAAGGTCCATCAACAACTAAATAAAATAAAATAAAAAATATTCCTATTTAAAAAAAAGATCTAGTAAAACTAGATTAAAACTAGTTAAACTTCAAATAGATACTTACTTAAAATCTTTATTGCTTCATTCTAAGTGTTACAAATACATATTAATAATGGCATTTGTTTTCTCTGGATGGACAGAGCATTTGTCTGTCAAGAAGCTGAAGCACTAACAATGGAGAAAAAATGTTTGGATTTTGTGCTTCCTGCCAAAGATGCTCTATCTAATGATATAGGGAGGAACACATTAAGTTAGAACTGTTATTCATGATTTGGATTATCTAAACTTTGCCCTTTAATTGGGATCCCCCATTGTCCACATTACTCTCAATCCTCTAGAAAAACAGAAAAGGTCATAATAGAATTAGAAAGTTATATGTACTAGAGAACTCAAAGTTCTCCAAAAAACTTCCAGAAGCAGATGATCTATAGCATGTGACTGCTAACCTAAGATCCTTAGAACAAGCAGGTGCCTGAGACGGTCGGAACAGGATTCTTTTGTCCTATTCTCTTACATATCCTCATCATACTCTCTTTCACATATTCTTCTGGTCATATTATTTTACTCTGCTCTTTAGTGATTTAGGGTTATATAGTTCTGAGATTTAGTTTTCATGTCTCCCTTACTAATAACAACTATAAGTTTCACTAGTAATGATCATCAATCTACTATAATTTCTTTCTCCCAAGCTATTAATAGCCAATCTAAAAAAAAAATTAAACAAAAGGATGTTACAATAAGTTTATCAATAATGATACTGTTTGATGACAATAAATGAGGAAAAATGTCCTTGTTCTGGATGAGGATATATATATTATTGGCATATATATATGACCATCATGACAATAATCATAGCAATGTGTTTACAATCCATTTACAGTGATCATCTCTCTTGTGTGGTAAATGGGATCTTTTTTCCTTTATGAAATTCAGGATCAAGGCTTTCAGTATCAATAGCCAGGACCAAGGCTAATTTTTCTATTGGACTTTTGGCTAGACTGTTTCAAGACCATTTCTCCCCAATAGCCTCAACTGATTCTATCTCCTTAAGATATATAAAAGATAAGATAAAGAATCCAAAGAAACAGATCTCTTTTTGAGTAATGAATCCTTTGGATGTTAATAGGAATTCAACAACTTAAGGAGATCATCAAAAATATGTTCAATCATTATGGCTGACCCAGTAAACAACAGAACCCACGCCCTGGAGATGTAGCAAATAAGTTAAAAGCCCTTCAATAAATGTCTCAGTTAATTTTTGCTTGCTTTAAACAAAATACCTGAGAATATAAATTTATAAAAACCAGAAATTTATTTCTCACAGTTTTGCAGCCTTGGAAGTCCAAAAACATGGTGTTGGCAGGTTAGGCATCTGGTAAGAATCCTATTCCCTGCTTCCAAGATGGTGCCTTGTTGCTGATGTCCTCTGTAAGGGCTCAATGCTCTGTCATTATATGGGGGAAGGTAGAAAGGCAAAAAAGAACTATGCTAATTACCTCCAGCCTTTTCATGAGGGTTATGCCCTCATTACTTAACCATTTTCCCAAAGGCCCCATCTCTTAATACCACCCCAATGAGGATTAAATTGCAACATGAATTCTGGAGGGGACACATTCACACCATAGCATCAAAGTAATTATAAATAATTAAATAGTCACAATTTTTTTTCTAACCAGAGAGGTTAGAAAATAGTTGTTTAATGTTTGTTGTTCAGTCTGAAATGCTTCTATGGAGCTGCTGTCCTGGGATATGAAGACCAAAAGGGAGAACAAAGAATAAAATGTTCCCACCTTCTGGGAAGAGATTGATTGTTTGAAAGCCATGGTAACAAGCAGTTATCAACACCAATTTTAAACTTGTCCATTAGATCAGTGACAACTTGCTCTAGTGTATATGCTTTTACATGGCTGAACAATGCAGTCTCTCACTTCTGAAAGTCAGACAAACATGGCTCTGAATGCCCATTCAATGAACAATAGTATCACCTAACCAAGTATACATCTATAGATAGTAGAACCTACCCAAGCTTCTGAAAGTCTTCAAATCCTTGAATTCCATGTTCCTCCCAATCCTGTATGAGATAAACAGTGTGCTCTGCTCTGGGAGGAAATAGGCCTGAATAACATAGTTCTCTCTTTTACTATACAGTAAACAGTACATTAAGTTTTACCCTTTTGTTTCAGGTAGTGAGTGGTGGGCTCTTCAACCTTTGACAGTCTTACATTTGATATTTCCATCAAATATATAATTGTATTATATAACAAACTAATTTCCACCAAATTACATAATCATAAACTTCATTTAGGTCTTCATATCAGCAGCTACCATTACTTAAATATTAAAATAGGCATTATACCAACTCATTATATACCTTAGGTCTGCATCACCTAATCCAGCACTCAATATCTGACAAAGTTCAACTTATTAATTAATATTGTAAGGGAAATCTACATTGATCAGGCAGTTTCCTTAAATGGAGCATACTGACATGCTTTTTAAAAAGCTTTCTTTTAATGATCTAGGAAGTTGTAAATATAAACTTTGAGATATGTTATTTAAGAACATAGGTATTAGTCTTATTAAAGACAACACTGGTGATTACTCAGTATAGAAATGTACATGTTTATAAAGCAATGGAAGAGTTTTTACCATTTTCCAGGTGACTTTTTCCAGGAATGATCTACTGGATATGAGACTAGTACTGACTCAAAGTATTATATCATTTAACACCTCACTAAATACTTTTTGATAGAATGTAATAAGAAATAGCCAAATATCATGCAATGGCATTTCCTATTATACAATAAACTAAATTTATTGGGTGGAAAATAGGGAAAGGGACAAAGATAGGGTGGTTCTGTAGTGATTATAAAGGTTTGTAAAACATTAACTAAGGTCCAAAATCTTCAGCCCACATCAAAGACTTCACATTCTTATGACTGTACAAACAGGCCAGCCCTAGTTGTGTGGCTTGCAGAATCATGGAGGTGTAGCTGCACATGAAGAAGTTCCTTTGTCAAGGACATCACTTCCTCTCTACCTCAGAATGATACTTCTTGGGCATGAATCCAAGATTCTGTTTAGCCTCCCATCGATGCAGAGCAGACTGATTAGAAAAATCATGTCTTGTATCTTGATCCTGTTGAAAAGAAAGTACATTTGTCTGTTCTGAGTACAGTGCTTAGCACCTAATGGCCTCTGTGAATGTCACTTAATTCATCTGGTAAGGTGGTCCTAACCTAGACATTAGAAATAAGGTATAACTTATTTTTTTAAATACTTATTTTTTAGTTTTAGGTGGATACAATATCTTCCTTACATTTATGTGGTGCTAAGGATCAAACCCAGTGCCTCATGCATGGTAGGTGAGCACTCTACCGTTGAGTCACAATCCTAGCCCCTAACTTATTTTTATTATCATTGTAGTTATATATAATATTGGGGTTCATTTTTATATAATTATAAAACATAGAATATAATTTATTCCACATCAGTCCCCAGTACATCCCCTGTCTGCCTCCCTCCTCCCTCTCCCTGTTCCCTTTCCTCTACTCTACTAGGCTTTCTTCTATTTATTTATAGTTTGTTTTAAATTAGTACATTATAGATACACATAAAGGTGAAATTCACTATGGTATATTCATACAGGAGAGTTTGGTCAGACTTATTCCACCATTCCTCTCTTTGGAGAAAAAAATCAGTTCGTTGGTTTATTAGAAGTAGTTTAAAGAAATCTAAAGATTAATAAAAGAGTAGCTAGATGATATAAGACTTCTGTAATTTGAAGTTTGAGAAGGTATAAACTTGAAATTGTTTAAGGCATCTTAACCTTACCTCTTCTAGCCATATGTCTTCCCGGGGAAGCCTCTGCAACCGATTTTTTGTCAATTCAAGTTGCAGGCCATCAAACTTGCACTGAAACCAGCGGTGAGCTTCTTGCAGGTTAGCTGTTATCTGAATACAGGTTTTTTTTTTTTTTTTCTATTAGTTTTACAGACTTTTACCTAGATAAAGACCTAAGTTCTGACTGCAAGGTCCTTGTAAACTATTCATACATACAATACGTTTAACAACCGATTAAATAAGAGTAATTTCTAAATGAGGGTTAAAGGAATGCATACAGGCTCACTGCTCTTCATGCACTTGTTAATGTTTCCAGGACATCCCTCACCTGAATCTGGATTTCCCTCACCTAGCAAGGTATCTGACACAGAGTAAGTCCTCAAGAAGTATGCACTGCTGTCTACCTATCGCAGATTAGTTAGGTCAGTATAGGGGGCACACTATAGGAAGCTAAGAAAACTGAACTCAGTGTTATTTAACTTTTAGAAACTACAAAGCTAAGATGTCTTCCAGGTCCGTTTGTGCATCTTGATAACAACTATAATTCCACTTTTCCCAAACCAAACTTCTCTTTCTCTAGCATCTACCAGGAATGGAAGAAAAGGTACTTGAAATAGCTTTGTATAAGACATCTATTGTATGATGAATGAGAAGGAGCTAACACTCAGAGATATCTACTAGAATAAAATAATTATTGTGTGGATGTGGTAACTGATAGGGAAGTTGCCTAAGTGCACTAGTCAGTGTCATAGTTGGCACTCAAACTCGGGTCTCTCAGAGTACATACTATTCCTAATATACCATTCTACAAATCATGTTGTATTCAGTGGCTACAAGAGGAACAATGATAAAATGACAGCAGTGATACTTTAAAAATGTCTGTTTTCTAAATCTAGAAAATAAAGGGTGGTTGTGGGAGAACTATAACCTCAAAGAGCCTTCCTAGATCTAAAAATGTATGATTTAAAACACTTTCAAATAGGCCAATTTAAGTTTATTTTTAATTTGTTCTTTTTAGTTATATGTGACAATAGAATTTATTTTTATATAGTTACACAAGCATAGAATAATATCTTATTCTAAATAGGATGTATACAATGTTCAGATTCACTGTGGTGTATTTACATATGAACATAGGAAAGTTATGTCAGATTCATTTCACTGTCTTCTCTATTCCTATCTACCCTCCTTCTCTTCATTCCCCTTTATCTAATCCAATGAACTTCATTCATTCTTTCCCTACCCACCCACCATATTGTGGTTAGCACCCATATATAACAGAGACCATTCAATCTTTGATTTTTTGAGATTGTCTTATTTCATTTAGCATGATAGTATCCAGATTCATCCATTTACTGGCAAATGCAATAATTTAATTCTTCTTTATGGCTGAGTAATATTCTATTGTATATACACTATAATTTCTTTATCCATTCATCTGTTGATGGGCATCTAGGTTGGTTCCATAGCACAGCTATTGTAAATTGAGCTGCTACAAATGTTGATATGGCTGTGTCACTATAGTATGCTGATTTTAACTCCTTTGTATTTATACTAAGGAGTGAGATAACTGGGTCAAATGGTGGTTCCATTCAAAGTTGAGGAATCTCCATACTGCTTTCCAGAGTGGTTGTACTAATTTACAGACTCGCCAACAATTTATGAGTGTATCCTTTCCACCAAATCCTCACCAACATTTATTGTTACTTGTATTCTTGAAAATTGCTGTTCTGTTTGGAGTTAAGGTTAAAACAGGATAGTTTTACTTTACATTGCTAGAGATGTTGAACATCTCTTGTTTACATACGTTTGTTGACTATATTTCTTCTTTTGAGAAGTGTCTATCATCCATTCATCATTCAATAGCATATTTTTTAGTATCAAGGTGTTTGAGTAGCTTCTTTTTTATTTTATCGTTGATTTCTAATTTTATTCTATTATGATTTGATAGAATGCAAGGTATTTTGTGTGTGTGTGTGTGTGTGTGCATGTGTGTGTTTATTAAGAGTTGCTCTGTGGCCTAAGATAGTCTATTTTAGAGAATGATCCATGTTCTGCTGAGAAGTATGGTCAGTCACTGATGAATGAATATATGTCTTGTAAGTCTAAATTATTAATCGAATTATTCAGTTCTCTAGCTTCTTTATTACTTTTTAAAAATAATATCTATTTAGTGATGAGAGAGGCCTGCTAATGTCATTAAGCATTGTGTTGTTGTCTATTTGATTCTTGATATTGAGAAGAGTTTCATGTATACAGATGTTCCATTGTTTGGGGCATAAATATTTATGACTGGTATGTCTTATTGATGTGTAATTTCATTAAGCAGTATGAAATGACCTTCTTTGTGGCTTCTGATTAATTTTGGCTTGAAGACTTCTTTAACTGATATGAGAATAGAAACCTCTGTTTGTTTATAAGATCCATGTGAATGATATGTTTTTTCCCATCCTTTCGCCTTCAGTCTGTGGACGTCTTTGCTTATGAAGTCATTCTCTTGGAGACAGCATATTGCTGAGTCTTATTTTTTAATCCAATCTTCCAGCTTACATCTTTTGATTGATGAGCTTAGGCCATTTACATTCAATGTTATTATTGAGGGATGATTTTTACTCCTGTAATTTTATTTCTAATTTTTAATTGTATTAGTTTCCTCCTTGGATCAACTATTCTTCTAGCATACTTCCTCCATATGCTGGTTTATAATTTTATTTTTCATTTCTTCTTCATGAAATATTTTATTCATGCTTGTAGTGTAGGCTTTGTAGTTGTGACTCCTTTTGTTTATTGTGCAAAGTTTTTACTTCATCTTCAATTCTGAAGCTTCATTTTGCTGGGTGAATATTCCATATTCGTCTCCATATTGAGCTTGATACATATTATTCTAAGACCTCCTAGCTTTGAGAGGTGTAGGTTGAGAAATCAGCTGAGATCTGAATTGCTTTATGCTTGAATGTGACCTGTTGTTTCTCTATAGTAGCTTTAAAATTCTATCCTGATTCTGTATATTAGTCATTTTCATAATAATGTGCCTCGGTGTGAGTCTGTTGTAATTTTATACACATGGAGTCCTGTTTGCCTCCTTCATTTGATTTCCCATTTATTCTTAAAATGAGTTGGGAAATTTTCTGATGTTATTTCATTAAAAATATTGTGCATTCCTTTAGTTTGTATTTTAGAGCCATCATCTATTCCAATGATTCTTAAATTTGGCCTTTTCATGTTATCTTGTATTTTCTGAAAATTCTGTTCATAGTCTCCTAACATTTTTTCATAGGCAACTTTATTTTCAAGACTACATATTTTGTCTTAGTTGTCTGAAACTCTGTCTTTCAAGTAGTCTAATCTATTGGTGATGCTTTCCATTGAATTTTTAATTTGGCTTATTGATTTCTTCATTTTGAGGATTTCCATTTGATTCTTTTTCAGAATCTCTCTTTATTGAAGTGATCTTTCACTTCCTGTATTTTATCTCTGATTTCATTCCCTACATCATCTTTTACTTTGCAAATCAGTTTAGTTATAAACTTTCTAAATTTTTTTCTGTGACATTTCCCCCACTGTGTTATAGTGGATTCTCATATTGAGGTATTTTGTATTGGGATGGTTTGTTCCCTCGCTTTTTCACTTTGTTTGTGTGTTTACCCATTTATCAGTATGAACTGGAGGTGGCAGAGTTCCTACCTTATGAACTCAGTATCCCTGAAGGTTTCTAGCACCTCATGGTTTAGGGGGACACAAATAATAACAACCACCAATGTAAACAATATATAGCATTAAACTAAAAACTTAGTACCTATTATGACATCTACCATGTTAATTGGTATAATAGGCAATTACCAAAATTAAAACGATAAGTTTGCGAAAGGCTTTGCTATTTCAAAAGTGAACAGAAAGAATGTTGAAGAGATATAGGATGTGATTATGAGGGAGGAGCAAAGAAAGTAGAAATAAAAAATTAAAGGAAGAGTAAAAGAGAGAGCAATAGAATTTGGCTGTTAGCCAAAGAAAAGAGAAAGAAAGTAAAGAGAAATAGACAAGGAAAAAAAAGAAACTAACCCAAAACATACTAATCAAAAACCCTACCCCTCAAAAGACAGTCATGAAAAATAACTACCTTCAAAAAATGCTATAAATGAGAAAAGGGACAAATATAAATGTCCATGAATAATTTAGTACACAAGCAAACAATAAAAAAAAGTTCTTGATGAAAACTTAAGGAATTGTTTCTATTGTGGTGGTTAAAAATCGTCAATGAGAATATATGTTTGTTGACTGTTCCCAAATGTCTTTCTTTCCATATGTACCACGCACAAGAATGCTAGCATACTAGCTGCAAATCCTCGCCTCTTTTTGTGTTGCTCATCTAGTTGCCAGTTGGAGTTCAAAAATTCTTGGCTTCCCTTGTGGCAGTATGAGGTGGAGTGGGTTGAAGAGTGCTGTTCTCCACTCTCACGATGGGATCACTGTAGAATTCTGTGAGAGGAGTTCCTATCGATGGAGGTCCTGAAGGTAGGGCTTAGGTCTAGTTAGGCCCCAGGTGCTACACTGAATGGTGATTGGTCTGAGAATTTTAAATCAGAACACCTCCAGGGTCTGGCAGCTGCTGATCCATGCTGGGAGAATGAACCCCAGGAGTCTCCCCTGGGCCACACTTATGCAGTGGAGGAGCCAATCCTGCACCACCTATGCCACATGCAGATTTCACCCTTTCTGGCCTTGGGCTCAGTCCCCAAGCACAGTCACTCCTGCCCATCTGAATTTCCTGCCCACCCCAGCTGATCCTGCAAGTCAATAGACTCAAAGAGGGAGAGGGACCCAGAATCTCTCAGGTTTCAACAACCTGAATTCCCCCAGGTAAAACATTCTCGAGGCCTGAATTTCTCCTGGTCTCCTAGGCACACTCTTGAGTCATGTGGTAGGCATCAGGCAAGCCTGACTTTCAGACCCAGCTCAGATTTTCCAGGTCCAGGCTCCTAGATTTGCTCCCATAGCTTCCAGCCACCACAGCACAGTGAAAAGATGGCTCCTGCCTTGGCTCTCTGTGGACCACCAGGAGACACACAGCATCTTTGTCACACAAGGCTAATAGTGTGGCACACTTTTGGATCAGTCTGCCAGTGTCCTTGATCTCTGATTTCTCCATACCAAGACACACCACTGTGCCACCTGAAATGCAGGTTCTCTTAGTTCCCTTCCCTGCTTTGCCCACAGTGTATTAGCTCTGGCAGCCACTAGCACTGGCAGGGCTTTCTTCTTTTATTTTATTATATCCAACCTTCTGAGTCTCCAAGCTGTTCTGAGAGTCCAGCATTAAATCCCAGTAAAATCCCTCTTTCACCCACCTCACTGAGCTATTTATCTGCTATCTTGGTCTCACACCACAGAGTAGCTTGGAAAGCAACCTTGTTTCCTCTGCAATCTTCCCAGTCCTCCCCCAATTTACGTTTAGAACAGAGAAAGCAAATTCACATATTAGGACATACTTTATGCTTCTAGTTATTGATATAACAAAGAATTTCCAATTTTCTTAATTCAAGTCAAATAATGCAGTAAAATCAACACACATGGTGTTCTTCCCTTATATTTAGTGGTCAAAACTTAGAGACTTCAACATTCAATTAATATCTTAGTATTCTATTACCTATTATCAAGACATAGACTCTTAATCTAAAAACTACTTATTTTTTACAATAGAGACTTTACTTAGTAAATTATTGGTTCTTGCCTGTTGTACTCATGACAACTGATGAACTCACTTGTGTGTTTCAAGGCTATTGTCTAAGTCTTTATGGCTATGGGCTGGCTCACCTGTTCTGATTCCACACTGGCTTCTTTCAATTTGTTCTCTGTTGCCTCTTTACATTTCTTCAGGTGTCTAACAGTTTCTCCCAATTCCTGAAGATGTGAGAAAGATTTTTAAAAACATCCAATGTACCATATAAAAGAAGTTTCAAATATGTAATACAGCAACCAAATTATGAAAGTAGTATTTTAGTATTCTATACACTTTTGAATTTCAGGTGCTACCAAAATACAAGATACAAATTTATCACTAGTCTAATTCACACTCTTCAATACGTATATTGTTACAGATTCTGATCTGAATTATGAATTCTGCTGCGAGAAAGTGATTAATGTCTCTTTTCAGAATTGGAGAGATACCTTTCATAGCAGACAATCCCTATTGGAAGACAAGAATTCAATGCTCTCTTGAAGTACCTTTGTAGCAATATAACGTCATACTTTTTTACTAGGTTAGGAATAGCTAAAATTCCTATAATAGCAACAGGTATGCATCTATGTTATAGGGAAGAATCAATGGGTATATGTTTCCTAAAGACTATGAAATCCACTTCAGAAGTCTGACTACTTAGTAACTGATATTTTAAAAATGTGAACTCTAGCTTTTCTTTAAAAGTAAACACTTATTAAATTGAAAATGGAAAACATTTGCCATATTCCAAGCTCAGGCTTCTTCCTAGGTATTACTCTTCTAAGAACTTAACTAAGATGAACAAATTTTAAATATGTTTTCTACTACCGAATCTAGAAAACCTAGATGCTATAATGCTGGTTTTAGGCACAGGCCATCTGCTCATAATCTTTGAAAAGAATCTTAAGAAACCTTTTACCTGACACCGATTTTCTAATTCCTGCCTCATTTTCTGCTCTGCTATTAGTCGCAGCTCTTGCTGTTTATTCCGTGCTGAAGTTTCATATTGGCTCTTGGCTAACAGCTGCATCTCTTTCTGCAGGTTACTCATTTCAGATACGAATCTCTGGATACTCAATGACTGGCAGAGAACAAATAGGAAGATATTTAGTGTATCTAAGTTGGAATTTTGTAATGAATAGTAAACAGATTGTAGAAATCATCTACCTGTTCATAGTTTTTTTTCTGATATTGATCCTTAATTAGCTCCATTTGCCTCAATTCTGTTTCTATTTGCTGAAAGTAAATGTAGAAATAACATTAAAAAAAAGATGATCAATGGGAAAAGCAGCTTTTTCTTTTTGCCTTTAGATGACAGAATCCCATATGAGAACCAAGGTTTTATAACTTTGGTTCCTGTTGGGCTCTTTCCTATGTGGCTTACTGACCCGCAAAGAGCAAAGTGCAGTACGATCAACACAGAGAAGACAGATGGGGAGCCAGAATGTGACACTGGCAGCTAATAAGAAACCAAACATTTACAGAGATACATCTCCACTAAAATAGAGATGGTCCCACAAAGGCAATTTGCCCACTTCCCAGTTGTGGCTGTAAATTCTCAGAGGATACATGCTCTGTTAAGGCTCTAAAATCTTTCTTTCTTAGACTCCCATGACTGTCTGGATCCTCATAGCACACTAAGAAAGTGAGGGGAGACTTAGGGACATAGAATGTCTCAGACACCTTCATTCTCTCTACATTCTGAGCATTATTCATCTTAGTGGATAAGTGGAGTTTTATTTGGGCCTTTTGATTCTTTATTTTCTCCTTGTTACTGTTCAGTGTTTTTTCCAGCTCTGCAAGTTTCTGCCGCAGCTCTCTGTTGGTTCGGGATACCTCCACTGATCTGAAGTTGGCTTCATCAAGGGCTTTCTTCAGCTTAGGACACAAAGGAAAAAATTGGAACATTTTTAACTACCATTTGGTAAGAGAAGCTTGTTTAGTTTTGTTCTTATATTTTGCTGACTTTTAAAAAGGAGAATAAGCAACATGATAATGATGTTGGAGTAAGCAGATTTATAGAGCAACAGATCAAGTGATTTTCATAATTTTTAATACTAAAGAATAAAATATTTCTTACAATAGATAAAGAACATACATGTATATTCCTTGTTCGCAGTTAAAGAGCATGGCTTTGGAGTCAGACAGACTCCTAAGTTCAACTCTGAGCTTCACTATTTACTATCTGAGTAATTTGGGGCAATTAACTTTCTCAAGCCTCAGGTTCATCAACCTAAAAGTATGAAAAAGATATTCATAAATCTAAATTAAATAATAAAATGTAGAGAAAGAATGTGAAGCCTGGTACACAATAATTATTGCCATGCTATAAGCTCTTCTCTTCTGTCATTTGCAGTCTCATGTCTTGAGAAGTGAAAATAAATTATATGGTAATTTATCATTAAACTTGTCAGCTGTCAACTTCACTGCATATGTTTTTATAATATTGCTTTTTGAAGCCCAAGTCTAGCTCAAAAAACAAGCTGGGCAAACCTATGCTGCGTGACAGAGAGTGTGCCAAAGTGACCAGGAGAAAAATCAAGCATGGATAGAGGTTTACACAGGGTAATACTGGTTGAGGAAACCCACTTGGCTTCCCTCTCCCCTTCTAATCATGCTGCTTTCAGGACCCACTGGGAAGAGAAATGCCTGACCAGGAATTCAAAAGAGTAGAGGTGGGAGAGATTGAATTTGGAGACTGAATCTGAGACCAGGAATTGTGAGGTATGCAGGCAATATAGTGGGCTAAGAACAGGCTCCTACACTACACGAATAGAACCCAAAAGACATTCCAGGGATGCAATCTTCCAGCATGGCATGGCAATTGCTGGGCACTGGAGGTGTGCTGACTTAAAATCTCCAGACCAACTGGCATTCAGCAAAGAGATTGAAGTATACCTAAGTCTATACCCCACCCTCTAGGAGTTACCACTCCTGGATTAACCCTCTCACCCTAGAAACCCCACCCACTTAACTGCTAAGAAGTGAAGCTGAGAAGCGGAAGATGGCGGCGAGGGGAGTGCATTGCCCCCGTGTGCTGCGTCACTGTGTGGGATTATGACGAGTCAGGATGGCTAAAGGCTATCTTGTTAGGAATTTCCAGCAATAGTGGGGTGCTCCGGAACCTGGAGGAAGGATTTCCATCGCACGAGGATCGGCTACGGGGACTCAACAGCGAGAGATGTGTCGCACGGAGGGTAACACTGCTTACTCAGCAAATCGCCCCACGGCTAGAGTCTGCAGCGCACGCTGGGAAACGAGAAGATAGCGACGCAGGGATACAGCGCTGCAGTTTCTGCCAGCCGTGCAAGCACCGTACTCAGTGCTGAATTCTGGGTTCGAGACGGGGGAAGGAAGCGGTCCATTTCGGTTCTCCGCACCGGTCAGACCACAGAGGAGGCCAGCAGCCACCATCTTGGAGAGCTGACGTCACCATCCCCGTTTTCGACTGACCACAGCTCATGCAGCCATAGAACAGGTAATTTCAGGCTGCCATTCACCTGCGGCTTGCAGACAGATTACTCAGGCTCAGTGCCTGAGTGCTTCTTGGAGCCTGCTCTTATCAGAGCATACACCGAGCACGGAGCGGCCGAGTTCCGGCTCCCGGAACTGCCCTGGCCCAGGGCTAAGGAGCCCGCGGAAACTGCTTCTTGGAGCCTGCTCTTATCAGAGCATACACCAAGCATGGAGCGGCCGAGTTCCGGCTCCCGGAACTGCCCTGGCCCAGGTCTAAGGAGCCGGCGGAATCTGCTTCTCGGTCTGGGTCCTGCTGAGGGCCGGTCAGGACTCACCCGTTGCTTTGGTTACCCGGCAAAGGGAACGAAATGCTGCCATTCGCATAGGATACCAACATGGCAGAGATCTGATGTCATCAGAAAGCGGTGGAGGAGAGAACTTCATCAATACCAGCGGCGACAGAAACAGTTGGCATCCTGGTAGGGAGGGTGAGGCACAGACACCCGACTCTCTCTCGATTTGTCGTCGAGCCAGAGGGGAGGAGCCGGGCCGCCACCCGCGCCCGGAGCAGGCCCAGTGGCTCGCTGGCGTGGTGATCGAATGACCCCAATTGGAGAGGGGGCGGAGCGGAGCCGCCACCCGCGCCCGCAAGGTGGGCAGACCCGCGACCCAGTGGTACACGGGCGTGGTAGGAGGGGCAGGGCAGAGCCGCCACCCGCGCCTGCAAGGTAAGCAGACCTGCGACAGACTGGTGGGTCAGGCCCAGGGGCCTGCCAGCGTGGTACACACGTCACCCCAACTGGAGTAGGGGCAGAGCAGAGCCTTTGCCTGCTCCAGGATCAGGCCCCACTGGTGTGGTGGTCACGTGACCCCAATTGGAGTGGGGGCGGAGCGGAAACGCCACCCGTGCCAGCAGGGTGAGCAGACCTGCGACCAACCTGCAGATCAGGCCCAGCGGTCCGCAGGCGTGGTAGGAGGGGCAGGGCAGAGCCGCCGCCCGCGCCTGCAAGGTAGGCAGACCTGCGACAGACCGGCGGATCAGGCCCAGGAGCCTGCCGGCGTGGTACACACGTCACCCCAATTGGAGTAGGGGCAGAGCAGAGTCGCCGCCCGGGCCAGGAACAGGTCCAGCGACCTGCCGGTGTGGCAGTCACGACACCCCAATTGGAGTAGGGGCAGAGCAGAGCCGCCACCCGTGCCTGAAAGGTGGGCAGACCTGCGACCGACCAGCGGGACAGGCCCAGTGGCCTGCCGGTGCGACAGACACGTCACCCCATTTGGAGTAGAGGCAGAGCAGAGCCGCCACCCATGCCTGCGGGGAAGGCAGACCTGCAACCGACCGGCGGATCAGGCCCGGTGGCCTGCCGGCGTGGTACACTCGTCACCCCAATTGGAGTAGGGGCAGAACAGAGCCGCCGCCCGTGCCCGGAACAGGCCCAGTGACCTGCCGGCATGGTAGTCACGACACCCCAATTGGAGTAAGGAGAGAGCAGAGCCGCCGCCCGCGCCTGCAAGGTAGGCAGACCGCCGCCCGACCCTGCAAGGGAGACTTTTCAACTATACAAGAGCAATATAAATATATAGGGGAAAAAAACATTTCAAAAACACAACAGTTTCACCAAGCAGAAAGAAACGCAAGCAGTATGAAAAGACAAGGAAAGAAAGGACCACAAGCAATGCAGGTCAACTCAACTTTAGAAGAGGTAACAGCTGCAGCAGATGGAATGTCAGATAAAGAATTCAGGATACACATGCTTCAGATGATCTGGAGTATCAAGGAAGACATTAGACAGCAAAATCAGACAATGAAAGATCACTTCGACAATGAATTACACAAACAAATCCAGGAAGCAAAGGATCAACTATACAGGGAGATAGAGGTTATAAAAAACAAACAAACAGAAATCCTAGAAATGCAGGAAGCAATAAACCAACTTAAAAACTCAATGGAGAATACTACCAGCAGAGTAGAACACTTAGAAGATAGAACATCAGACAATGAAGACAAAGTATTTCAACTTGAAAAGAACATAGACAGCTCAGCAAGACTGTTAAGAAACCATGAGCAGAACATCCAAGAAATATGGGATAACATTAAGAGACCAAACTTAAGAGTCATTGGGATACAGGAAGGTACAGAACTCCAAACCAAAGGAATGAGCAATCTATTCAATGAAATAATATGAGAAAACTTCCCAGACTTGAAGAATGAGACAGAATCCCAAATCCTAGAAGCCTACAGGACGCCGAATGTGCAAAATCATAAGAGATCCACACCTAGACACATTATAATGAAGATGCCCAACATACAGAATAAGGAGAGAATTTTAAAAGCTACAAGAGAAAGGAAGCAGATTACATTTAGGGGTAAGCCAATCAGGATAACAGCTGATCTTTCAACACAGACTCTGAAAGCTAGAAGATCCTGGAATAACATATTTCAAACACTGAAAGAAAATGGGTTCCAACCAAGAATTGTGTATCCAGCGAAATTAAGCTTCAGGATGGAAGATGAAATTAAAACCTTCCACGATAAACAAAAGTTTAAAGAATTCGAAGCTAGAAAACCATCTCTTCAAAACATCCTCGCCAAAGCATTACAGGAAGAGGAAATGGAAAATAACAATGAAAACCAACAGTGGGAGGTAGGACAGTAAAGGGGGGGAAATAATCAAAGAGGCAAACAAACCATGTTTAGTAACAGAAATAAACAAATATGGCTGGAAGAAAAACCCATATCTCAATAATAACCCTAAATGTTAATGGCTTAAACTCACCAATTAAGAGACACAGGCTAGTAGAATGGATCACAAAACAAGACCCAACAATATGCTGCCTACAGGAGACGCATTTGATAGGAAAAGACATACATAGGCTGAAGGTGAAAGGTTGGGAAAAATCATATCACTCATATGGACTTTGGAAACAAGCAGGAGTGTCCATACTCATATCAAATAAAATAGATTTCAAGCCAAAGTTAATCAAAAGGGATAAAGAGGGACACTACATACTGCTTAAGGGAACCATACACCAACAAGACATAACAATCATAAATATTTATGCCCCAAACAATGGTGCAGCTATGTTCGTCAAACAAACTCTTCTCAAGTTCAACAGTCTAATAGACCACCATGCAATAATCATGGGAGACTTCAACACACCTCTCTCGCCATTGGACAGATCTTCCAAACAAAAGTTGAATAAGGAAACTACAGAACTCAATAACACAATTAATGACCTAGACTTAATTGACATATATAGAATATACCACCCAACATCAAGCAGTTACACTTTTTCCTCAGCAGCACATGGATCCTTCTCAAAAATAGATCATATATTATGTCACAGGGCAACTCTTAGACAATATAAAGGAGTAGAGATAATACCATGCATCTTATCTGATCATAATGGAATGAAACTGAAAATCAACGATAAAAGGAAGGAAGGAAAAAGCATACATCACTTGGAGAATGAACAATAGGTTACTGAATGATCAATGGGTTATAGAAGACATCAAGGAGGAAATTAAAAAATTCTTAGAGATAAATGAAAACACAGACACAACATATCGGAATCTATGGGACACATTGAAAGCAGTTCTAAGAGGAAAATTCATTGCTTGGAGTTCATTCCTTAAAAAAAGAAAAAACCAACAAATAAATAATCTCATACTTCATCTCAAAATCCTAGAAAAAGAAGAGCAAAACAACAGCAAAAGAAGTAGAAGGCAAGAAATAATTAAAATCAGAGCTGAAATTAATGAAATCGAAACAAAAGAAACAATTGAAAAAATTGACAAAACTAAAAGTTGGTTTTTTGAAAAAAAAAAAAAAAAAAACCAAAATCGACAGACCCTTAGCCATGCTAGCGAAGAGAAGAAGAGAGAGAACTCAAATTACTAGCATACGGGATGAAAAAGGCAATATCACAACAGACACTTCAAAGATACAGAAGATAATCAAAAATTATTTTGAATCCTTATACTCCAATAAATTAGAAGATAGTGAAGGCATAGATAAATTTCTTAAGTCATATGATCTGCCCAGATTGAGTCAGGAGGATATAGACAACCTAAACAGACCAATATCAATTGAGGAAATAGAAGAAACCATCAAAAGACTACCAACTAAGAAAAGCCCAGGACCGGATGGGTATACAGCAGAGTTTTACAAAACCTTTAAAGAGGAACTAATACCAATACTTTTCAAGATACTTCAGGAAATAGAAAAAGAGGGAGAACTTCCAAATTCATTCTATGAGGCCAACATCACCCTGATACCTAAACCAGACAAAGACACTTCAAAGAAAGAAAACTGCAGACCAATATCTCTAATGAACCTAGATGCAAAAATCCTCAATAAAATTCTGGCGAATCGGATACAAAAACATATCAAAAAAATTGTGCACCATGATCAAGTAGGATTCATCCCTGGGATGCAAGTCTGGTTCAATATACGGAAATCAATAAATGTTATTCACCACATCAATAGACTTAAAAATAAAAACCATATGATCATCTCGATAGATGCGGAAAAAGCATTCGACAAAGTACAGCATCCCTTTATGTTCAAAACTCTAGAAAAACTAGGGATAACAGGAACATACCTCAATATTGTAAAAGCAATTTATGCTAAGCCTCAGGCTAGCATCATTCTGAATGGAGAAAAATTGAAGGCATTCCCTCTAAAATCTGGGACAAGACAGGGATGCCCGCTCTCTCCACTTCTGTTCAACATAGTTCTCGAAACACTGGCCAGACCAATTAGACAGACGAAAGAAATTAAAGGCATAAAAATAGGAAAAGAAGAACTTAAATTATCACTATTTGCAGTGACATGATTCTATACCTAGCAGACCCAAAAGGGTCTACAAAGAAACTATTAGAGCTAATAAATGAATTCAGCAAAGTGGCAGGATATAAAATCAACACGCATAAATCAAAGGCATTCCTGTATATCAGCGACAAATCCTCTGAAATGGAAATGAGGACAACCACTCCATTCACAATATCTTCAAAAAAAATAAAATACTTGGGAATCAACCTAACAAAAGAGGTGAAAGACTTATACAATGAAAACTACAGAACCCGAAAGAGAGAAATAGAAGAAGCTCTTAGAAGATGGAAAAATATACCCTGTTCATGGATAGGCAGAACTAACATCATCAAAATGGCGATATTACCAAAAGTTCTCTATAGGTTTAATGCAATGCCAATCAAAATCCCAACGGCATTTCTTGTAGAAATAGAGAAAGCAATCATGAAATTTATATGGAAAAAATAAAAGACCCAGAATAGCAAAAACAATGCTAAGCAGGAAGTGTGAATCAGGCGGTATAGCAATACCAGACTTCAAACTATATTACAGAACAATAGTAACAAAAACAGCATGGTACTGGTACCAAAACAGGTGGGTGGACCAATGGTACAGAATAGAGGACACAGAAACCCATCCACAAAACTACAACTATCTTATATTTCATTAAGGGGCTAAAAGCATGCAATGGAGGAAGGATAGCATCTTCAACAAATGGTGCTGGGAAAACTGGAAATCCATATGCAACAAAATGAAACTGAATCCCTTTCTCTCGCCATGCACAAAAGTTAATTCAAAATGGATCAAGGAGCTTGATATCAAATCAGAGACACGCCGTCTGATAGAAGAAAAAGTTAGCTATGATCTACATTCGGTGGGGTCGGGCTCCAAATTCCTCAATAGGACACCCATAGCACAAAAGTTAATAACTAGAATCAACAAATGGGACCTACTCAAACTAAAAAGTTTTTTCTCAGCAAAAGAAACAATAAGAGAGGTAAATAGGGAGCCTACATCCTGGGAACAAATCTTTACTCCTCACACTTCAGATAGAGCCCTAATATCCAGAGTATACAAAGAACTCAAAAAATTAGACAATAAGAGAACAAACAACCCAATCAACAAATGGGCCAAGGACCTGAACAGACACTTCTCAGAGGAGGACATACAGTCAATCAACAAGTACATGAAAAAATGCTCACCATCTCTAGCTGTCAGAGAAATGCAAATCAAAACCACCCTAAGATACCATCTCACTCCAGTAAGATTGGCAGCCATTATGAAGTCAAACAACAACAAGTGCTGGCGAGGATGTGGGGAAAAGGGTACACTTGTACATTGCTGGTGGGACTGCAAATTGGTGCAGCCAATTTGGAAAGCAGTATGGAGATTTCTTGGAAAGCTGGGAATGGAACCACCATTTGACCTAGCTATTCCCCTTCTCGGTCTATTCCCTAAAGACCTAAAAAGAGCATGCTACAGGGACACTGCTACATCGATGTTCATAGCAGCACAATTCACAATAGCAAGACTGTGGAACCAACCTAGATGCCCTTCAATAGACGAATGGATAAAAAAAATGTGGCATTTATACACAATGGAGTATTACTCTGCATTAAAAAATGACAAAATCATAGAATTTGCAGGGAAATGGATGGCATTAAAGCAGATTATGCTAAGTGAAGCTAGCCAATCCCTAAAAAACAAATACCAGATGTCTTCTTTGATATAAGGAGAGTAACTAAGAACAGAGTAGGGACAAAGAGCATGAGAAGAAGATTAACATTAAACAGGGATGAGAGGTGGGAGGGAAAGGGAGAGAGAAGGGAAATTGCATGGAAATGGAAGGAGACCCTCAGGGTTATACAAAAGTACATACAAGAGGAAGTGAGGGGAAAGGGAAAAATAATACAAGGGGGAGAAATGAATGACAGTAGAGGGGGTAGAGAGAGAAGAGGGGAGGGGAGGGGAGGGGAGGGGAGGGAAGGGGGGATAGTAGAG
The DNA here is from genome assembly GCF_021218885.2 of Marmota monax. Taxonomy (NCBI): domain Eukaryota; kingdom Metazoa; phylum Chordata; class Mammalia; order Rodentia; family Sciuridae; genus Marmota; species Marmota monax. The sequence continues at coordinate 28,924,188 of NW_026692781.1, read as the reverse complement.
GATAGGAAAGGCAGCAGAACACAACAGACACTAGTATGGCAATGTGTAAATCAATGGATGTGTAACTGATGTAATTCTTTAATCTGTATATGGGGTAAAAATGGGAGTTCATAACCTACTTGAATCAAAGTGTGAAATATGATATATCAAGAAATTTGTAGTGTTTTGAACAACCAACAATAAAAAATTAAAAAAAAAAGAAGTGAAGCTGAGAAACTTTTGAACTCCAAAGGAAACAACTGTCAATTTTTCCTCGAGATCGTTTTAGTTTTTACCTTTCCTTTTTTTTTCTCTCACATTTCTATCATTTTTGAAACCAATTATTTTTCATGCATCAGTTTATTGAGGAATAGGATGTATGAACAGTATATTTGTTTTGTATTCTTTATTTTTACTTTTTTCTATTTTTCATTTTAAAAAATTTTTATTTTATACATATTTTTTCTCTTATATGTTTTCCTTGATTTTCTTTCTCTTTTCTCCTGCTAACAGCCAATCTCTGTTATTCCCTCTTTCACTCCTCCTATAATTTTTAACTTCTATCTCCTCTCTTACTTTCTCATAAACATCAAACCTTACACAACTTCTGTTCTTTGTCCACCACCTGAAATTGTAAACTCTTTTGCAAACTTACTGTTTTTACTGTAGGCAATAACTAAAATTATCATTTCTGTTTATTGTGACAAAACTATAGACAACACAGTAGGAGCTATTTGGTTTAAGGCTGTATATTGTTTGCATTGGTTGCTGTTAATATTGGTCTTCCCCTTAAAGGTGAGGTCCTGGAAGCCTTCAGGGACACTATAAATCTACAAGGTAGAAAATGTACTGCCTAAGATCTACACTGATAGATGGGTAGACACAAAAACAGCATAAGAAAAGGGAATTTCCCTAAATAACGTAAGATGCTCCATTTATAGAATCCATTGATCCACAGCAGAAGAAATGTCTGAAAAGTTGTTTAGAGTGTACAGGGTTAAACTGATCCATGAGGTAAAGGACGATGTAAAGAATAAAATCAGAGATAAAATTCAGGAGGTGAACGATCACTTCAATAAAGAGATAGGGATTCTGAAAAAAAATCAAGCAGAAATCCTCAAAATGAAGGAATCAATAAACCAAATTAAAAATTCAATAGGAAGAATCATCAGCAGACTAGACCACTTGGAAGACAGAATTTCAGCCAAGGAAGATGAAATATATAATCTTAAAAATAAAGTTGAGGGCTGGGGCTATAGCTCAGTGGCAAAACACTTGCTTAGCATGTGTGAGGCACTGAGTTCAATTCTCAGCACCACATAAAAATAAAGAAACAAAATAAAGGTATGCTGTTCATCTACAACTACAAAAAAAAATAAAGTTGAACATAGAGGATGTTAAGATACCTTGAAAAGAACTTCCAAGAGATATGGGATAGCATAAAAACACCAAATTAAGATTTATCAGGGTACATGAAGATGTGGAGATACAAAGCATGATCTTTTCAATGTAATAATATCAGAAAATTTACCAAATTGTAAGAAATGAAATAGAAAATCAAATACAGGAGGCTTACAGGTCACCAAATGTACAAAATTACAACAGACCAAAAAACTTTATTATGAAGATGTATATCATACACAATAAAGATAGAATTTTAAAGACTGGGAGAAAAAATGTCAAATTACAGTGTAGAGGTAAACCAATCCAGATCTCAGCTGATTTCCCAATCCAGACCTTCAAAGCTAGGATGTCCTGGAATAACATACACCAAGCTATGAAAGAAAATGGATGCCAATCAAGAATGCTATACCCAGCAAAATTAAGCTTCAGAATTGACGATGAAATAAAAACCTTCCATAATAAACAAAAGTTTAAAAAAATTTACAACTAGAACACCTGCACTACAGAACATTCTCAGCAAAATATTCCATGAAGATGAAATCAGTGGAGAAACTAATACAAATTAAAAACCAGAAATAAATAAAAATGATAGGGAATAAAGATCTGTTTTCAATAACAACCTTGAATGCAAATAGCCTAAATTCATCAATCAAAAGACACAGATTGGAAGACTGGATTACAAAACAAGACCCAACAATATGCTGTTTCCAAAGAACCTCATAGAAAAAGACATCCACAGACTAAAGGTGAAATAATGGGAAAAACAATATCACTCATATAGATCACCTAAACAAGCAGGGGTTTCTATTATTATATCAGACAAAATAGACTTCAAGCCAGGGTTAATCAGAAGGGACAGAGAAAGTCATTTCATAGTGCTTAAGGTAATTATACATCAACAAGACATAACAATTATAAATATTTATGCCCCAAACAATGGCGCTTCTACATAAATCAAACAAACACTTCACAATTTCAAGAATCAAATAGACCACAATACAATAATTTTGGGTGACTTTAACACACCTCTCTCACCACCAAATAGATCCATCAAACAAAAAGGAAACTACAGAACTAAATAATACAATCAATAATTTAGACTTAACAGGCAATATAGAGTATCTCATCAATAAATTATAGAATTCACTTTTTTCTCAGCAGCACACATATCTTATGCCACAAAGCAACTCTCAACAAATAGAAAAAAAAACAGAGAATTCTTGCATTCTATCAGATCATAATGGAATGAAATTATATATCAACAATAAAATAAAAAATAGAAGCTACTCTAACACCTGGTGACTAAATAATACATTACTGAATGACAAATGGATAGCAGAAGAAATCAGGTATGAAATTTAAAAAAACCTTAGAAGTAAATGAGAATAGTGACACAATATATCAAAATCTCTGGGACACTATGAAGCAGTGGTAAGAGGAAAGTTCATTGCATTGAGCTCATTTATTAAAACAATGGAAAAATCAACAAATAAATAACCTAATATTACATCTCAAAGCCCTAGAAAAAGAAGAACCACCATCAAAAGCAGTAGAAGACAGGAAATAATTAAAATGAGAGCTGAAATCAATGACACTGAAACAAAAGAAACAATTAAAAAAATTGCCAAAACAAAAGGTTAATTTTTAAAAAAATAAAATCAATAAACCCTTAGCTACACTAAAGAAGAGAGACAGAAAATTCAAATTACTAAAATTTGTGATGAAAAAGGAAATATGATGGACACTTCAGTAGTCTGAAATACAGACAAAATCAGAAACTATTTTGAAAATCTGTACTCCAATAAGATAGAAAATCTTGAAGATATTGAGAAATTTCTAGAGACATATGACCTACTCAAACTGAATCAGGAAGACAATCACAATCTGAACAGATCATTTTCAAGCAGTGAAATAGAAGATGCCATCTAAAGCCTAAAACTAAGAAAAGCTCAGGACCAGATGGATTCTCAGTCAAGTTCTACCAGACCTTCAAAGAAGAACACCTAAATCCTCCTCAAATTATTTCATGAAATAAAAAAGGAGGGAACCCTTCAAAACTCATTCTATGAACTAGTATCATTCTGATACCAAAACCAGACAAAGACACATCAAGGAAAGAAAACTTCAGACCAATACCCATGATGAACTTATGTAAAAATTCTCAATAAGATTCTGATAAATCATACATAAAAACGTATTTAAAAGATAGTGCACCACAATCAAGTGAGGTTCATCCCAGGGATGCAAGGTTAGTTCAACATATGGAAATCATTAAATCACATCAATAGACTTAAAGACAAGAATCATATGATTCTCTCAACAGATGCAGAGAAAGCATTTGACAAAATACAGCATCCCTTCATGTTCAAAACACTAGGAAAACTAGAGATAGAATGAATATACCTCAACACTGTAAAAGCTATATATGTTTACCTAAGGCCAACATGATTTCAAATGGAGAAAAGTTGTTCTAAAAATTTTTATAAAAACTAGCAAAAGATTATTCTAAAAACTAGAACAAGACAAGGATGCTCTCTTTCACCACTTCTATTCAACATAGTCATGGAAACTCTAGCCAGAGCAATTAGAGACGAGTGGTGGGAGGGAAAGGGAGAGAGAAGGGAAATTGTATGGAAATGGAAGGAGACCCTCAATGTTACACAAAATTACATATAAGAGGTTGTGAGGGGAAAGGGGGGGAAAACAAGGGGGAGAAATGAATTACAGTAGATGGGGTAGAGAGAGAAGATGGGAGGGGAGGGAAGGGGGGATAGTAGGGGTAGGAAAGGTAGCAGAATACAACAGTCACTAATAATGCATTATGTAAAAATGTGAATGTGTAACCGATGTGATTCTGCAATTTGTATTTGGGGTAAAAATGGGAGTTCATAACCCACTTGAATCAAATGTATGAAAGATGATATGTCATGAGCTTTGTAATGTTTTGAACAACCAATAAAAAAAGAGCCTCAAAACCACTACTCACTTTATACTAATTTTAAGCAGCATGATAATTACTTCACAAATACTTTTCAATTTAATTCTTAAAACAAACCTGGACCATAGTTGTGATGATTTCTATTTTGTGACTGGAGAAACTAATACTCAAAAGTTAAGTCACTAAAGAATAAATTAACACACAGCTAATGAGAGGCACTGCACATGACCCACTGCTGTTTCCACCTGCTCACTCATGTCACATTTTCACTGTTCCCAGGGAGGTCTTCTTACAACTTCACCATCTCATTGACCCTTGTTGTTAAAGGATTTCAGTTTTATAAGCATTCTGAACAAAAATCTCTGACTAAAGGTACATTTTTACACTTAGTGCATTTTTTTTGTTTTCCACTGAATATGCTCATTATAATATTTATATTTATGTAGCATTTTGCAATTTATAAAACAATTCTATATATCTATATTGGCTTGTTAATGAGATCTGTCAATGACAATTACTGAATCTAACAAATTTGGAAAAACTCACACCAGCCATCTTAATCAAATCTTGGAATTGTTTAATTTCTTCCTCTTCATGTTCATTATACATTTAATGTCTGACTATTTTTCTATTAAAATGGCTTTACGGGCTGGGGCTAGGGCTGGAGTTCAGCGGCAGGGCGTTTGCTTAGCATGCATGAGGCACTGGGTTTGATCCTCAGCACCACAAACAAATAAACAAATAAAATAAAGACATTCTCTTCATCTACAACCACAAAAAAACAAATTTAAAGAAAGGCTTTCTGACTTAATCTTTCTAAATTTTCAGGAGAACTATTTGGGTTGGCCCTAATCATCCATTACCCAAATTAACTGCCATGGTTTTCTTGTATTTCCAGGCCTAGAGTTCCTCTGCCGTCTTCCCTACTCTGTACTGCTGTCACATTAACTCTTAAAATTGTTCTTATATAACCTCTTTGCTCAGAAACCTATATCACTCCATTTTCACCTAACAGTTCACACTGAATTGTCTAGCAGGTGAGGCCAACAGTCACCTGGCTGCCTATGCTCACCACTCTCCCTCTAACATTTCCTAAGTGTCTGGTCAGAGGGGCTCCTTCTAATTTGCTTATGTCCTGTTGGTTTTTGTAACTCAGCTTTACATGGGTTCCTATAGACAGTGTCCAGCCCTGCCTTTCCACCAAACTCAAAGCTATACTTTCATTAAGTTTCCTATCTTCTAGAGCCAGCCTAAAATAAACTTTGTTACTTTGAATTCCTCAAAAACTGTACATTTCCTCTAGCTATCCTAGAAAGGTTCTCTGATGTCTTCCCTGTTTGTCTCATGTCCAGAGTGGAGATCACAATTAAACCAGGGTTATTTAGCACAGAGCAGGGACTATATCTCCTACCGCTTGATTCTGTGGCTCTCTGGAGAAGGTGGATGCACAATGGATGCTGGTTAAGTGAACTGAGATGTGACTGGGTTTCCATCAAAGGCAGTCTCCTCATTCCTCTGTCTGGCTCAGTTATTGCTCTCTGCTGTAAAAGTTCTCCTCAAGGCATTCCTTCCCAGGGCAGAGAACTGTATATCAGAAAGTGTAGCTTTACAAACAGCATAGAGATGGCTAAATTATATCTCACTTGCTGACCAGAGGGGAATGAGAAGAGCCAGAGAACAAATGCAGTCATCCTCTGAAATCCTTCAGCTGGCTATCCTCTTAAAAGGCATTCACCTAGAGGGAAGCTTTGTCACTTGACTTCTTACCTCAGTACTTTCCCGTTGTGCTGCCTTCTTTGCAGTGTCTCTCTCAGTTTGAAACTGTTTTTTTAGAGTTTCTATGCGTTCAGCATGCAACTCTGCTTCTACTTTGGACTCCTCAGCCATATGTTCTCTGTTTTGAGGAAGACAGACAATAAATAAGCTTTAGAAACCATCTCAGGAAGCATGAAAGATTTGGAGAGGAATGAACAACTCTCCAAAATGTGTGTGATTTACAAACAAGATCAGTCTTTAGTTGAATCTCATTTGGAATTCATTAAGAGAAAAAAAGGTCCATTTACCTGCAGCATTAAAAACAAAAAACAAATGTCCGTCTATATTAAGAGATTCATCAAAAGAGTGAAATAAATCATAGGAAAAATATTAGCAGAAGCAGTCATACTTTGAGACACTTTTCATTTTATCATTTTTTTTTGCTAGCACCTATTCACTCCTTAAAGTTTTAACTTCTAATTGTTATTATTTCTTTATCTTTGAAGTGAGGGTCTTATATTAGATCAGCATTCTTAACTTGGGTTCCTTGGTCAAGATCCAAGATTTGGCTTTTGAAGATGCTGAAATACCCTGAAATGATATGCAAAATATTATGTGTGGGTGTGAGTTTTTGACTCTTACAAGTATAGGTGACTCCAAGAAAGGTTTAAAAAGAATGGACTCAAACAACAGCTAGGCTTCTTCCAGTTTTAACCTTCTCTTATTTGCCTCCAAATACTAATGCCTTAGTATGGCACTATTCCATGATTATCTGTATTTCTCAAAGAGCAAAAGGAGCCTGCCTTGCCATGAAATCTTCCTTTCCCCACTCTCCTCCTGAGCATCTTTTGTGTTTATTTGGATTACATACCCACATTCCTCATGTGCCTCTAAAAGTACCTCTGCTAATGGACTCAGCTAGTCTACTTGGCTTGGTCTATAGAATGAGACCTGCAGGAGACAACTGCAACTGTGCCCCACCCTTACTTCCTGGTCCTCAGGTGGGAACATGGCAATCAACTTTGGCACATCATCTCAAAAAAGTTGCTGACACATGTTCTAATGGCACCACATAAACAGATGGGAGATCCGAAGTCAAGGGAGATGACTATTTTGTTATTTATTACATACCCACATTCCTCCCCCACCCACACCAATCTAAAAAATGGACAAAAAATACATGGAGATCCATAAAGGGAACAAACCATTATTTGTGTAGCAGGTATTGTATTTTTATTTTCTTAACAACTTTCTAAATTGTCTTTAAATTTATTGTGCTTATTCTAGCAAAGTGATAAAGACTAGAGGTTTTAGAGTCAGCCTGCTGCTGCCTAGATCTAAATCCCGACTCTAACAAGATGATATGTGATCTTGTTATAGTAAATCATCTTTCCATGCCTGTTTCCTTATCTGTAAAATGGGAATAACAACAGTACCTAGCATCAAATAGTCACAGTAAAAAAGGAAGTGCTCAGCACAATACATGTCAGCTACTATTATCTAGTCCTAAAAATTCTAATTTTTATTAAATGTAATTTGTATTTTTCAAATGCAATTTGAGCTTTTATTAACTTTAATTTTAATTTAATTTTTAAAACTAATTTTCCTTTTACCCTCAACTTTCATATCCATCTCCAACTCTGAAACATAACATAAAATCTACCCTCTTAACAAAGTTTAAGCAATATAGTACAGCACTGTAAACTACAGGCACTATGTTATATACATCTCTAGAACTTATTCAATTTGCTTTTAATTTCTTCTAAGAAAAATATCAGACCATCCACCACTGGTTCTCTGAATAATGAACCACCTTCTTTTCCTTTCCTTCTGATCTCAGAGGAAGAAATGCATAACCTCAATTTCAATGATAACCCCTCTACTTTTCTTTGTTCTCATTTTTCTCCATTTCTATAAGATTCTTTCCCCTACTCTTCAATCATGCTCCAGTTCCTCCTATCCTAAAACAAGACCCTAGCAGAATAACTTTTCTTCATCTACTACTTTTCTTCATGAACTACTATTCAATCTTTCTTTTCACCATTGCCTTTTCTCATCAATCACTTATTCCTTTTAATTTTCTAGATGGACAAAAACTGACTAACTGAAGGATGCTCAGCAGGTACCAGTTGCAAAGATTAATGCTCTGTCTCTGGTCTCATTGTTTTTGCCACTCTTGTAGCATCTGACTCATTTCTGCCTACAGTGACTCTATATCCTCCAAATTCTTTCCTTGCCTCTGTAAATGCTTCCTTTCTGACTTTTGTTCCTTCCCCTTGAAATGTAGTGGATCCCCCAAGTTCTGAACTTGGTTCACTTCCTAGACTTCTTTCTGGGCACACTAACCCACCCAAAGACATCAGCTTTCATCTTTGTAAAGTATGAATTTCAACTTCTAACTTCTTGTCAAAATTGGGCTTCCATTTCTCAGTCTAAAAATTCTACCTCAAAACCAACATGTCTAAAACACAATCTCCCAAACTTGGTCTTTCTTCCTGCATAATTTCAAGAGGCTGACAGGTCTTATGTGAAGCATGATGAAAACATGAACTATTAAACAGTGACATAAAGGTAAATTCTGAAGCAAATGCTGCAAGGAGACCTCTGACTTTCAGTTCACCCTTTTCCTCTAAATGATCCAGCTATGATCATTTTAGCAGTAGGAGGAGGGATTATATTTTATGGTTACCTGGAGCATTTTCAGGGTTTGAAATAATTTATTAGCTATCTAAACCCTATCTACCTAAGTTGTCATTGAGAGTTCTGGGTTTTTGTTTTATTTTGGTTTTGGTACTGGGAACTGATCCCAGGGGCACTGTATTATTGAACTATATCCCTAGCCCTTATTATTTTAATTTGAGATAGAGTTTTGCAAAGTTGTTGAGACTGATCTCGAACTTGTGATCCCCCTGCTTCACCCTCCCAAACTGCTAGGATTTCTGGTGTACACCACTGTGCCTGGCTACTGAGGGGGTTTTAAGTGATTTGGCCAACCACTACATAAACAATATTGTTTTAACTAATTCTGAGTAGTCTTGAGGCAGTAATTGTTAACATTTTATCAGAATATAAAATTTGCACAGATCACATATATGAAAAATACCTTGTTCTGCTTCAGTTCATTCCTGTCTCCTATATCAACATGTACACTAACTGAAAAGAACAAAGATCTACATGCATACTGCATTTAGCTTAGGTATAAATTTTCATTTAATAATATTAGTATCTAAATCATATTTACCTAGGTTTTAACTTAAGACAAAACTTAAGTGGTTTGTCCTGAACTTGATGGGCTTGATCTAACTAATTTCATGTCAAAATTGAAAATAATTAATGGTTCAACATCTACTTAGATGGAATTGTTCCATTCTAGTCTCACCTAGACTGCTTATTCCTTGTCCAAATCATGCTTCAAAAGGATGCATAAGCTTGGAAGAAACAATGTAAGAATCCTTTCCAATCAATATTATTTAATTTTTTTTTAACCTTCACATAAGGAAGCAGCTTGACCTGACCATGGGAGAAGGAAGAGATGAAAAGGAGAACCAAATGGGCATGCGCCAGCCAGCTGTTATCTGCTGGTGATCATCTAGGCTTGGTTTTTTACTATGGTTTGACTTGAGTACTAGCTCAAAGTAGGAGAAAAGCATTTAACTGGCTTATGTAAATGAACTGGTCTTACTCTTCCAGAGGCTCTTTCCCAAGTTTACTGTGACTATATTGCCCTTACTTGAAGGTTTCCAAATTCTGCCGCTCAAGTTCTTTTTTTTCCAATTTTTCTTGAATGTGATCTAGCTTACATTGCAGATGATTATTTGTCTGAAGAGCTTGCTCCAGGCTCAAGGCCAATTTCCTGTTGTCTTCTCTTGCTATTTCTAGAGCTTTGTGTAGAGGCTCCATCTGAAAGAGAGGAGTGTTTTTAATGCCATTATAATAGATGCAAGAAGCCCATTACATTCCTTACACTGTATCCTCAAGTGCCATTGAAATAGGAGACTCTTAGAAGGCAATGGGAAGGCTATGCTGCAGTGATCATCAGAGAGCTTTGGAAAATAGAGCCAGCTTAATTTCTCAAAAATTGTAACTAAAATTCCTCTTCCCAATCCTATCACCTTCTGGTTTCATTCCCTAGGAGAGATAAAAACTGGCAACTATTTCTTGTATATTCTTCCAAAAAGACTTATTTATATAAAATATCCATGCATATTTTATATATATTCATATGCATAGATACATATTTATGTATGTGCACACGTGTTTGTGTTTCCTTATTAACAGTGGGATCATTCCAGCTATTTTTGAGATTATGTTATGTTTCTAATATATTATGTTTCTAAGTCTTTTAGTTTCTGAAATCATTTGTGCATTAAGTGAAAAGATGTGGACTATACAAGACAAAGAATATCAGTCATAATTATGTTCCTGGATTGCCAATAAGTGACTCATTGTGAGGCTTAAAATTAGGTTCATTTCCAATTTTTAAGTATGTCACTGCTTAAAAACTCAGACTTGAGTGAAAAAGAAATTTACTTGATTTTTTTCACTTAATTTTTTTCAAACAGCAACATCCTAATAAAATAAAATAGCTCAGTATTTTCATCTTTAAACACCTGGCCCTTACCTCACTGCTGTGCTGTGCATCCATAACAAGCATTCTGGCCTGCCACTGGTCCACTTCAGCTTCTAGCTTCTGCACCCTCTGTTGATTTAGAGCCCTAAAAATAAAAAGCCCAAGAGTGATTCTAGATTAGAATCATCTAAGAATTATACCACTTGGAGTTTCAGGACACTTTTCTTCTAAGACGCTCAAAGAGCGTCATATGTAGTAGGTCACAAATGCTCAAAATACCTGAGTTGGTAAATGACAATTACAGTCTCAGCTTCAGAGAAATAAACTAAGGCTCCTAAGGAATTAGATAACTTGTCCCATCTATGGTTCAACTTGGCTTGATGCATTAAGCTATCAATATATGTTTCTGAATAACTCATAGGCTGGTAATTTTACACTACCTATATCACTAATTGTTAAAAAAAACTCATCACTTTTATTAGGATTATTTTGCTGATGAGATTTTTGATTCTAAATACAAAGTTCCTTAGAAATTTATTGTGAATGGCAAACAATATTTTTAATATTGTCCTCTTGACTTTTGGTTTTACTTCAAAGATAATATATTTTCACAATATGTAAAAAAATATAAGCACAATGAAGAAAGTAGAATCCATTTATTCTCTCACAACACAGAGGCAACTTGCACCACTAATACATACAATGTATTTTAGAAGCCCTGTTATACTCAGGCCATTTGTTCTTTAACCTAAAAGGAAAATTTTATATAATTTTTAAAACAAAGAAGAGCTTATTTGTAAAACAAGGCTAGAAGTAGTTAGTTCTCAGAATAGTTCACCCAAAATAATTTTTAATCTTGAAACAGGATAGTAATAAATAAATAATTCAAACTAAAGTAGTCAAATACATATATATATTTTCTTTTTCCCAGTTGCTGAGGATCAAAAGTAGGGCCTCATGCATGGTTGGAGAGTGCTCCACCACTGAGCTACAACCCCAGTCCAGCTTTAATTATCTCAGTAATACTATTACTATTCATAGAGCCAAGAGAAGAATTAGGTTTAAATTAGAAAGTAACAAAGGAAAAACAGCAATGCAGCATGACTTTCAAGGATACATACTTCTTCACATAACAACAAAACATGGCCATTTTGAATTTTTAGAAGTTATGTTCACTTCTAATTCCAGGTTTCCCCCAATTTGCTAGATCTTTAAAGAAAATTTTAGTAGTCTTTCATGAGGGAAGTGATAAAAAGTGACTTCATGTTCTCTCTGGACATTCCTTTATAGTACACAATGCAGCAATATGGGGGACAGAAAATAATCACAGGTACCTTTCTTTCTTGAGGCCTGCAATCTCTGAATCCCTTCGCCCAAGCTCTATCTGTACTTTCTCTAAAGCACCTTGCATCTTACTATGAGAAGCCAGCACATTTTCCAACATGATTGTAACTTTGCAGTTGTCTTCTTTAGCCTCTGCTAATTGTCGCTGAAAGTTTCCTACCTAAAAGAAAATGAAACAAGACAAATACTCTTGATCCTTTCTGATTACACTTGTGTGTCTCATTACTCCTAGGAGAGAGTATGGAGAGCAGGTATGGTAGAACACTAAAATGAATAACTAAAATACATTATATTTTTATATTTCTTAAGTTATTGTGACTTTGAGAAAAAGCAAAGTAGACCCCTGATCCTACAGAAAACATGGTAGACTACTATCACTACACAGCACACACATTAACCAGAGATGATAAGGTTGACAAATTCGTGAGTTCAGAGGTGTTCCCAGGTGGTATGCTTAGCTGTCTTCTGATGGGGTCAGAAGAGAACACATCTGAAATCCATCAGAATTATCTCTTTTTCTAGACTGCAAGAGAAATTGGAAGCTGTTGAAGAAAGATATAGCTCACAGCCCTCTGCAGAGAGGCAAAATCTAGTATCTGCTCTCAAGAAGTTTGGAATGTGGTCAGATAAATGGACAAAGAAAATGTGATACATATATATGCAGGATAATATTATTCAGCAATAAAAATAATGAAATTCTATTATTTGCAACAACATGGTGGAACTGGGGGACATTAAGTGAAATAAATCAAGCACAGAAAGACAAATACTTTATGTTCTCACTTACATGTGGAAGCTAAGAAGTTGATCTCACAAAAGCATAGAATAGAATATTGGTTACCAAAGCCTGGGAAGAATGAGGGGGAATGTGGATGGAGATGGGATGGTTAACAGTTCAGGAGTACAGCCAGATAGGAGAAAAAACTCCTAATGTACTAAGCACAACAGGTAATTATGGTTGACAAAAACTAGTTGAATATTTCAAAATGACTCATAGGATTTTGAATGTTCCCAACACAAAGAAATGATAAATGTCTGAGGTAACAGAGATCTTAATTACCTCAATCTTATTATTATATATTGTATACATGTCATACAGAATGGCACAAATATATACAATTACAGTGTATCAATTAAAAATAAAAATGTTTTAAAAAAGCAAAGTTTGGGATGTGACTTCTGTTCCCACTAAGCACACACCATAGGAATGTTAAAGAGAAAGCATCATAGTACTGTTATATCACATTAACGAAACAAAAGTATGAATGTTATTATTACCAAGGTCAGATGAATTTTAATAGGAAAAATTAAGACTTTTGATTCTTTCAAGACAGTTAAAAAACATTGGAGTTACATGACATATCTTTAAGGGAAATATTTAAAACCATAATGAAGTTATCTTCTATAAAAAGAACTCTTCCTCTGATTACTTCTCATTCCTTTTACTAACAGATACAAGAAGATCAGTAATACGGCTCGTGAAAGCTTTAATAAGCACTTCATCTTAGTGACAAACTTTCAGAACAGAGAGATGCCTTGCCTTCTTATTTTCCCTATCCTCCAAAGCCTCCAAGTTCCCTTTCAACTTATGACTCTCTTGCAGGGCTGTATCTCGACACTTCACTGCTTGAGATAGCTCTTCTTCATTTTTTTCAAGAATGGATTTCACCTTAATAGAAAAATAGAAACAATAATTTTCTAAAATACCATAAATCAATGATGAGAATAAGGCACAGCAATTTAAAAACCAAACTGAAGATGCTTAATTAAACTTTTATTCATTAGTATAAATAAATTCCATCTTTATTAGCTGTTTATCCCTTTATAGAAAACTGCAAAATAACAACAACAACAACAACAAAAATCTGTGTGAAAAAACACAGGTAAACCTAACATATTAGTCACTCCCTATGAAAACATATGAATAGAAATAGTAATATTATGAAGACAAAATGTAAAATGATTATCATGGAACTTCTTTTTGAAAATGTAAATGCATAAATTAATATAATAAAAGCCAAGACAAATAAATAATAAATAGTTCTATAAACCAGGTAGAAGTCTTAGAATTTTATATTCTTGAAACACTCCCAGTGGAGCCACACCATCATTTTAGATAATCACACTATTTTAAATATTACTTTAGCCAGGCACAGTGGCACAATAATCCCAGCAGCTTGGGAGGCTGAGTTAGGAGGATCATGAGGTCAAAGCCAGCCTTAGCAACTTTGCAAGGCCTTAAACAACTTAGCAAGACTGTCTCAAAATAAAATATAAAAAAAGAGCTGGGGACATGGCTCAATGGTTGAACTCTCCAGGATTCAATCAATCCCTGATGCCAAAAGAAAAAACAAAAACAAAAACCTTTTTAATCTCAAATTATAGGGCTACAAAATATTTGAAAAATAGTATAAAAAGTTTTTTGTAGTTCCATAGCAAAATTGGCTTATTATTATTATTATTATTATTATTACTATTATTAACTAGATTACAGAATTCAATCAGTTTTCACCATTTTTTAACTTTTCATGCACCTGTGTGTGTCCCAGAGGTGCATGTGCACACACATATTGGACTGTTCCATACACATGCTTATGTGACCACCACCATAATCATGATAAGAACCCTTCCATCATCACTTCTTCCTTTCTACTACCTCTTTGCATTCACTGCCCCTCCAAACCCATCCATCCCCAGGTAAACATTAATTCATTCTCTATCTCTACAGTTCTGACAAGAATATTAAACATTTTGATATAATAAATATTTGAACAGGTAACACATTCATATTCTTTTAAAACTGTTACTGAGGTATAATTGACACAATAAGCTCCATATATATAAAGTGTACAATCTGAGAAGTTTTGACTTGAATAAACCCTTGAAATCATAATAAAAATAGTGAACATTTTCATTACCCCAAAAGTTTCTTTATGTCCTTTTGTAATCTCCCCCTTTATTTCTCCCTGTTTTCTCAACCCAACCCAAGGCAAGCTCTGATCTGTTTTCAGTCACAATAGTTTGCATTTCCTAGAATTTGATATAAATGGAGTCATTGTTATGTACTCTTTCATAGTTATTTTGAGATTTATTCAATTTATTGCATGCATCAATAGTTCATTCCTTTCTGTTGCTTAGTATTCTATCTGGATATATCTCAATTTACTTAACTATTTACCTCTTGGATACTTGAGTTGTTTCCAGATCTAAGCTATTACAAATAGAGCTGCTGAGAACACTTGGGTACAAGTCTTTGTATAGACATATTCTTTCATTTTTTAATGGGAAATACTTTGGAGTGAACCAACTTAGATTCACATAGTGGTAGCATGCCTTGCGTTTTTTAAAAAGTAGCAAACTACCTTCCAAAGTGGTTGTGCTATTTTACATTCCCATCAGCAATGTATCAGAGTTAGTTGTTCTACATCCTAACACTTGGTATGATAACTTGGTATGAAAAATTTTAGAACTTCTTATAGGTGTATGGTAATATCTCACTGAATTTCCCTAATGGTGGATGTTTAATAACTTTCAAGTGCTTATCTATCATCATTCATGTATCTTTTTTTGAAATATCTGTTTGATATTTTACCCATTCTTGTTACTGGGCTGTTTCCCTAATGAATTTTGAGATTTTTAAAAAACCCATTCTAGAGAAAAGACCTTAACCACAAAAGTGGTTTGTAAATATTTCCTCCCAGTCTGTTGATTATTTCTTTATTTCTCTTAATGCCTTCGAAGAATGCACATGTCAATTCTAATAAAGTACAATTTACCACTTTTGTCCCTTTATTGATTATAATTTTTCCTTTATTGATTATAATTTTTGTTCCCTGATTCCCCTGGTACTGAGAATCAAACCTAGAGCCTCATGCATGCTAGGCAAGTGCTCTACCATAGAACCAACCCTCTGGATCACACTTCTGATGTTAAATTTAAGAAATTTTTGCGTAACCCAAGATCACAAAGATGTCTTTTTACGTTTTCTTCTAGCTTTATAGTTTTAGAGTTTACATTTAGATCTATGATCCATTTTCAATTAATTTTTATATATGTTGTGAAGTATGGATAAAATAGTTTTCATTTTTACACATGGATATCCAATTATTCTAGCACAATTTGTTGAAAAGACTATTCTTCCTTAGCTTTTAGTTTTATTTAAAATGAAATATATCCATAAGTTAACAATTTGAACATATAGCACATTCACCTTATTTTTTTAATGTACAAAAAAATGTAAAAAAAATCTCTCAGCCATAGTTTCCTTCCTCAAAAATTTTGCCAGCTTATTATAAACACAATGCATATACAAATAAATATGCATGTATATATTGTTTATTTCCCTGCCCTTTTTGCATGCAAACAGTAAAATACTATCTATTTCTGAACCTTGTTTTAACCTAATAATATACATATCTTGAAGTAGATTACAAGCTAAGATACATGTGATTTATCTAGCCAGTCTCATTGATTGGATTCTGGTTGCTTGCAGCCTTTTGCTATTCATCAACAACTCTTCAGTAAGTAATCTTTAAACAAGTCATGTGTATAAGCTACTAAATATGTAAGGAAAAATCCTAGAAGTTAAATTGTGAGATCGAATTTTGTCACAATTATTACCAAGTTGTACTCCATAGGAATTTGTACCATTTATGCTCCCAACAGCAACCAAGAATGTCTTTTTCCCACACCTTTCTCAACATGTTTATATATCCTTAAAATTTAACCTGCAACATTTAAAATACTTTAACTTTTTCTGTAAGGATTACAGAATAGTGCAAAGAAGCCAATTCATTGGTTCTAAAGATCTATTGATTTTTTTTCTAAAAAATAATACGTTTTAATTTTTAAAATTTTACCAGTGTTTACAAGATATATTTACACACACACACACACACACACACAAACAATATTGCTAACGAAACTGTTTACACAAAGTATCTAAATAGTAGTCTACTTCATAAGATCATCTATAGTATTTTTTATTTTTAAACTTCCAGCAAAGATGGATGCTCTAATAAGTTCTCTCTGGAAAGTACATCCCAATGTTCAATTTCATGGGGATTTTTGGATTAATGTATTTCTATTTTTTTAATATTTATTTTATAGTTGGACAAAATACCTTTATTTCACTCATTTATTTTTTACATGGTGCTGAGGATCGAACCCAGGGTCCTGCGCGTGCGAGAGGAGCGCTCTATCGCTGAGCCACAACCCCAGCCCCTATTTCTATTTTTAAATCATGACTTATTCAAGCATTTTAGCTCAAATGTTGAGATTAGTTAGAAATTTTGAATTTTTAAAAACTCAATTAGATTTATAAAAACTCAATTGTAACTCAAGCCAAATTTTCTATGCCCAAATGAAAATTAGCTGATGGCCAAGAATGGTTTCAAAATTTACATCAGTTTTTATTATTTGTTAAGAACCAATTTATTTGTTGTTATGCATATCTTTAAGTATTATCTTCCTAGATTGTTACTGCTTTCTTCATTATCATATAAATCTGAAGTTTCCCTAAGATTTTATTTGTGTTCTTCACTTACCAAATCCTGTTTAAAACAATTTGGTGATTCATCATTTAGTAAGGGTCTTGAGGCAAGAATGTCTATTTTGCCTTCTAATCTTCCCTCCATAGTTTTAATAGCATTCAAAAGTGTCTTTAGAGAGATTCTGGAGTCTCCAATCTCCTGAGATGTTCTCACAGAAGGCAGTGTAGGTGCAAAACTCACACGGCGTGTGGAGTTTGGAAGAACACTGGGCAAACCAACTGTTGAAGTTCTCTCCTTTACATTATTTACATAAGACCTAGAGCTTTCAAGGGATTTTGAAGACGCTGGCCTCTCTGGAGATTTCCTTCTTCTTGGTGGCATCACCATTTATAAACAAAATAAAAAATTAACTAAATTTAGTGCTATTTTTCAAGGAATTGTTTCTCTCAGAGAAACAGCAATAAAAAGCAGCAGCCAAAATAAAAAAAAAAAAGGTTTGGAAATGTGTTCCTTTGCTTTCAGAATGAAGAGATCACACTGTAAAGTATGACCTAGTAAAGAAATAGGCCTTAAACCAAATTTCCTGTAGGAGAGTGTATCTAATGAGGTCACTCTTACAACTTTGTGACCTCATCACTCATCAGTAGAGCAAGTAGCTAGAACTCCATGACTATTCCACCGGAAGACATATTCTAGTACCTTGGTTACAGGGGGTCCATACACACAAATATTGTAGATACAGAAATCATACATGCTTACACCTAGAGTTGAAGATTTTTAAAATAACCTAATAATCTGTAATCATTAAAAGAACCACTTTCTTTTGGTAACACATTCCTGGGTTAAGTTCTTCACTAAATATTTTATATATTTTGCTTGTTTAATTAATTTGTTGAAATGTTATGTGACCTACAAAGGTTTCAGCCTCAACACTCTTCTTGCTGATAAGAAAACATCTTCACTATTAATACCTCTTTCAGGTGAGCTTCTGACTGTTGCAGGTATACCTTGTTGGCACTGAGTTCTGAGTTTGCCTATCACTCAAAAAACAGATACTTGTTCCTCCCATCTGCTAAGATTTTTTAGGCTCAAATTAAAAAAACACTTCCTTTATGAAAGCATTTACCAATGCTTCCAATCATATTAATGCTTTCTATGCAGGCTCATTAATATAATCTATATTTTTTCTGAAAGGCATAACTTTCTATTCTATAATAAGGTTTATTAAGAACATTCATAAACATCCTTAGAAGCAAGTTGAATGTCTTGATTCTGCTTCAGGCACCTTTATAATATGAATTCCTCTATGGCCTAGTAGAATCTTGTACACAGTAGTGCTTAAAAATGTTTGTTGAATCAAGATTGGATATTCATCCTTCTGGAATTGTATGGTAAAGTAGGGAAAAGGGCATCAAACAATTTCTTAAAAACTAAAACAACAGAACAGCAATCAGACAGCAATCAGCTTTTGAAGTTATTAAACATACATGAGCATATTTGGCCTCTAGAGCCTTATTCAGCTTGCGTAGATGTTCATTCTGTAAACTGGTTTCAGTAAAACACTGAAGTTGTTCTTCTAGCTGTTTAACTTTTGCCTAGAAAGAACATAGAAAAATAATGAACTTCATAATTTCCAAGAAGAGGAGATGTAAGTTTTGCAAAAAAATTAACAGAGGAAACTTGAAACTTTCAAAAAAAAATCTTCAAGTTTTTCTAATCATGCAAAGAATTCTATTTCAACTCACAGTTAAAAGTATATTATAGCCATTTAAATGTACTGAGATAACTCATTTGGTTTCTATTGCTCATGGAAAATACAAATCGATATGATATATAAACTTAACAGTGAGATTTTGTATTTAATATATTTCAATTTTAAAGGAATTTTAGTACCTGGCATTCAAAAACCTTTGAATATGGATAATTAGCATTGTCAATGTGCAAGAAATAGAAATACATTCTTGTTTTTTACTGACAAAGAATTAGAAAAGTTGAATAATTGGAATTCAACTCCATTATATTTTAAAACTAACTCATAAGGATAACTATACATATTTCTCTTTTAAAATTATCTTGTGGGATAAAAATAACATATACTTACAAATATGCAAATTCTATAATTTGCCATATTTTCTTCCTCTTAGCCCTCTTATATAAAAGAACAATTAACATTACTGAGCCTATCCGTGAATCAACAAATATGTATCCAAATTTTTTTGTTTTGTTTTGTTTTTGATACCAGGACTGAACTCAGGGGCACTAGATCACTGAGCCACATCCCCAGCCCTTATCCACATTTTTAAATTTATAAATGTTATTTAATTTTTTCTTGATATTTTATTTGCTATCTGTGGACAGCAAACACCCTTTTGGCTGTAGCTATTAGATTTTCAGGAATTGTTAAAAATTTGAGTGCTAATAGGGTAGAAAAAAGCTTTGTCTTAGGAAATCTCTTTTTTAATTTTTTATTGGTTCATAAATTATACATAACATTATGATTTATTTTGAGATAATTATAAATGCATGGAGTTAAATCTCCAGTATTTTACTTACCCTCCCTGTTTCCTTTTCTCTAGTCTACTGAAGATCTATTTTATATTATTAAAAAAATTAGTGTCTTCTGGGTATACATAATATGATTCACTGTAATATATTCATATAATGTATACTGGTAAGTTAGGTTCAAACATTCCACGGATTTTTCCATTATCCTGTCATTCCTCCTTCTCAATTCCCTTCTTCTACCTCCCCTGATCTTTTAGACTACCTTCCATGTATCAGAGGAAACATTCAACCTTTGATTTTTGGAGTCTGGCTTAGGAAATCTCTCTTATTTCATCAGCAGAATACTTGTTTCTTTCACCTTTGTCAGTTTCTGCCAATCTCTTCCACAGTATACAGTAGAAAACATGTGCTGTGGCTCTCCAAATCATTAGTAAAAATTAATCATGGTTTTCACTTAAGGATAAGAATTAAAATGGTATCTCTAAAGAGAGGTATTGATTCAACAATTATCTATTTTAAATATAAACCACTGTTAGTCCACAGAACCCAAGGAAAAATGAACTGTATGACTAAGAAGACTTTAATGTTTGCCTCTCTTCAAGTAATACAAAGTCCTATTCCCCAATAATACTTAGATAATTCATCCTACTTGATCCCGTAAGTGCCCAATAAAATGCCTTGAAACTCCAGACAGCATGTTCTTATTCATAAAGCACTTTGATATTTATATGGAGTCTCTCACTTGGCAAAAATTAACTCAGGACATTCAAAATGGGAAGAAACAAAGAAGAATGGGTCCGAAGCAAATAAATACTGCTGCCTCTCAGAGGTCTGGTGTTTCTGTGATCATTAAAATCCAAGCAGTTTCTATAACTGTCTTATCAGCCAGTCTTAGGAATAGAAATAATTTAGGTCAAGGTCATACGCTCATATTGTTTCAACTGGTCTAAATATATACATATGTATATAACTCTAATTATATTAACAATAGAGAAACAGATAACTAAGAAATGGAGGGTGGATACAAGATGGCGGGCGGAATAGAGGTAGTCCTGATTCTGGCTGCTCTGTGGCAGGAAACCAAGAAAGCAGACAGCTTATCCACAAGGTCTTGCCTAGACAGAATACAACATCTCAGAGAGTGTGAGAAGACCCCTATACAGCAGATTTTCACAGAATTCACCAGTGCTACAACCACATGTGCAGAAATCAGAGCCTCTGCGTTTGGGTAAGTTTCTAGACTCCAGACCCAAACCACAGTCCTAGCTCATGCAAGACTCACAAATGGCTTAGCAAAATCACCTATCAGCACCTCTGCACAACTCCAGACTGCTCTCCACTCCCACGCAGGTCAGTCAGCTGCTACTGATCCACAGCAGAAGACCATCCCGCAGCTGTCCCCACATCACCAGACACGCTGGAAGCAGACCAACTCCATCTTGGAAAACCTTCCTCGCCATTTTTGGTGGGCATGGCTATCAGATGGGATCACCATTTGAGCAGGTACCTGATTTCCAATTCCCCGCCCCTCCCCAGAGGCGATATCTCAGCACGTGGCCACCCAACACAAAAACAGGTCTCAGTTGGACAGGAGTGCAGTTCCAACAGGGCGCTGCCCACCTGGTGTGAGCCTGGGGTGAGAGGTCCTGCAGGTGGGACCTGATAAGAAAGAGATGGGAGGGGACCAAAGTCTGGAGCATAACAAAGAGACCAGGATCTGTGAAATTTCCAGGCAAGAGAGGGAGACCACAGTGGGGGCTCAAGTCAGATGAGTGGTCTCAAAAAAAGACACGTGAGGTGCTATTTCCCTGCTGGAACTGGTGGGTGGCACTCCCGGCTTCCAGACGCTCCACACCAGGTCCAGTCTTCTCACCCTGGTTATCTATACCATCCTGAGGGCAGAGACACCAGCTTAAAACAGACAACTCTACCTACTGGATGAGAAGAGAAGAAGGAAAGAAAAGGATCTCTAAGAGTATTTTTTTTTTCCTCCTCCTTCTACTTTTTCTTCTTTCTCTTCTACCCTTCTATCCTCTGGCCTTCACATCCCCGATATATGTATAAACAAGAACTTTGCATAAAATAGGACTTTGAGGATTGAGTCACCTGAATTATACAATATAGAGGGGTTGCATAAGCCTCTTTTTTTCTTTCATTCTTTCCCTTTTTTTCTCTTTCCTCTTCTTTCACCCTCTAAATTTTACTAATTTTACATCCTATATTTTTCTAAATACAGAAGTGTTTGTTTTATGTACTCTACTATCTACCCACGTACTTGTCTACCCCAAATTACTCCCTCTCTATTCCCCTGCTACTAACCATCTTCATTAGATTTCTCCTCCACATTCCCTAAGATGTAGTATCTCTATCCCTCACATCTTTTCCCCTCAACATATTGTCCTATGCCTGACCCCCAGTTCATTGTCCACTGCCAGAATGTAAATCTTTTAATGAAACTACTGATTATATTTTAAATAATAATTGAATCCAACATTTCTGGACATGAGACTAAACTGTAAATATCTTAATAACAACAATTTGTTCATAGGTGATATATTGTTGATATTGGGACCTGTTAACATTGTCCTTCCCCATAAAGGAGGGATCTTGGAACCCTACAAGAGCCCTACAAATCTATAGGATAAAAACAATAACACACCAGATCCACAGAGCTGGAAAGGAAGACACATGAGCAACATGAAAAGACAATGGAAGAAAGTACCACAAACAAATCAAGTCAACATATCATTGGCAGCATTGGCAGCTACAGCAGAAAAAATGACAGAAAAAGATTTCAGGACATACATGGTTAAAATGTTTTGGGATTGCAAAGAAGACATAAAACAACAAATATAGGCAGTGAAAGATCACTTCAACAATGAGCTACATACACAAATCCAAGAAGCAAAAGATCACCTCAAAAGAGAGATAGAGGTTCTTAAAAAAACGAACAAACAAACAAACAAAAAACAGAAATCATTGAAATGAAAGAAATAAAAAACCAAATTAAAAATTCAAATGAAAGCATCACCAACAGAGTAGACCACTTAGAAGATAGGATATCAGACAATAAAGATAAAATAAATCATCTTGAAAAGAACACTGACCACACAGCGAAAATGATAAGAAACCATGAGCAGAACATTCAAGAATGGGATAGCATAAAAAGACCAAATTTAAAAGGTATTGGGATAGAGAAAGGTACAGAGATCCAAACAAAAGGAATGAACAATCTATTCAATGAAATAATATCAGAAAACTTTCCAAACATGAAGAATGAATTGGAAATCCAAATTCAAGAAGCCTACAGACGGCAAATGTACAAAATCACAACAGATTCACAAGGCACATTATAATGAAAATGCCCAACATACAGAATAAGGAGAGAATTTTAAAAGCCACAAGAGAAAGAAATCAGATTACATATAGAATAAAACCAATTAGGATAATGGCAGAGTTTTCAACACAGACACTGAAAGCTAGAAGATCCTGGAACAACATATTTCAAGCTCTGAAAGATAATGGGTGCCAACCAAGAATCTTGTATCCAGCAAAATTAAGCTTTAGATTTGAAGATGAAGTAAAAACCTTCCATGATAAACAAAAGTTAAAAGAATTTATAGTTAGAAAATTGGCACTACAGAAATATTGGCAAAATATTTCATGAAGTGGAAATGAAAAACAGCAATGAAAATCAGCAGAGGGACGTAGTACACTAAAGAAAAAACTAATCAAAGAGGAAAACCAAGTCAAGTTAAATAAAAAAATAAACAAATATGGCTGGAAATACAAACCATGTCTCAATAGTAACCCTAAATGTTAATGGCTTAAACTCACTAATCAAAAGACATATGCTAGCAGATTGCATTAAAAACAACAACAACAACAACAACAAACCAATATGCTGCCTCCAGGAAACTCATCTGATAGGAAAAGACATACACAGACTGAAGGGGAAAGGTTGGGAAAAATCATACCCCTCACATGGACTGTGGAAGCAAGCAGGGGTTATCATACTCATATCAAATAAAGTAGATTTCAAGCCAAGGTTAATCAAAAGGGATAAAGAGGGACACTACATACTGCTCAAGGGAACCATACACCAACAAGAAATAACAATCATAAATATATATGCCTCAAACAATGGTGCAGCTATGCTCATCAAACAAACTCTTCTTAGGTTCAGGAAGCAAACTGACCACAACACAATAATCTTGGGTGATTTTAACATACCTCTCTCACAACTGGATAGATTTTTCAAACAAAAATTGAATAAAGACACTACAGAACACAATAACATAATCAATAACTTAGACTTAACTAACATATAGAATACTTCAACCTGCATCAAGTGGATACACGTTCTTCTCAGCAGCACTTGGGTCCTTCTCTAAAACAGACCATTGTGGGAAACCAACCTTACACGTGACTGAGTCACACTCCTCGGCTGGGTGCTGTGGCGCTCAGTTGCAGAAATGTGGCAGAACTTTCCCCACCCTTCTTGGGTTCAAGGGCCAGTGTCTCGTGCATGGGTGTGTCTTGCTTTACCCGTGGGTGAAGCTATGCTCACCTGTTCCTTTGTAATATAACCCCTTGCTCTGTTTAGGATAGAATCTTCCTTGGAAGTGCCTTGTGTGTGTCCCCTTCTCTTACTGTGCTCTTAGGTGTGGCCTACCCAGGTGTCAGTCAACCTGCTGACAGTGGAAATCATGAAGATAGACTCAGCCCCCTGAAACCTGAACTCTTGTCTCATTTGAATAGCTTCTTCTCAATAAAAGGGGTCAGCACATGCTCTCGCTCTCTCTTCCTGCGGACCCTTAAGGTCAGAGGAGCCGTCACAGTGATCCCAAAGAAAAAGGTATTTGTGTCTCTTGTGTGGTTATTTCGTGCAGCCCAGTCAGCCCAGTTAGCCCAGTTTACCTGGAGTGACTCCTGAGCCTTTTAGTCGCGAAAACAGAAACCCGGCAGACCATATACTATGCCACAAAGCAACTCTTAGCAAATACAAAAAAGTAAAGATGCTATGATGCATTTTATCAGATCATAATGGAATGAAATTGAACATCAATTACAAAATAAAAAATAAAAATTTCTCCATTACCTGGAGGCTAAACAATATGCTACTAAATGAACAATGGGTTACAGAAGACATCAAGGAGGAGATTAAAAAATTCTTACAGGTAAATGAGAACACAGACACAACATATTAAAATCTCTGGGAAACTATGAAAGCAATACTAAGAGGAAAATTCATTGCATGGAATTCATTCCTTAAAAGAAGAAAAAGTCAACAAATAAAATGACTTCACACTACATCTCAAAGCTCTGGAAAAAGAAAAACAAATCAGCAGCAAAAGCAGTGAAAGGCAAGAAATAATTAAAATTAGAGCTGAAATCAATGAAATCTAAACAAAAGAAACAACTGAAAAAATTGACAAAACAAAAAGTTGGTTCTTTGAAAAAATAAATAAAATTGACAGACCCTTAGCCACGCTAATGAAGAGAAGGAGGGAGAGAACTCAAATTACCAGCATACATGATAAAAAAGGTAATATCACAACAGACACCACAGAAATACAGAGGATAATTACAAATTATTTTGAAATCTTATACTTCAATAAAATAGAAGACATTGAAGGCATCGACAAATTTCTTAAGTCATACGATTTGTCCAGATTGAGCCAGGAAGATATACACAATTTAAACAGAGCAATATCAAGTGAGGAAATATAAGAAACCATCAAAAGCTTACCAACCAAGAAAAGCCCAGGACTGGATGGATACACAGCCGACTTCTACAAGACCTTTAAAGAAGAACTAATACAATATTCTTCAATTTACTTCAGGAAACAGAAAAAGAGGCAGTAATTCCAAACTCATTCTATGAGGCCAATATCACCCTGATCCCCAAACCAGGCAAAGACACATCAAAGAAAGAAAATTTCAGCCCAATATGTCTATTGAACATAGATGCAAAAATTCTCAATAATATTCTGGCAAATTGAATACAAAAACATATCAAAAAGATTGTGCACTATAATCAAAAGGATTCATCCCAGGGATACAAGGTTGGTTCAACATATGAAAATCAATAAATGTAATTCATCACATCAATAGACTTAAAGATAAGAATCATATGATCATCTCAATAGATGCAGAAAAAGCACTGAACAAAATACAGCACCCCTTTATGTTCAAAACACTAGAAAAAATGGGGATAACAGGAACATATGTCAACATTGTAATGGCTATCTACACTAAGCCTAAGACCAACATCATTCTAAATGGAGAAAAATTGAAGGCATTCCCTCTAAAAACTGGAACAAGATAGGGATGCCCTTTTTCACCACTTCTATTTAACATAGTTCTTAAAACACTGGCCAGATCAATTAGACGAAAGAATTCAAAGGGATATGTATAGAGAAAGAACTTAAATTAGCACTATTTGCTGATGATATGATTCTATACCTAGAAGACCCAAAAAATTCCACCAGAACACTTCTAGAACTAGTAAATGAATTCAGCAAAGTAGCAGGATATAAAATCAACACCCATAAATGAAAGGCATTTCTGTGTATCAGTGACAAAGTCTCTGAGAAGGAAATGAGGAAAACTACCCCATTCACAATAGCCTCAAAAAAAAAAAAAAAAAAAAAAAAGATTTGGGAAACAACTTAATGAAAGAGGTGAAAGATCTATACAATGAAAGCTACCAAACCCTAAAGACAGAAATCAAAGAAGACCTTAGAAGATGGAAAGATCTATCTTGCTCTTGGATAGGCAGAATTAATATTACCAAAATGACCATACTACCAAAAGCACTATACAGATTTAATGCAATTCCGATCAAAATTCCAATGGCATTCCTCATAGAATTAGAAAAAGCAATCATGAAATTCATCTGAAAAATAAGAGACCCAGAATGGCTAAAGCAATCCTTAGCAAGAAGAGTTAAGCAGGTGGCATCGCTATACCAGATCTTAAACTATACTACAGAGCAACAGTAACAAAAACAGCATGGTACTGGTAGACTAAGACCAAGACTGGTAGACCAATGGTACAGAATAGAGGACACAGAGACTAACCCGCACAATTACAATTATTTTATATTAGACAAAGTTGCCAAGAACATGCATTGGAGAAAAGATAGCCTCTTCAACAAATGGTGTTGGAAAAACTGGAAATCCATATGCAACAAAATGAAATTAAACCCCTATTTCTCACCATGCACAAAACTAAACTCAAAATGAATCAAGGACCTAGGAATTAAACCAGAGACTCTGCATCTAATAGAAAAAAAAGTAGGCCCTAATTTTCGTCATGTGGGATTAGGCATCAACTTCCTTAATATGACTCCTATAGCTTAAGAATTAAAACCAAGAATCAATAAATGGGATGGAACCAAACTAAAAAGTTTCTTCTCAGCAAAAGAAACAATCTGTGAGGTAAAGAGAGAGCCCACATCCTGGGAGCAAATTTTTTCCCCTCACACATCAGATAGTTCTTTATATACCCTAGAGATTAGTGCTGTATCTGATGTCAGGATGATATACACAATTTAGACAGACCAATCAAATGAGATGAAATAGAAGATGCCATCAGAAGCCTATCAACCAAGAAAAGCCCAGGATTGGATAGATACACAGCCAAATTCTACAAGACCTTTAAAGAAGAACTAATAGGGTATATAAAGAACTTAAAAAAATAAACACCAAAAGAACAAATAACCTGATCAATAAATGGGCCAAGGACCTGAACAGACATTTCTCAGAAGAGGATATACAATCAATCAACAAATATATGAAAAAATGCTCATCATCTGTAGCAATCAGAGAAATGCAAGTCAAAACTACTCTAAGATATCATCTCACTCCAGTCAGAATGGCAGCTATTATGAAGACAAACAACAATAAGTATTGGCGAGGATGTGGGGAAAAAGGTACACTCATACATTGCTGGTAGGACTGCAAATTGGTACAGCCAATATGGAAAGCAGTATGGAGATTCCTTGGAAAATTGGGAATGGAACTACCATTTGACCCAGCTATCCCTCTTCTCGGACTATACCCAAAGGACTTAAAATCAGCATACTACAGGGACACAGCCACATCAATGTTTATAGCAGTGCAATTCACAATAGCTAAATTGTGGAGCTAAACTAGATGCCCTTCAGTGGATGAATGGATAAAAAAACATGTGGTATATATACACAATGGAATTTTACTCAACAATAAAAGAGAATAAAATCATGGCATTTGCAGCTAACTGGATGGTGTTGGAGAAGATAATGCTAAGTGAAGTTAGCCAATCCCCAAAAAACAAATGCTGAATGTTTTCTCTGATATAAGGAGGCTGACTCATCCGTGGAGTAGGGAGGGGGAGCATGGAAGGATTAGATGAATTCTAGATAGGGAAGAGGGGTGGGAGGGGAAGGGAGGGGTCAGGGGATCAGCAAGAATGGTGGAATGTGACATTATCCAAAGTACACGTATGAAGAATCAAATTGGGTGTCAACATACTTTATATATAAACAGAAACATGAAAAATTGTGATATATTTGTATACTAAGAATTGTAATGCAAAAAAGTACATGTATAAAGGCATGGATTGGCGTGAACATATTCTATATACAAAGATATGAAAAATTGTACTCTATATGTGTAATAAGAATTGTAATGCATCCCACTGTCGTGTATTTAAAAAAATAAAATCAATAATACTAAAAAATAGAAAAAAAAGAAATGGAAAGGAACTCTTCTTTAGACTGTTTATAATGCAAATATTCTAAAATAATACAATTAAAATTCCTAGGTTTTTTTCCTTCAATATATACTGTAAATTCTAAATACAGTAGGACATACCAATAACCTTAGCTTATTTATAGTTTGAAATGAGCTTCAGCATTAACCCATTATGTCCCGTCATTCTATATGTAGTTTTTATACAAGGCCCTATATATGGAATGCCGGGACATAATAGGTTAAAACAACAGGAATGGTCAAAGTTATGCATTTTAATAAATGTATGAAAATAGACTTAAGAACTGATAATTTCAATATAGCATATTTTTTTCTTTTAAGGCCTTTATCTAATATTCATATAATGGTACAACATGCATGCAGCAATGCAAAACAAAGAACCAGCACGACAAATATGAATAATAAAACTCACTACTAAAATGTTGGGTTAAAGAAGCAGGACATTAAAAAGTATGTATTGTGCGATTATGTGAAGTGAAAGCATAGGTAAAATTAATCTGAGGTGTTGGAAGTCAGGATGGTAATTAACCATGTTGGGGATAGTTATTGGAAGAAGGTTCTGGATGTTGGGAATGTGCCGTTTCTTGATCTGAGTGTTAATTTTAATTTGTAAAAAGTTCATCAGGCTGGGTCCCATGTTCTTTTAAGTATATACATTATAGTTCAAGAAAAAGTTTACTAAAACATAAAACAAACCCTTATCTAATCTGTAAATTAAGTTCACAATTGCAGTTGCTTACAAGGGCCAGTCTGCTAACATGTTTGAATCCAGGTGTTGATGTAAGTGATGCAACCAATGGCAGATTATTGCAAGGCTAAGCGACTCAAACTGGCACGTTTAAAAATGATTTTATAAAGTGTTGGAACTCTTTCAAACATATATGATAATATCCCATCTACCCATCATTCAAATTAAAATAAAATATTACCAGATCAATTGAAACCTCTGGACTGGGTGTGTAGCTCAGTGGTAGAACACTTGCCTGACTTCAGGCCCTAGGTTTGATCCTAATATCTCCCCTGACACACACACACAAAACAAACAAACAAACAAACAAACAACAACAAAAAAAACCCACCAATCCTGTAGCACCCATTCTAACCCAATCTCCCCCTCGTCAATTACAATGCTGGATTTGGATTTGGTATTCATCATTCTCAGTTTAAAAATCTTACTATATATGTATCTTTAAATAGTATATAGTATGAGATTCATCCATGTTAACATATGTAACTCTAATGCACCTGTTTAATATATCTGTATATACACTGCTTTTAAAACTGGCATAACTACTTTTAGGAGAAATCCAGTAAATCTTAAGATACTATATGACCACTAATTTAGATAATCTTTTGGATATGAGTACATGAGATATTTAGAAGAATTCATCATATCAGCATCTGGGGAGCTTTAAAAAGTATCAGAGTTTAGACTAGCCCCTAAAATTCTGTCTTAGTTGCTCTGGGTTGGAATTCTAGACATGGGGATTTTTTTATTCTTACATTTTACTAAGAAAAAACTGAACATACAGAAAATTTGACAGAATTTTACTAAGAGCATGCTTTAGGGTCCACCAACCAAATTCAACCATTATTTTTTGTTTTTACTTATCACATATCTATCCATCTATCATTCTCCCTATCAATCCATTAATGTATTTTTTTCCCTAGGATGCATTTAAAAAAAGTGGCAAACATGATGCACGTTCCAGAGCTCAGACATCTTAAACTCTCCCTAGGTGATGATGATGTGTACTAGGCTTAGAACCACTGATGTAGACATTGGTGTTTCCACTGCAGTGGGCTAAAGACAAGCTTAGTCACATCTGTAGCAAGCTTTTGCTCCAACGATGGCGCGGGCCATGCTTCTCTTCCAGTACTAACTTCCCCATGCCCCAAGACAGCGGCAGGAAGAGCCGCCCAATGGTGAGCCCTGCTGACCCTCATGATCATTACCCACCAATCAGAAAGCACCCTGTGCCAATACCCTGCTGTGTTGAACCGCCCCCGGCTCTAAAATGTGCAAAGCTGCTCCTCAATAGGTAGATGCCATGGGGGTAAAATGCACAATCAGAAAAAGAACAGTATCATCACTTTCACTTAAGTCTATTCTATTGTCTCTGAGGCCCAATTGTCAGAGTTATTTCTTTTTAGATGTTTTATAAAAATTCATGAAAAAAGGAAAGCATAGGACCTCTATATTTTCAGTGAGTGACGAGGCATAAAATAACTACAGTAAGTCTTCAAATCATCACAAAATTTGTAAAGATTGTCACTGCATTAGGCTTCAGTATTATATGAATTGAATATGAACAGAAGTCATCTGGATATTAAGGAAGCCACAAACAGGGAGGTTCAAAGACTACAGAATTAGTAAACAATAGGGTAGGTCTTCTAAAAATCCAGCAATATTTAGTTTTACAATTAGTATCTTTAAAAATCATATAAAATATGAAAATAAATCTCATACCTGGAGTTTTCCCTTTTCATAGGCCAGTTTATTTTTACTCTCAGTAATTTTTCCCAAGACATTTTCCACCTTTTGCTCAGCAAGCTGATAATGTAAACACAGGTATCAGTACCTCTTGGCATAGAAAGGAATAAGCATTTTCTTTTGGGGAAAAAAAAGTACTAGTACCCTTACTACTTCTATAGTATTAAGATCAAGATTCATATTTATTTGTTATTGCTGCCTTCTAGTCTCTCCCTAGATAACTGGTCTCAGTGCTAACAAGCAACACATAAGGAGACTTGCTGATTAAAGTATAGAGCCTTAAGAGCCCCAGAGTTTGTTGTTCCTTGTACATTGCTGTTGTTGTTATTTTGCTATGTTAGTTATTTCTTAGCTGTGATCCAAGCCAGATATGGTGTGGTTATATCAGTGGTTGCAGGTACTCTACCACCAGGGGTACTCTACCACTAAGTTACATTCCCAGCCCCTTTAATTTTTTATTTTGAGTCAGGATCTCATTAAGTTGCCCAGACTGTCCTAGGATTTGTAATCCTCCTGCCTCAGCCTCCTCACTTGCTGGAATTACAGGTGTATGCCACTATGGCTTGCTATAATTTCTTTTCAAAGATTAAAAAAAAAATCTATGTGTTGCTCCCACTAAAAGAAAGTATTTTTCTAAAAGCAATGAGACAACTAAAATATTGGTTTCAAAATAATCTAAGGGATGGACTGGGGTTGTGGCTCAATAGAGCACTGGCCTGGCATGTGTGAGACACTGGGTTCTATCTTGAGCACCCACATACAAATAAATAAATAAAGACATTGTGTTCATTTACAACTAAAAAAAAATTTAAAAATAACCTAAGGGAAATGAAGTGTGTTATTAATGATATCATAAAATTAGCTAGTCATTAACTAACATTCTGTTTGTGAAAGATATACAGCCCCTTTTTCTATTTTGGAAACTATGATCCAAAAATCATTCCATAAATGAAACATAGTTTAGGATTATATTTTGACCAACTCTTCAGTCACAAAAAAGTTATGAGGTCAATATGTTACAAAAATAAAACTACAACAAAAAACTTCATTATTTAAAAGTCAGTTTCAAGTTCTATAAATTAAGTTTTCCCAATGTGCTATAAAGTATACAGCATATTAAAAAATAAGAACTAGATCCAACCTAAAATATGATTGCTATAACAAATATAAAACATTCAAAAATAACTTCATTTATCTTCTTGGAATATGGAAAGGTTTTTTTTTGGGGGGGGGGGTTGTTTTGTTTTAATATATAGATGATCTTGGTCTCCTGTAAAAGGGGTCCAGGAAGTTTTTAAACATGGCACTTTTTTCCCCTCAATAAAATTCCCTTTTATGCAAAGGGATAGAGAAATTCTATTAATATTTAAATACACTTTAAAGATAATTATTTCCCCTTTTTGCCACCAAAGAGAATGCCAACATAATAAGTAAAGACTAAATAAAGTCAAAATGTAACAACATTTGACACAGGGTCACTTATTTAAAATCATGACAAAGAGAATTGTTACTAGTTGCTAAGGCACTTACTTATTGTTTACAGATTATTTAAATAGGCCCTGTACTTTAATCAATCAGAGACTGGAAATTAGAAACTACTTAAATGAGTGAACACCTTGGATTCTGAGTTGTACAAAGAAAAATGTCAATGTTTAGATTATATCTTTCAATTCAGAAACACAAGGATATTGCAGGAACAACCACAGAAGAATTATCTTAAGATATGAAAGGTAGGTTGTCATGGATCCACAGTGCTATGGTTTGTGATCTGGAATGCTCCCCAAAGGCCCATGTGTTGAAGGCTTGGTCACCAGCTAGTGGCATTAATGGGAAGTGGTGGAACCTTTAGGAGGTAGGAGCTAGTGGAGGGAAGTTAGGTCACTGGGAGTGTGCCCAATGAAGTGGCTACTGTGAACCTGGCCCTTCCTGTCTCTTTTTGCTTTCCAGCCATGAAGAGGTAAGTAACTCTTCTGCCATATGTACTGCCTTCCACAGACCCAAAGCAATAAGCCAACTAACCATGGACTAAAATCTCTAAAATGGTGATCCAAAATAATTTTTTTCTCCTTTAAGTTGATTATCTCAAGTATTTTGTCATAGTGATGGAAAGCTAACACAAAGAGTAAGTCACAAAACACTTTCTAAAAATATGTATGTATGTATATGTGTGTGTGTGTGTGTGCATTTTTTTTTTCTTTTTGGGGTCTTGGGGATCATATCCAAAACCTTATGCATCTAGGCAGGTGTTCTACCAAGGAGCCATCCTAGCCCTAAAATAATTTTTTGAACTATAAAAAAGTTAGCAGACACTGTTGAAAGAATATATAAAATGAATGAGATATTGGCATATAAAGTAACTTTATAAGCAGAATTTAAGCAAGAATCTTAGTGAAAATATGACATAGGCCTCAGCAGCAGATTGAACCAACTTTGATACAGTTGAATTTCAAATCATTAAAGTTCTATTGCATAGGGAACTGTATTTCTATTTGGTGCTACTATTTAACAATGTGTGGTTAAAATGCAAAAGAGAAGTAGGGAACAATCATTCAACTTGAGTTCAGGAATAGTAACTTTCCTACTATATTTGGATTTTTTCTTACTGTAGTTGCCTGCTTAACTGCCTGTGGTAATGGACTTAAATTGCATTATCACTGAAGGCTAAAGTGGCAAAAATAAACCTAATATTAGAATATGTGAAAGAAAAAAAGGAGAGAGAATAATATTTATTCATATATACTACATGTAAGGGCTCATGATGGGCAATTAGCACTCAAGATGACAATCCTTACAGCCTGGCCAGATATGCGACTGACTCTGTACTTTATTTGATCAATGTTTCCTAATATGCATTAGGCATTATGCTAGAAGAAAGGAGTATAAAGGTGGATGGATAACTTCTATTCTTTTATTAGAAGAGATTGAAAGTAGATACATAAAGAGGTTAGTTTCTAATCAATGTGGTAATTATTCTAACCCTCTCTGCATTGAAGGTTAAAGATCATAGCCCCAAATTGAAACCTAGGCTTAAAATCCATGAAAATGTAAGATAATTTACTTAGTTTATATAAATTCTTCTTAGTTGAAGTAATCAGCAGTTTACGACAGGCTTAAAATTTAGTTCATATAAGAGACTCATATCAGGACTTTATATGAAAATTTTCAAAACTGATTTGCATGTTATAAAAATAACTAATTCCTTTTCAAGTATTCAAAAACACAAAAATTATTATAAGAAAAATTATTAACTTGTTAACAGAATGATCATCTCTTTAATTCCCCCCACTTAGAGATGTTTTAAGAACTCTACCATTTATTTATAATGAACTAACATCATCAAATATCTTCTAGAAAACAGATATATTACTGATTACATAATGGAAGAAACTGACAGGGGAAAACACAAGTTTCTTCCTCAATTTATGGGAGAGAAAATATTTTGAAACATCAGCTATAGTTGTGCTTTTTAGATTATACATCATCTGTGTAGGTGGTCATTTAGTAACTACCTTAAATTCTTGCTTTCTTAAATCTTCTATTGTTTGAAAACTGCAGATATGTCTGCCATATGTATCCCATTATTCAGGATTTATGATAATTACTAATACATGCACACACGCACACACACACACACACACATACACACACCAGAGAAAACCTATCTCCTGACTTTGGATTTTTAAAAAACTCATTAGTCATTATTTTCTAACTCAGACTGACCTTTTTATACCCACCCCATGGTATTCAGAAGTGGCTCGCTGAAGTTCCAGAGAAGCTATTTGATCTGCCAGGTTCTTATTTTCTTCTACTAATGCCTGCAGATTTTGGTTTAATGCATTTATGTCTGCCTTTGAAAAATAAGAGGAGAAAAGAAACTATTTATGCCATATCCATAAATATAATCTTATTTCTAAAATGACAGTTCTAACTTGTGCAAATGTTCAAGTAGCTCGTGAAAATGTTCCTCGAGTCTAAGTGTGGAGATTTGACAAGTCAGTCTGATAGCTCTATGGTGTTCTAAACAGTTTGTGTTTTTATTTTCTTTTTAATTCTTTCTGCTTTACTAGTTGTCTTCAGTAGGAGGGTTACCCCACATGATACAGCTTACCTTTACTAGAAGTGAAAGTCCTCCTGGTACTTAGTATTTGCTTAAAGATTAATTTGAGCTTATGAATGTAGATGCAGAAATCCTCAATGAAATATTAGTAAAACGAATCCAGCAATATTCAAAAAAGGATATAAGACTATGTGGTTATCCTGGTAAAGTTAGTTGAATATTCATCATCAATTAGTACCATCTACCACATCAATAAATTACAGAAGAAAAACTATTCGACCATCTCAATAAAGAATAAGCATTTCAAAAAAAATTCAACACTGATACATAATTTAGATATTAACAAACTAGAAGTGAAACAATCACTTCTACCTGATTAAAACATACCTACAAAAATCCTACAGTTGATATCATTCTTAATAGTGAAAGATTAATTGCCACCTCCCCTGCCAAGACTGGGAAAAAGACACGGATATCTACTCTCACTATTTCTATTCAGCATTATAAGGAGGCCATAGCTGTTGCAATAAAGCAAGAAAAAGTAATAAAAACCATTCATACTGAAAAGGCAGAAATAAAGAGCTGGGCATGTAGCTCAGTGGAAAGTACATACCATGTAAAAAATAATCTAAAAAAAATGAAATGACTACGCTAGTATTAGACATTAAGATTGAAAATTGGTGAGATAAATGAGTATATTAAAATACTCTCATCCAGAATATTTATAAATATATTCATTTAACAACAGAGTCCAAAAATATATGAAGCCCAAAATGACAGAGTTGAAAGGAGAAATAATTTATTTAAGCATAACTGGAAATTTCAATATCCCACCTATGAATAACTGATAAAACAACTAGACAAAAGATCAATGAGGAAATAGAAAACTTGTACAACACTATAAACTAAATAGACCTAACAAAACATCTAGAGAATAATCCTCCAACAAGAGCAGAATATACATTTTTTTTAAAGTGCTTATAAAACATTCTCCTTAAAACAACTCTCAATAAATTTAAAAGAACCAAAATGATGCTAAGTATGTCCTCCAACCATAGTGGAATAAAACTGAAATCAATAAAACAGAGAAATCTGGGAAATTCACATATATAAGGAAATAAACAAAGTTTTAAACAACCAATAGGTTAAAAAAGAAATCTCAAGGGAAGTTAAAGAATAATTTGAAACGAATAAAAAACACAAGATAACAAAACTCCTGGTATGCAGTCCAGAGAAGAAAGCTGATAGCTATAAATGCCTATATTTTTTTTTAAAAAGAGTACTTCTCAAAGCATTAACCTAAGCTTATCTTAGAAAACTAGAACAAAAAAAGAACAAGTTAAAGACAGAAGATGCAAATAATAAATATTAGAACATAAATAAAGAAGAGAAAAACAATAAAGAACATTAATAAAGCCTAGATGAAACAGTTGACTAAGCTAATCAAGAAAAAAAAAGAGAACACAAATTACTAAAATTAGCAGTAAATCTTGTACGTCAGTGTTCATAGAAGCATTATTCACAATAACCAAAAGATAGAAACCATTCACAAGTCTATCAACTGCTGAATGGGAAAGCAAAATGCAGCGTGTATATATATATATATTTTTTTTTTTTTTAAATATTATGCAGCCTTTAAAAGGAAGGGAATTCTGGCATATGCTACAGCATGAATGAACTTTGAAAGTATTATGCTAAGTGAAACAAACCAGACACAAAAGGACAGATGTTGGGTAATTCATATGTTCAGTATCTGGAAGAGGTCAACTCATGGAGACTGAAAGGAGAACAGAGGTTGTTGGGGTCTTCGGGGAGGGGCATTATAGTTTAATGGGTACAGAGTTTCTGTTGGATGTTGTAAAAGTTCTGGAAATGAACAGCGGTGCTGGTGGCACAACATTGTGAATGTCTTTAATGTCATTGAATTGTATACTTAAAAAGGGTTAAATGGTAAATTTTATGTGGTGTGTGTTTTATCACAATTTGTTTTAAACTATAAAAACAAAGAACAGATTGCCAGGGACTAAGGATAAAGCAGAATGAGGGAATTTGGGCAGAGGAGGGGTGATGGAACTATTCTGTATCTTGATTGTCTTAATGGTCACATGACTATTCTTTTATCCAAATGCAAAGAACTGTGTATCAAAAAGAATGAATTTTACTCCGTGTAAATTTAAAAATGCTTTTTAAAAAGATAGAGGTGCTCCTAAATAAATAAATAAATAAAATTAGCAGTAAAATAAAGGACATTACTACAGAATGAAGGAAAAAAAATAAAGGACTATTCCAATCAACTGCATACCAACAAGTTAGGCAGCCTAGATGAAACAGAAAAATTCTTAAAATATGTAATCTACCGAAAGTGACAAAAGAAAAACAAATCTAAAGAGACCTACAAGATGCTAAATCAGCAATAATTTAAAACAGAAGAACAATAACAAAAAAAATCTCTGAACCAGATGATTTTCAGTGATAAATGTTACAAAACTCTAGAAGAAGAATTAATACCAACTGCATAAACTCTCACAAAAACAGAAAAATACACTTACCAATCATTTTAGAAGGCCAATATTGTCAAACAAAATTGACATTACAAAAGAAAAGAAAGCCACAGAACAATATCATTATGAATGAATACAAATGGAAAAAAATCTCAACAAAATACTAGAAAGCCAAATCCAACAAGATACAAATAGCCTTATTCATCATGAAGTTTATCTAAGCTTCATTAATGTAATCTTAGTTAAGAATTTAAAATCAATGTAATTGCATTCTTCAGCTTTTTGTCAGTGTGACAAAATACCTGACAGAAACCAACTTTAAGGAGGAAAGATCTATTTTGGCTAACAGTTTGAGAGGATTCAATCCATGGTCACTTGCCTCCATTGTTTCTGGGTCTGTGATAAGACAGGACCACCATGGCAGGGAGCATGGTGAAGCAAAGCCGCTCACTTCCTGGCAGCCAGGAAGTAGAGAAGGGGTGGGAAAGGACCAGGGACAAAATAAGCCCTTCATAGTCATGACCCCATGACCTTCGTCCTCTAATTAGGCTCCAACTTTCAAATGTTTCTGCCACATTTCAACAGTACCATCAGCTGAAACTAAGCCTTTAGCAAATGACTTTTCAGGAACATTTAAGACCCAAACCTTAAGTTTTAATGTACCATAGTAATAGAATAAAAGAAAAAGTCCACAAGATTATCTCAATGAACTTAGAAAAACTATTTGACAAAATTCAGCATACTTTCATGGCAAAAATTCCCAACAAATGAAGAATAGAAGGAGATTTCCTCATTTTTATAAAAGTGTCTACAAAAAAAAAAAAAAAAAAAAACAAGCAAAAAACACACACAGCTAACATGATCTTAATGTCAACAAGCTAAAAGTTTTCAACTAACAACAGGAACAAGACAAGAATGTCTGCTCTAAACCATTTCTTTCTTTCTTTTTTTTTAAAGAGAGAGAGAGAGAGAATATTTTTTAATATTTATTTTTTTTTAGCTTTTTGGCAGATACAACATCTTTGTTTGTATGTGGTGCTGAGGATCGAACCAGGGCCGCATAAATGCCAGCGCACTACCACTTGAGCCACATCCCCAGCCCCTGCTCTAAACCATTTCTATTCAACACTGTACTGGAGGTTCTAGTCAAGGCAATTATATAAGGCAAAGAAATAAACGCAGCAAAATTTGAAATAATAAATGAAGAGAAAACTCAAATTACTAAAATACAAGATGAAAAAGGAAATATCACAAAGAACATGCTTGAAATACAGAGGATAATTAGACTATTTTGAAAATTTACATTCTAATAAAATAGAAAATATCAAAGACATCGACAAATTTCTAGAAACATATGACCTACTCAAACTGAATGAGGAGGTCATACATGATTTAAACAGATCAGTTTCAAATCATGAAATAGAAAACACCATCAAAAGCCTACCAACCAAAAAAAGCCCAGGACCAAATGTATTCTCAGCTGAATTCTACAAGATTTTCAAAGAAGAATTAACACCAATACTCCTCAAAGTATTCCATGAAATAGAAAAGGAGAGAACCCTTCCAAATTTATTCTATGAGGCTAAAATCACCAATACCAAAACCAGACAAAGACAAATCAAGGAAAGAAAACTTCAGACCAATATCCTTGATGAACACAGATGAAAAAATACTCAATAAAATTCTGGCAAATTGCATACAAAAACATATTTAAAAGATATTGCACCACGATCAAGTGAGATTCATTCCAGGGATGCAGAGGTGGTTCATATATGGAAATCAATAAACGTATTTCATCATATTATAGACTTACAAACAAGAATCATGTGATCATCTCAACAGATGCAGAAAAAGCATTCAACAAAATACAGCACACCTTCATGTTCAAAACAATATAAAAACTAGGGACAGCAGGAACATACCTCGACATTGTAAAAGCTATATATGCTAAACCAAAGGCCAGCATCATTCTAAAGGGAGAAAAATTGAAAGCATTCCTGCTAAAAACTGGAGTAAGACAAGGATGTCCTCTTTCACCATTTCTGTTCAATATCATCCTTGAAACTCTAGCCAGAGCAATTAAAGGGATACAAATAGGTAAAGAAAAACTCAAACTATCACTATTTGCAATGACATGATCCTGTACCTACAAGATCCAAAAAATACCACCAGAAAACTTCTAGAACTAATAAATGAATTCAGCAAAGTAACAAGATATAAAATCAACACCCATAAATCAAATGCATTCCTATACATCAGCAATGAATCCACTGAAAGAGAAATTAGAAAAACTAATCCATTCATAATAGCCTCAAAATACAAACAAACAAACAAACAAACAAAAACCTGAGAATCAATCTAACAAAAGAGATGAAAGACCCCTACAATGAAAACTACATAACACTAAAGAAAGAAATTGAAGAAACCTCAGAAGATGGAAAGATCTCCCATGCTCCTGGATAGGTAGAGTTAATATTGTCAAAATGGCCATCCTACCAAAAGTGTTATACAGATTTAATTCCATTCCTATTAAAAATACCAATGAAAATTCTTCATAGAAATAGAAAAAACAATCATAAAATTTATTTGGAAAAATAAGAGACCCAGAATAGCTAAAGCAATCCTCAGCAAAAGTGAAGCAGGAAGCAAAACATACCAGACCTTAAACTATACTACAGAGCTATAGTAACAAAAATGGCATGGTATTGGCACCAAAATAGACTTGTAGACCAATGGTACAGAATAGAGGACACAGAGACAAACCTACATAAATACGGTTGTCTCATACTGGACAAGGGTGCCAAAAATATCCAATGGAGAAAAGACAGGCTATTCAACAAATGGTGCTGGCAAAACTGACAAATTAAATTAAACCTCTATTTCTCACCCTGCACAAAAAATTAACTCGAAGTGGATCAAAGACTTAGGCACTAGAACAGAGACCCTGCAGCTATTCGGAAAAAAAAGGCTGAAATATTCACCACGTCAGTCTAGGAGATGATTTCCTTAACAGGATTCCTAAAGCACAAGAAGTAAAATCAAGAACCAATAAATGGGATGGGTTCAAACTAATAAGCTTCTTCTCAGCAAAGGACACATTTAATAATGTCAGGAGAGAGCCTACAGATTAGGGGAAAAAACTTTACCACATGCACCTCCAATAAAGCATTAATCTCTAGGATATATAAAGAACTTAAAATACTTAACACCAAAAACCCCAAATAACCCAGTCAATAATGGGCTAAAGAACTGAACTGACACTTCTCAGAAGAAGAAATACAACTGATCAACAAATATATAAAAAAAATTTTCAACATCTTGAGCAATTAGAGAAATGCAAATCAAAACTACTCAAAGTTTTCTCATTCCTGTCAAAATGGCACTATCAAGAATACAGTCAAGAATAAATGTTTGCGAGGATGTGGTGAAAAGGCACCCTCAAACATTGCTGGTGGGACTGCAAATTGCTGCAACCACTATGGAAAGCAGTATGGAGATTCCTCAGAAAATTGGGACTGGAACCACCATTTGATCCAGCTAAGCTACTTCTTGATTTATACCCAAGGGACTTAAAATCAGCATACTATAGTGACGTAGCCACATCAAAGTTTATAGCAGCTCAACTCACAATAGCTAGACTATGGAACCAATCAAGATGTCTCTCAATAGATGAATGGATAAAGAAAACGTGGTATATATACTCAATGGAATACTATTCAGCTTTAAAGAAGAGTGAAATTAGGGCATTTGACAGTAAATGGTTGGAGTTGGAGAATATCATGCTAAGTGAAATAAGCCAATCCCACAAAACCAAAAGCCGAATGTTTTCTCTAATATGTGGATGCTAATTCACAATAAAGCGGGGGGCATTAGGGAAGAAAAGTGTTACCTTAAATTAGGTAGAGGGAAGTAATGGGAGGGGAGGGGTGGGGATATGGGGATAGGAAAGATAGTAGAATGAAACAGACATTATTACTGTAGGTATATATGTGACTACATGACCAATATGATTCTACAACATGTACACTCAGAAAAATGAGAAATTATATCCCATCTATGTATGATATATCAAAGTGCATAAATGCATTCTACTATCATATATAACTAATTAAAACAAATAAAAATTTTTTAAAAGAATAAAGTAAAATTACTTGTGTTTCTTTGTATCTATAAAATATACAACTTATTGTATAAGATTGAAATATTCCCCAAATTGACCTATACATTCAATGATTCCAACTTCCTTTTCTTTTTTGATATCAGGGATTGAACTCGGAGGTGCTTTATCACTGAGCTATATCCCCAACCGTTTATTTTTATTTTGAGACAGGGTTTGCTAAGTTTCTAAGGACTTCACCAAGTTGCTGAGGCTAGCCTCTAATATGCAATCCTCCTGCCTCAGCCTCTTGAGTCACTGGGATTACAGGTGTGCTCTTCCACACCTGGCATGGAAAGGCTGATCCTAAATTGATATGGAAATGAAAGGAATCAGAACAGCCAAAACAATCCTGAAAAAACAAAATTAGAATACTTGCACATCTTGATGTCTAACCTTCCTATAAAACTATAGTAATCAATACTGTATGGTACTGGCATAAGAATGGACAATGTAAGAAAACTGGAAGTCCATGAATGAAGTCATACATCTATGATTGATTTTGACAGGAAGCCAAGACTATCCAATAGAAAGAATCATCTTTTCTACAGATGGTTCTAGAACAACTGAATATCCAAAGGCAAAATAATGCATGAATCCCTCTCTTATACCATACACAAAATTAACTCAAAATCACAGATCCAAATGTAATAAGTAAAACTAAAAAAAAAGTTTAAATTAAAAAAGCTAGTCTAAAAGTCTTTGTGACTTGGATTAGGCAAATATTTCTCAAAGTGATAAAATAAAGTTACCTTGACCTAGCAGTTAAACTCCAAGGATATATATAAGACAACTAAAAATATGGGTCATGAAAAAATTGAGTATAAATGTTCATAGAATTATTAATATCTCAAAAGTGGAAACAACCTGAATGCCTATCAACTGATAGATTTTTTAAAAAGGTACTAGAACAATCAGCTATCCATCTGAAATTAGAATGAACCTTAAAATAGACCTTACATGATATGCAAAAATTAAGTCAAAATGGATAATAGGTGTAGGGAGCCACAATGAAGGACCATACCCTTCCAGTCTTGATGCCTCAGATTCTGACCAACCACTGCATTCGCTATGGCTTGGGTGGGGTCTGGCTCAGATATCAAGAGGTCATCTTTGTGGGATGGGCCCCTAGGGCGAAGTTACACTCATCTGTCCGCCCTTTTTTTTTCCTTTGGATACAACTTTGTCAGAACAAGAGTCCTCCGGATAAAAGCTCACTTCTGAACGTGCTCTTGCCGGCCTCTTGTGACTTTCTCTTGCTCTCCCTTTGGGGAGCCTGAGGCCAAGAGGAGGGAAACCGTCCTGAAGCTTATGTAAAGGTAAATTTTGTCTGTTTTATCTGGTGTCCCTGCAAATTCACACAAGCCATCTTAAGTTCAGCTGCCTGCACTGGTCAGGGGCAGCAAATAGGTCTAATGATAAACTGTAAGACTTCTAGAGGAAAACAAATAACATCTTGGTCATCTTAGGACAGGCAAAGCTTCTTAGAGATGATATGAAAAAGTATGGTCCAGGGCTGGGGTTGTGGCTCAGTAGTAGAGCACTTGCCCAGCACATGTAAAGCACTGGGTTCAATCCTCAGCACTATATATATATATATATATATATATATATTTTTTTTTTTTTTTTAAAAAGCTATTATGCTTCTCTATAAAAATTTTTTTAAAGTATGGTCCATAAAATTTTTTAAATTGATAATTAGGATTCATCAAATTTAAAACTTCTGCACTTCAAAGGAAAAGAAGTCATAAAATGTAAGAAAATATTTATAAGACACATATCTAACACAAATTTGCATATATACAAATAGTAAGAATGTTTTTACTTAATATGAGAATGTTTTAAAATTTCTGAAAATTCAGCAAGAAAACAAATTAAAAATGGATTAAAAAATGGTTTGAGTAGATGCTCCAATGCGTAATAGTAAATAAGCATATGAAAAGATACTATTATTAGTTACTGGAAAAACATAAATTACAACTACAATGACAATACATTAATCCAAGAGCTGAAAATATCATATGTTCGTGGGTATGGAGAGAATCTGGAACTCATAAATTCCTGGTTGGGATGCAAGATTGTATAGATCCTTTGAAAAACAGTTGAATACTTTCCTATTGTATTAAACATATATTTTGAAAGAATCCAAAATCTAACTCTTGATATTTACTAAGAGAAATAAGAATATATATGTGAATATTTATAGAGGCCTTATTCATAATTGCCAGAATCTAGAAACAACCAAATGCTCTTCAATTGGTGAATGGATAAAGAATCTCATACATCCATATGTGAATACAAACTGTTGATACATATGGTATGAATAAATCTCAAACACCTGATGATAAGTGAAAGAAGTTAGATTGAAATGTCACATACTGTGTGACTCCATTTATATGACATTCAGAAAAACATTATTATAGGAACAGAAAAAGAAATCAGTGATTTCCAGGGACAGGGGTCAGAGGAAAGGAAGAGGGAACACAAAATAACTTTTTAAAAAATTAATTAATTTTTTATTCCAATATGCTATATATGACAGAATGAATTACAATTCATATTATACATATAGAGAACAATTTTCACATCTCTGATTGAATACAAAGTATATTCACACCATTCATGTCTCCATTCATGTACTTAGAGTAATGATTTCCATCTCATTCCACCATCTTTTTTACCCCCATTCCGAATGCTCCCTTCCCCTCTCATCCCCTTTCCCTATCTAGAGTTCATCTATTCCTCCCATGCTCCCTCTCCCAACCTCACTATGAATCAGACTCCTTATATCAAAGAAAACATTCAGCATTTGGTTTTTTTGGATTGGCTAACTTCACTTAGCATTATGTTCTCCAACTCCATCCATTTACCTGCAAATGCCATGATTTTATTCTCTTTTATTGCTGAGT
Source organism: Marmota monax (assembly GCF_021218885.2). Classification (NCBI taxonomy): domain Eukaryota; kingdom Metazoa; phylum Chordata; class Mammalia; order Rodentia; family Sciuridae; genus Marmota; species Marmota monax. The sequence goes on along the minus strand of NW_026692781.1, from coordinate 28,879,325 downwards.
AATATTCCATCGTGTATATGTACCACAGTTTCTTTATCCATTCATCTACTGAAGCGCATCTAGGTAGGTTGGTTCCACAGATTAGTTATTGTGAATTGTGCTGTAACAAATATTGATGTGGCTGTATCCCTGTAGTATGCAATGTTTAAGTCCTTTGGGTATAGAATGAGGAGTGGGATAACTAGGTCAAATGGTGGTTCCATTCCCAGTTTTCCAAGGAATTACCATACTGCTTTCCATATTGGTTGCACCAACTTGCAGTTATACCAGCAGTGTATGAGTGTACCTTTTCCCCCACATTGTTGTTTGAATTCACAATAGTTGCCATTCTGAGTGAATGAGATGAAATCTTAGTTTTGATTTGCATTTCTCTAATTGCTAGAGATGTTGAACATTTTTTTTATATATTTGTTGATTGATTGTATATCCTCTTTTGAGAAGTGTCTGCTCAGTTCCTTGGTCCATTTATTGATTGGGTTATTTGTTTTTTGGTGTTTAGCTTTTTGAGTTGTTTATATATCCTAGAGATTAGTGCTCTATTTGATGTACTTGTGGTAAAAATTTGCTCCCATACTGTAGGCTCTCTATTCACTTCACTGATTGTTTCTTTTGAGAAGAAGCTTTTTAGTTTGAATCCATCCCATTTATCGATTCTTGGTTTTAATTCTTGTGATACAGGAGTCTTATTAAGGAAGTTGGGGCCTACCCCAACATGATAGAGATTTGGGCTTTTTCCTTCCATTAGGCACCAGGTCTCTGGTTTAATTCCTAGATCCTTGATCCACTTGGAGTTGAGTTTTGTGCATGGTGAGAGACAGAGGTTTAATTTCATTTAACACAAAATAACTTGTTAGAAATGTTCTATATTTTGGTTGTGGTAGTGGTTACATAGTGATGCATATTTGTCAAAACTCAGAACTGTACACAAAGAAGAGTGAATTTCACTGTATGTAAATTTTGGCAATAAAACTGACTTTAAAATACACAATAAAAATTAATTAAGATTTGAAAAGTGGACTCTGTGTAAGCATTATCATTTGGCTTAATAGAATCTAATAACCAAGTATCTTTTAGCCCCATGAAGTCAACATGTGGTCTACATTAAAACAAATGAAATCAGTCAAAACAACAATGCTATATTTTTATCACAAATGTTTTCCCAGCATTTTCCTTAGCCATTTTTAAATTTTTTATGATTTTCAAGTAAAAAGTTTTAATGAATTTTGTAGTAGCCACCAACTTTCCCAATTTAAACACCATAGTGGGCCAAAGTGACACCAGGAAAATCTTTGCCATGGAAAGTCAGTTTCATTTAAGGATTTTTAGGGTGGGTCATTTTCATATCACTAGATATGAATGAATATTATCACAGGGGGTACTTGCCAGCCTGGTGGAAGCTGTGATTTTAGGCTCCAAATTCAGATTTTTCTTCACCCTCCAATTTTATATTCATTATTTCACATATAAAATACAGTAATATGAATAATAGTAACATGAATGTTGTTTTTGCAAAAATAAAAAAAAACAGCAACAACAAGACAGTAAAAGCTTGATAACTTTATTCAAATTCATAGTCTAGGATTAAAATTCCTGATGCTCTGGATATATATTCTAGATGACAGTGATGCATGATATTTATTTTCTTTAAACTTTGAAACACAAACAGCAATGTTTTAAAAACTGGGTTTTTAAAATTTTTAATAAGGATTTTATTTATTTCTCTGGATATTCTACTTTTTAAGAACCAAGAAAATGGTACCTTGGAAAGATCCAGGATAGGTGAATAGAGTACCCTGCTTACCACTGTCACAGGGAACCAAGACAACAATGGAAAAAATAATTTCTAAGAGTGACTAAGGGAGAACTGTAGAAATCAGAAGGGAAGTGATGGGAACCTAAATAGTACAGAGTCAGAAAGAAAATCGAGGGAAAGGAAAAAGCAAATTTCAACTTCAACCTGGGCTCCCTGGCCGGGGGTGGGGGGTTGGAGAGGTGGGGTGGAATATCTTCACATTGCCAGAAAAGTACCAGCAACCACCATCATAGCAGGAGAATGATAGTCCTAACTACAAGAGAATTTCACAATCCTCACAAGCTTTGAACCTAGTTTGGGGAGCTGGCTGGTCTCACATCAACTGTTCTGCTCCAAAGAAAGAATTCATACTGAGTCCTCCCAAACTCACAGAACACAAGCTGCTATAACAGTCACTAATAGGTAACATTCTGTCTTAGAGTCTAGTGGTTTGTTCCCTGACAATCGCATGGGCTGATGTGTGCCTTCCAGGCAGAAGACAGATCCCTCAGCGTCTCATAGCTTTATGGCTGCCAAAGCCACAGCCCTAGCCACACTCACATTCACTCCAATAGAACTTGGGAAAATCTTCTCCCCAGTCTACTAACTTGAGACTATGGCAGCTAGTACAAAACCTTCGCATCATATGTGCCACAAAATTTAGGGAGGTCCCATCTATGCATTGTAGCTCCAGAATTATGGCTACCACTACCACAAGCCCCAGATATAATAGCACTTGTTCCACATGACTTGGGGACAGTGCTGTTAATGTCCTGCAACACCCAGACCAAGAATAACAAAGCCAAAAGCCCTGACACCACCTGCATTCACTTTATGGGATCTAAGGAAGGTCTCTTCCACTTCCTATGCCTCTGAGATTGTGGAGAGCAGTGACTCAAGCTCCAACATCACATGCATAATAGTGTGGGAACTAGAGAGGGTTTCCTCCACAATTAATGGCCTTCAAACTACTTTAGGGGCTGGGGATGTGGCTCAAGTGGTAGGGCGCTCACCTGGCATGCGTGCGGCCGGGGTTCGATCCTCAGCACCACATACAAACAAATATGTCCGCCGAAAACTAAAAAAATAAATATTAAAAATTCTTTCTCTCTACAAAAAAAAAAAAAAACTACTTTAGGACCTGGTCCCATCCTTGATCCTCAGGGCTCCAGAAATGTAATTTCAAGCACCACAAGCCCCAGTGCCAACTGTGATTGCAGCACAGGACCAAGGGAAGTTCTTCTTTGAGTTCCCAACTTCAAGTCCATGGTTGTTGGTACCACAGATGCAGGCAACCCCTGTGTTCATCTGACAAAACCTGAAGAAGATATAAACCCATCCCATAATTCCAGAACTGTGGCTGCTGATACCATAGACCCTGAAGTATCCTGCATTCATTCTGAGGAACTTTGGAAAGGTTCTGTTTGAATTCTTGGCTCCAGGACTGTGACTATTAGTGTCAAAACCTTGGTGTTACCTTGCTTGCCCGATGGGACCTAGGGACAGTTTTGTCTATACCCTGCACCACTAAGCCCACAGATGCTGCTGTTATAAGGCTCAGTGTCACTGGTAGTCAACTCTGTGGGGTCTGAGGACATGCATTTTTAGAAGCCTACATCCATTTCATAGTCATATAACTACTTTCATGAACCACTGAAGTCTACACTATTGTGGCACTTACATACATTGCTGACATCAATTGCAGCTGAAAAAAATCACGAATAGCAGAAATCCTCAAAATGAAGGAATTAATAACCTAATTAAAAATTCATTGGAAAGCTTCACCAACAGAGCAGACCATTGTCTTCAGGTAATGAAGACAAAATATATAATCTTGAAAATAAAGTTGACCATGGAGAAAATATTTTAAGAGACCATGAACAGAACTTCCAAGAAATATGGGATAACCTGAAAAGACAAAATTTAAGATATATCAGGATACATGAAGGTTCAGAGATACAAACTAAAAGAATACACAATCTTTTCAATGAAATAAAATCTGAAAATTTCAAAAACTAAGAAATGAAATGAAAAATCAGATACAGGAGGCATACAGGCTCCCAAATATACAAAACAATAACATACCTACACCAAGGCACATTATTATGAAGATGCCTAACATATAGAATAAGGATAGAATTTTAAAGGCTACCAGAGTAAAACAGGTCACATTTAGAAGGAAACCAATCCGGATCTCAGCTTATTTCTAAATTCTCACCCTCAAAGCTTTGAGGTCTTGGAATAACATATATCAAAAGCTCTGAAAAAAAAAATGGATGCCAACTAAGAATCCTATACCCAGCAAAATTAAACTTCAAAACTAACTATGAAATAAAAAAACCTCCCATAATGAAAAAAGTTAAAAAAATTCACAACTAAAAAGTCTGCATTAGAAATGAAAGATTAAAGTGAAAAACAGTAAAGGAAGGAACTACACTACAAGAGCCAACCAAGGGAAAAATAATTCAAATTAAAAACCAGACACAAATCAAAATAAATGGAATAAAATAATTTCTCAATAATAACTTTGAACATAAATGGTCTAACCTCATCAATCAAAAGACAGATCAGCAGATTGAATAAAAAACAAGACCCATCTATATGCTGTCTCCAAAAGACTCACCTCATAGGCAAAGACATCCAAAGCCTGAAGGTAAAAGTATGGGAAAAGACATCATTCAGATGGGCCTTGTAAACAAGCAGGGGTTTCTATCCTCATATCAGACAAAGTGGACTTGGAGCCAAAGTTAATCAGAAGGGTTTTAAAGAAGGACATTTCATACTGCTTAAGGGAATATACATCAAGAAGACATACCAATTATAAATATTTATGGCCCAAACAATAGAGCATCTATGTACATCAAACAAGCCCTTCCCAATTTTAAGCCTCAAATAGACCACAACATAATAATACTGGGTGACTTTAATATGCCTCATTCATCACTGGCTAGATCTTGCAAAAAAAATGAATAAAGAAGCTACAGAGTTAAAAAATACAGTTGATAATTTAGATATAACAGACATATACAGAATATTTCATCCATAGATGACTGAATACATTTTCTTCTTAGTAGCACATGGATCCTTCTCTAAAACAGACCATATATTAGGCCACAAAGCAATTCTTGGCAAATACAAAAAAAGAAAAAGAAACAGAGATCATATCTCGTATTCTATTGGCTCATAATGAAATAAAAATTAGAAATAAATGATAAAATAAAAAATAGAAGCTACTCTAATACCTGAAAATGAAACAATGACCAATGAATAGATAAAGAAATCAGAATTGAAATTAAAAAAAAAACAATTAGAGGTAAATAAAAATAGTGACACAACATATCAAAAACTCTGGGACACTATAAAGGTGGTTCTAAGAGGAAAGTTCATTGTACTGAGCTCATTTGTTAAAAGAATAGAAAAATCGACAAATAAATAATGTAATATTATAGGTCAAAGCCCTAGAAATAGAAAAACAAATCAACATCAAAAGCAGTAGAAGATAGCAAACAATAAAATCTGAGTTGACATCATAAAAGCTATCTATGCTAAGCCCCAGGCCAACATCATTTTAAATGGAGAAAAATTGAAAATATTCCCTCTAAAAACTGGAACAAGATACAGATGCCCTCTTTCACCACTTCTATTTAACATAGTTCTTGAAACACTGGCCAGAACAATTAGACAAAAGAAATTAAAGGGATACAGATAGATAAATAACAACTCAAAGTAGCACTATTTGCCAACGATATGATTCTATACCTAGAAGACCCAAAAAATTCCACCAGAAAACTTCTAGAACTAGTAAATGAATTCAGCGATGTAGCAGGATACAAAATCAACACCCATAAATCAAAGGCATTTCTGTACATCAGTGAAAAAATCCTCTGAAAGGGAAACAAGGAAAACTACCCATTTACAATAGCATCCCAAAAAACCCAAAACACTTGGGAATCAACAAAAGAGGTGAAATACCTCTACAACTAAAACTACAGAATGCTAAAGAAAGAAATTAAAGAAGACCTTAGAAGATGGAAAGATCTACCTTGCTCTTGGATAGGCAGAATTAATATTATCAAAATGACCATACTACCAAAAGCACTATACAGATTTAATGTAATTCCGATCAAAATCCCAAAGGCATTCCTCATAGAAATAGAAAAAGCAGTCATGAAATTCATCTCAAAAAATAAGAGACCCAGAATAGCTACAGCAATCCTTAGCAAGAAGAGTGAAGGAGGTGGCATAACTATACCACACCTTAAACTATGCACAGAGCAAAAGTAACAAAAACAGCATGGTATTGGCACCAAAACAGACTGGTAGACCAATGGTACAGCATAGAGGACACAACAACTAACTCACATAATTACAGTTATCTTATATGAGACAAAGGTGCCAAAAACATACATTAGAGAAAAGATAACCTCTTCAACAAATGATGAAAAACTGGAAATCCACATGCAACAAAATGGGAAAACTGGAAATCCACATGCAACAAAATGAAATTAAATCCCTATCTCTCACCATGCACAAAACTCAAAGTGGACCAAGGACCTAGGAATTAGACCAGAGACCCTGTATCTAATAGAAGAAAGAGTAGGCCCAAATTTCCATCATATGGGATTAGGCCCTGACTTCATTAATAAGACTCTTATAGCACAAGAATTAAAATCAAGAATCAATAAATGGTATGGATTCAAATTAAAAAGCTTTTTCTTAGCAAAAGAAACGATCAGTGAAGTGAATGGAGAGTCTATAGAATGGGAGCAAATTTTTACTACTTGCACATCAGATAGTGCACTCATCTCTAGGGTATATAAGAACTCAAAAACCTTAACAACAACAACAACAACAACAACAAACCCAAATAACCCAATCAATAAATGGGTCAAGGAACTGAACAGACACTTCTCCAAAGAAGATATGCAATCAAATGTAGGCCCAACTCTCCATCATGTCGGCTTAGGAATCTACTTCCCCAACAAGACTCCTAAAGCACAAGAAGTAAAATCATGAATCAATAAATGGGATAGAATCAAACTAAAAATGCTGCTTCACAGCAAAGGAAACAATTAAGAACATAAATAGAATAGGAGAAAATCTTTTAACACCTGCATCTCAGAGCATTAATCTCCAGGATATATAAAGAACTCAAAAAACTTTGCACCCAAACCCCCTAAATAACCTAATCCATAAATGGGACTGAACAGACAATTCACAGAAGAAATATGATTGGTGAACAAATATCTGAAAAAAAAATGTTGAACATGTCTAGCAATTAGAGAAATGCAAATTAAAACTACACTGAGATTCCATCTCACTCCAGTCAAGAATGGCAATTATCAAGAAGACAAGTAATATAAATGTTGGTGAGGATGTTGGGAAAAAGGTACACTAGTGGACTGAAAGTTAGTACAACCACTAAGGAAAGCAGTATGAAGATTCCTCAGGGAAACTTGGAATGAAACCACCATTTGTCCCAGTTATCCCATTCCTCCTTATATAACCAAAGAACTTAAAATCATCATACTGCAGTGATGCAGCTTCATCGACATTTTTAGCAGTTCAGTTCACAATAGCTAAGATATGGAACCAACCTAGACGCCCTTCAACAGATGAATGAATAAAGAAATTGTGGTAGATATACACAACAGAATATTACTAAGCCATAAAGAAGAATGAAATTATGACATTTTCTGGTAAATGGATGAATTGGAGACTATCATGCTAAGTGAAATACGCCAATTCCCCCAAAACAAAGGTTGAATGTTCTAATATGTGGTTACTAACATAGAATAGAGAAGTTCATTAGATTAGACAAAGAGGAATAAAAGAAATGGAGGGGGATAGGAACTGAAAACACAGTAGAATGAATCAGACATAAATTTCCTATGTTCATATATGAATACATGAACAGTAGCATACGTACAACCACCAGAATGGGAAGTTATATTCCATATATGTATACCATGTTAAAATATACTCTACTGTCATATATATCTAAACAAAATAAAAAAATTACAGAGGCTACTTTTGAGCTCACCTATAAATTTTGTCTAAAAAAGGTATTCCATAAAATTGGAAGAGGTGACTGGTTACACTAGATACACAAACATCAATGTAAACATAAAAAGTATGAAAGCAAGTATGACACTTCCAAAGGAACACAATAATTCTTTATAGAAGAACTTGAAGAAAATCTGCAAAAACCTGAAAAAGAATTTTAAATAATAATTTCTGGAAAAATGAGTAAGATGCATGAGCTCACAAACAATTAATACAAAGAAATGAGAAAACATCTTAGGTACATGGCTGTAATCCCAGTGACTCAGGAGGTGAAGCAGGAGGATCTCAAATTTGAGGTCAGTGTGGCAACTTTGTCACCCTGCCTCCAAATAAAAAAAAATAAAAAAGGGATAAGGATATAGCTCAGTAATGCAGCACTCTTGAATTCAGTCCCTAGTATGCAGGGAAAAAAAGTCAAGATATGAGTGCGATACTGACCAAAAAAAATCATGAAAAAGAACCAACTAAAAATCCACAACAGATTAGAATAGAACAAAGAATTCCTAACCTTTAGGAATGGTCTTTTGAATTAACTCAGTAAGACTGGGGAAAAAAAGAAAGGAAGGAAGAAAAAATTAAAACCTGTTTTACAAAATAGCTGAAAACATATTACTCAGCTACAAAGAAGAATGAAATTATGGCATTTGCCAGGAAGTGGATGAAACTGGAGACTATGATGCTAAGTGAAATAAACCAATCCCAAAAAACTAACGGCAAATATTCTCTCAGATATGCAGATGCATACTCATAATAGGATAGCAGGAGGGAAGAATATAAGTTCATTGGACTCGATAAAGGGGAATGAAGAGAAGTGGGAGGGGACGGGAATAGGAAAGACAGTAGAATGAATTGGATATAACTTTTCTGTGTTTACATATGAATTCATGACCAGTGTAACTAACTTCACAATATATACAACCACAAGAATGGGAAGTTATACTCCATGTATGTAAAATATGTAAAAATACATTCTACTGTCATGTGTAACTAAAAAGAACAAATAAAACATTTTTTTAAAAAGCTGAAAACTTCCCAAAAATTCAAATAGATATGAATTCAAAGGCAAGGAAAGGTCCCCATTTACATTTATCCAAAAGAGAGCCTCACCAAGGAATATTATAGTCAAGATGTCAAAAATCTAAGATACAATCATATTTCACCATATAATTGTCACAACTCTGCTTTTCAAGACCAAAGATTAGTTTATAATCTCATTGTGTAATCATCACAAGGCATAATTCTGATCATCATGCTGCTTAAAAGGGAAACCGAACAAAAAATATCTAAAATTCAAGAAAGGTCTTTTGAAATAATTGGATTCATAGAGCAGCATGGTATTTACCAGTGGCATATGGATGTATATTTGTCTTCTCATGCATTGTGAGCTATAAGCCTATGAGTCTCATTACATGCACATGGTCAATATATTTCTTTCTTTTTTTTTTTTTTTTTTTTGTGGGGGGGAGGGCAGTGTACCAGGGATTGAACTCAGGAGCACTTGACCACTAAGCCTCATCGCCCTATTTTTTGTATTTTTAAATTTAGAGACAGGGTTTCACTGAGTTGTTTAGTGCTTGGCTTTTTGCTGAGGCTGCCTTTGAACTTGTGATCCTTCTGTCTCATTACAGACATGCACCACTGCTCCTGGCCAGTCAATATATTTCTGAAAGTCAACTTGCATGGTTTTGTTAGAATGTTAAGCACTAACAGTAAGCACATGCTATAAAAGAGTGGTACTGAGAACAGTATCTGATAATGAAAAAAGGACAGCAGTGCACAAAACAAATGACAGAGGCACACAATCTCCAGACACTGATTAAGTTTTTTAAGTTCCAACTTTGTGACACCATAGTAATTATTCTCAAGTGTAATGTTTTAACTATTATGCACACATCAATAACAATTAATATGTTTCCTTTTATCAGACCTGAAAAATGTTCACTAAACTAACATGAAGAAATTAAGTGCATCATATGGACTCTTCAATCTTTTTATTTTTATTGTTAATGAACCATTAATGTTTTGCTTATATCTGACAGCAGAATGCTTTATAATTCTTATTACCCATATAGAGCACAATTTTTCATATCTCTGGTTGTATATAAAGTATGTTCACACCAATTCGTGTCTTCATACATGTACTTTGGATAATGATGTCCATCACATTCCACCATCCTTGCTAACCCCCTGCCCCTTCCTTTCCTTTCCCACCCCTCTGGCCTATCTAGAATTTGTCTATTCCTCCAATGTTCCTCCTCCCTACCCCACTATGAATCAGCTTCCTTATATCAAAGAAAACATTCGACATTTGGTTTTGGGGGATTGGCTAACTTTAGCATTATCTTTTTAACTCCATCCATTTACCTGCAAATGCCATGATTTTATTCTTTTTTTATTGCTGAGTAATATTTCATTGTGTACATATGTCACATTTTTTTATCCATTCATCTATTGAAGGGCATCTAGGTTGATTCCACAGTTTAGCTATTGTAAATTGTGCTGCTAAAAACATTGATGTGGCTGTGTCCCTGTAATATGCTGTTTTTAAGTCCTTTGGGTATAGTCCGAGAAGAGGGATAGCTGGGTCAAATGGTAGTTCCATTCCCAATTTTCCAAGAAATCGCCATACTGCTTTTCATATTGGCTACACCAATTTGCAGTCCCACCCAGCAGTGTATGCGTGTACCATTTTCCCCACATCCTCACCAACACTTATTGTTGTTTGTATGCACAATAGCTACCATTCTGACTGGAGTGAGATGAAATCTTAAAGAAATGCAAATCAAAACCACTCTAATTGCTAGTAATGATGAACATTTTTTTCATGTATTTGTTGACTGATTGTACATCATCTTCTGATGATGTGTCTCTTCAGGCCCTTGGCCCATTTATTGATTGGGTTATTTGATTTTTTTGGTGTTTAGCTTTTTGAGTTCTTCATATACCCTAGAGATTAGTGCTCTATCTGATGTGTGAGAGGTAAAGATTTGCTCCCAGGATGTAGGCTCACTATTTACCTCAGAGATTGTTTCTAGAATGCTGAGAAGAAACTTTTTAGTTTGAGTCTGGTTGTATTCCTTAGGTTGTATTCCTAAGTCCATGATCCACTTTGAGTTTTGTGCAAGGTGAGAGATAGGGGTTTAATTTCATTTTGTTGCATATGGCTTTCTAGTTTTCCCAGCACCATTTGTTGAAGAGGCTATCTTTTCTCCAATGCATGTTCTTGGTAACTTTGTCTAATATAAAATAATTGTAGTTTTGTGGGTTAGTCTCTGTGTCCTCTATTCTGTACCATTGGTCTACCAGGCTGTTTTGGTGCCAATATCATGCTGTTTTTGTTACTATTGCTCTGTAGTATAGTTTAAGGTCTGGTATAGCGATGCCACCTGCTTTACTCTTCTTGCTAAGGATTGCTTTAGCCATTCTGGGTCTCTTACTTTTCTAGATGAATTTCATGATTATTTTTTCTAATTCTATGAGGAATGCCATTGGAATTTTGATTGGAATTGCATTAAATCTGTATAGTGCTTTTGGTAGTATGGTCATTTTGATAATATTAATTCTGCCTACACAAGAGCAAGGTAGATCTTTCCATCTTCTAAGTTCTTCTTTGATTTCTTTCTTTAGGGTTCTGTAATTTTCATTATATAGATCTTTCAACTCTTTCCAAAGAGATCAATTTCAAGTGATGAAATAGCAGACACCATCAAAAGTATACCAACCAAGAAAAGCCCAAGACCGGATGGATACACAGCCAAGTTCCACAAGATCTTTAAAGAAGAACTAATACCAATAATCTTCAATTTATTTCAGGAAATAGAAAAAGGCAGCACTTCCAAACTCATTCTATGAGGCCAATATGACTCTGATTCCAAACCAGGCAAAGACACATCAAATGAAGAAAACTTCGGACCAGTATCTCTAATGAACATAGATGCAAAAATTCTCCATAAAATTCTGGCAAACCAAATACAAAAACATATCAAAAAGATTATGCACGATCAAGTGGGATTCATCCCAGGGATGCAAGGTTAGTTCAACATATAGAAATCAATAAATGTCAGTCATCACATCAATAGACTTAAAGAATCATATGATCATCTCAATAGATACAGAAAAAGCACTGGACAAAATACAGCACCCTTTATATTCAAAACACTAGAAAAACAAGGGATAACAGGAACAACATTGTAAAGGCTATCTATGCTAAGCCTCAGGCCAACATCATTCTAAATGGAGAAAAATTGTAGGCATTCCCTCTAAAAACTGGAATAAGACAGGGATGCCCTCTTTTACCACTTCTATTTAACATAATTCTTGAAACACTGTGCAGGGCAATTAGACAGATGAAAGGAAAAAAAGGGATACACATAGGAAAAGAAGAACTCAAACTGGCACTATTTGCTGATGATATGATTTGCTGATGATATGATTGTATACCTGGAAGACCCTAAAAGTTCCACCAGAAAACTTCTAGCACTAGTAAATGAATTCAGCAAAGTAGTAGGATATAAAATCTATACCCATAAATCAAACGCATTTCTGTATATCAGTGACACATCCTCAGAAAGGGAAATGAGGAAAACTACCCCATTTTCAATAGCCTCAAAAAAATAATAACTTATTTATTTATATGTGGTGCTGAGAATCAAACTCAATAGCTCACATATGAAAGGCAAGCGCTCTACCACTGAGCCATAATCCCAGCCCAGCTATTCAATTTTGATGTACATTTGTGAGTATTCTATGTATCCTAATATTATTCCAAAGATAGTTTAGTAATATATTATTTTAACATAGTAGCATGATTTTTTAAAAAAAGCTCTACATAATGCCTGCACCTCGTTTTTTTTGTAAAAAATTTTTTCAAAAAATTTGTGATGATTATGGGATAAAATAGGAAATTCTAAAAATAACAAGAGAAAAGCACCTAATGACATATAAAGGAATGTCCATTAGAATAATAGCAGATTTCTTGGCTGAAATATTACAAACCAGAACAGGATGAGATGATATATTCATAGTCTTGAAAGAAAAACCCCTGCCAACCAAGAACCCTGTACACAGAAAAACTTCTCTTCAGAAATGAAGAAGAAATAGTTTTTCCCAGATAAACAGAAACTTAGGGAATTCACCATGAGACCAGCTCTACAAGGATTGCTTAAGGGAGTCCTACTCTAGAAACAAAAGAACAATAACCACCATCATGAAAACACATATAAGTGTACAAAACACACTAAAAGAATAGAAACACGAAAAAGAGAAGAGAATCAAACTTACAAAGACAAATTACAAGAGAAGTAGAAAGGAACAAGGAATATATAAAACAAAACAAATGAAGAAAACAACAAAATGATAGGAGCAAGTTTGTGCCTGTTAATAACTGTGTTAATCACAGTGGCTGTGACCAAATACCTGAGAAAATCAACTTAGACAAGGAAATATTTATTTTGGCTCATTGTTTCAGGGGTTCAGCTCCTGATCTCTTGGTTCTGTTGATTCTGGGACTGTAGTGAGGCAGAACATCAAGGCAGGGATGGAATGACAAAGTTAGAGCTGCTCACTTCATGGCAGATCACCTCAGAATGGAAGAGAAGGGGGAGTAAAAGAGAGAAAGAACACATGCAAAGATTGTGAGAGGGAAAAAATATACTTTTAAAAAGGCATACACCCGGCTTCGTGGAGCCTGCTCTTATCAGAGCATACACCAAGCACAGAGCGGCCGAGTTCCGGCTCCCGGAACTGCTCTGGCCCAGGGCTAAGGAGCCCGCGGAAACTGCTTCTTGGAGCCTGCTCTTATCAGAGCATACACTGAGCACGGAGCGGCCCAGTTCCGGCTCCCGGAACTGCCCTGGCCCAGGGCTAAGGCGCCGGCGGAATCTGCTTCTCGGTCCGGGTCCTGCTGAGGGCCGGTCAGGACACACCCGTTGCTTTGGTTACCCGGCAAAGGGAACGAAATGCTGCCATTCGCATAGGATACCAACATGGCAGAGATCTGATGTCATCAGAAAGCGGCAGAGGAGAGAACTTCATCAATACCAGCGGCGACAGAAACAGTTGGTCTCCTGGTAGGGAGGGTGAGGCACAGACACCTGAGTCTCTCTTGATTTGTCGTCGAGCCAGAGGGGAGGAGCCGGGCCGCCACCCGCGCCCGGAGCAGGCCCAGTGGCTCGCCGGCGTGGTGATCGTATGACCCCAACTGGAGAGGGGGCGGAGCGGAGCCGCCACCCGCGCCCGCAAGGTGGGCAGACCCGCGACCCAGTGGTACACGGGCGTGGTAGGAGGGGCAGGGCAGAGCTGCCGCCCGCGCCTGCAAGGTAAGCAGACCTGTGACAGACTGGTGGGTCAGGCCCAGCTGCCTGCCAGCATGGTACACACGTCACCCCAACTGGAGTAGGGGCAGAGCAGAGCCTTTGCCCGCTCCCAGATCAGGCCCCACTGGTGTGGTGGTCACGTGACCCCAATTGGAGTGGGGGCAGAGAGGAACCGCCACCCGTGCCCGCAGGGTGAGCAGACCTGCGACCAACCTGCAGATCAGGCCCAGCGGTCCGCAGGCGTGGTAGGAGGGGCAGGGCAGAGCCGCCGCCCACGCCTGCAAGGTAGGCAGACCTGCCACAGACCGGCGGATCAGGCCCAGGAGCCTGCCGGCGTGCTACACACGTCACCCCAATTGGAGAAGGGGCAGAGCAGAGTCGCCGCCGGGGCCAGGAACAGGTCTAGTGACCTGCCGGCGTGGTAGTCACGACACCCCAATTGGAGTAGGGGCAGAGCAGAGCCGCCACCCGTGCCTGAAAGGTGGGCAGACCTGCGACCGACCAGCGGGACAGGCCCAGTGGCCTGCCAGTGCGACAGACACGTCACCCCATTTGGAGTAGGGGCAGAGCAGAGCCGCCGCCCACGCCTGCAGGGAAGGCAGACCTGCAACCGACCGGCGGATCAGGCCCGGTGGCCTGCCGGCGTGGTACACTCGTCACCCCAATTGGAGTAGGGGCAGAACAGAGCCACCGCCCGTGCCCGGAACAGGCCCAGTGACCTGCCGGCGTGGTAGTCACAACACCCCAATTGGAGTAAGGAGAGAGCAGAGCCGCCGCCCGCACCTGCAAGGTAGGCAGACCGCTGCCAGACCCTGCAAGGGAGACTTTTCAACTATACAAGAGCAATATAAATATATAGGGGAAAAAAACATTTCAAAAACACAACAGTTTCACCAAGCAGAAAGAAACGCAAGCAGTATGAAAAGACAAGGAAGAAAGGACCACAAGCAATGCAGGTCAACTCAACTTTAGAAGAGGTAACAGCTGCAGCAGATGGAATGTCAGATAAAGAATTCAGGATATACATGCTTCAGATGATCTGGAGTATCAAGGAAGACATTAGACAGCAAAATCAGACAATGAAAGATCACTTCGACAATGAATTACACAAACAAATCCAGGAAGCAAAGGATCAACTATACAGGGAGATAGAGGTTATAAAAAACAAACAAACAGAAATCCTAGAAATGCAGGAAGCAATAAACCAACTTAAAAACTCAATGGAGAATACTACCAGCAGAGTAGAACACTTAGAAGATAGAACATCAGACAATGAAGACAAAGTATTTCAACTTGAAAAGAACATAGACAGCTCAACAAGACTGTTAAGAAACCATGAGCAGAACATCCAAGAAATATGGGATAACATTAAGAGACCAAACTTAAGAGTCATTGGGATACAGGAAGGTACAGAACTCCAAACCAAAGGAATGAGCAATCTATTCAATGAAATAATACGAGAAAACTTCCCAGACTTGAAGAATGAGACAGAATCCCAAATCCTAGAAGCCTACAGGACACCAAATGTGCAAAATCATAAGAGATCCACACCTAGACACATTATAATGAAGATGCCCAACATACAGAATAAGGAGAGAATTTTAAAAGCTACAAGAGAAAGGAAGCAGATTACATTTAGGGGTAAGCCAATCAGGATAATAGCTGATCTTTCAACACAGACTCTGAAAGTTAGAAGATCCTGGAATAACATATTTCAAACACTGAAAGAAAATGGGTTCCAACCAAGAATTGTGTATCCAGTGAAATTAAGCTTCAGGATGGAAGATGAAATTAAAACCTTCCACGATAAACAAAAGTTAAAAGAATTTGCAGCTAGAAAACCATCTCTTCAAAACATCCTTGGCAAAACATTACAGGAAGAGGAAATGGAAAATAACAATGAAAACCAACAGTGGGAGGTAGGACAGTAAAGGGGGGGGGGGAATAATCAAAGAGGGAAACAAACCATGTTTAGTAACAGAAATAAACAAATATGGCTGGAAGAACAACCCATATCTCAATAATAACCCTAAATGTTAATGGCTTAAACTCACCAATTAAGAGACACAGGCTAGTAGAATGGATCACAAAACAAGACCCAACAATATGCTGCCTACAGGAGATGCATTTGATAGGAAAAGACATACATAGGCTGAAGGTGAAAGGTTGGGAAAAATCATATCACTCATATGGACTTTGGAAACAAGCAGAAGTGTCCATACTCATATCAAATAAAATAGATTTCAAGCCAAAGTTAATCAAAAGGGATAAAGAGGGACACTACATACTGCTTAAGGGAACCATACACCAACAAGACATAACAATCATAAATATATATGCCCCAAACAATGGTGCAGCTATGTTCATCAAACAAACTCTTCTCAAGTTCAACAGTCTAATAGACCACCATACAATAATCATGGGAGACTTCAACACACCTCTCTCGCCACTGGACAGATCTTCCAAACAAAAGTTGAATAAGGAAACTATAGAACTCAATAACACAATTAATGACCTAGACTTAATTGACATATGTAGAATATACCACCCAACATCAAGCAGTTACACTTTTTTCTCAGCAGCACATGGATCCTTCTCAAAAATAGATCATATATTATGTCACAGGGCAACTCTTAGACAATATAAAGGAGTAGAGATAATACCATGCATCTTATCTGATCATAATGGAATGAAACTGAAAATCAACGATAAAAGGAAGGAAGGAAAAAGCATACATCACTTGGAGAATGAACAATAGGTTACTGAATGATCAATGGGTTATAGAAGACATCAAGGAGGAAATTAAAAAATTCTTAGAGATAAATGAAAACACAGACACAACATATCGGAATCTATGGGACACATTGAAAGCAGTTCTAAGAGGAAAATTCATTGCTTGGAGTTCATTCCTTAAAAAAAGAAAAAACCAACAAATAAATGATCTCATACTTCATCTCAAAATCCTAGAAAAAGAAGAGCAAAACAACAGCAAAAGAAGTAGAAGGCAAGAAATAATGAAACTCAGAGCTGAAATTAATGAAATCGAAACAAAAGAAACAATTGAAAAAATTGACAAAACTAAAAGTTGGTTTTTTGAAAAAAAAAAACAAAAAACCAAAATCGACAGACCCTTAGTCATGCTAGCGAAGAGAAGAAGAGAGAGAACTCAAATTACTAGCATACGGGATGAAAAAGGCAATATCACAACAGACACTTCAGAAATACAGAAGATAATCAAAAATTATTTTGAATCCTTATACTCCAATAAATTAGGAGATAGTGAAGGCATAGATAAATTTCTTAAGTCATATGATCTGCCCAGATTGAGTCAGGAGGATATAGACAACCTAAACAGACCAATATCAATTGAGGAAATAGAAGAAACCATCAAAAGACTACCAACTAAGAAAAGCCCAGGACCGGATGGGTATACAGCAGAGTTTTACAAAACCTTTAAAGAGGAACTAATACCAATACTTTCCAAGCTACTTCAGGAAATAGAAAAAGAGGGAGAACTTCCAAATTCATTCTACGAGGCCAACATCACCCTGATACCTAAACCAGACAAAGACACTTCAAAGAAAGAAAACTACAGACCAATATCTCTAATGAACCTAGATGCAAAAATCCTCAATAAAATTCTGGCCACTCGGATACAAAAACATATCACAAAAATTGTGCATCATATCAAGTAGGATTCATCCCTGGGATGCAAGGCTGGTTCAATATAAGGAAATCAATAAATGTTATTCACCACATCAATAGACTTAAAAATAAGAACCATATGATCATCTCGATAGATGCAGAAAAAGCATTCGACAAAGTACAGCATCCCTTTATGTTCAAAACTCTAGAAAAACTAGGGATAACAGGAACATACCTCAATATTGTAAAAGCAATTTATGCTAAGCCTCAGGCTAGCATCATTCTGAATGGAGAAAAATTGAAGGCATTCCCTCTAAAATCTGGAACAAGACAGGGATGCCCGCTCTCTCCACTTCTGTTCAACATAGTTCTCGAAACACTGGCCAGACCAATTAGACAGACGAAAGAAATTAAAGGCATAAAAATAGGAAAAGAAGAACTTAAATTATCACTATTTGCAGTGACATGATTCTATACCTAGCAGACCCAAAAGGGTCTACAAAGAAACTATTAGAGCTAATAAATGAATTCAGCAAAGTGGCAGGATATAAAATCAACACGAATAAATCAAAGGCATTCCTGTATATCAGCGACAAATCCTCTGAAATGGAAATGAGGACAACCACTCCATTCACAATATCTTCAAAAAAAATAAAATACTTGGGAATCAACCTAACAAAAGAGGTGAAAGACTTATACAATGAAAACTACAGAACCCTAAAGAGAGAAATAGAAGAAGATCTTAGAAGATGGAAAAATATACCCTGTTCATGGATAGGCAGAACTAACATCATCAAAATGGCGATATTACCAAAAGTTCTCTATAGGTTTAATGCAATGCCAATCAAAATCCCAATGGCATTTCTTGTAGAAATAGAGAAAGCAATCATGAAATTCATATGGAAAAATAAAAGACCCAGAATAGCAAAACCAATGCTAAGCAGGAAGTGTGAATCAGGCGGTATAGCGATACCAGACTTCAAACTATACTACAGAGCAATAGTAACAAAAACAGCATGGTACTGGTACCAAAACAGGCGGGTGGACCAATGGTACAGAATAGAGGACACAGAAACCCATCCACAAAACTACAACTATCTTACATTTGATAAAGGGGCTAAAAGCATGCAATGGAGGAAGGATAGCATCTTCAACAAATGGTGCTGGGAAAACTGGAAATCCATATGCAACAAAATGAAACTGAATCCCTTTCTCTCGCCATGCACAAAAGTGAATTCAAAATGGATCAAGGAGCTTGATATTAAATCAGAGACACGCCGTCTGATAGAAGAAATAGTTGGCTACAATCTACATACGGTGGGGTCGGGCTCCAAATTCCTCAATAGGACACCCATAGCACAAAAGTTAATAACTAGAATCAACAAATGGGACTTACTCAAACTAAAAAGTTTTTTCTCAGCAAAAGAAACGATAAGAGAGGTAAATAGGGAGCCTACATCCTGGGAACAAATCTTTACTCCTCACACTTCAGATAGAGCCCTAATATCCAGAGTATACAAAGAACTCAAAAAATTAGACAATAAGATAACAAACAACCCAATCAACAAATGGGCCAAGGACCTGAACAGACACTTCTCAGAGGAGGACATACAATCAATCAACAAGTACATGAAAAAATGCTCACCATCTCTAGCAGTCAGAGAAATGCAAATCAAAACCACCCTAAGATACCATCTCACTCCAGTAAGATTGGCAGTCATTATGAAGTGTAACAACAACAAGTGCTGGCGAGGATGTGGGGAAAAGGGTGCACTTGTACATTGCTGGTGGGACTGCAAATTGGTGCAGCCAATTTGGAAAGCAGTATGGAGATTTCTTGGAAAGCTGGGAATGGAGCCACCATTTGACCCAGCTATTCCCCTTCTTGGTCTATTCCCTAAAGACCTAAAAAGAACATGCTACAGGGACACCGCTACATCGATGTTCATAGCAGCACAATTCACAATAGCAAGACTGTGGAACCAACCTAGATGCCCTTCAATAGACGAATGGATAAAAAAAATGTGGCATTTATACACAATGGAGTATTACTCTGCATTAAAAAATGACAAAATCATAGAATTTGCAGGGAAATGGATGGCATTAGAGCAGATTATGCTAAGTGAAGCTAGCCAATCCCTAAAAAACAAATGCCAAATGTCTTCTTTGATATAAGGGGAGTAACTAAGAACAGAGTAGGGACGAAGAGCAGGAGAAGATTAACATTAAACAGGGATGAGAGGTGGGAGGGAAAGGGAGAGAGAAGGGAAATTGCATGGAAATGGAAGGAGACCCTCAGGGTTATACAAAAGTACATACAAGAGGAAGTGAGGGGAAAGGGAAAAATAATACAAGGGGGAGAAATGAATGACAGTAGAGGGGGTAGAGAGAGAAGAGAGGAGCGGAGGGGATGGGAGGGGAGGGGGGATAGTAGAGGATAGGAAAGGCAGCAGAACACAAGAGACACTAGTATGGCAATATGTAAATCAATGGATGTGTAACTGATGTGATTCTGCAATCTGTATATGGGGTAAAAATGGGAGTTCATAACCCACTTGAATCAAAGTGTGAAATATGATATATCAAGAAATTTGTAATGTTTTGAACAACCAACAATAAAAAAATTAAAAAAAAAAGGCATACACCCAGTGACCTACTTCCTATAACTAGGCCCAACTTCCTATAGTTTCCACTACCTCCCAATAGCACCATTATGTTGGTACCAAGCTTTTAATCCATGAACTTTGGGAAGACATTTAAGATTCAAACCACAGGGTTGGGGTTGTAGGTCACTAATAGAGCATTTACCTAGCAAATGTGAGGCATTGTGTTTGATCCTCAGCACCACATAAATATAAATAAGTAAAATAATAAAAATATCCAAACCATAAAAATAACCTTGAATATAAATGAACTAATCAATCAAAAGACAGACTGGCTGAATGGATTAAAAACAAACAAGATCCAACTATATGATGCCTATAAGAAACTCACTTCATTGGTATAGATACCCACAATGAAATGAAAAAGATATACTATGCAAACAAAAACCAAAACTGAGGAGGGGTAGTTATACTCATCAGATGAAGCTGATTTTCAACCAAAAACTATTAAAAAATTGAAATGAAAGGGCTATGAATAGGAACAAAAGAACTCAAACTATCATTATTTGCCAATGACATGATTCCATATTTAGAGGATCCAAAAAAAAATTCCACCAGAAAACTTCTAGAATTAATAAATGAATTCAGCAAAGTAGCAGGATATAAAATCAATTCCCATAAATCAAATGCATTTCTATACATCAGTGAGGAAAGCTCCGAAAGAGAAATTATGAAAACCACCCCAATTCAAAATAATCTCAACAAACAAACTTGGGAATCAATTTAACAAAAGAGGTGAAAGACCTATACAATGAAAACTACAGAACACTAAAGAGAGAAACTGAATAAGACCTCAGAAGATGGAAAGACCTCCCATGTTCTTGGATAGGCCATTATTGTCGAAATGGCCATAGTACCAAAAGTATTATACAGATTTAATGCAATTCTAATTAAGATCCCAACAACATTCCTCATAGAAACAGAAAAAGCAATCATGAAATTCATTTGGAAAAGAGACCCAGAATAGCCAAAATAATCCTTAGCAAGAAGAGTGGAGCAGGTGGCATCACTATACCAGACCTTATACTACACTACAGAGCTATAGTAACAAAAACAGCATGGTATTGGTACCAAAATAGACATGTAGATCAATGGTACAGAATAAAAGACACAGAGACAAACCCAGATAAATACAGTTATCTTGTACTAGACAAAGGCACTGAAAATATACCTTGGAGAAAAGATAGCCTCTTCAACAAATGGTGCTGGGAAAACTGGAAGTCCGTATTCAGCAAAATTAAATTAAGGCCCTATCTCTCATCATGCACAAAACTGAACTCAAAGTGGATAAAGGGCCTAGAAATTAGACCAGAAACACTGTGCCTAACAGAAGAAAAAGTAGTCCCAAATCTTCATCATGTCAGATTAGTTCCTGAGTTCCTTAACCAGACTCCTAAAGTGCAAGAGATAAAATCAAGAATCAATAAATGGGATGGATTCAAACTAAAAAGCTTCTTCTAAGCAAAGGAAATGATCAATAATGTAAAGAGAGAGCCCTCAGGGTGGGAGAACTTCTTTCCTACACGAACATTAGACAAAACACTAATTTCCAGGATATATAAAGAACTCAAAAAACTTAACACCAAAACAGCAAATAACCCAGGCTCAGGCTGTAGCTCAGTGATAAAGTGCTTGCCTCTCATGTGTGAGGCAATGGGTTTGATCCTCAACACTACATAAAAACAAGCAAATAAAATAAAGATATTCTGTCCATCTAACACTACATTAAAAAAAAAAGCAAATAACCCAATCAATAAATGGGCTAAGGAACTGAACAGACACTTCTCAGAAGAAGATATACAATTGATCAACCAATATATGAAAAAAAATGTTCAACACCTCTAACAATTAGAGAAATAAAATCAAAATTACTCAAGATTTCATCTCACTCCAGTCAGAATGGCAATTATCATGAATACAAGCAAGAATAAGTGCTGGCGAGGATGTAGGGCAAAAGGTACACTCACACATTGCTGGTGGCCTACTGCAAATTGGTGCAACCACTCTGGAAAGCAGTATGGAGATTCCTTAGAAAACTTAGAATGCAATCACCATTCAACTCAGCTATTCCACTCCTCAGTCTATACCCAAACGACTTAAAATCAGCATACTATAGTAACACACCCACATCAATGTTTATAGCAGCTCAATTCACAATAATTAATCTGTGGAACCAATCTAGATGTCCTTCAATAGATGAATGGACAAAGAAACTGTGGTATATATACACAATGCCATATTACTCAGCATTAAAAGAAAATAAAAGGGCTGGGGTTGTGGATCAGTGGTAGAGTGCTTGCCTAGAATGCATGAGGCACTGGGTTCAATCCCCAGCACCACATAAAAAACTAAATAAACCAAATAAAGGTAATGAGTCCATATACAACTAAAAATATTTTTTAAAAAGAGAAGAAAATATGGCATTGTAGGTAAATGGATACAGCTGGAGAATATCATGCTAAGCAAAATAAGCCAATCCCCCAAGACCAAAGGCCAATGTTCTCTCTGATAAGTAGATGCTGATCCATAATGGGGGGAGGAGGCATGGGAATAATGGAGGAACTTTGGATTGGGCAAAGAGGAGACTTGGAGGGGGGGAACATGGGGTAGGTAAGATGACGGAATGAGAATGATGTCATTACCCTAGGTAGATGTATGCCTGCACAAATGATGCGACTGCATAGTGTACAATCAGAGAAATAAAAAGTTATGCTCCATTTGTGTACAATGAAGTGAAATGCATTCTGTTGTCATACAAATTTTTTAAAATTTAAAAGAGTTTTAAAAAGTATAAAAATTAATTCATTATATATTCATAAAAGAATTCATCAAGAAGTTATAGCAATTGTAAATATATATGCACTAGACTTCCCAAATATATAAATATAAAACAAATATTATATATAAAGGGAGTGACAGGCTCCAATATAATAATAGTTATGTACTTCTACACCCTACAGTCCTCAATAGACAGATCAACCTTACAGAAAATCAATTAAAAAACCATAGTTAAATCATACTATAGAGCAAATGTGCTTAGCAGACATTTACAGAATATTTTTCCAACAGCAGCAGAATATTATATTTTTCTTATCATTACATGGAACATTTTCCAGGATAAATCATGGCAGGTGACAAATAAAGTCTCAATAAATGAAAAAAAATTAAATTGTCTCTGTATCTCCTTAGACTATAACAGAATAAACATATAAATCAACAAGAATAATGGAAAGTTAAAAAAACTTAGAAATTGAACAATATGTTGCTAAATGATTTAAGTATAATTGATGAGATTAAATGGGAAATCAATGTCTTGAAAAATGAAAATCAAAGCATATCAAAATCTGAGATATAGCAAAAGCAAGTAGAAATATATAAATAAATATATATAAATAAATATGTGAATATAAATAAATGCATGCATCAAAAAATATTTCAAATAATTTTTAGTGTACCTCAAGGACTTAGAAAAGAAAAATCAAATTCCAAATTAGTAGAAGAAATAATGAACAGAAATAAATAAAACCAAAACTAAAAACACACATACAAAATTTAACGAATCAGAGTTGGTATTTCAAAAAGACAAAAATTACACACCTTTAACTACACTAACCAGCAAAGAGAGAAACAAACAATAAAAAAATAAACAAATGAAAAAAGAGCCATTACAACTGATATCACAGAAATACAAATACATTTCCAAATGTTTTGAGAAAAAGAATACAACATTCTTGATATGTACAAATATTGATGTTTTAAGAAATGGAAGTGCTTATTCCCCTGATTTGATCATTACACATTGTACACATGTACTAAATTACCATAATGTACCCAATAAAGATGTACCAATATTATGTCTTAGGTTTTTGAAAAAATTTTAAAAAGAGAAAGAGAAAAGGGTACCTCCAAGATAGAGTGGCAGGTGCTAATAGGTACTTAAGAACCCTAAATTAGTTTTTTCTTTTTTTAAACCAGCAGTGTCTGCAATCATCCCTTTGCCTCTTACAGGCCCATTAGCTCACTCTCAGGGAACTTTCTGGCTAAAATACTCAGGGAACACTAAGGCCAGAGGCAGTGAAGACTCACTAGCAAACTCTATATGTTCAATAAGCAAAGGTCCCCCAGAAACACCCTTTTGCAATAGTGACTAGAATGTTCCAAGTGGCATCAGTTTTGCGACTCCCTTTCCCCCTACAACTTGGTAATCAAAAAATCTCCCATCTCCTAATTAAGATAAGCTGATATGGTAGGCAGCAATCAGAAGGAAATGAAATACAGTGAAATATCAACAAATAAAATGTGGAATACCTTGTTTTTAGCTAATTCCTTTTCCCAATTGCTTTTCTCTTGTGCTATTTCTTTTTCAGTTTTATTAACCTGCCCAAGGGGGAAAAGAAATGGGTCAATTTTACAGCAGTTGACAGGCTCTTCTATATCAGATACATCCTGCATATTAGTTAATACCTACACTGCAGAGATATCACATCCTCTCAGAAAAGGGGCCAATCAGGGAGTCTCTGAGGCAGAGCAGACTTCACAAAGAGCCCTGCAAGTAGAAAGACACGCCTGCATGTCAGACTCTGCTGATTCCTTCCTAACTAGGAAAAAAGGGCTCTTTCCCTTAACCTCCACTGTCCCACTCCTTCAGGGAAAATAAATTTTTAAAATCTGACCCCTTAACTAACAGGAGGATGTGTGAATTATTAGTTGATATTTACTGATGCTATATAAGGTATACTGCACTATTAGGCCCAGATGACTTCACATGTCAAAATGCACAGATTAGCCACCTAAAGATTTCTTTAATGAGCAACTCAGAAAACCTGCTCTGAATTTTCTTTCTTTTTATGTCTTTTGCACTTAGAGTAGAATTTTAAAACAGTATAATCACACTGCAAGCAGGAGGTAATATAAATCTGCTTTTCCCTACCTCTTTCTGAAATCTTTCATTCTCCTCTAGCAGACACTTCTTCTCTTGTATTGATGCTTCCAGTTCACCTCGCAATCTTGTAATAGTTGATTCTAGAAGCTCTTTTTGTGCAGCTGTTCTTTTCTCA
Source organism: Marmota monax (assembly GCF_021218885.2). Lineage (NCBI taxonomy): Eukaryota > Metazoa > Chordata > Mammalia > Rodentia > Sciuridae > Marmota > Marmota monax. Next base: position 28,853,788 of record NW_026692781.1, on the reverse strand, counting down.
GCATCCTGTGCTTTCTGGATACACTGGTTATGCTCAAGGATTAAATGGTCCCTGCACAAAGAGAACAAGGAGACATGAAAGTTAAATGAGAGTTCTGCTTTAATAGAATAATTAAGTGTTCTTATAGAACATAACTCTCGCCTAAGAGCAGTTACCACAATGTTCTAACAAAACTTATTGTTGAAGGCAGCATCTTTATTTTATCTTTGTGGCTGGCCCAGAAATCACAGAATTAAACATTTTCATTAAAGAAATTCAAGTGCAAGAATGAAAGATACATAGGAAATTGCCAGTAATTTACTTACAGATGTGTTTGGAGTTGGGTTTTTTCATTCTGAACTGTGTATAGTTCATTTGTGATGCTGGCATGGGCTGCATCCAGCAGTAAGTTCTGTTCTTGAAATGTCTGCGTCATCATTTTTTGCTCTACCTGAGTGTTAGGAGTAATTTTATAAGTTGAGATGCCATTTAATAGGGTATATTTTCAGAATAACTGATTAAAGATACCAAACTAACTTATAATATAAAAGTTTTATCTCCATAAATAAAATCTCTTTTAATAGAATTTAATGTCTCAGCTTTCTCATTGTTCCACCCTGAGTTGACTACAGTTCTATAGTTTTATACCTCTACTAGCCAATAATCAAGAGGCACTGTTTACCCAGCCTGCTGCAAATTCTGTAAAACTCCTAACACCAATACCTATTTAAAAGTTATGATATTTGAAAAGAAACCATGAAAAAGTACTAAGTGTAAGGCCAAATCATTCCTCTGATGAAAACTGGAAACTAATAAAAAATAATAATACTTCAATAAACTTTTGAAATCATTTAAATATTTTATTTATTTAGTTGGCAATGTACATTTTCTGACCTCTTAGGTTGGCTTTCTGCTGCTTCTAGCAGAAGTTCACTAGTGTTAAATGAGTACCTGCAGAATGGCTTGGTGGTCAGCAATAATCTTGGCATTTTCCACAGTAGCATTCTGAAGCATACTGCTTAGCTCTGAGCACTTTCTACTCAGTTGGTCATTTGAAACCTAAGACAACATATACAGCAAGTCACAGATCTCCTCGATAAAAAATTATTTCACTTATATATCATTACTTTTAATGATTGCATAGTATCTCACTATATGGGTGATTCTAATTTATTTAACCTATTTCCAATTAATATTTCACTGCTTTATAGAGTATTTTAAAATATCTGGAGTCAAAATCCTAAAAAATTCTAAATTAAAAGGAGAGATTTGTTGATTAGGTGGAGCAACTAAGGCATCTGGCAATTTACTTATCTGTTTTTCATAATTTTGATCACTGATCAATTAGTGCAAGACATCTGCAGAATGGAATTTACAATGTATGTATACCCAGATAATCTTTTTTAAATTGATTTCTATCACTACATGATGAGCATTCAGAAATATTTAGCTAGTAACATGAAATATCTAAGTTCCTTTGCCACCAAAGATAGTACTGAATTTACTATGATGAGGTTAATCTTTTAGAATGAAACAAAAACCTTGTGATACAGATCAGACATGTAATTTGTTGAGAATTCTTATTGCTACTGGGGATCAAACCCAGGGCCTCATACATGCTAGAGAAATGTTCTATTGCTGAGCTACACATCTCCAGCCCTAGTTAATAATTCTCATCTTTTCATATTTTGAAATTTATATTATGGAAAACGTTCCTTTGAATTTTGAGCTATTTTTGCAAGGTAGATTTGGCAAGGACCTTGTGTTTTAATGAATAAGTTCTTCAAGGATAAGGGCATATCACTTTGAAGGAGAAATAGGAAAAAATAAATAAAATGTTTAAGATAAATGAAAGATGATCTAGCAAGTATACTGTACTATGCCGTACAGTGGTTAGGAACACTTTAAGAGGCATGTTAAAAGTCATAACCAGATGTACAAACTATTCATCAAGGAATACCTAGGAGTGAGACACATGGAGAACACTTGCTCCTTGAAAAAATAGTTCTTCCCCCCTTTAAAGCCAGATTGCCTGAGCTCAAATTCCAACTGTCACTTATTAGCTACACTATTAGTACTTTTTGTGTGTCAGCTTCCTTATGATGTAGCTAATAGTTTCTATTTCATAGTACTATTCTACCAATTATGATTTGTTAGAAATATTTGGTGCTAATAATTGTGCCTAGAACGTGGGATGGGTTCAGAAAAAAATGTTAACTACTATTAGTATAGAAAAGTGGTAGTAGATATTGCTATTATTTTATAAAGACATATTTGTATTTTCTTTATTATAAAGAAAGCACAGTACACTATGATCCTTACATTGTAGTAATCAAATTGTACCAACATAAAAGTTATTCTGAGTGATAAACTCTATTTCTTGGGCTCTGTGATAACTCTAGTTTTCCTGTATATGTGATGATTATCTAAAATGTACATGTGTTTATTAATATAGATAAAGTATCAGCTAAATTTGGGAACAACCACCTCACTGAGAATGATTACACCTAACTCCAAAATCCAATAAACATTAGTTCAGTTCCGACTGTGTTATTTGCTATAGAAGATACAAAGTATAATATTTAGCCCTTGTCATTGAAATGCTTTTTTAAGTTCATTGTAGAGAGGTATTCATATTTAACAACTAAATTAGAAAGCAAACTGTAAACTAGTCCATGATTTAGTGATAGATCTTATATATTATTATGTCACAGAAATTTGGAGATCAAAATGAAAACTACAGTTATTTTGATAATGCATCATAGATGAAACAGATCTTATGAAAGTAAATAGTTTGATGATATATATAGTATACATTTATATAATCAAGATTAACCTTGGTTCTTTAATTGAACAAAATTAAATAACATTTAAAACAGTGAATATCTACCTGTGTTTTTGCTGATGCTTCATGAAGGGATAATATTTCAGACTTCAAATATGTGTTTTCTTCATGTTCCTTGTTGAAAGACATTTGCATGTTCTATTGGAATTAAAAAAAATTCCCTTTTTCACATGTACAAGATATCATACATATCTCTATAAAAATACCTATCTGTATTCTGGCCAGTACTTGTTCAAGTTTTCCAATGAGATACATGTATATTTGTCTTACACAAATTATTAAAAATCTTAGTATTTTCAACTCCCAAACTTCTCTTTATTACAAGATACTATTATACACCTATTAGAATAGTAAAAATCCAGAACAATGACAGCACCAAATGTTGGTAAGGATATAAAGCAACAGGCACTCTCATTCATTGTTGGTTGGAAAGAAAAATGACAAAGCCACTTTGGAAGACAGTTTGGTAATTTCTTACAAACTCAAATTATTATTACCATATATGATACAGCAATCACGCTCCTTGGTGTTTACCCAAAAGAGCTGAAAACTTATGTCCACAAAAAACCTACCCATAGTTATGTTTATATTGCTATATTTATAGCATCTTTATTCATAATTAAAAAACTTAAAATACTAAGTGAAAGAAGCCAGTCTAAAAAGGCTACATGTACTATATGATTCCAACTATATGATATTCTTGAAAAGGCAAATCTATGAAGACAGTAAAAAGATCAGCTGTTCCAAGGGGAGGGGTAATAAATAGATAAAGTACAGAAGATTTTTAGGACGGTGAAAGTACTCTGTATGATTCTATAATAGTGAATATATGTCATCATACATTTGTCTAAATCCATAAAATGTACAAGAGTGAAATCTAATGTAAATTACAGACTTTGCTATGTCAATATAGTCATCAATTTGTAATAATTTACCAGTCCAAAGAGCATGTAGATAATAAGGGAGGCATGTATAGAGGCAGGAGGGTACCTGGGAAATCTCTATAGCTTCTGATCAATTTTGCTAGAAACCGAAAACAGCTCTAAAAATACGGTCTATTTTTTTTTAAAAAAAAACTATTTGTTAAGTTTATTCTCACAATGGGATTCCAATCAGAAAGAACTCCTTAAACTATAACCTAAATATTACTAATATCCTTATATCAAGAAAGTTCTACTCTATGATTGCAGATTTCTTATATTGCATATGCATTTTTTTTCCTATTAGCAATAAGCTCTTGCAATTTAAAAGGTGTACATTCAAGGATTATTTAAGAGACATTTCATCAAGAACTACCTGGAAGTGGAGGCTGGAAGGGGGTAATCACAAACTAGTTTTCTTGAGATAGGAGAGTGACAGTGATGTGAGTTGTAGGTTGGGCTTTCTCTACCAGCTACTTGTAGAACGGGAAAGAACATAGTATAAATTTTTTCACTACAGAGAAAAACACTTTTCTACTTTTCCAGGAGAAGCATTTCAGGAAAGGTAAACATCACACAACACAGGATGAGACAGCACCAGAAAAAAATTTCCAAATGGGATCCTCATCATCAAGAGATTAATTTCAAAGTGTAATAAAGCTATAAAAAAGTTTATATTTTTAAAGTTATGGTAAAGTAAATATGAAAATTACCATTATAACTATTTTTAGTAGTACAGTTCAGTAGAAATGAATACATTGACACTGCTATGTATTTATATTTCTTAAATTTCATTGAAATTTTTTAATAGTTTATAAATTGGCAAAATCCACAAATATCTCATCATATTTGCCAATTCACCTTTTTTAAAAAAATTTTTGTAGTTGTAGATGGACAGAATGACTATGTTTAATTTGTTTTTTATTTTTATGTGGTGCTGAGGATCAAACCCAGTGCCTCATGCATGCTAAGCAAGTGCTCTGCCACTGAGCTACAGCCCCAGCCCTAGCCCCAATTCACCTTTTCAAACTATAATAACTTGCAAGAAATGATTACTTAGTTCCTAATACCTAGTATTATCCAGAATATGCAACTTATTTATCTAAATTTTTTTCCTAAAGTTTTTAAGATAAACAATAAGGACTGTAAAAAACAACATGAATGAGAAAATATGACTTAGTAAACAGAGGAAAACTTACCTTATTGTCTTCGACCAACTTGGAAATGAGGTCATCTCTAGAAACTAAAAACAAAAATCCATATAATTATGACAATAATAACTTACTACGCTGAAAACACAAGATATTTTTCCTCCTCAGAAACTAAGTTTTTTAATCAATATTTTGTGAAAGAAGAATTCAAAGATTCTATTCTGATTTTCATAGGCCAAAAACTATTATAAAATCATCAATAAACTAGTCTATAGTCATTTACAGTGGTAAATGAGACAACATTTTATCTACTCAATGCATTGATGATGAGTCTGAGGGATGTTAAACCAGGAAGAGTGCTGAACAGAAGTTTTTTGTTGGAGAGATCACAGAAGTTTTTTGTTGGAGAGATTCAATAAAGGCAGGAAGATCAGTGTAAAACAGTGAGAGCTGGCTCTCTTAGGATAACAACAGGGCTGCAGAGGAAAAATGGACTTATGAAACAGTAAACAAAGAGGACTGTCAGGACTTGGTGGTTATCAGTAGGGTAAATGCAATAGAGGAGTCAAGGAGAATCTATCGCATTCGAACTTGGGATGCAGGACCCGTCAACTATGAAATACAGGGCAAAGAGAATGTTTAGAGGCTAGAATGGGTAAAAATGAATAAACTCTTAAGTTTTCCATATGCTCTGATGCATCTGAAGAGCATTCAAATATACATGTTTAGTTGGCAGTAAGATACTGGTCTAACAAGGTATGATGGTACACAACTATAATACCAGATACTCAGGAAGTTAAGGCAGAAAGTTCAAGGCAAGCCTGGGCAACTTAGAAAGACTCTATCTCAAAATAAAAATTTTTAAAAGGGCTGGGAATGTAGCTTAGCAGTAGAGTGCTTCTCTGGTATGAACAAGGACCTGGGTTCAATGTCTACCACCTCAAAAAATAAAATAAAAAGATACGAGTCTGGAGCTCAGAAGGGATTTTATGTGGGGGGGAAAGACATTTGAAACCACTCAGGAGCATAGGCAATAAAAAGAAAGTAAAAAGCAGAAAATTGGGGAACAGTTTGGCATTATACACTTTAGTCAAAAGATATAAACTTTCACCTGTGTGGTGGTGCATCCCTGTAAACCCAGGGTCTTGAGAGGCTGAGGCAGGAGGATTACAAGTTTAAGGGCCACCTCAGCAACTTAGTGAGGCCCTAAGCAATCTAGCAAAACCCTGTCTCAAAATAAAAAATAAAAAGGGGTTGGGATGTGGCTCAGTGGTATAGCGTCCCTGGGTTCAATCACCAGTTACCAAAAACAAACTTTTCTGAGAGTAATTAGACTTTGTAGACACTGCCCAAAAATATTTTAGTTTTTTTTTTACTTCAATGCTAAAGTCAGAAAATTATGAAAACTGACATTTTATATAGGATATACCTTATAAAAACCATACTCTTTGAATACATAAATCCATAACTCATTAAACTCTAATTAAAATGTGTGAAGAATCAAAAAGATAGACTATATGACCTATTTTGAAAGTTCTACTAATCAAAGAATGACAGAGGAGTGTTTATCTTGGGAGAACAATTTAATCACTTTAAGTAACAGGTATATAAATTTTTGTTACTACATGAAGTTAAAAAATTACATTTTAAAATTCATTGAAAATATTTAAAGGCATTTTTATTAATCCAGTTAGAATAACTATTTGTACCTTAAAGTAATAAAATTACTTATAGTAAAAAGTCTATAATTAAAAATTCAGCACATAATTGATATTCATACTATATTCATATTTTCCTCATGTTAGTATGAATTACCATTGTTTGAACCTTCCTTTTTTTAATGGTTTTCACATATTCTTTACAAAATTAAACAATAAAGCATTAACCAATGTGAAAGTAACATTTTTAAAAAACCTCAATAAGATAGCCAACTAAAAGAAAGATCTGCAGTTTAGTGTCAGCTATTCTATTTGCTGTGTTATTGGGTTCAGTCTCTCTGATCTTTTTATTCTTCTGTGTAATAGGTATATTTTCTTATCTTTCTGAAAAGACTGCTGTAAGGCTCAACTGAGATAATATGGAAGCATCATAAAATGCAACATACATTTTTGTAGGCACATGATTATAAGAAGACAGAAGGTTTTCTTGGGCCATTGTCAGAGAACTTCATATAGTAATTCATTACCTAACAACTTTAAGGAAAGTTATTTTCCACTAAAAAGAGTAAATCAAATGGTGGGCATAGTGGCACATGCCCATAATCCCAGCTACTCCGAAGGGTGAAAACAAGAGGCTTGCAAGTTCAAGGCCAGCCTTGGCAACTTAATGAGACCCCATCTTAAAAAAAAAAGAAAAGAGAGATAGGGATGTAGCTCAGTGGTAGAGCACTTGCCTAACATGTACAATGCCCATGGGTTCAATTCCCAGTAACACACACACACACACACACACACACACAAAGTGGAACTAGAAAAATCAAAACATTGATCAGATTACTCTTTGTTTTATTTTTTATAATTTTCATTTCCTTTATGCTATTCCCTTGCCCCAATACAGCAAGGGAGCAGAGAAGGTGCAACAGATGGAATACGGGACTTAAAGGGTTAAAAGATCCAGGTTTAGGCTTCGCTTTGCCATTTCTTTGTTCAAATAATTTTGAACAGCCGTGGCTAGCTTTGAGTATTAAATAATTTTTGTAAAAACCATGATACACATGACTCTTCATGATTTCTATAGTTGAAACTACTTAAAAATTGCTTTACAATGACATATTAACAAAGTGGTAAGACAAAGAGCTGATGAGTTAGAAGCAGCATGATTGAGTACCTATACTCAGGATCAAATCTAGGCTCTTCCATTTACCAGCTGTGTCACTCATCTCTATAAAATGAGGGAAACAGTCTAAATACTATTTAAGTATCTGACAACTACCCATCTCTACAAATATAGGTTAACCAAAACATATTGATAACCTGAAGAATGGAGAGTTTGACATGAGGAATTGACAGAATCTGTAGTTAGCAAGAACAGACTTATTTCCTTATTAATATTTTATTATCCAGTATTCAATCTAAATATCTGGAAACCAAATGTTCCCAAGTACCCAAACACTTAAATAAGAAGGGAAAATAATGTAAAAGAATAGTTTACAACAAATAGGGTGCTAATTTTATTACCAACATTGATTTTTGTTTCAGTGTTATAGATAGAAAAGAAATCAGCAGTTACTTACATACAGAACTGTGGGAAATGCCAGTAACACTGGCTACTTCAAGAATTTGGGATCATAGGAGTTTTTGCATGAAATCTCAAAGTACTAACAAAAGTGTGACTTCTAGCATCTATGTTCATACTTAGATCAGACTTGAGCTGTGAGATAGCCATCTCCAACTCTTCTTTTTTCTGTTGCTCCTGTGCCAGTAGTTCTTGGGTGGCCTGTATAGAACTGCGTAAGGCAACACAGTTTTGCTGCAAAATGTGCACCTGAAATTGTAAAAGAAAAACTCATTTTCTGTTAAGATTTCTAATAAATGACCTTATAGAACTTGTGGAAGGCAGAATTTCCAACCTCAATGTCACTGAAGAGAAAAGAGGAGTATTTAATATGTTGTCACAGTTAAAATCTCAACAGAAGCTGGGCATGGTGGCTTATTTCTGTTACCCAGTGATTGGGGAGGCTGAAACAGGAGGATCCCAAACTCAAGAACAGCCTTAGCAACTTATGAGACGCTTTCTCAAAATAAAACAAACAAATAAGAAGGATTGGGGATAAATCTCAGTGGTATAGCGCTCGTGTGTTTAATACCCAGTACGGTCCCCCATGCCCCCCCAAAAAACCACTCAACAGAATGCAGTGCCTTATAACAGAGCTGTCCAATAGAACTTCTGTGCATTCTTCAACACAATAGTCACTAGCCACAAGAGGCTAATGAGCAGGTACAATGTGGCCAGAGTGAGGAATTGAATTTAAATAGCTTAAGTGGCTAATGACTATCACACAGGCAGTAAAAGTTACAGCAAAAAAGAACCATTTCTAAATTCCTTAAGTAGAATCCTTTTAATAATTCTGCTGTTAATGGCAGTCATTGGTTAAAATATTAAAAATTATATAATCTAATTATGGGTATTAAATATGAAAATACAATTGCCCTGGGTAGTTAGAATTTAAAGTATTCTAACTTACATATAGATATTTCAAATACTACAATGAAGGCAAAAATATTGTGTTAAAATTATAAATGAAATCAGCAGTGTAAATACATTCTTGATTGTTTTACTTATTAACATTCTTTGAATGTTAACATTGTTAGTTCAGGTTAGTCTTTATTTTCTATCCAGATCATATACATAGCCCAGGGCAATGCCTTTCAAAATCAATGCCTGTAGTAAAGACTGCTTGGTGTAGAAGAAAGATATTGTACCAGGAGTTAGGAGTTCACCTCTATAATACCTGAAACAAATTAATTTCTCTGGTGCTTCATTCATAAATGAAGAGTATTACAATACATAATATTAGAGTCCTTTCTTATTTTGCACTAATTTTTTAAAAATCATACTAAGAATGCTAATAGGTCACTAAAGAAAACTAAACAATAAATCTAGAAGAAATTAGCAAAATAAAAAGTTTATTGATGAAGTTATCAGTTTTTCTTTTTTTTATTTCCCTAATATAAATAAGGAGAAGAAATCTACCTGTTTCCGTTCTTCTTCCACTGTTGATCCCATTTCCTGTATTTTGAGTAGCATGACTGATTCAGATTTCTCAAGAGATTCCCTGAAGTGCTTCTCCTGAGCCAGTTGTCTCCTTAGCTATAGAACAATACTGCAGTTAGCAAGACCAATTGAACATATATCTAATGAACAGCAAAGTTACCATGAAAAGTTTCCCAGACATGTTATCCCATCCCCAAATGTTCTTCTTTCATTTATGACTACTCAGAAACATGCTGGTTTCTCCCTGATGGATGGCTTTCTAGGAAACAGTCAAACTGGGTTGCTCTCATCTTCATACTGTTAAGTCTGTTTTCCAAATTGCCTGTTAAGACCCAATAGAGGAAGCTGGAAGCAGCACTTAGGAAAAGGAAAATAGTAGAGCAGAATGGAAAGAAATTAGAGCACACAGCCAAGTAGTAAGGATAAGTATTGCTTCATGGAATGTTGCATGTATGCAATTCATGTCCTGCAATGGATTGTAATAAAAAAAGTTTAAAAAACACAAATACCAGATTTCAGTAACATATTATTTCTGAATTTTCTGAATTTTTGTCAACTCTTATTTTCTCATATTTTGATACTTTTATATATTTTAATCTATTGTACTATAGCCATGCCTCTAAAAGCTATTTCAATTATTTTGTAATTTAAAGGTCTAAATAATGTAGCAACTTTTAAGGAGAAGACAAGACTGACACTCATTGAGAACCTGTGCACTGTGGTATTGTGACATAAGATATATATTATATTTGGTCTCTGCTCCTGGCTCTTGGCATGCAGCTACTAAAACCTTTAGGATCTCCAGGTAAGGGCATCTTTCATATGTTATGACATGATTATGAGATGACTGTGGCTGGGGTCCCCTACATAGCTTCAGCATAGAGGCTGGTCAGAAAGGCATGATCAGTGATTTAGAAACTTTGGTCCTACCTGCCAGCCTCTGGGAAGGTGAGGGGGCTGAAGGTTGAGTTGATCATTAGTGACCAATGGTGTAATAAAACATGCCTAAGTAATGAAGCCTCAACAAAAACTCAAGAGAGCCAAGTTTTAAGAGCTTACAGATACCTGAACACCTGCAGGTGACTAGAGGGGGTGCTGGGAGAGAGCTCAGAAGCTCTACCTCATTTCTCACATGCCTTGCCTATGCATCTGTTCCCTGGCTGTTCATCTGTATTCTCTGTAACACAGGTGCAGTATTCCTCATTCAAAATGCTTGGGACATAACTCTCTATCATATCAGCCTAGGAACCAATTTTCTCAAAAAGCACAAGAAGTAAAATCAAGAATTAATAAATGGGCTGCTATCAAACTAAAAAGTTTCTACACAACAAAGGAAACAATCAAGAACATGAAGAGAGAACCTACAGAATGGGAAAAAATCTTCACCACCTGTACCTCAGATAGAGCATTAATCTCCAGGATATATAAAGAACTCAAAAAAACAATAAAAAAACACCAGATAACCTAATTAATAAATGGGCAAAAGAACTGAACAGGCACTTCATAGAAGAATAAATACAAGAAGTTGTTTTCGATTGATCGCAGCTCATTCAGCCATAGAACGAGTAATTTCAGGTTGCCATTCGCCTGCGGCTTGCAGACAAATTACTAAGGCTCAGTGCTAAATAGCCCGCGGAAACCGCTTCTTGGAGCCTGCTCTTATCAGAGCATGCACCGAGCACGGAGCGGCCGAGTTCCGGCTCCCGGAACTGCTCTGGCCCAGGGCTAAAGAGCCCACGGAAACTGCTTCTCGGTCCAGGTCCTGCTGAGTACTGTGGAGGTAAATACCAACCGAGCCTTTGTGGGCAGTGGCAACGGGACTGAGATGGGGCTTGTGAGGGCCGGTCAGGACTCACCCGTTGCTTTGGTTACCCAGCAAAGGGAACGAAATGCTGCCATTCTCATGGGATACCAACATGGCAGAGATCTGATGTAATCAGAAAGCGGCAGAGGAGAGAACTTCATCAATACCAGCACGACAGAAACAGTTGGTCTCCTGGTAGGGAGGGTGAGTCACAGACACCCGAGTCTTTCTCGCTTTGTCATCGAGACAGAGGGAAGGAGCGGGGCCGCTGCCCGCGCCCGGAGCAGGCCCAGCGGCTCGACGGCGTGGTGGTCATGTGACCCCAATTGGAGTGGGGGTGGAGCGGAGCCGCCACCTGCGCCTGCAAGGTGGGCAATCCTGAGACCGACCGGCAGGACAGGCCCAGTAGTCCGCGGGCGTGGTAGGAGGGGCAGGGCAGAGCCGCCGCCCGCGCCTGCAAGGTAGGCAGACCTGCGACAGACCGGCCGATCAGGCCCAGAGGCCTGCTGGCGTGGTACACACGTCACCCCAATTGGAGTAGGGGCAGAGCAGAGCCGCCGCCCGCGCCCAGAACAGGCCCAGCGACCTCCCGGCGTGGTAGTCACCACACCCCAATTGGAGTAGGGGCAGAGCAGAGCCGCCACCCGTGCCCGAGAGGTGGGCAGACCTGCGACCGACCAGCGGAACAGGCCCAGCGGCCTGCCGGCGCGACAGACACGTCACCCCATTTGAAGTAGGGGCAGAGCAGAGCCGTCGCCCGTGCCCACGAGGTAGGCAGACCTGCGACCGACCTGTGGAACAGGCCCAGCAGCCGGCCGGGGTGGTAGGCACGTCATCCCAATTGGAGTAGGAGCAGAGGAGAGCCTTTGCCCGCGCCCAGAACAGGCCCAGCGGTCCGCGGGTATGGTAGACAAGTCACACCAATTGGAGGAGGGACAGAACAGAGCTGCCGCTCGCGCCTGCAGGGTAGGCAGACCTGCAACCAACCGGCGGATCAGGCCCGGTGGCCTGCCGGCGTGGTACACACGTCACCCCAATTGGAGTAGGGGCAGAGCAGAGCCGCCGCCCGTGCCCAGAACAGGCCCAGTGACCTGCCGGCGTGGTAGGCACGACACCCCAATTGGAGTAGGGGCAGAGCAGAGCCGCCACCCGTGCCCAAAAGTTAGGCAGACCTGCGACCGATCGGTGGAACAGGCCGAGCGGCCGGCCGGGGTGGTAGGCACGTCACCCCAATTGGAGTAGGAGCAGAGCAGAGCCATCACCCGCGCCCAGAACAGGCCCAGCAAAATCATAAGAGATCCACACCTAGACACATTATAATGAAGATGTCCAACATACAGAATAAGGAGAGAATTTTAAAAGCTACAAGAGAAAGGAAGCAGATTACATTTAGGGGTAAGCCAATCAGGATAACAGCTGACATTTCAACACAGACTCTGAAAGCTAGAAAATCCTGGAATAACATATTTCAAACACTGAAAGAAAATGGGTTCCAACCAAGAATTGTGTATCCAGCGAAATTAAGCTTCAGGATGGAAGATGAAATTAAAACCTTCCACGATAAACAAAAGTTTAAAGAATTCGCAGCTAGAAAACCATCTCTTCAAAACATCCTTGGCAAAACATTACAGGAAGAGGAAATGGAAAATAACAATGAAAACCAACAGTGGGAGGTAGGACAGTAAAGGAGGGGAAAATAATCAAAGAGGAAAACAAACTATGTTTAGTAACAGAAATAAACAAATATGGCTGGAAGAACAACCCATATCTCAATAATAACCCTGAATGTTAATGGCTTAAACTCACCAATTAAGAGACACAGGCTAGTAGAATGGATCACAAAACAAGACCCAACAATATGGATCCTTCTCAAAAATAGATCATATATTATGTCACAGGGAAACTCTTAGACAATATAAAGGAGTAGAGATAATACCATGCATCTTATCTGATCACAATGGAATGAAACTGAAAATCAACGATAAAAGAAGGAAGGAAAAAGCATACATCACTTGGAGAATGAACAATAGGCAACTGAATGATCAATGGGTTATAGAAGACATCAAGGAGGAAATTAAAAAATTCTTAGAGATAAATGAAAACACAGACACAACATATCGGAATCTATGGGACACATTGAAAGCAGTTCTAAGAGGAAAATTCATTGCTTGGAGTTCATTCCTTAAAAAAAGAAAAAACCAACAAATAAATGATCTCATACTTCATCTCAAAATCCTAGAAAAAGAAGAGCAAAACAACAGCAAAAGAAGTAGAAGGCAAGAAATAATTAAAATCAGAGCTGAAATTAATGAAATCGAAACAAAAGAAACAATTGAAAAAATTGACAAAACTAAAAGTTGGTTCTTTGAAAAAATAAACAAAATCGACAGACCCTTAGCCATGCTAGCGAAGAGAAGAAGAGAGAGAACTCAAATTACTAACATACGGAATGAAAAAGGCAATATCACAACAGACACTTCAGAAATACAGAAATAATCAAAAATTATTTTGAATCCTTATACTCCAATAAATTAGAAGATAGTGAAGGCATAGATAAATTTCTTAAGTCATATGATCTGCCCAGATTGAGTCAGGAGGATATAGACAACCTAAACAGACCAATATCAATTGAGGAAATAGAAGAAACCATCAAAAGACTACCAACTAAGAAAAGCCCAGGACCGGATGGGTATACAGCAGAGTTTTACAAAACCTTTAAAGAGGAACTAATACCAATACTTTTCAAGCTACTTCAGGAAATAGAAAAAGAGGGAGAACTTCCAAATTCATTCTACGAGGCCAACATCACCCTGATACCTAAACCAGACAAAGACACTTCAAAGAAAGAAAACTACAGACCAATATCTCTAATGAACCTAGATGCAAAAATCCTCAATAAAATTCTGGCGAATCGGATACAAAAACATGACAAAAAAATTCTGCACCATGATCAAGTAGGATTCATCCCTGGGATGCAAGGCTGGTTCAATATACGGAAATCAATAAATGTTATTCACATCAATAGACTTAAAAATAAGAACCATATGATCATCTCGATAGATGCGGAAAAAGCATTCGACAAAGTACAGCATCCCTTTATGTTCAAAACTCTAGAAAAACTAGGGATAACAGGAACATACCTCAATATTATAAAAGCAATCTATGCTAAGCCTCAGGCTAGCATCATTCTGAATGGAGAAAAATTGAAGGCATTCCCTCTAAAATCTGGAACAAGACAGGGATGCCCTCTCTCACCACTTCTGTTATACATAGTTCTCGAAACACTGGCCAGACCAATTAGACAGACGAAAGAAATTAAAGGCATAAAAATAGGAAAAGAAGAACTTAAATTATCACTATTTGCAGGTGACATGATTCTATACCTAGCAGACCCAAAAGGGTCTACAAAGAAACTATTAGAGCTAATAAATGAATTCAGCAAAGTGGCAGGATATAAAATCAACACGCATAAATCAAAGGCATTCCTGTATATCAGCGACAAATCCTCTGAAATGGAAATGAGGACAACCACTCCATTCACAATATCCTCAAAAAAAATAAAATACTTGGGAATCAACCTAACAAAAGAGGTGAAAGACTTATACAATGAAAACTACAGAACCCTAAAGAGAGAAATAGAAGAAGATCTTAGAAGATGGAAAAATATACCCTGTTCATGGATAGGCAGAACTAACATCATCAAAATGGCGATATTACCAAAAGTTCTCTATAGGTTTAATGAAACGCCAATCAAAATCACAACGGCACTTCTTGTAGAAATAGAGAAAGCAATCATGAAATTCATATGGAAAAATAAAAGACCCAGAATAGCAAAAACAATGCTAAGCAGGAAGTGTGAATCAGGCGGTATAGCGATACCAGACTTCAAACTATACTACAGAGCAATAGTAACAAAAACAGCATGGTACCGGTACCAAAACAGGCGGGTAGACCAATGGTACAGAATAGAGGACACAGAAACCAATCCACAAAACTACAACTATCTTATATTTGATAAAGGGGCTAAAGGCATGCAATGGAGGAAGGATAGCATCTTCAACAAATGGTGCTGGGAAAACTGGAAATCCATATGCAACAAAATGAAACTGAATCCCTTTCTCTCGCCATGCACAAAAGTTAACTCAAAATGGAT
This sequence comes from Marmota monax, assembly GCF_021218885.2. Classification (NCBI taxonomy): domain Eukaryota; kingdom Metazoa; phylum Chordata; class Mammalia; order Rodentia; family Sciuridae; genus Marmota; species Marmota monax. Next base: position 28,838,223 of record NW_026692781.1, on the reverse strand, counting down.
CAAGGAGCTTGATATCAAATCAGAGACATGCCGTCTGATAGAAGAAAAAAAGTTGGCTACGATCTACATACTGTGGGGTCGGGCTCCAAATTCCTCAATAGGACACCCATAGCACAAAAGTTAATAACTAGAATCAACAAATGGGACTTACTCAAACTAAAAAGTTTTTTCACAGCAAAAGAAACAATAAGAGAGGTAAATAGGAAGCCTACATCCTGGGAACAAATCTTTACTCCTCACACTTCAGATAGAGCCCTAATATCCAGAGTATACAAAGAATTCAAAAAATTAGACAATAAGATAACAAACAACCCAATCAACAAATGGGCCAAGGACCTGAACAGACACTTCTCAGAGGAGGACATACAATCAATCAACAAGTACATGAAAAAATGCTCACCATCTCTAGCAGTCAGAGAAATGCAAATCAAAACCACCCTAAGATACCATCTCACTCCAGTAAGATTGGCAGCCATTAGGAAGTCAAACAACAACAAGTGCTGGCGAGGATGTGAGGAAAAGGGTACACTTGTACATTGCTGGTGGGACTGCAAATTGGTGCAGCCAATTTGGAAAGCAGTATGGAGATTTCTTAGAAAGCTGGGAATGGAACCACCATTTGACCCAGCTATTCCCCTTCTCGGTCTATTCCCTAAAGACCTAAAAAGAGCATGCTACAGGGACACTGCTACATCGATGTTCATAGCAGCACAATTCACAATAGCAAGACTGTGGAACCAACCTAGATGCCCTTCAATAGACGAATGGATAAAAAAATGTGGCATTTATACACAATGGAGTATTACTCTGCATTAAAAAATGACAAAATCACGGAATTTGCAGGGAAATGGATGGCATTAGAGCAGATTATGCTAAGTGAAGCTAGCCAATCCCTAAAAAACAAATGCCAAATGTCTTCTTTGATATAAGGAGAGTAACTAAGAACAGAGTAGGGACGAAGAGCAGGAGAAGAAGATTAACATTAAACAGGGATGAGAGGTGGGAGGGAAAGGGAGAGAGAAGGGAAATTGCATGGAAATGGAAGGAGACCCTCAGGGTTATACAAAAGTACACACAAGAGGAAGTGAGGGGAAAGGGAAAAATAATACAAGGGGGAGAAATGAATGACAGTAGAGGAGGTAGAGAGAGAAGAGGGGAGGGGAGGGGAGGGGGCATAGTAGAGGATAGGAAAGGCAGCAGAATATAACAGACACTAGTATGGCAATATGTAAATCAATGGATGTGTAGCTAATATGATTCTGCAATCTGTATATGGGGTAAAAATTGGAGTTCATAACCCACTTGAATCAAAGTGTGAAATATGATATATCAAGAACTATGTAATGTTTTTAACAACCAACAATAAAAAATTAAAAAAAAATACAAGAAGTCAACAAATATATGAAAAAATGTTCAACATCTCTAGCAATAGAGAAATGCAAATTAAAACTACACTGAGATTCCATCTTACTTCAGTCAGAATGGCAATTATCAAAAAGACAAGTAACCATAAATGTTGGCAAGAATGTGAGGGAAAAGGTATACACTATATTGGTGGTGGGACTGAAAATCGTTGCAACCACTAGGGAAAGCAGAATGGAGAGTCCTCTGGAAACTTGGAATGGAACCACCATTTGACTCAGTTATCCCACTCCTCAGCATATACCCAAAAGATGTAAAATCAACATACTATAGTGACACAGCCACATCAGTGTTTATAACAGCTCAATTCACTATAGCTAAGCTATGGAATCAACCTAGGTGCACTTTAACAGATGAACCGATAAAGAAAATGTGGTACATATCCACAATGGAATATTACTCAGCCATAAAGAAGAATGAAATTCTGTCATTTGTTGGTAAATGGATAAACTGGAGACCATCATGCTAAGTAAAATAAGCGAATCCCCAAAAAATCAAAGGCTGAATATTCTCTCTGATATGTGGATGCTGACTCACAATAGGTAGGGGCACAGGAATGGGAGGTTCACCAGACTAGACAATGTCACCCACATCCTGCGCGGGCGGCAGAAGTAAGGCCACTCCGGGTGAATTGGGCTGGGAACGAAAAAAACACACAAACACGAAAATATCTTTTTCTCAATTGTGGTGGTCAGGAAGGCTCTGCAACCTCAAAGATCAGCTCCAACACTGGAAAGAGGGCAAGGAGAGCAAGAGAGGCAAGCAAAAGAGTGAGCACACCTGAACCCCTCCCGCCATTTATTGGGGAAAAGCTATTCATTGAATATTCCACCCAAATAAGGCAAGAGATTGGGTTTCAAAGGGTGGCGTCTTGCTTAGCAATGTCTTGTGGTCAGAAGGTTGACTGACATCTTGGAAAGCCACACCCACCTCAGGTGCTGTGTGGGATCACAGGTAAAGGAGATAAAAGGCACACATGCGACGCACAGCCCAATCAGGCAGCAACATCAGGCCAATCCCCTCATACCACTCAAATGCACATAGCTCACACACAGAGCCCATGGATAGCTCGCAACAGGACAGGACAGAGTCAGGGGAAGGGAGGGGTATGGGAATGGGAAAGACAAGAGAATGAATCAGACATAACTTTCCTATGTTCATATATAAATACATGACCAGTGTAACTCCACATCATGTATAACCACAAAAAATTGGAAGCTATACTCCATGTATGTATGTCAAAATATATTCTACTGTCATATAATTAAAAAGAATTTTAAAAATTTTTAAAAAGACAAGTTGCAGATTGGCAGATAATACTTGCATAACAAATATTTCATGAAGAACCTGTACCTATTATCTGTTGCTATAACAAAACCCCTGAGGTTAAATAATGTATAAAGGAATGAGATTTATCTAGTTCATAGTTTTGGAGACTGAAAGTCCAAGATTGGATGGCCCCATATGTTCAACATCTGTGTGGGGCAGATGGCATCACAATAGAAGAAATGCTTTTAGAAAGATCACACAGCAAGAGAGAAAGCCAGAGAGATCTGGGGTCAGGCTCACTCTTTTGTATAACAATCTGACTCTCTGAGGAACTGTGAGATCTGCATTAATCTCTTCCAAGCGTGGTGTCCCCAGTGACCTAAACACCTTCCATAGATCCCACCTCTTAAAGTCCTGACTATCTCCTTATATCATGATACTGGAGATCAAGTTCCAACACATGCACCTTCAAAAATACACTCAAATTATATCCAAACCAAAGAATATTCAAAATATATAAAGAACTCTAAAAACTCCATATTAAAAAAACTTAGTTACAAAATGAAAAAAAGATCAGATACCAAAGAGGATATACAGGCAAATAAGCCTATGAAAAGGTCCTCAGTGTTAAATATCATTAGGGAATTGCAAATTAAGACACAATACCAATACACACCTATTAAATGGCAAACAGTCCTGGCTGGTGGGTATCAATTATTTTGTGTGGGGGGATGGCAGTTTCTTAGAAAGCTAAACATAGGCTTACTATACAATCCAGCAATTATACTCCTAGGTTATTTACTCATATGAGTTGAAATCATATGCCCACACAAAAACGTACACACACATATTTATAGTAGCTTTATTCATAATTTCCAATGATTGCTATCAACTAAGACATCTTTTAATAGACAAGTACATGAACAAACTGTGGTACATACAATGCAGTATTTTTCAGGAATAAAAAGATATGAACTATCAAGCAATGAAAAGACATGAAGGAACTTTGAATGCATATGCTAAGTGGAAGAAAGGCAGTCCAAAAAGGGTACATACTGTATTACTCCAACTATAACAAAACTATAAATACTCTCTAAAAACAATGTTTGCCAGGGACTAGAGGGACAGGCAGAAGCTTTGAGTATGCAGACCACAGTGCCTCTTTAGAGCAGTGAAACTATTGTTTCTGACCCTGTAAGGTAGATAGATGGCATTATGTAGCACATTCATACATTGTTGGTGGGACTCTTTATTGTGTACCCACTCTGGAAAGCAGTATGGAGATTCTTCAAAAGAATAGGAATAGAACTAACATATGACCCATCTATACCACTTTTTGGTATTTATCCAAAAGAACTAAAATCATGCTGTAGTAATACAGCCACTACAGCATATTATAGTAATAGCAGCACAACTCACAATAGCCAATTTATGAAACCAGCCTAGACCTGTCAACATATGAATGGATAAAGAAAATGTAGTATATATACAAAATGGAGTTTTATTCAGCCATAAAGAATAAAATTATAGTATTTGCCGGTAAATGGACAGAAGTGGAAACAACCATGATGAATGAAATAAGCCAGACTCAGAAATAAAGGATTGAATATTTTCTCTCATATGCAAAAACAGAGCAAAATAGGGGTGGGGGGAGATGGGGAATCCCATGAAAACAGAAGGGAGATCAGTGGAGCAGAGGAAAGGGATTGAGGGAAAGGGATGAGGGATGGGGAAGGGAGAAATGGTGGAATGAAATTGAATAAATAATGCTGTGTACATATATGAATATACCAAAGTGAATTTCACTTCATGTATATTTATAAAGAACTACTTAAAAAAAAACTATAAGTAAATGGAAGGAAAACCAGTAGAGTAGAAAAAGGAGGCCAGGGGAAATGGGGAAGGGAAAAAGTTAGGGAAAGGAGAAGTACTGGGAAATTAATTGGAGCAAATTAGTCCACACATGTATGATTATGTCAAAATGAATCTCAATATTATAAATAACTATAGTGCACTAATAAAAACATTAAAAAAGAGAACTGTATAGAACCATAAGTGAAGTCTAATATAAACTATGGACTTTAAATAGTGAATCAATACTGGTTTATCAAATGTCAAAAACATACCATTCTAATGCAATAATATTAATACAACCAGAGAAGTGAAAAATTGTGCTCCATTTGTGTACAATGAATCGAAGACCATTCTTCTGTCATGTATAACTAATTAGAATAAAAATAAATAGATAATATTAATATAAGAAATTGGGAGTGGAGAGGAGTAAATGGGAACTCTGTTTTCTGCACAATTTTCTTTCTTTCTTTCTTTTTTTGCAGTAATGGGGATTGAACCCAGGGGTGCTCTCTACCAGGAGCTGAGATATGGTCTCACTAAGTTGCCCATGCTGGCCTTGTTGCTATTCCACCTGCCTCAGCTGGCTCTGCACAATTTTTCTATAAACTAAAAACTGCTCTAAACTATTAAAATATCTAAAAAAATAAAAAATATTTTTAACTATGAACAATCATGCTTTTATTACTAATTACTGGTAAATAAAGTTCTCTATGGAAGACAGTTTTAACGATAGCAATATTTACCAACTGAAGAACTATCATCTATAATTTTTAAAAAAGTTTTGCATGAGAAATTTCCTAAAAAGTGTGTTTACTTCTCTGGTTTAAATAAAAGAATCTTTTAAATATAATTTGACCTTTTTAATTTGGACTAATACCTATTACTATTCTGTCAGGGATTACTGGGATTGTAAGGCCACTATATGATATACTGATTAGTAATTCTTCACTCTCCTGTTTTTAGCTGCAAATTTTTAGCCCTACAGTTTTTAGCAGTCACTCATGTGGTAATTCCCAGAACTTAAGCTGAAATTCAGGTTTCTAGATAAAATTAAATGACCTGTCTTATTAAAAAACTTTTTATGTTAAACACAATTTTGGATTAAAAGGCCTTTCTATGAAAGTGTCCACTTAATTGTTGTAGTATATGGGCAATAACATGAAAATGAGCAACCATATGTGGTAACTATTTCCTTCTTAGGTCAGAGGGCATTTATTTATCATGTCCAGTTTTATGGCAGTATTGAGACAAAAGGAAGTCTGTATTGCCAAGTAAAGGCAGACACTTTCACCTAAATTACATGGGGTGTATTTTTAGTATTCCTATTACATAGTCACATATTTTCTTCTTCAAAGGATTCTTTTCATTCTCTAAACTTTCTTGATTTCCCCTTTGCAATTCCAATGCCTCTGCCACCCTTCGGCATCTTTTTGTCTTACCTCCTGAATTTTAAGGTTCATTTTACGTTTTGTGGTCTTCAGTTCCTCTTCAATAATAGCTGCAGTATCCTAAAAAATAGGAAAAGAGGTTTTAAATAATCTAAAATGACAGGAATGATTTTCTCTATGGATTATCAGTTCAAATCAAGGCATGTTCCCAACATATTAAAAATAAAAACTATCTTTAATATGCTTATAAATATTCCTTATAAGTCTGAAGTAATTATTACATAAGATTTTATTACTTTGATTCACAGTGTCTATCATTTCACCTTTTAGATCATAAATAGTGATTAATCACACCCACCTTTCATGTAAAATTCAACAGAGGACAAGCTGGTAAATAATAGATATTTTCCTTATAGGGGAAATTTTCTAAGAATGATTTCGTCTAGCTTTAAATATTGTTCATGCTTAGGAGTTGAGGATGAAAACCATAGCTTCCATTACTTATTCTCTTCTTTATTATTAATGATAGTGGCACCACAATCCTAGATGTAAAATCTCAGACTCATTTTTGTCTTCTTTCCTACCTTATATCTCTACCTAATACCATATTTTACAATATCTTTCTTCACAATGTATCTCTTACCTCTTTCCTTTCAAAATGTCACAACCCCCAGTCAGACTTAATTTTTCTCAAGCCAAATAATGCAATAGATTCCTAATTGGTTTTCCTGCCTCTGATCTCCTTTCTCCATAATCAATAATGTATAATACCCCCAAATTAGCTTTTCCTATTTTTCTTTGTGATTTCTTAAACCCTTCCCACAGGCTCAGCCCAACTATTGATTATTCTATATGTTGATGACATTATTCTTGATATTCTCTACAATGTGTTCCCTAGCTAATGCCCAACTTATTTCCCACAAATTCTCATCCCTGTCAGGCTAGTTTATATATTTCACCCTAACTGCACGTGGAAGAAAGATGTAGGTTGAAACATGGGCTTCAGGAAGAAGATGAGCATGTGGTAATCTTGGACAAGTGACTTCTCCCTGCGTCCCAATAGTCTTATTGTTAAAAATAGGAATAGTAATATCCTACTTCATAAGGCCTTGCAAAATAGTATCTTGAATATCTATTATACTGCTTGGTCCCTGGAAAGAAAACAATACTCTGAGTTTCTTTTCCCAGCAGACCCTACTCTTTGCTATCTCTGTGTGTGTTCTTGGAAATGTTCTTATCCCTCCACTTTGCCTTCGCAAGGTTCAGCTTCAGTCCTAGCTCTTTCCTGAAGCCTACCTAATCTCGTTAGATAAGGGATTTCTCACTTCTCAAATACACTGAATACAAAGGCCTTACTCTGCAATATTCATTTATTGTCTTAGACTGTCTTCTAGCATTTCCTACATTTATTTTTCACTATTTATCATTATATGCCTTGTTCTCCCAACTAGCATACAAGCTCTTGAAGAGCACACACTACCTCATACCTCTGGATGCTGTCTATTGTACAGGGTAAGGACTCTATTTAAAAAAAAAAAAAATCAGGCTAGGGTGGAGCGCTTATTTTGGCTCAGTGGTTGAGTGCTTGCCTAGTACATGTGACGCACTGGGTTCAATCCCCAGCACCACATAAAAATAAATAAACAAAATAAAGCTATTTAAAACAATGATACCATGTTTTTTTAAAAAACAAACAAACAAACAAACAAAAAAACCACTGACAGCACACAGTGATTTTAGTTATCAATGCACGTAAATGTCAAATGCTAAGAATCCTCACATCAACACAAACTATTTGTTTGGAATTGGGGATTGAAGCCAGGGGCACTTTATCATTGGGCTACATCTCCAGCCATTTTTATTTTTCATTGTGAGACAGTTTCTCACTGTTTCTGAGGCTGACTTCAAACTTGTGATCCTCCTGCCTCTGCCTCCAGAGTTGCTGAGATTACAGGAATGCACCGCCATGACTAGAAACAGCTACTACTTTTAAAATCAGTTTTATGGGTCTGCTATTTCCTCCAGCTAATATACAAGAGTAAGTTTATACTTCAGAACTCTGGCCTCAAACCTTTGTCTCTGAGGCAACTTCCACAGGGGCAGTCAAACTCTGCACTTCATCTTGTGCCTTGTCCTCTTCCTCTCTTACATCTTTCAGTTGTTGGCGCAAGTTCATCACTTCAAGATGCAACAGCTTCAGGTCCTTAGAATGTTCCTCCTGAATTGTGTTCAATCGATCCTTGAGAAAAGCTACCAGGCAGCACAAGAGGGGCATCAACAGTAGAAAGAAGGTCAGCCAAGGAAAAGAATCATAAACACATCAAGTACCCAACAGGATCAAATTTCTGATGATTCTCTTCCATATACCTGTTTTCTGTGGATTCAAATCCTTTTCAGTTTGCATGCGAAAGATATTCATCTTCAAGGACTGAATGAGGCTTTCCAGATGGCACATTCGATTTACCAGAAACTCACAGTTCTTCCATAAAAAATCTGTTTTTCCTGAACAAATTACTTCATTCTTGATAGGACCAAAGAGTTTCTGGCTGGAAAGCTCTTCTAAACCCTTTGGAGGTTCCAAATGGCCTCTGGACAAAGATCCAATACAACAATATTATGCAACGTTATTTGTAGTATGTTAATCCCAACCATTGAGTCAATGTAATCTTCCTAATAAGTAGAGAGTGACATCAGCAACACAGCAGAATAGGAAGCTCTTAACTCTCCCTCCACCTATGAAGGCACTAAATAAACATCTATACACACATTAATTCCCTGTAACAGAAAGTCAGAAATGAGTTGAGAGATTCTTATAAATAAGTCTGAAAAAATATCCACATCAAATGAATAGGAAAAACTGAAGCACAGTTGGGCACAAATGCCACCTGGTGAACTGCATGCTATAGTTAGGAAGGATTCCCCAACCCTAGCTTCTCCCTGATGGGACAGGATTTAGACTACACTTATAGCACTTTAACTCTAAGGCTCCCCATGGTGTGGCTCTTAATTCACCCAGCTCTAAGAGCAGCTGGGATTAAGTATATATATCTCTCCAGACCACAGAAAAAAGTGGAGACATTATATGGGTGTGTGCACACTTCCAGGGATTATACACCTTCCAGGTATGTATATATATATATATATATATATATATATATATATATCCCTGGATCACAGAATGAAGTATAAGTTTTTATGGGCATGCACAAAATTCCACAGCTTAATCCCTCAGGATCAAAGCAAAGAAAGGGACTAAAACTTAAAAGCTCCCAGTTTCTCTGTGAAAGGAATGTGCTAGAATACTCTGCCACTCTGTACTCTGATTAAAGACTGAAGATAACACAAATAAATGGAAAGATATCCTGGATTCATGATTAGAAGAATTAATATTGTTAAAATATCTACACTATCCAAAGCAATCTACTTAGTCAATGAAATCCCTATTAAAATCCCAATGACATTTTTCACAGAAATAGAAAAAAAAAAACCCTTGAATTCATATGGAACAACAAAAGATCTATATATATATAACTAAAGCAATCTTGAGAACAAAGCCGAAGACATCACACTATCTGATTTCAAACTACATAACAAAGTTGCAGGGTACTAGCATAAAAAGACACATCAAATAGGATGGCCCAGAAATAAACCCACACATTTTTGGTACGTGGATTTTTGACAAAGGTACCCAGAATACACAATGGCAAAACAATAATCTTTTTGAAAAAAAAATGGACTAGGGAAACTAGCTTTCCACACACAGAAAAATGAAATTGGACCCTTGATTCACACCATGTGCAAAAAAATTTATTAAAGACTTCAATATAGACCTGAAACTAAAACTACTAGAAGAAAATACAGGGGAAATCTCTGGTTTTGGTCTTGGCAATGGTTTCTTGGATGTGATTCCCACAGCACAGGAAGCCAAAGCAGACAGACAGATGGGTTTGCATCAAACTAAAAAGCTTCTGCACAGCAAAGGAAGCAAAAACATGAAGAAACAGCCCACACTGGAAAAAACATTTGCAAATCATAATCTGGTAAGGGCCTAATATTCAAAATACATGAAAAACTCAAACAACTCACCAGAAAGAAAATAAATAATTTGGTTAAAAAATGGACAAAGAAAATGAATAGACATTTCTCCAAAGATGACATTCAAATGGCCAATAGGGATATGAAAAAGTACTCATCCTTACTTGTCATCAGGTAAATGCAAATTAAAACCAGTGAGATATCATCTCACACTTGTTAGAATGGCTATTATCAAAAAGATGAAAGAAAACTATATTGATGAAGATGTGGAGAAAACTGTCAAAATTGTTAGTGAAATCTATATATTTGTACATCAATTTTCTAAAACAGTTCCTCAAAAAAACTAAAAATAGCATTAACATATGATTCAGCAATTCCACTTTGGGTATTTATCCAAAGGAATTGGAATCAGTATGTTGAAAAGCTATCTGAACTCCCAGGTTCGATGCAGCATTATTCACAATAGCCAAGATATGGAAACAACCTGAGAACCCATCAACAGATGAAGGGATAAAGAAAATATGAAACATACACAGTACAGAATATTATTCAGTCATTAAAAAAGGATGAAATTCTATCATTTGTGACGGAATAAATGAATCCTGAGGACATTATGCTAAGTGAAGTTAAGCTAGGTACAGAAGACCATATAATCTCACATCTTAAATTTTAAAAAGCCAACTCATAGCAGTGTTGAATAGTGATTATTAGTGGCTGGGGTTGGGGATACAGACAAGGAATAAGGAGATGTTAATCACAGGGTATAAAGTTTTAATCAGATGGGAGGAATAAGTTGTTTTTGCAATGCTTGGGACTGAATCCAAAGTTCATGCATGCTAGGCAAGTGCTCTATCACTGAACTAAATTTCTAGCCCCTAGGTGTAATTGTTTTTCTTTTTCCTTTTATTTTTTTTGTTGTTGAGGGATTAGAGGAACAAGTTCTAATAATCAATTGTACAGCATTGGTGACTATAGTTAATAATTATGTCTTTTCTTTATCAAAACGGATAAAAGAGGGCTGGGGTTGTGGCTCAGTGGTGAGCGCTTGCCCAGCATGTGTGAGGCCCTGGGTTCGATCCTCAGCACCACATAAAAATAAATAAATAAAGATATTGTGTCCAACTACAACTAAAAAATAAATATTTAAAAAAATAAACCAACAAAATGTATAATATTTTAAATTTTCTTACCACAAAGAAATAAGTAGATGAGGTGATAGATGTTAATTAGCTTGATTTAATCATCCCACAATGGATGTATGTATCATAACATCACAGTATACCCCATTTTTGTGAATGCTTATATTTTATATTGCCTCAACATTACTTTTAAGCTTAACTTTCTCATACCAGAAGCAGTGCCCAGTCACACTTGACAGTTTCCAATATTCTAACACACCTGAATGGCTCCAGCTGGTGGCCAGAGATAAAAATGCAGAGGTATCTCTTCTGCCTAATGGACTGAGCTCCCTGCTTTCTTTATGCTTCCTTTAAACAGACCATTCACGTATCTGCCCACAAACTTCTCAGTCACAAGATGACCTCCTGGAACTAGTGCCTGCTTGCTTTAAATCTACCAAATAAAAGATCCCTGCAGGAAGTGTGTTTGGATAACACCTGGCTCCTATAACCAAATGGGTCCACAGGCTCTTTCTTATTAGCTTCTCCAAACTCAAATACAGAGAAAACTATTGGTTAATGAGGATGAACATAATGTGGGATGAATAAAGATCACTTTTTAGTGCTGGTTTATTTTAATCTGGACTTTTTATAAACTTTTTTTGTTACATCAAAACAAGTGATACTTATTAGATAATTCTATAATGGTAAACTAAGAATTAAAGTTTATATTCTATATTGACATATATATATATATGTTAATATAAACATAGTCGCATTTTTAGAAAAATTTTAAACAAAGTCATAATAACATTCCTATTTTCTAACATACTTGACATTGTACCAAATGCTGTTATCTTTTAATGCTGAAGTTATTTATTCAATAGGTATTGTAATACCAACTATATTAATTTTATCTTAATGAGAGACACTCAGGTGTTTTTTTTTTTTTAAAGAAATCATACCAACACATTCAATACTGTCTGTGTAAGGACACAGATTGCTTAGACTGTTGATAATTCAACTTTAAAGTCAACAACTTCTTCAGTACTAGGAGAAAAACAATTCAGTTCTTTTGTGAGTACCTAATTCTAAATTATGAAATATTTAAAACCCCTGAAAAAAATGAAGACTAAATTAATGGCATAAAGTAACATTTTATATTTTTTTCTTAACTGATTTTAAAATAAAAACTAAAAATGTTTTTAATTACATGAAAAATTACATTTTATTTTTAATCATACATTGAAGGAGAAAGGATTATCAGTTTTCATACTTAACACATTTTAAATAACAGTACAGAGGAATGGTGACGGCTCTATCACAGAATAACAACTCTATCTTGCATATATTTTCTAATATTCAAATAGTCATCTCTCAATTCTTTTATAAATATCTATTTCATTGACTATACCACAGTGACTCCCTATTACTAAGCAGTGAAGCAAAATTCATCATAAAACAGATCTAGTTCACTTTTTTTCATTACCTTTTTTCACCATAGTTCAACATAATTAAGTCATCCCTCAGAGAACTGGTCTGTTCTTCTACTATTCTCATCCTTTGCTGAAGCACTGTGAATGTTTCAGAAGCTGTAGAGTTGATGTGGGTTGGAGAGAGGATTGGCCTACGTATTGTAGTTTCCATACGCTCCTACGATTAAAGTCACAATGTTAGTGTGGCAGATTCTATTATTTTTCAAAATTGTATACATCCCTCCTATCAGAATATTAATCACTGTCCTGTTGAACTCAGGTGTAGCCATGTATTCTGCTTTGATTAAATGTGGGTAGAAGCTTTAAGAACCAGCTGTTGTTCATCATCTCTTTTCCAACATCCCAAATAGAGCCTGTTCCATATACCAGGGTCATGATCCTACATAAGTGGAGTATAACCTAGATAGCAGAAAGAAAAGCTTTTAAACCCCTAGGGCTGGTTCTGCTGCCAAAAACAGTGCTGGAGTTGAAGCCATTGATTGTTTGGGTAGGGTGAAAAGGTGGGGGCAGGGGGATAACAAGGAAAAGACACCAAATGAGTTTCTCTCCATTTTATTTTCTGTCTCCTACTGTTCCAATACTGCTGACCTATAAATAAACCAGACTTACGGTGGGGAGAAAAAGTAGGGAAAACAGGTTAAGGGGGCTTATGAGACACAGTTGGCTCCTCTGTCCTCTTTCCAAAGGCAGTTGAAAAGTTTACCTGCTCAGCATACCCCCTAAAGGTGGCACATTCATGTGATACATCCTGCCTGGCTTTAGACAGAAGTTTGTAAAAGGGCTTTGGGGATTCTTTAGTTTTTCTGGTTAAAAAAAAAAAAAAAAAGGCCAGAAACAATGGCACCTGACCCTTCCTTTTCCTCCTATGATGCCCAGAGCTCTCCTTCAGATCTTCATGCAGTGCCTCACACTTAAACATAAACAAAGAGCCAGGGATCACCAGTAACTGAAAAACAAGGAAAAAGCCAGGGCGGCTCAGCTTAACCTGATATTTTTGGCAAAATCAGTAATCTCCAAACTCTGCTCATGTGAGGATAAATAAAATTATTTTTTGTTTTAGTCACTTCTAAAACATGGTAGTCTCAGGCAACAGTTGGTGGGAAAACAAATAAAAGGAAGAGGTCAAGAACAAACAGTGTGGGGTGAAAAAGGACAATTTCTGTGAAACTTATTAGGCCCAGGTAGCTGGTTCTTATATAAAGAACTGCCCATATTCAGAAGCCAAACATATAATACTAATAAAAATATAGCAGAAGTCTACCTTTAGAAAAAGATATAGGAAATGGAATAGAAATTTTCTCCATATAGGATGCAGATTTTCACCTCAAATTTTTTAATGTAATAGTTGAAATGTCTAGTTTTGTTGATATTTCCCTAAGAAAGGTACTTATGATCTGCATAAAATACTTACATTTATTTATAATGAGTGTACACACATTCAGCCTTAAAAATAAAACAGAAAACAATTCAAATTCAGTTGTTTCATTTGCTTAAAAAAGAGTGTTTACGTGCTGGGGTAGGAATTTGGCACCCATCTAACCCTGTTCCAGACTAGAGCTTCTCAGGCTTTCAGAGAAGAAAACTACTCTAGAACAAAAAGGAAGAACCAACTTGACCCCCAGCCTCTGTGGGGAAGGTGGTTTAATTACAGGCCTGTAATTTCAGCAACTGGGGAGGCTAAGGCAGGAGGATCACAAGTTCAAGGCCAGCCTCAGTAACTCAGCAAGACCCTCAACAACTCAGCAAGATCCAGTCTCAAAATAAAAAATAAAGGGTTGGGGATAAAGCTCAGTTGTGAAGTACCACTGGGTTTAGTTCCCAGTATAAAAAAAGGCGGGGGGGGGGGGGGGGGGGCGGAATTCAGCCTAAGAAAGGCAAGATCAAGATGACTGGAAACTGACTGGCGGTAGGCAGGAGACAAAGCTTTTAAATGAAATAACACGGGGTTGTCCTTGAAATAGTCTCTTAGTCATTGAGGATCTTCTTCAGGTAGTAAGGAAACTGCTGACTCAAGTAAACAAGTCAATCTAGCTTTTGGGAGATTTATTAAAACAGGGCTCACAGTTAGTTGAAAACCCTTTCTCTCTCATCCCACTTGCCTCACCCCACCAAGAACAAACAAAAAACAATGTCAAGCAAGCTCAGGAGAGCCCTTGGAAGAAAGACAGGGAACAGTGATTGCTGATAGCTAAAGAAGGACAGCCTTAAAAGTCATTAGGGAGAGTCCCTGAGTATCTGGGAAGCTGTCAAAAGAAGTGCAAAATAAGGACTTGGTATCCAATACACTGATCTGTTGAGTCAGATTTAAAAATCACAGAGATTTGCATTTTCACTGCAGTTACTTATCTGGTAAGTCTAAAGGAGGAGCACCATGGCAAAAATGCCACCCCCCACACAAACACAATCCATTGGCCACTTAATAGATCCTTATAACTGACTCTAAGAAGTACAGTCTTACAATAAATATTTTAATTATTAATATTCCAGCAACAAAAAAATAGAATTAACAAATTTGTGCTTTGCCAATTTTGAAAAGGAGTAAATATTGAATGTGGCCTTAAACCTAAGTCCTGATGCTTGGCAGTAACAATAAAAATACAAAGATACAAATTTTTATTTAAAAAAATTCATTCACATGAATAAATATTATCAAATGAATCTAGTTCTGTTTCAATGTTTAGGGAGAGTATTTCCAAAGAGCTTCTAGGCAGTTAACTTCATGGAAAGCATGCCATGAGAAAGACAAATGTGGTACAGAATAGAGGACACAGAAACCCATCCACAAAACTACAACTATCTTACATTTGATAAAGGGGCTAAAAGCATGCAATGGAGGAAGGATAGCATCTTCAACAAATGGTGCTGGGAAAACTGGAAATCCATATGCAACAAAATGAAACTGAATCCCTTTCTCTTGCCATGCACAAAAGTTAACTCAAAATGGATCAAGGAGCTTGATATCAAATCAGAGACATGCCGTCTGATAGAAGAAAAAAAGTTGGCTACGATCTACATACTGTGGGGTTGGGCTCCAAATTCCTCAATAGGACACCCATAGCACAAGAGTTAATAACTAGAATCAACAAATGGGACCTACTCAAACTAAAAAGTTTTTTCTCAGCAAAAGAAACAATAAGAGAGGTAAATAGGGAGCCTACATCCTGGGAACAAATCTTTACTCCTCACACTTCAGATAGAGCCCTAATATCCAGAGTATACAAAGAACTCAAAAAATTAGACAATAAGATAACAAATAACCCAATCAACAAATGGGCCAAGGACCTGAACAGACACTTCTCAGAGGAGGACATACAATCAATCAACAAGTACATGAAAAAATGCTCACCATCTCTAGCAGTCAGAGAAATGCAAATCAAAACCACCCTAAGATACCATCTCACTCCAATAAGATTGGCAGCCATTATGAAGTCAAACAACAACAAGTGCTGGCGAGGATGTGGGGAAAAGGGTACACTTGTACATTGCTGGTGGGACTACAAATTGGTGCAGCCAATTTGGAAAGCAGTATGGAGATTTCTTGGAAAGCTGGGAATGGAACTACCATTTGACCCAGCTATTCCCCTTCTCGGTCTATTCCCTAAAGACCTAAAAAGAGCATGCTACAGGGACACTGCTACATCGATGTTCATAGCAGCACAATTCACAATAGCAAGACTGTGGAACCAACCTAGATGCCCTTCAATAGACGAATGGATAAAAAAATGTGGCATTTATACACAATGGAGTATTACTCTGCATTAAAAAAATGACAAAATCATGGAATTTGCAGGGAAATGGATGGCATTAGAGCAGATTATGCTAAGTGAAGCTAGCCAATCCCTAAAAAACAAATGCCAAATGTCTTCTTTGATATAAGGAGAGTAACTAAGAACAGAGTAGGGACGAAGAGCAGGAGAAGAAGATTAACATTAAACAGGGATGAGAGGTGGGAGGGAAAGGGAGAGAGAAGGGAAATTGCATGGAAATGGAAGGAGACCCTTGGGGTTATACAAAAGTACACACAAGAGGAAGTGAGGGGAAAGGGAAAAATAATACAAGGGGGAGAAATGAATGACAGTAGAGGGGGTAGAGAGAGAAGAGGGGAGGGGAGGGGAGGGGAGGGGGGATAGTAGAGGATAGGAAAGGCAGCAGAATACAACAGACACTAGTATGGCAATATGTAAATCAATG
Source organism: Marmota monax (assembly GCF_021218885.2). Classification (NCBI taxonomy): domain Eukaryota; kingdom Metazoa; phylum Chordata; class Mammalia; order Rodentia; family Sciuridae; genus Marmota; species Marmota monax. The sequence goes on along the minus strand of NW_026692781.1, from coordinate 28,821,450 downwards.
GACGTGTAACTGATGTGATTCTGCAATCTGTATATGGGGTAAAAATGGGAGTTCATAACCCACTTGAATCAAAGTGTGAAATATGATATATCAAGAACTATGTAATGTTTTGAACAACCAACAATAAAAATTTAAAAAAAAATAAACAACTCATTCTGACTCCCCCCCCAAAAAAAAAGAAATACATTAGTAAAAGCCAGATGACTTTGAAAAGAAAACACTTGTTTCTGTGCATACAAAACCTACACCTAGCAACTGCTATAACCATGTGCTGTTGGTTCCAAAATAACAATAAGTACTCAATATTGTTTATCACAACCACTAGAAAATAGTTCAATGATATTATCTTCATTCACTCATACTTCTATCAACTATTTCCTGAATGTTTAACATGAACCAGACACTGTTATAGGTACTGGGGAATTCAGCAAATGAACAAAACAGACAGAACTCTGCCCTTGTGGAGTTTATATTCTAATTGGACAAGATAGACTCGAAGTAAAATAGTTGTTTGTAGGTGATAAAATACTATAGAGAAAAATAAAGAGAACGGGATAGAGGCTGCAGTCCAGATTTCAATTTTAAAGAGTGGTCAAAGAAAGTCCCTCACTGAGATATCTGAGCAAACACCTGTAAAGAAGGTCAGGCATGAGCTATATGAATATCTTGAGGACAGAAAGTCCATAAAGAGCAAATACTAAGTACGAAAACACTGTATTAGAATATCTGATGAATCCATAAATGGTAAGGAGATAGTTTTGATCACAGACAAATGAATGAAGGAGAGAATAGTGAGAGATGAGGTCAAAGGGATAATAATAGGAAATCACACAGGGCCTTGAACACCCTTGTAAAGGTTTGGCTTTCGCTCAGCAACTCAGAACCCTGAGATGATTTAGAGCTAAGGATTGTTGTGACCTAATTTACCTTTTAACTCAATCCCCCTGGCTCTTCCACCCACTAAGCGTAGTAGATGGCAAGGGCAAAAAAATAGGAGATGCTATAGGTTTTTGGCCTGAGTAACAGGAAGGATGGTATTACCATTGAGACAACAGAAACCTATTAAGAATCCATTTGGGGGTTGGTATTGTGGCTCAGTGGTAGAGCACTTGCCTAGGGTGTGTGAGGCACTGGATTCAATCTTCAGCACCACATAAAAATAAATAAAGGTATTGTGCTCATCTAACTAAAAAAAAAAAATTAAAAAAAACTAATTTTGATCAAGTTTGGTGGGGCACACCTGTGATTTCAGTGACTTGGGAGGTTGAGGCAGGAAGATTCCAAGTTTGAGGGTTTACTTAGTAGATCCTAAGCAACTTAGCAAGGCCCTGTCTCAAAAATTGCTGGGATATGGCTCAGTAGTAAAACACCCCTGGGTTCAATCCCCTGTACCAAAAAAAAGAAAAAGAAAGAAAGAAAGAAAAAAGCCATTTTGGGGGAAGACAGAGAGTTGGCTTGGAATTTTTTAAATTAAAAACAGGTAAGATGCCCAGTGCATGATTGAATGTCTGGATCTGGAGTTCAGGGGGGAGGTATGGCCTGAAGACATAAATTTTTAAGTTAATTCTGCATGGTGCATAAAATCATAAGACTGGATAAGAAACAAAGTATTAAAGGACCTGAGCACTCAGAGATAAAACCAGGTACATGATGTACATGTCCAAAACAGATTAATGTGAACATCTCCAAAGCCAGGTTAGATTCTTTATCATTTTTCTGTCTTTAGAGTCTAACACAGTCCTGGAATATTATGGGTGGCAAACAGGAGGGCAATTCAATACAAACATAACGAATGTCTACTATATCCTAGCAGGATATTCTTTTTGCATGACTAGGAATTGAACCCAGGGCCTCCAGCATGCCAGGGAAGCACTCTGCCACTGAGATACACCCTCAGCCCTTAAATATTTTTTGAGACAAGTTTTCGTTAAGTTGTGGAGGTTGCCCTCAAACTTGGAATCCTCCCACCTTCTGAGTCGCTGGCATTACAGGCATGCACCAGCGCCCCAGGCCTGACACCTACCTATAGTCTAGTAAGTAGGCCGGGGAGAATAACCAGTGGGGGAAAACAACAACAACAAACATTAACATCGAAATGGCCTTCCCAGGAACCTATAACCTCCAACCCAACTCATAAAAAAAGATGGAACTGGGTTTAGCTAGGGGCTTTGGTGGCTAGCCTCTTCCCTCCGCTGGAGTCAGGGCAATGCAAATTTAGCTCTTAAAGGACGTTCACAGGCATCGAATGCAGAAATGCCTGAAATCCGGGGAGCGGGGCGGGACTCCGCCTGTGGGGAAAAGGGCGTCAGGGAAAGGTGATGGTGGCCTTGTCCGAGCCGTCGGTTTCTCCCTCCGGGGCCCGGCAGCCTCACCCCGGAGTCCATCTGCCCGCTGATGGCGGTGTCCTGCTGCAAGCAGGCCGGTTTCCATGGAACTAACACTGCACTTCAAACCAACCCGCTCGCTGGCGGGGTAGCTCCGGTACTCAAGCGCAGGTGTAGCAGGGCATGCTGGGAAGTGCAGTTCTCAAGGCCCAGCAGGGCCCTCCTCCCGGGGCGGAACGCAGGCCGGAATCCCGCGACGCGTGGGGAAACGTGCAGACTCGTAGCCCGGATGACGACAGGCTCCATTGTGTTCGCGAGCGGGGCTCGCCGGGATATGTAGTTTCCGCTCTCTCCCAGCGGACTTTGCCGGGGTAATTGGCTGTGTTACACTAATTTCGGCAAACCCTCGCCCTGCAGCACACCCGAGTCCGAGATTAGAAAATGCTTTTAGTTGTAGGAGGACTAAAGTTATCAAGTAAATTCTGAACGATAGAAAAATAATAGATTTTTGTTTACGAGCATTTAAAAAAAATGGTTAAAAAAAAACCCCAAATTTCTTGTTAAAGGAAAAGAATAATTCCCTCTTCGTCGTTCGTGATGGTGAGATGGAGAGTAAACCACATAGAGTCTGTTCTCTTGTCTTTTCATTTCTTTGGCCCAAGTTATTTCTTGCCTTGACAGGTAAGTGAATAGGTATTTCTAAATCCGCGCATAAGTAGTTTAAAACGAGAAAGCAATGATAAGACTGCAGACGTTTCTGAGTTTTGCTTTAAAAGCATGTATTTGCGTTCAGTGAAAAGCCTTTTATGATGAAAAGTCAGCACGGCTTTGCATTAGGTCGCTGGACAGAACTCTTTGTTACCACCGTCAGGACAATTATAAGGTCTTCTCGCATCTCCCTGAGAACACAGCTGAAAATCCCTTGGACCCTCTAATAAATTGAGTCAGATCCGAAATGAGTCCTCGTTTAGTTAGCAGGTGTCTGACTGAATTGATCTGGCTATTCTGATTCTTCCTAGAGCGGAGCCCTATGAGCTGGAGGGACTAACCGAGGAGCCTCAGCTGTTAAGACATAATCATCTTACTGAGTCCATCCAGCGATAGAAAAATGAGCACCGCATATGTAATTCAGATGAAGGGACCAAATAAAGCTTTCAATATGGAAAGTAGAAATGTATTTTAAAACGTCAATGCAAAAACAGGTTTTTTTTCAGAATATATAGTTCCTCTTGCAATGACCTCTGATATATCTTTGGAACTAGGAGATGAGGGACACGTGTATGCACTTCATAGATAAAACTCAGGCTTCTTTGTGATGAGGATTTCACCTTCTCCTCAGATCTCCATATTAAGCAGCAGACAGCCAGAATGATTAAATATCGTGTTTTTCATTTCTTTTTCCCTATCACCATCTGGCAAACCATATAAAATCTTAAGTGAAATGATTACAAGTTTGAAAAAAGAATCTGAAGTCTTCAATAAATTAATTCATTCACCAGAGAATCCATCTCTGGATACTTGAGAATTCATTATATACAAAGTCTGATTTTATGTGGGTTGCAGTGGCATACGCCTGTAATCCCAGCTACTCAGGAGATTGAAACAAAAGGATTGCAAGTTGGAGGTTAGCCTGGTCAATTTAGGGAGACCCTGTCTCAAACTTTAAAAAAAAAAAAAAAAGTTAAGCGTTCCTGTGACTCACTTAGTGGTAGAGTACCCCTAGGTTTAATCCTAAGTACCATACATCACACAAAAGTCTGATTTTATTTCTTTTAAATGATCAGACATATTGACTCCCCCTACACATACTACCATTTCCCTCTTGATTTCAATTGATAGTTTTCAAACATGTTCTCCTTCCTAAAAGATTACTTCACTCATAAAAACCCTAGAGATTTCATAAGGACCACATCTTCTTTCACTAAATTACTACAATTGCCTCCTAACTGGTTTTCCTTTCACCCTTTCCAATGCATCCTTTGTATAACTACTAGAATTGTCTTTTAAAAATTATAAATCTGATTATCTTAGCCCTTACTTACCATTTAATAGTTTCTCTCATTGAACTAATAGTTTTCTATTGAATAAGATGAAGACCAAACTGCTAATAGCTGTGGACTAATTCACCAGCCTCCTCTATATCTACTCCCAGGGGAACCCTAAACTCAAGCCTACTTAGGTAGCATAGCATGTCTTTGAGCTTGCAGGAACTGTTCATTCTGCCAGCCTTGCCCTTCCTGGTGTTAGTCCGTGAACTCAAGAGAAACTCAGTCTCTTCTGTGAAGTCATTCTCTTCCCTCCCTAAGTACTTTGTAATAGTATATCTTATATTTCCTTCAGTAGACTGTAAACTATTTTAGGACAGAAATTTTGTTATTTTTGTTTTCAATACCAAGTACAGTGCCTGGAACTTAGTTGGATATGGTGATGCACACCTATAATCCCAACTACTTGAGAGGCTGAGGGCAGGAGGATCCCAAGTTGGAGGCCCACCTGGACAATTTAGCAAGACCCTGTTTTAAAAGTTAAAAAGGCTGAAAGCACCCCTGAGTTTAATTCCCAGAACTGTAAAAAAAAAAAACAAACAAAAAAAAAAACAGAAACAAGGATTTGGAGAATTTTCTTAGTTATCTACTCCCTACATAATCTTTTTGTAGGGCAGAAAAACACATCTGCCTTCTTGTAGAGCTGCCATTGATTTGACATTGCAGTGATACAAATAGCAGCAAAGTTACCTGCATCCACTTCCCCTTGGAGTTGTAAATGTGGTCTGTGGACAATGAAATGCAAGCATTAAAAAAAGTCAAAGTCTTCATATTTCATTGGTTCAATGGGAGAATAAGAATGGCAAATTCAGGACTGGAGATGTAGCTCAGGAGTGGAACATGAGGCAAGCCCTGGTTCAATCCCAGCATTGCAAAAAAAAAAAAAAAGTTTACCAACTAGTTTCTACTTATGTGGATGATTCAAATCTTTTGGTAAAATATTGGTTCTAGGATTTGGAGGGTTGGGGATTTAGCTCAGTGGCAGAGCACTTGCCTAGCATGTACAAGGCCCTGAGTCTGGTCCTCAGCCCTGAGGGGGGGGAAGAGGAGGGAGACAAAATACAAAATAAAAAAAAAAAAAAAAAAACCCAGAAACAAGGATTTGGAGAATTTTCTTAGTTATCTACTCCCCATCACAGTGCTGGGATCAAACCAACATGACAAGATTCCATTTCCTCCTGTTATCTATTCCACTCTGACAACAGCAGTGGGGCACGAGGGAAATTTCAGTATGTAACTAGTAGATGAGAAATATATTAACTCCACACAATGGAATATCATATGTATATAGAAGAAAATAAGGAAATATAGCTGATGGTATGAAGATGTTTAGTATATCATTCTTAAGATTTTCTGTATATCTAAGATTTTTTTATCATTAAAAGTTGGAAGAGAAGAATCCCTGTATTTGCATGGAAAGTTCTACAAGACATATTTAAGTTTAAAAAGCAACATATTATACAACAAATAGGATAAGAATTTTGTATTTGCACAAATAAGCACTGGGAGAATTCACAGGGAAACAAAAGTACCTTTTATTACCTGTGTAGGTAGGGTAACCACATAATTTTTCATCCAAACCAAGATAGTTTTTACAAACTTTCTATTATGAGACAATCTTAGATTAACAGAAGAGTTGTATAAACAGCACAAGATTCCTGTATACCCTCTCTGCAGCTTCCAGCGATGTTAGCATCTTAATATAATCAAGGTACAATTATCAAAACACAGAATCTAAACAAACTTTTGGGTTTCTCCTATGTGTCCACTAATGTTCTAATATTATTCTGGGATATGATCCAGGATTCTACATCGTGTTTACTTGTTTTGTACTCTTCTTCAGTCATTTTTTGTCTTTTATACCCTTGGAATTTTTGAAGAGGTCTGGTCAGTTATTTTGTAAGTTGTCCCTCAACTTTGATTCATCATGATTTTTCATGATTAGATTGAAGTTATTCATTTGTGAAAGGATACCACAGAAGTGATGTTGTATCCTTCTCAGAGCATAATATTCCAAGAATCCTTGGTTCCTTTTTATTAAAGAATGGTATTTAGAAGCAAAAAATCTTAATGCTAGGGTGTCACTACTTCTAGTTCCTCTCAGGAGATAGTGTATATACAACCCTAGAATATGCATAAACATCTGTGTTGATTTCTGTATCTCTGTGTGTGTAGATATATAATATTTACACATATCTATGTAAATGTGTTTATATAATTAAACAAAGCATGAGTTCATATTGATACTCCTATTCAAATCCAGCACCATAGAGTTTATTCTAATCTTTGTCCTTAATTTTAACTAACTTCTTTCTCTAACTGTAAGACACCTGGTTCTCATTATCTAGGATATATTTACTAGTTTGTTCAAATTGAAATACATATAAAGTAGTCTTGCAAATTTCTAATCAATACATCAAGCCATCAATAATAACCTGTAACATGCATTTAATTTAAATTTTTAAAATTGCTATGAGAAATGGATTTGTAACTAGAGCATATTGCTTGAGTGCAGTTCTTTTAGTATCCAGTCAAAATAGTTTTCCAGAGTTGCTTAGGTCAGCCCCTTTTTTCACCACGAGCTTCAGTGTGGCTATTTGATTTATTTGTAATATGGTCAGATTCACTTGGCCCCATCCATATTCTATCTTATATTCTACCCACATTCCGGTTTATTTTATTTAATTTACATATAGGAAAATTCAACTTCTGTGGTATACAGTGCTATGGGTTTTGACAAATCTATAGTCTTACAGCTAGTTACCTTCACAACTGCATATAGAACAGTATCGTTGCTTCCAAAACTCCATCATATTTCTCTTTAGAGTGGACCTCTTCCCCTACTTCCCAATCTCTGGTAATCACTAATACGTTTTCCATACCTAATAATTTTTCTTTTTTTAATATCATATTAATGAAGTTGAACCTGGCTTATTTCATTGTTAAGATGCATTTAAGATTTGTTCATGTTATTGCATGAGTCAAAAGCTTATTTTTGTTGCAGAGTAACATTCAACTATATGTATGTACCACAGTTTATTTAGTCATTCATTAGTTGAAAAACATCTGGGTTGTTTCCAGTTTGGGACAATTGTGAGTAAAGCTGCTATAAAAAAATCTACTTACAGGTTTTTGTATGAAAATAAGTATTTCATTTCTTTTGGCAAATACCTAGGAGTGGTGCTTGATTATATGTATGTAGTGTGTGTTTAACTTTGTAAGAAACTATGAAACTGCTTTTGAAAGTGGCTGTACCATCTTGTATATCCATCAACAATGTGTGATAGTACCAGTTGCTCCTTATTTTTATCCCCACTTGATATTTTCAGGTTTTATTTTTCCATCATTTGAATAGGTGTGTGATGATATCTTGTGGTTGAATATACATCTCTCCAGTGGCTAAGATGTTTGACATATTTTCATATGCTTTTTTATATGTGTGTGTATTTTTTTTAACACGGAGTACCTTTTCATACCTTTCAAACATTTTTAAAATGGATGATTTGTTTTCTTCCGGACTATGAGTCTATTTCTAGACCTTTTGTCAGGTCCATTGATTTATATGTATACCTCTCCATCAGTGCTAGACTGTGTGTGGTAACTATAGCAATTCTTGAATAGTCAGGAAATATAGAATCCATGGGAAATTGGTTCCAGAACCCCCCACAGGTACCAAAATCTGGTGATTCCCAAATCCCTTATATATAAAATGGTGTAATGTTTGCACGTAACCTGCCTAAAACCCCTGCCTAATATACTTTATTTAAATCATCTCTAGATAGCTTATAATGCAATGTAAATGCTATATAAATAGTTAATGTATTGTGTTGTGTTCAGAATAATGACAAGATAAAAGTCTGTGCATGATCAGAGGCAAGCTTTTTTCCTTAATATTTTCCACCCCTGGCTCATTGAATCCACAGATGTGGAACCCATGGATACAGAGGGCTTCCTGTATAGTTTTCTGACTTTTTTCTTTTTCACATTTGGTTAGGATATACTAATTTCTTTGCCTTTCCCCAGAAATTTTAGAATCAACTTACTTATACCTATAAAAACTCTTCTAGAATCTTGATTGGGATTACGTGAATCTATCCTTCTATTGAATGAGAATTCTTTAAAATTATTTTATTAACTGAGGAACCATCAAAACTATATCTTGTCAGATGCTTTAAAAACAAAATTAAAACCCAAATTATTGGAGCCAGGATTGTGGTTCGGTGGTAGAGTGCTTGCCTAGCATATGTGAGGCACTGGGTTTGATCCTAGCACCACATTAAAATAATAATAATAATAATAATAATAATAATAATAATAATAATAATAAATAAAATAAAGTATTGTGTCCATCTACAACTTTAAAAAACCCAAATCATCAAGAAAACTTGTATTTCTGGCTTCCTTGCATACACAGTTATATGACTAGAGAGAAAGGGTAGTCCCTGAAAGATCAAGTTCAACATTATGGGAAGTTGCTTCAGAGAGGATCAAAACAGAAAGGTGGAGCACTGTGTCCGGAAAGTCACCCATGATCACTGTACACCTCAGGCTGTGAAAGGCAGTTCTATAGTACCAGAGCAGGCTCCTCTGGGAAGCATATTTCTGTAGTCCTGGGTTGTTCAGTGAGTTGAGTGCAGAACTGTTTGGCGCTGCATCATCATCTCTGAAAAGAAGCCTATTTCCACACAGAAATCTTTGGGGAATATTATTCTGCCTACTGCAGGGGTCTTCCCAGATCTTGTCTCTTGCCATACTACCAGACCTGCAAACATTTGGTTATGTAGCCCTATTCTGTGGGTAGTGGTTTTTAAATAGGCTCACACATTCTGATATGCTTTTGATACTCTTTTCTTCAAGAGGAATGTAGTTTCTCTCCCCTTGAGTGTGGGCTAGACATAGTAACTAATGAATAGAAAGAACATGGTGGAAGTGATGTGGGTTACTTCTGAGATTAAGTCATAAGACAGAGTAGGTTCTACCTTGCTCTCTCCAGGACATTCATTCTGGATGAAACCAGCTGCCATGTTGTGAGGATACCCAAGCAGTCCTATGGGGAAGCTCACACTGCAAGGAACCGAAGCCTCCTGCCAAGAGCCATTTGAGTGTGCCATGTTAGAAGTGAACCTTCCCGCACCAGTCAGTCCTTGAGAGCACTACCTCCCTGACTGACATCTTGACACAACTTCATGAGAAGATCCTGAGCCAGAACCACTCTTTTAAACTTCTCCCAGATTCCAGTAGAAACCATAAAACAGTAAATTCTTCTTGTTTTAAGATGCTAAGTTTTGAGGTAATTTGTTGTATAGTAATAGATAATACATATGTGGATTTAGTGACTTGATTCCCATACAGGTTACCACTTTTTTGTTTTTAATTTGTTCTAATTAGCTATACATGACAGTAGAATGCATTTTGACGCTTTTTACATAGATGGAGTATAACTTCTAATTATTCTGGTTGAACATGGTATAGAATCTCACTAGTCATGTCATTATATATGTACATAGAGTAACGAAGTCTTCTTCAGCTGGTTGCAGTGATGCATGCCTATAATCTCAGTGGCTCAGGAGGCTGAGGCAGGAGGATCCAGAGTTCAAAGTCAGCCTCAGCAAAAGCAAGGTTTTAAGCAACTCAGTGAGATCCTGTCTCTAAAATACAAAATAGGGCTGAGGATGTGGCTCAGTGTCCAAGTGCCCCTGAGTTCAATACCCAGTACCCCCCTTCCAATAATATCTGATTCATTCTACTATCTTTCCTATCCCCAAACCCCCCTCCCTTCACTCACCTCTGCCTAATCCAAAGCACCTCTATTTTTCTCTAGCCACCCCCCCTCCATTGTGAATTATTCTCTGCATATCAGAAAAAAACGATTCTGCCTTTGGTTTTTTGAGATTATCACTTAGCATGTTATTCTCCAGCTCCATCCATTTACTGGCAAATACCATAATTTCATTCTTCTTTAGGCTCAGTAATAGTCCATTGTGTATATATACCACATTTCTTTTTTTTTAAGAGAGAGAGAATTTTTTAATATTTATTTATTTAGTTTTCGGTGGACACATCTTTATTTTATTTTTTATGTAGTGCTGAGGATCGAACCCAGCGCCCCATGCATGCCATGCGAGTGTGTTACTGCTTGAGCCACATCCCCAGCCCCCCACATTTTCTTTATCCATTCATCTGTTAAAGGGCATCTAGGTTGGTTCTATGGTTTAGCTATTGTGAATTGAACTGCTATAAACATTGACATGGCTGCGTCACTGTAGTATGCTGATTTTAAGTCCTTTGCAGATTACCACTCTTTTGATCTCTAGAACTATGTATTATTTTGTCTGTTCTTGAATTTGACATAATTGGAATCATACATGATGAGTTCTTTAGCTCAAAATTTAAAAAAATTAACATACCGGTTTGCAAAATCCCATGTGTCCCCACATCAGGGCTATTCTGCTCACAACATTTACTTACTCTCCAGTAACTTATTTTTACCCTAAAAGTCCTCATTTAGCTGATGGTTGGAGTCCAGCTCTTGTACAGCATCCCATGTGCATACCTCCGGAGAGGCTGGGCTCTGGGGCAGGGAGTAGGACAGGTCAATAGGGTGAAAGGCTTCCTTTCCTAGGAACTGAAAGGGTAGAAAAGAAGGCAACACGAAGTGCATAATGTAGAAGGTCCTTAACAACAGCTTCTCCGAAAACACACGGTGTCCCATAAGAAAGCCTGAAGGCTTCCCTTCTTTCTGGGGCCTGAGTGCAAGTGCAAAGTCAACTAGAGGACCAGCAGCATTGGGGCATGGTCACTGTGCAAGCACTGATATCTCAGTGTGGGCTGTTCAGTGCAGGGATGGCCCAGAAGTACTCCAGTTGACTTTCAGTAGGGAGTGTTGGAGCAACTCAATGGAAGACAGGATCTGGGAAAAGAGAGATCTTTCTTCCTTCATTTGCTTCACACAGTTGGCCACCAGCCTCTTCATTGCTTTGGGCCAATTCAGGTACAGTTTGCTAAGATCTAGGGAGGCACAACGTGAAGGTGATCTGATCTCAGTTCCTGATGGAGTAGGGAAGCTCCCCCATCATCAGCTCATAGTGGACAACACCACAGGGTAGACATCTGATTGGAAGCTGAATGGGTTATTATCCTGCATTTGTATCAACTCTGGAACCAACACAACATAGAGCGGGTAGGTTGTTTGATCTGCTGAGAACCACTCCAGCGTGACTTTATTGTCTCTAAACCAAAATCTTCAATTTTCACTGTTAAGTCAGAATAAGTACCTCTTGGTAAAGAAGCCAGGCAGTTTACATCTGACTTGTGACTTGGATTTTGTGACTCTGTGGATGATGTTCTTTGCACGCAAGTAGTACATTCCCCAAGCCATCTGCCAGGCAATGTCAATTAGTTGTAATATCTAGAATTTAGTCTCCTAGACATGCAGGTGTTTGTAAAGGCTGCTGCCTCATACCACTAGGTCATAATTGCCAGGTTTTCCTTTGTCATATACCCCATGAAGAACAGGATGTTCATGTGTTATGATTTGCTCAGGACAGTGACCTTGTTCTTGAAGGACTTGAACTGCTCTGGGGTTAGGTCAACAACTATTAGGATCTTGACTGCAACATCTCAGTACCACTTGCCCTTATAAACGGTTCCAAAGGAGCCTGATCCAATGCTAGTAGAGACCATTAGTTTACTGGCTCTATTTCCTAATAAAAGCTTAAATCTGTCTGTGAGGCCTTATTTTGTTTTTCTCCTGGGTCCTGATCCTGGAGCCTTCACTCTCAGTGCTGGCAACAGGGTTTTAGGCTGTGACCAATCTGTTGGGCTCAGATTGTTGGAGCTGCTGGACAGGGCGGAATGTGAGGCTGATACACTGTGACTTTGAATTGCATCCTCAGTCATCCTGCTGTCCACAAGTAGGATGGTGCTGACCATGTGGACATTAGTGTGGATGTTAACCTCTGCCTCTGGGAGAGGAAGCCTTCATACGGGGGTGCTGGAATTGTTGAAAATGAAGGAATGGGGCATGGAAAATATCTGGAGGGAGCTAACAGACTGTCACAGCTGCACATTGTCAAAGAAGGTAGTGCTGGGGCCCCACTCTCACCAATAGTGGGATTCAGAAACCATAAGAAATGTCTGATATTACTCCAGTCCACACACATAGCAGGTACTTTGGTTTTACAGTGCTCATGAAATTTGTAGACATGAGTCTAACATTGAAATCCATTTAAAGGAACTTCTAACAGATGTCACAAAAGGCAAGCCTCAGGAACATCCTCCAAGCAAAGTTGTATGTTGTGAGGGGAGCATACTTGATGCTCTCCAATCAAAGATGCAGCATCAGTATTCCAAACTAAACTTGCTTTTTTCATCTTTATGTTCATGAAGAAGTCTGAACACTGCACAGTACTCTGGTTGTAGGTCTGTTACCTCGAGGCTTTCATAAGGCAGTCGTGCAAGCTCATTGCACTCTGCACATTGACCACTGTTCTTTGCTTATTTGGCAAGTAAACATGAGAGCCTCAGAGAAGCCTTCTTGTCTCACACTGGTTCTCCTCTAGGATGGTGGTCCCCAAATTGAGGAGAATTTACTCTTAACATTATTGAGTCTTTCAATCCCATGAACACGATAGAGCTCTCCAGTTACTTAGGTCTTGTTCGATTTCTTTGAGTGTTTTATGGTTTTCAACATATATGATATATTCTTACATATATCTAAACTATAGATATAAGTAGTTTTTGCTAAATTTCAAATTTGATTATTTGTTGCTAGCATATAGAAATATAATTGACTATTGTATTTTGATCACTTATCCTGTGACCTTGCTAAACTCCCTTGTGAGTTCTGGGGACTTTTGCTTGTATATTCTTTGGGATTTTCTCCATACACAATCCTGTCATCTGCAAATAAAGATCCTCCCCTCCCATTCTGAATGATTCTATTTTTCTCACGTGTTGCACTGTGGTACTTTCACAGTGTTGAAAAGCAGTGGTAAAAAGATAATATCTTTGTCCTGTTTCCATTAAGTATGATGTTAGTTGTAGATTTTTATACTTGTACTTTATCAGTTTAAGACAATTTCCTTCAGTTCCTAATTTGTTAAGAGTGTTTATTGTGAAAAAATTTTAATTTGTTGAATAGTATGAAGATAATCATGTTTTTGTTTTCTTTAGTCTGATAATCTGGTGAATTAAATGGGTTTTTCAAAAATTCAATCAACTTGGCATTTCTGGAATAAACACCACTTAATGATTCTGTATTTTCCTTTTTATATATTCTTATTTTACTAATAGTTTAAAAGGAATAATTGTGTGTATGTTTGTGGAAGAATTTAGACTTTATTTTTTTATTATAATACTGTTTAGTTTTAGTGTTAGGATAATGCTAGTCTCATAAAACGCATTGGAAAGTGTTTTTCTTCTCATATTTTCTGAAAGAGGATGTATAGAGCTTTTTAATTTCACCCTTAAAGTTCTTCTAGAATTTGTCATTAAAACATATAGGCCTAGAATTTTCTTTGTTGAAAGGTTTTAAGCTATACATTTGATATCTTTAATATTTATAGGACTATAAATGATTTGTTATTTTGTTTTTAGTGAGTTTAGGTAGTTTTTATCTTTTAAGAATTGGTCCACCAAACAATAATAAGTGTTGGAAAGGATGTGGGGAAAATGGTACACTCATACATTGCTGGTGGGACTGCAAATTGGTGCAGCCAATATGGAAAGCAGTATGGAGATTCCTTGGAAATCTGGGAATGGAACCACCATTTGACCCAGCTATCCCTCTCCCCAGACTATACACAAAGGACTTAAAAACAGCATACTACAGGGACACAGCCACATCAGTGTTTATAGCAGCACAATTCACAATAGCTAAACTGTGGAGCCAACCTAGATGCCCTTCAGTAGATGAATGGATAAAAAAATGTGGCATATATACACAATGGAACTTTACTCGGCAATAAAAGAGAATAAAATCATGGCATTTGCAGGTAAATGGATGGAGTTGGAGAAGATAATGCTAAGTGAAGTTAGCCAATCCACAAAAAAACAAATGCCAAATGTTTTCTCTGATATTAGGAGGCTGACACATAGTAGGGTAAGGAGGGAGAGCATGGGAGCAATAGATGAATTCTAGATAGGGAGATGGGTGGGATGGAAAGGGAGGGGGCAGGAGATTAGCAAGGATGGTGGAATGAGATGGACATCATTACCAGTACAGCTATGAAGACACGAATTGGGTGTCAACATACTTTATATACAAACAGAGATATGAAAAATTGTGGTATATATGTGTAATAAGAATTGTAATGCAAAAAAAGTACATGTATAAAGGCATGAATTGGCGTGAACATACTTTATATACAAAGATATGAAAAATTGTGCTCTCTATGTGTAATAAGAATTGTAATGCATTCTGCTGTCATGTATTTAAAAAAATAAAATCAATTAAATTAAAAAAATTGGTCCACTTTAAGCTGTTTAATTTATGGGCATAGAGTTATTCATAATATAACCTTATTATCCTTTTAATCTCTCTGAGGATTGGTCATGATAGCTCCTCTATCATTTTTAATATCAGTTATATTTGGCTTCTCCCTTTTCCCTCCTTGGTAGTCTGGCTAGAAGTTTATCAATGTTATTGATTTTTTTTAAACAGCTTTTTGTGTTATTGATTTTGTCTATTGTTTGTTTTCAAGTTAATCAATTTCCCCTAATGTTTATTATTTGCCTTTTTGAAAGGAAAAAGGAGGCACTATTAATAATTAAACCAAAACAAAAAGCATAAACTGGAAATATTCTGGGGAAACCAGGATGTATGGTCATCCTGTCTATGGGATATATGTGGACCAGAAAAAAAGGTAGATGGGAAAATGTGTGGGAATAAAACATCACAGTATTTTGTAACTTTTTATAGAGCAATCAGGATAAAGGCAAAGGAGACTATAGAAATTCTATAGAGGTTACTATTGAGGGTCCTTTTCCTCGAATCCTTTGTCCCCTCTGCATGGTGACTTAGGGATTTCTATTTCACTACAGTTGTATGTGTATGTCTTTAGAACATCTTAAATCTTTTGCACATGATTTTGGCCAAGAAAACCTACACAATATGTGTAAACAGATTTGTAAAAATATTTATAAAGTGGTTGTTTAGAATTCAGTGTCTGAGTAAAATGTTATCATAGATGCAGTCAGGATGTTGGTTCATTTTTTCCTGAGACTCAGTGGCATTGTTCAATGTTTAATATGTTCTTGAATTCCATGAATCAATAAATCAGATGGCTGGAATGAAATAATTTTGTTTTTGGAAGAAAAAAGGGTTATGACACTATTTCTTCTGTGCATTTGTGAAAAAAATCACTCTCTCTAAAAAACATATGCTTTTCATTTGCACATTCATACATATCTTAAATAACTGACTTGATAAGTTAAATATGAGAAATGCAATGAGATCAATATCCCTAAAATCCTAAGAGAGTTTCTTATTATAGTAATCAAAGATTAATCCAGCCCTTCAAAAGACATGAGCTCTGAGATAACTAAGCTGTTATAGGTCAGTATGACAAGAATGTGTCTCATCAGAAGTGTAGGAAACTTCAGGAGAGTGAAAAAAGTGGAAATCAAACCCCGCCCCCCTCGCCCCCAATGATCAAAAGACCTGACAAGAACAGTTAGAGGAGGAAAAGTTTATTTGGGGGCTTATACTTCAGAGGTCTCAGTCCATAGATGACTGGCTCCATTGCTCTGGGCCCAAAGTATAACAGCATTGCAGAAGAGTGTAGTTGAAGAAAGTGGCTCAGGACACAGCCAACAGGAGAGAGAGAGAGAGAGAGAGAGAGAGAGAGAGAGAGAGAGAGAGAGAGAGAGAGAGAGAGAGAGAGAGATATCACCACTAATAAAATATATACACCAAAAGTACATGCCCAATGACTCTCCTCCAGCCACACCCTACCTGCCTACATTTACCATCCCATTAATCCATTCACTTGGATTAATGCACTGAATAGGCTAAAATTTTCATAACCCAATCATTTCACCTCTAAAATTTCTTGCCATTTCTCATACATGAGCTTTTGGGAGACACTCATATCTTAACCATAATACTCACCCCATACATTGAATTAGAAAAAATTAGTTTATAACTCTTATTTTTCAGGATCTGTTCCTTTAATTACAAAGGTTCTCTGATTCCTTTATAGATCTCGATTTTATTTAAATACAGATGGTACTTTATTGTTACAATAGTAGTAACCTTTCTACAGAAAATGAATATTAAGTATATTTCACTAAAACATGTCAATTGAGCTCAAGATAGAAGTTGGAAATCTTGGTGAAATAATTATTAGATGGTAAAAAAATAAACTTATTTAATAAGATTGTTTTATGAAGTAGAATTGTTTTTCTTCTGGCCCTCAACAAATAGAAGAATCCATATCCATAGTACTTTCTCTGTTGCTTCCATATAACTGTCAGTACAGAAGACCCAGCAAGATAGTAAATCAATCAAATTGACAATAAAATAAAATTTCTGCATTAGCTCTGAAGTATCATCTCTTGAAACCTTTGACAGCTTGGCTGGTTTCATTTTCAACCCCCATACACTCTCTTCCTGGAAAGCATCCTGGCTTCTTAAAATAACTGTTCATGGAAAATATTCTTTCTAGCTGCAGTGCTACCACAATACATTTTTTCTTCTTATATAAACTGAACAGCTTAATAAATTCAAAAGGACTACTATTTTATAATAAAGATCAAGTTTGTATTTACTTTTTCTATAATTGCAGTATTAAAGACTATTTAATATACAGAAAGCTGTATTTGTCCTGGAAAATTAACCCATATACCTGATTCTATTTACTGTATGATCATATGCAAGTAAAGTTACTTAAACTCACAGTGATTTTCTTTCCATATTTTTAAAATAGAAAAGATTAAGTAAATTAATAAATATCATTTGAAGATAATTATCTGTAAATCTCTCTCATTTTTATAAACTTGGGAGAAAAGTCATTGATGCCATTTTTTCTGAACAATCTTTTGTTTCTTATACAATCTTCTGTAGTAGATAACTAGTGTCTCCCTCTGGGGCAAAGGAGGGGCAGGCTTATTATCAATTATTAAAGGTTTAGGTTCTCTAAGTTCAGGAATTCCCTCCTAAAACACAACCCACTGCAAGTACATTGACCCCTCTGGGCCAATATGTGATACCCCTGTGGGACCTGGGGGCCTTGAGAACTAATGCAAACAAACTCATGCCATTTGTTGTATCATCAGTAACAAAGTACTCTTACCCATGTCTCTACGAAATTGTGGCAGAACAACTTGCTAGCTTGCAGGTAGGGTAAAATCTTGGGCCCTTTTCAGTTCTTTTTCACCCTTTCCAGTTCTTGACACATATATAAGAATCTGAAATATAGAAGCTGCTCAACAAATATTGATATTAATATTTACCACAACAACATGTTGTATGTAGCTTCAAAATTTTATCTATCAACCAGGTCCAGTGGCACATGCCTTAATCCCAGTGACTCAGAAGGCTGAGGCAGGAGAGGATTGCAAGCTCGAGGTCAGTCTCACCAATTTATGAAAGCCTTAAGCAACTTAGTGAGAACTTGTCTCAAAAAATAAAAAGGCCTGAGGATGTAGCTCAGTTGTAAATCACTCAGGGTCAATCCCCAGCACCACACCTCTCCAAAATTAATCTATCAATACTTCTAAATATTTTTTTTCTGGCCGAAAATTTCAAGGTTTGAGAAAAGGATGGATATTAATTGTGAAGTTATTTGTAATAACAAAAAATTGGAATCAATATAAATGTCTACTTATAAGTTTTTGATTGCCACAGGTTGCTACCTCATAAAACCACTCTAAAACTTGTGTCATATGCAAATAATCATTTATTCTCCTACAATGTTTATACGTTCTGTTCTATCTTTCCTCTTCTGGGTCCAAGCAAAACTTTGTGTTTTAAAATTTCCATTTTGTTATTTTTGATAATTTCTATTTTTCAGACAAGAACTTCTATCTTTCCATTCATTTCAAGAGTGTTTACCTTTGCCTCATGGAGTAGGATCCTAATAGCTGGTTTCAAGTCTTTGTGTGATATTTCCAACATTTAAGTCAGGAGTTAGCAATCGTATGAGCCAAATCTAACCTTCTGTCTGCTTTTGTACAGTTCATGAGCAAATAATTGTTTTGTTTCCACAGTTATAATAGTTGGGCCAAATCAAAAGAAGAATAACATTTTGTGATGCATGAAATTATGTGAAATTCAAGTTTTGGTTTCCATAAATAAAAGTTTATTGAAACACAGCCATGATTATTTATTTACATATTGTCTGTGACATTTTTGTACTACAATGACAGAATCAAGTCATTGTGACAGAGACCATATGTCCCATATACTATAAAATGTTCTCCTCCCATCTGCCTATTTACAGAAAAATTTTGCTCTTGATCTGGGTTATCTCAGACTTTTCATCTGTTGATTGTCTTTTGCCTTATGAATTGGGCACATTTTTCTGGTTTTTGTATATTGAGTCATTTTGGAATATACCCTGGAATTTTTTAATATTATACAGTGAGACTCCAAGAACTGTTAAAGTCCTCTGGAGAATGTTAGTTACTTTTTGTTTTAATTGACAATCATCCTCATTTAATTCACACCTCAACTTCTATCTCAGCTTCTGTGAGAAATTGTTCTAACATCATTTTAGTTTTCAAAGGTTTTGCTAGCTCTTTGTATTCATTCTATGTATGCATAGCTTGGGTATAAGCCTGAGACTTGTGTTGATTCATACATAGAATTAAGGGATCCCCTTCCTTCCCCAGCACTGAATTTAATTTTTCTCATATTTTCTACAACTCCAAAGGGACCCCCTTCTCCAGTCAGAAATATGGGATTTTACTCAGGGGTATACCTGCCAATGCTATTGTTCAGTTATGCACTATTAGAGTTACCCGTATGTCAAATCCAGCAGATAAAGGGGTGTGGGAATAAGGACAACTCATGCCCTTCTTCAAGTTGTGAGTCCTCTCCACAATCCATCTGCTACATTATTTTCCAGAGTCCTCAGGTAATTGCATATTGTCCAGAGGTTTTATTTGTATAAGTTTTTAGCTACTGTAGATAAAGGATAGAGATTTCTAGAGAATAAACATTCTAGAGAATTAAACAATGCCTTAACAATCCTTATGGTGATATTTTGGTAAAAGTTTTGCTCCAAAAATTTGAAATTTCTTGGGATTAAGAATATGCAAGGGCTGGGGTTGTGGCTCAGTGATAAAGCGCTCACCTATCGCATGTGAGGCCCTGGGTTTTATCTTCAGCATCACATAAAAATAAATAGAATAAAGGTATTGTGTCCAACTACAACTAAAAAATAAATATTAAAAATATGCAAAAGGCAATATCATGGTAGGCTTACTCAGGACCATTAATACTCATGAATCCTGAGAACCTCTATTAGAATAGAGCAGGTGGATGAATTCCTGTGATAAAAGCAAGTTAACCTGAATGAAGAGGAAATCTAAGTGGACTCACAGTATTTATTGTTATATTTGATATAAGAAATTGTATGGCCAATGAACTGAACTCTAGTTTGCAAGTGAAAAGGGGGGAAGAATAAAAGAGTGCTTTGCATGTCCAGGAGTAGGGTTAGTGTGGTGGAAAAACTAATGCTCCTTCCCTCCAAAAGCTGTCCATATCCTAATCCCTGAAACCTGTGAATATGTTACCTTACACAGCAAAAGGGTCTTGAAGATTAAGATAAGAATCTTAAGATGCAGAGATTATATGTGTTACCTGGTACAGATGTAATTATAAGGTTTTTTTCTCTTAATATCCCAAATATAAGGGTTTATAACAGAAAGAGGGAGGCAAAGTGCAGAATCATAGAAGTGATGTTGAGAAGAGAAGAGAGACTATAGTCACATAATATTATAGTATATTGGTATAATTATTTTTTATTATTATTAGTTGTTACTCTCTTACTGTGCCTAATTATAAATTAAAGTCTATCATAGATATGTATGGAAAAAAACAGTATATATAGAATTTGGCACTATGCTTAATTTTAGGCATTTACTGGAGGTCTTGGAACATATCCCCCACAGATAAAGGGGGACTACTATATCCCTCTGGCTCTTGATATTCTGTGCATAAATATTCCCAGATAGCCATTGGTAGTGGGGAGGGTGAATGGGTAGAAAAGAGTACATTAATTAAAAAAAAACATTATTTGACTCTGTTTCTCAAGACATTAGTCTCAGGACATTAGCCTGATGAAGCTAATGGTTAAAAGAATCATACATAAGGGGGAAAAATATGACTTTGACTTTGGGAACTCACAGTCTGAGATTCAGTTTCTTTATCTGCAATATGGGGGTGTGCTGGCTAAAATAAATTTGAATTATAAAAACTCTTATCATTTCCTTTAGTTTATAATGGAAAGAATGTTCTGAGCTAATTGTTCCATTTCTTTCTATTTATCTATCTTTAGGCTTTTTAACTGGGTGATTAGCTTCAATATTTTCCTGTAATGGCAGCTGAAATGTTATTGCTGACCTCCTGACCTCCGTCTCACAGAGTGCCAGTGGTTTTATTTATTGCCTTCATTCTTCCTGACCTCTCTGGAGTATATGACATCATCCAATGACTCTTATTCTTTAGGGCATACTCCACTTGAGTTTTAGGAAAGAACATTTTGAGTCAAGCACAATCCAACTCATATCTTTAAAACTGAGCTATAAACTTGACTGCAATCTCATGGGAGCTGGACACAATTCAGATCTATGACTCTCAAATATGGCTGTTTTTGTAACCATGGTTTGTTTGCAGTGCTGTCTGTCTGGGTGACTATGAGACTCCCTGTGGCAGACACATGCCAATTTCCTTCACCCCTTATGAGTAGCTTCATTACATTCTTGAAACTCAATCCTAGAAAAGCAAAACAACAACAACAACCAAACCAAACCAAACAAAACCAAACAAAAAACCCTTAAACACTATTTGGAGTCTTTCTCTTCCCAAGATGATTGACAGTGAAAATAACCATGTTCATCATAATATATCTGGGATAACAACGTAATAACACAGACCACAGTATCCATTATCCGTTTGGGAGATACCCAACAGCAGCAGGATTGCAACCTTAAATGTCTCCCTTCCAAGTAGAAGAGACCAAAAATAGTTTTTTTAAAAAACTGTATTTATTTTTTTAGTTGTAGTTGGACATAAGACCTTTATTCCATTCATTTATTTTTATGTGGTGCTGAGGATCGAACACAGGGCCCGCGCATGCTAGGCAAGCCAGCGCTCTACCGCTGAGCCACAATCCCAGCCCCTAGTTTTATTTTTTTAAATATATTTTTAGTTGCTGATTGAACTTTATTTTATTTGCTTATTTATATGTTGTGCTGGGAATTGAATGCAGTGCCTCACACGTATGAGACAAGCACTCTACTGCTGAGCTACAACTCCAGCTCCCCCCCAAAATAATTTTTAAACATTTTTCAAGCCTGTGTTAGACATCAGCAATTTGGTTCAAAGTGAGTTTGAACAAACCCAGTCTGAATCTTTTTTTGACCTCTTTTCCAGTGTGAGATGAAAAAAAAAATCTGTATATGCTTCCATTAGTTCTTAGGATTACAAGACCGGGTCTGTGATAACTGCTTAAATGAGAGCAGTCATCTCAACAAAAATCAGCAACATTTTTCAGGCATCGGCTGCCCTAAAAATTGTATTCCTCCTGACTTAGCCTTCTGAGTCACTGGGATTTATAGGTGTGTGCCACCATGCCCAGCCACAGGGCAGTTTAAATGCACGCTCAAAACAGAGAAAAATGCATGATCACAAATGCCATTTAGCTTCTTAGACCTCAAAGCAGACACTTAGATGCCCCAAACTACATTCCCTTATCCAGTACAAGTGTGGTTAACAATTACAAACAGTGCCAGTGTTCAAACTCAACTGTGAGCTGTGAATCTCTCTGCCTCTTACCTCAGGGCTTCCTCTGAAGCTATAGAAAGTCATGTAGCCCAAGCAGGTTTAGCTGGAAAATGTGCGGAAGGAGTTTGGGGAAGGTAGTAGTTAACACTCCTGGGAGCAACCTTCAGCCAATTTTGGTAAAAAGAGAGTGAAGAGCCCACCAATTCTTTAGTGAGACAATTCTGGGTACATTCAACATGATTCTTCAGAAAGTTCCAAGTGGAATCAAATTCTAGTTGCCCACAACTCAATGAGATTCTCTTTTTTGGCTCTTCTCTGTTTCACTTTGTCTACCCCTTTATTTCAGCTTCTTGGAACCACTTCCTAAATAAACACTACCTATACTCAAGTCCTTGTCTCAAATTCAAATACTGGGAAAACCCAAACTAAGAATCACAACACTCCAATATCTATGCTGATTTATGTGGGCTCCAGTTTTCTTTAATGAAATTAGGTATTTTATGTATTTAAGTGATTGTTTTCAAACTAAAAAAAAAACAAAAACAAAAAAAAGACTTGTATCAAAGCTGCATTAAATTCTCATCATCTTCCAATACACAAAACTGATTGCAGCTCTGAGATGACATTGCGCCTTATCCCCAATTCTCTATCTCCATCACTGCTTCGAGGTGTTAGACTTAAACTGAGCCAAGATTCAAGCTCAAAGAAGCATGTTCAATATCCTAGTTCTTTCTTCAAAGAGGAAGCACCTCTAATAAACATTCCTTACAAATGGGAGCGTAGTCCAGAGATGAGGCAGAGGAAAGACTACTTTCCTATTTTACTTCTTGTTTCAGGAGTCTATACCGTCTCCGTGTGCAGTTGATAACTGCACTTTCTCTCAACTTCTGTATATATAAGAAGTGTGAGCTGATTTAGTTCAGCCATTTATTGCTTGGGTTGGACACAGTCTTAGTCTATTTTCTGTTGCTAATAGCAAAATACCACAGACTGGGTAAGATATAAAGAAAAGAGGTTTATTTTGATTCATGCTTCTGATCCAAGATGAAAAAGGCCATATCTTGTGTTGGCTTTCTTAAGACAGGGATTATATACGTGTGTATATTCTGGTCACTCCCTCTCTCCTCTTATAAAGCCACCAGTATCCAATCATGCAGGTTCCACCCTGATGACCTTATCTAATTTCAGTCATCTCCCCACCTCTAAACACCATAGTCTGACTAGATTTCTACCCTCTTAATTACTCACAATGGAAATTAAAGTACATAATAAATTTTAGAGGAGATAACCTTATTCAACTATAACAGATGCTATGCTATGTAAACTGTAGTGGGAACAGATTAACAAGGCATAGTTCTATGTGATAAGGGGCTCCCTATCTTGTAAGAGAGACTGAGATGCAAACAAAAGAAGTCCTCAAAGCTCAGTGAACACATGAAGCGGCATCTAATTTAGAAGTGTGTCTAGATAATGAGGTCTGAGAAAGTCTGTGGAGAATGATGCCCAAGTTAAGTAAAAGAGATGAATTGAAATTATCCAGTTGAGTAAGGACAGAAAGGGACCCCAATAAGAGAAACAGCCTAAGCAAGTGTATTGGGTGGTAAGAAAGCAAGATGCAGGTGGGAATTGAAATGCAGTGTGATTAGAGCAGAATGGTGAGAAATGAAAGTATGAGTAGGGAGTTCCAAGCCTGAATTTTGTCAGTAAGCCACTAAAGGAATTTACTTAGGGAATGAAATGGTTATATTTGGGATTATTCAGAGAGATGAATGTGGTTGTCCTTTGAGACTGGGTTGGAAATAGTGAAGAATGGAGGTGGAGAGCCTCATTAAAAGGCTATGGCTGTATCCAGGGAAATAAAGCACAAAGACATATGACTTACTTCTTTGACACTGAAATGTGTGTGTGTATAACATGTACTTATAGTCCGTAGGGTGTAGTTTGGAAATTGCTCAACTTGGAAGCTATTTGGCAGGCAAAAATAATGGTGCACAGAGACTAGTTGAATGGGGAGAGGAAAAAGAGGGAAGAATTCAGGATGGGCTTGATCAACAAGGTAGAATATGGAGTAATTTTAGGGACAAGAAAGGAGGAAGAGAATGAGACTTTGGGGTGTATTACTTATCTATTGCTGTGTAAGCAATTTCCACAAACAACGCATTTCCTGTCTCAAAAGTTTCTGTGGGAAAGGGCTTTGAGCATGATTTAGTTGGGTCCTTTGCTTAGAGCCTCACAAGGCTGCACTCAACGTTATGTCCAAACTGCATTGTCATCAGCTGACAGCTCATGTCGTGTGGTTGTAGGACAAGTGCTCCAGTTTCTTGATGGTCAACTACCTTCAGCTTCTTGAGACCACCTACGGTTCCTAGAGGTTAGCCACAGTTCCTTGCCACGCGAGCTTCCCCAACATGACTACTAATTTTATTAAACCAGCAAGGAGAGTCTCTAAAGCAAGTCTGCTGGCAAGATGGAATCTCATATAGCATGGTGTAATAGGAGTGATGTCTTACCTCCTTTGATGTATTCCACTGTTGAGAAGTCAGCCACAGGTCCTGACTATACTTGTGGGAAGGGGATTACACAAAGGTGTGAATACCATCAGGGATCAAGGGACCATTTTAGAATGTGTCTGTCACAGGGCTGGAAGATGAGTTCAGCAGGGACATGCTGAGTTTCATGTAACATCCAAATAAGGATCATTGTTATATTTGGGTCTAGAACCAGAAGATTCCACATGTAGATATACAAATGGCAGTTACAATGTTCAAAGTATATGAGATTGCACAGGGAGAATGTACACAGAGGAATGTAGATATCTGTGGAGATGGAGAGGCATTAAATATCCTCTCTAAACTTGGGGGCAACCAAGCTGTTCCTCATACTTCTCATGTTCACAGTCAAATAAAATTCTTTTCTATTTTCTCCACATTTATTCCCTTACTTCGTTTGCTTTGCTTTGTATTTTCATTTATTTCTGGACAGTACTCTTAAATGAAGGAATTAAAATTAGAGATAGTACCTTAATAAACATTGTAATTACTCCCCAGTGAAGGAGAACTACTTCTAGGGTATTTCATGATCTATTTTTGTTTCCTCCCATTAATATCATTTCAAACTTTTGAACAATTTATTTCACTCTAAATGGCCTTTCACTTACCTTAGATACTATGAAAACCAAAAATAATTGAAATAGTCTCAAAGTAATTAGAAACCTTAGAACATTTCTAATAGTAATTTAAAAGAGTAAGAAATGAACATGTAGTTATTGACATGTTTAACAAATTAATTTGGGCAATCTTGTTGAAGGGTAATAAATAAAGGAAAAAACAACTGTGCTAAAATATTCAGTAAAATTACAACAGCATAGCTGGTCTAGTTTTATAGATTTAGAAATGAGAATTTACAAGAAAATTGTAAATTGTATAATTTACAAATTATATAATTAGGTAATAATGTTAGTTCTTTCATTAGATACGAAATTATCAAAAAAGTTGAAAAGAAGGGATATTGGGCTGAGTAAGGTGATGCCTGCCTGTAATCTCAGAGACTTGGGAGACTGAGGCAGGAGGATTGCAATCTGGGCAACTTAGCAAGACTTCTCAAAATAAAAAATAAAACAGGTGGGGGATATAGCTCAGTGGTAAAGTAGCCCTGAGTCCCCTGAGTTCAAGCCCTAGTACCACAAACAATGGGAGGGGGAGTATTGTGGTGACAGCTAAGGGGTGTGGAGTTTCTTTGGGGAATAATGAAAATGTTTGAAATTGGTTGTGATGATGGATGCATAACTCAGTGAACATAGTAAGATTCATTAAATTACATACTTTTAATGATAAAGTATATGGTATTTGAATTGTATCACAATAAAACCATTAAACAGAGAAAAGTGGGCAAAATGTTTATTTGCTAACAGCTTGTTTCAGTTGCCATATCGTTGTTCCTTACCAGGAATAAGAGGAAGGGTGAAGGGCAAGGGGAAGGATGGAATTCTTAGCAATTCAGAAGTTGCTCAGTTGACAGGAGGTCAGAACTTCTGCTCCTATGCTGCACAGAGATGTTATATAGATATGTGTATATAAATATATATATATATATATATATATATATAACATCTCTGCTATAATACATATGATATAATATGCACACATATACATATATGCATCTACATTGTATATATGTAAATTATATGTAATATATAATAATATTTAATATATAAACATAAATGTTTTTTTTTTTTTTTTGTACAGAGGTGTGCACACTTTCAAAGAACAACAAGACATGGTAAAACATCCAGGGAGTAGTAACAGTGGGAAGTCCTTAACTCATTTGAACTTGAAGGGGCAAAGGGAAGGTATAATGTTTCCAGAGCATGGTGTGAATTATTATACATATACACGCACACACACACACATACACATATACACCTTTCTTCAAGAACTCTGGAATTAATCATTCTTTCTCCAAATTCATATTGGCAAACAACTGTAGTGTTCAGATATAAAACTTCTAATTTAGTAACTTTAATTTTTAATTTATAGTTGGATGGAAGAAAACAGTTTATATATCACTATAAAATTAGACTTATGTACTTGATAATAAATGCAAAACAATTGCATTCCTTATTGACTGACTTCCCAGATCCATTTTCTATCTGTCTCTTCTTTTCTGTGCCACAAGAAACTGGCTTTTTTGAGCTCTCCTGGATTCTGGTTCGTTTTGTCCCATGGAAGGCACAGACAGGAGAGATTAGAGGAGGGAGGGAAGAGAACCTGGCATTTGTTTTCTCTCTTGAGCTTTGGTTTAGGCCGCAACTGGGATCCTCTGATTCCTCTCCTGCAGATCTAAGCTCTTGTTATACCCCTGACCCACAGTTGCCACTCACACCATGCTCTGAAAACATTACTTCTTCCCTTGGCCCCTTGAAGTTCAGATATGTTCAGTACTTCCCACTGCTACCACTCCCTGGATGTTTTACCACATCTTCTTGTTCTTTGAAAGTGTGCACACCTCTGTAATCAATCCCTTCATTATGTCTCTTGTTATTTTCTATCTGGTTAACACTTTGAATATACTATCAGGTTCTTGCTGGGATCTCAACTGATTGAACTATACTATATCTTGTATCTGAATCTGTACCATGAAGAAAAAACGTTATCCCAAAACAACAAAAGCAAAAACCACAAAAAGGATGGGAATGATACACACTGACTTCAACATGGTGGTTATTTCTGAGAAAGAGAGGATAGGAGTGAAGTGGGAATTAGGATGTTTTTAGCTAGACCTAAATTGCTTCATTCTGAGAATGGTGTTTAACTTTAGAAAAACAAAATCTAAACTACATATGGAAAATTGCTAATCCTTGTTTCGTCTCAGTTATGGAAATGTAGATGTCTCTTTCCAGTATTTTTGAAAATTAAATGAGATAAAATTAATTCTATTTCAAAAAGAGTAAGAACCTACCCTGAATAACAGGTTAGTATATAAATAAATGGGAATTTGGTGTAAATGACTAAGGAAGGCAAAATGGAAACTGAGTCTTTAAGGTCTTGGACTGCTTACACAAAAAATATAGGCTACTCTATGTATATAACAAAGATAAGCTCCCACTTTTCTCATGAGATGGTTAAAATTCTATTTCCAGGTTATCAGAGAAGTCGCTTAAGAAACTGCTCTGCTGATTACTTATTTTTTCTAGACCTCCTCTGAATTCACATGCTTTGACACTTTATTTTTACCTTCCCTGGGTTTTAGCCATGTTGTTTATGTAGAATGGCCTCCATGCCTATTTGCTGAGGAGATCCTGATAGGCATAAATCAAACCAATCAACCTATCACAACCATGGTGATAGATTCAGAAACATGCACTTAACCTAAACAGAATCAGTGCGACCTAGGGCAATCTTGTAAGGCCTTTAGGAAAGGAAGTTGTAGAAAATAAGGAATGAGGAAGATGAGAACATGGCAGCTGTCTTGCTACCATAGGAGTAGCCAACCTGATCATGAAGCCCAAGGGAGGCGGAGTCAGCTGGTTCCTGGTATTCTAGTTTTGCCTGAAGTCGTGGTGAGCTTTGTGCAGCCCTAACTGAAGGTTTTAGTTATAGGGGCCTATGTACCTTTTTATTTCTTTTTTTAATTAAATTTAGATTGATAGCCCAAATAATACAGTGTCAGGGGCTGCCATGAACAGGAGCTGAGCATGTAGGAGCTGACCACGACCCTTAGCCTTGAGTGATGGAGGTGTGAAACTGACTTCCCTTAGAACTGGCTTCCACTGAGCAAGGAATTACAGCTCTGGGAGTAGGCATCACCCAATGGGACTGGGCTATACCTCCCCTGAAACCCAATCTCTTGCCTCATTTGGGTGGAACTTTCTTGAGTGTCTTTCCTCGATAAATAGGGCTTCAGGCGTGCTTGTTCTCTCTCTCTTTGGCCAACCTCCCTTGCCTCCCTGTGGGAGCTGGGGCAGAGAAGCCGTTGCTGAACCCCAAGAGAAAATATTTTCTCTGTCTCTGTGTGAGCATTTAGTGCCAGCCCAATTCACCTGGAGTGACTCTGACTGATTTAGTCACGTGTTGCAGCAATACAGAGATACATAGTGCCCTGTGACTCAACAAATACTCTCAGACCAACTGACATGGTAGATTTGCCAGAGTAGGTTGTCATTGTCAGGCAAGAATTGTATTTAGCTGAAAATAACATAGTGTACCCAGGATTTTTTTCTGTCATATACAATAAGTTCAGAGTTTGGCAGTTCAGGGTGATACAATGTCCCTGCAAAGACCACTTTTTGCTTTTTTATCCTAGATATGCATCACACCTCCAGTGTTAACCTCAGGGTCCAAAGTAGCTATTGAACTCCAGACATTATGTCTGTATTTGAGAAAGAAGGAAAAAAGGGAAAGAACAAAAGAATGTACTAATGTACTTTATAGCTAAATCTATGTTTTGTAATTATTCATCCTAGAAGGGGCTCTGACCTAAAGATCATTGACTAAAATTTAATATTATATCTGGAAAAGAAGCCTGCAGATGAAATATTTTAGCTGGAGATAAAGCTACCTGTGGTAGATTAAATAATGGCCCCCAAATCCCTGAAATCTGAGAACACGTTACACCACATGGCAAAATCAATTTTACTAATGTGATTACTTAAGGATTCTGAGGTAGGAAGATTATGCTGAATTATCCAGGTGGGACCAAATGTAATCACAAAAGCCCCCCCATCCCCATAGAAGAGTAGGAATTGTTCAAGTGAGAAGAGAGCTCCTGTAGGGTGAGAGAGGACTTAATAGGGATTGCTACTTAAATATATTAGTCTAGGGGCTTATGTAGCTGTTGGGTAAGAGCATTGGTCAATATCTATTCTAATCAGGTATGGGGAAAGTGTTAAAGCTATTGGTTCAGCCTGCAACATTCTGATTGGTTAGCTCTTGACTCTATAGCCTTCACTCAGGTCTGTCTAGCTTCCTATTTCCTGCCAAAGGAGGAAACAAAGGGGACAAAGGAGATGGCTGGAATGTTTGGAATACTTCTACAGGTTAATCTCATGGAATGGTCTTTACATTTAGAGAAGTCATTATGGGGCTTATTTCCTCAACTGTCTGCCTATTTTACTATCTACCCTATCTTATTCATTTCCCTCCACTGAAGAAGTGCCCCTAACAGCTGTTAGGGGGATTTGATGATGATTGTTCTGATTACTACAAGCTGAAAAGGGGAATTGAAAGGTGACAGCAGTCAGGGTCCTCATGCAAAGGCCTATGTAAAGGCTCCCAGTAGATGGGGGTTTCATTTTGAATTCCATCTATATGACCATTTGTAGTTTGGGTATCTTGCCTATCAGGGCAGTCCAGAGGTCCATGGTGATGGTTGGTAAATGACTGGACAAGATGAACATAGAGTAGGGATCATGCCTTCTGACCAATCCTGGATGAGTACCCAAAAAAGGAAACCAGATTTTCAGCTTCTGCTGTTATAGTATTACAGCAGACCCCAACCGCCTGTCAGAGCCTTCTTCCTGGGTTCTTGTCTCATGAATTCAGAGAATGAAATCCATGGATGAGGAAGAGTGAGTGGAAAAGAGTAGGATTTATTTAAGTGAGAAGAAAAGAGATAGAGCTCCTACAGGACAAGAGGGCACCCAAAGGTGCCCACAAAGGTCTTTATAAGAAAAAGGCAAGAGGATTGAAAGCAAAACAAGGAGATGGGACAATGGAAATAGAGGTTGGAGTGATGAGATCTAAAGGTGAAAGAAGGAGTCACAAGCCACAGAATATAGGTGACCTCTAGAAACTGGAAAATATAGAAGGCAGGCCTACTGACACCCTGACTTCAATCCAGTGAAACTGATTTCAGACTTCTGACCTTCAGAACTATAAGATAATAAGTTTGTTGATTTTAAGCCACTAAATCCAAAATAACTTGTTACAGCTACATAGGAAACTAAAACAGTATCTCAGGTGAAATCAGCATTCTCTTACCAAGGAAAGAGGCTCTATCAGTTTCTTTGGAGTGGAAAATGAAAAAAAAAAATGTCTGGAGTGTTGTGCCCTCTCTAGACATATTATTGCTTGGGGACAGCAAGTTTACAAGATTATTACCATCACATTCTTCCAATTATAAAAGTATAGTTCATATAAACAGAATTGTTTTAAATCAATGTCCTTTAATTTGGATCCATACTTAGCTGCAAAGTTCCCACATTGTTATTTCATCAATTCTCATAGAAGACTTTTTTTTTTTTTTTTTTTGACAGTGGTAGTAGGGTGGCAGAAGGGTATAATAACATCTTGTAATTGCCACTGCTTTTGTTAACAAAAGGAGAAAATGTATTTGCAACTGAATTTCAAAGAGTGGATTAGAAAGTTTTTATTTGTATTAGAAAACTTCCCACTGAAAGTCTGATTGTCATGAATACAATGGTTACAAAAAGGATACTTGGAAAATTTAATCACAATGTAATTTTCAATGTTATTGATACATACTAAGCATTTTTGACAACTTTTATGTCAAACTTCTCTGAAAGAAGTCATAATGAACCAGAATTCTTCCCAAAAAGGAGACAGCTATGAAGGTTTTCCTCTTTCTTTTGACAGCTGGTTGGTGAGAAAAATTTTGTTATAAATAAACTAAGACAGAACAAGCAAATGCCTAAAATAACAAACTACTATCACTATGAGAAACAATTATATAATAATACTCAGAGGAAATGATATTTTCTTTAGAAGAATCCAGGAAAAATGGAGTAATTTTTTTTTTTTTAATTCTCTATTGCAGGGTTTCTTCAATGCTCATTAGTGACGTTTCTGAATGCGGTTTAAACAAAGTCTCTCTGGCATGGCAACTGTTGCCAGGTAGGGCTTAGCTTCCTAGGGAGTTCACAGAGGAAAGAAGCTGCTTTTAATCAACAAGCTGGAGGAGCCATATGTAGCCTGTGGGCTGAGCACATAATGCTTGGTTCCACAAGTCAATATCCAGGCAAAATAAACAAAAATCAAAATGACCACAGTGAGATCTCTCTCCACATGTGAGCCTGAGGGAAATGCTGGCCTGTAAGTTTGGGGCTGGTTGGCACCATGTTTCTTATGGCCTTGGGTTTGTCTTTCTCCAATAGTGTGAACCCTTAGCATAGCATGAAAGTTACCATTTTAACCAATTCTATATATACAGTTCAGTGACATTGAGTACATTCACACTATTGTGCAACTGTCACCACCATTCGTCTCCAGACCTTTATCTTTTTAAACTCAAACACTGGACCCATTAAACCATGACTCCCCATTTCTCCCTTTCCCCAGCTCTGGAAATTACCATTTTACTTTCTGTCTATGAATTTGAGTATTCTAGGTACTCACAGAGATCATACAGGATTCATCCTATTATCCTACTTATTTCATTTAACCTAATGTTTTCAAGATTCATCGTTGTTGCAATGTGTGTCAGAATTTTCTTCTTTTCTAAGGATGAATATGTATGAATGTGCCATGTTTTATTTATCCATTCTGATGCACATTGAGGTTGTTTCCACCTTTTAGCTATTGAGGATTATACTGCTATGGACACTGGCATATACATATCAGTTGAAATGGGAAAGCAGACTTTAAATGAGTGAGGATACTGTCTTAGAAATTGTTTGACAAGAAGGTGGGAGGCTGTCATAGTCTGTTTGGGTTACTATAATAAAATATCATAAATTGGGTAGCTTATAAACAACATAAATTTGTTTCTCACAGTTCTAAAGGCTGAAATAACTGTCCAAGATCAAGGCACCAGCAGACTATCTGTTAAAAGCCAAATTTTCTGGTTCATTGTGGGTGCCTTCTAGTTGCATCTTTACTTGGTAAAAGGAACAGACTTCTGGGGACTTTGTAACAAAGCTCTTTCCCTTATAACCTAGTCACTTCCTATGGACCCCTCCAAATGCTATCACATTGAGGATTAAGTTTCAACACATGAATTTTGGAGGGGACACAAACATTCAGACAGTAGCAGAGACTCTAAGTATAGAGACTGTCATGAGCCATCCATGGGCTGTGTGTGTGAGCTATGCACACTGGAACTATTTGAGGGGACTGGTCTAGCATTGCATGCTGATTGGGCTGTGCGATGCAAGTGTGCCTTTCCTTTCACTTTGCCTGTGATCCCACACAGCACCTGAGATGGGTGTGACTTGCCAATATGTCAATCAATCTGCTGACCACAAGACATCACAAAGCAAGACTCCACCTTGGAAACATTATCCCCTGCCTCATTTGGTGAAGAAGGTTCCATCTAATCTCCTTTGTGAGTCCCCCCTGTAAAAATAAAGAGATTCTGGGTGCACATTCTCTTTCCCTCTTAAGGTCACAGAGTCATCCTACCCACTATCTGAGACTTATGTCTGTGTGTTGCATGATTTCCTTATCTTAATGTTGCAGCCAGCTCTTTTGAACTCAGCTCCTCTTGTCAGCATGGGCAGCCGGCCAGAAGAGACTTTGAGTCCGTATGTGTGGGGTGAGATTCTAAGCACATATGTGGTTAGGAATAAGCTCCTCTCATGTATCAAAAAGGCACATAAATAGTGTCTGAGGAGAAGACCTCAATGGAACTCACTCTAGAAACAGCCCGGCCTAAGAAATGATTTCTATGCATTTTTTTTTTTAAATGGGACCAGAGTACTTTCTTCTAGAAGAATGTGGTGTTTCACCTGAGAGACATCCAACAAGATGAAGATGTAAAATAGTTGCGATGTTGGACATTCATATTTGAGATAATGTCATGATAGAAGCTTTCAGTACTGTCAAATGATACCCCATGTGAGAAGCATATTTTGGTGTTATTTGATCAGTGGGTCTATAGCATTATCCAAAAGAGGGTAAGCTCTTATGCTAAAAGTAGTACTGGTAAATTTTAAAACATTTTATCCAAGTGTGATATAAATATAAAAGTCCATCCCGATTAAAAATGTACAGCTCAATAAATTTTCATGAATTGATCTACCTTTGGAGCTAGCTAGCACTCAGTTTCTCAGAATCTCACCTAATGGCTCTATTTCAACCATAAACTTCCCACCGGAGGTAATCACTATTCTGACTTCTAAATGGCCTTGATTAGCTTTGTTTGTTTTGTACTTGCATAAATGGCTGCATACAATTTATCTGTCTTCTTTTACTCAACATAATGCTTGTGAGATTCACTCATATTGTAATTTAGTTGTAATTTGTTCATTTCCATTATTGTTTAGTATTCCATGTGGGTATTTTTTTTCCTGTTTTAGACACATACCTGAAGTGTGCAAATCCATTTCATATGTCAACATAAATTCATAGGAAAATCCCTTAAAATGTCCAATGCCTCTAGTTCTAACTCTGAGCAACTGAGCTAAAACATCTAATCTGTAATTTGAGTCTCGAGATTATATTATCCACCAAAAGGCAGGACCCTGAGCTGATTGCTTAATGGTTCTATTGCCAGAGATTCTCTTCTATCTACAGGTTTAAAACGGTACTTTGGAAGTATAACTCAGTATCCTATGAGTGTGTTTGATGGCAAGAGAGTCTCTATGGTTCTGTTATTTCCAGGTAAATTGATAAAAATGAAATTTTTGAACTTTCAAAACAAAGAAACTCTCAGTAAAGCTAGGTCTGAAATGATCTGACAGCAATTGATTTGAACTCTGTTGACCTGAACTCTATTGATCAGAACCGTAAAGACAGTCCAAATATAATTCTAACTGTGTCTGAATCTATCATTTTTCAAAATGTGAGTATCCCGAAAAAGAATGCCAGTCAAGAACCAAGTGGAAAATAGAAAGCATGCTGAGCTGGAATGTTATAGGGAATGTCATAAAAAGTCTATTCACAGAGGCTTGGCAGGGTTAAGAAAACTAACAAGGAATGTTGAGGCACCCAAGCAACAATGGGAAAAGCTATTATTATCCACAAGTACAAAGGGTCAAGGAAAAGGCATGTCCCTGGAGTCCAGGAAGAGATGAGGAGAGCAAGGTGAGTTGCCTGACCGTGTGTGTGTGTGTGTGTGTGTGTGTGTGGTGGTGGTGGTGGTGGTGGTGGTGAGGCTCTGCTGGAACTGCATCTCCAAGTCAAGGAAGGAGGGAGTGTGTATGTATTGGGGGTAGGGAGGACCCCAACCTTTCTCTTTCCTTCTTCTCCATATCTTTTAGTGCAGAGCACAAGGGAGCCTTTGAGAAGTCCACATGGATATGCCTCCAGGACCCAAAGCAACAGCAGAAGGCAACACAGGTCTCTAGAGGGTTGGCTTAGCATAGAGAGAAAACTAGTGTCAAAGTGTTATAGGGCTGGGTTTTCCTGGGAAACTGAGGCAGCACAAAGACACCTCCACACACAAACACCAATTCTTGCGCTAAGTCAGTAAGATTTCAGACACGTCACTTAGAGTAAAAGGCAATGGGTTTATTAGAAGAGGTGGGAAAGTTAAAAAAGGGACACTGTCAAGGGAGAGAGTGGGTCCTCTCAGATGGTAGAGTTGTGCCTCTCCTGCACTCCAATTTTATTGGGGATCCCAGAGAATTTTTCCAGAGAGTCCTGCTTAGTTCCACCTCTTAACTTGTGACTGACATCAAGATGATATCAGACTTATAAGTCCCCACTGCTATGACAACTCTAGGTCACTTTGACCCATTCTGACCAGTTCTGATTGGATTTTTAACCATAAATTCTTACAGATTTTATGGTTAGGAGGAATTATTCTTATCTCCCAGAGTTTCAGGATATGGTTTTGTCAAAATGGTCACAAAAGTCTCCCCCTTCAGGGAAAGAACTTGGGTTCTTCTTATCAACATTATTTTGGGCCTACATTTCTCTTGCAGATAACAGGTAGTTTGCTGAGGGATGCGACATATGTCGTCCAATTAAGCCAGGCAGGACTGCAGGTAAATTGCTTATTGGAAAAGAAAGCATGTCAACATCAACACAGTGGGCCTGTTTTATAGAATTATTCCCTTAACCTCTTGTTCCTATCACTTGTGTCTGTCTACCCTCTATCAAAGGATGTTTTATGTATTACACTGGCCCCCAGGACATGGGTGAAAAGTAGCACTTAAAAGGGCACCATGATTAAACTTTTTGTATTATATTTCTAGGACCTCATCCCTACTTTAACTTCAAAATGTATTTTCTATGCTTCTGTTTAAATCTTCTTAGATTAATTACTGTATCACCTTTGTGTGACCTTGAACTAGAGCACAACACAAACTTCTTGGCACAAGTTTCAATAATGATATAGCTTCTGGGAATGTTGGCTTTTCTTTGGCCAATGTTCACCCACAGTCTTCTCAACAAACATAATCATGTTTAGGGTTGGAATTTTAAGTCAAGCTGCCTTATTTCCTCATTAACAAGAAAAATATGCAAAATATATAATTCAGATTTTCAGAGCATTCACATTTCTTAGATATATAACTAAAATATTGTCATTTGGAGGGATCTCTTTCCATATCTTCAAGTTTATTTTGGCTCTTCAGCTCAATAAATTGGGAAAATATGTATTCTGTCAACAAGTGATATAGGCCTCTTCCTGTATGCTACTGAAAATGCTAAAAGGGGTGAAAGTATTAAGGAAGATGCTGAAAGATGAAAAAAAAAAGACCTATAGAGCAGAGGAAGAGGATCAGGGAGAGGGGGGAGGGGGGAGAAATGGGAAATACTGGGGAATGAAATGGAGTATATTATGTTATTGCATATTTGAATATGTCACAGTGAACCCCACTATTATATATAGTTATATGTATTAAAAGACACTTTAAAACATTGCTACATCCCTCATCCCCCCACCCAATACTATAAGAAAGTAAAGAACTAAGAAGGAAAATATTTGAGCCAATGCAAAAGAGATCCAAGCAGGTGAGTGATTTGAATGAGAGTGGGATGAGTTTTATGTGTTTTAAAACTTAAAAAATAATTCAAAAGCTGTCTTATTTTGACCAAAGAGATAATATGCCATGTGGAAAAAACACTTGATGAGGAGTTAGACACTTGGTGCTAGCCTTGGCAAATGACTCAGTCTTTCTGTGCTTCAATTTCCTTACCTATTAAGTTGGAATAAAGATGGAACTAATTCCTCAAATGAGAAGTTATATTCTGAAGTTTATGGAGAAATTCAATATCCTTTGCCAATATCACCAATGGGTGATATTTTTAGAAGATCTCTTGATTTAGTGTCCCTCATTAGTGAGTAGACCTCTTTCTCACCAGCCTTATCTCCTTTAGGGTTTAGCAACCAGGCTGGGATTGGGATGGAGCACATGCTATAAAGGCAGGAGGCCCTCCAAAGGCTCTACTTCCAGCCAGAGGAAGTCCCAGGGAGACAGGAAGAAGACATAAAAGGAAAGACCAATTATGGTGGGTCACAGAAGAAGCAGCCAGTCAGAGATAGGAGAGGCCCACAGTCTGACAGATGTATACTTCCAAATAGTTGGACTTTGAGCTAGAAGGGTGGACATGTTAGGACAGGGACTCTTGCTTTTGATTTATAAAGGTTAGTAAGAATTTCTTCATAGGATGTCCTAGCACCAGCCAAGGGGCCACTGCATCAAAGTAAATTCAGGAGGCACAGAGCTGGATTAGGCAGAGAGAAACCCTGGGTTTGACTGTACTGAGCCTAGACTATGCAATAGATGACACATAGGACTGAAATTCAGAGGAGTCTGTAGCAGCATGTAGTAGCTATGAGGAGGCCAACTCAGCCAGGGAGCAACACTGGGCTCAGTGCAAGCCAAGAGATCAAAGCTGAGTCATGGTAGCCACTGGCTTCATTCTGCAGCCACTAGCTGAATACCTAGAGGTAAGACCAGTCAACTTCCTGCAGTCCAGGCAGCCCAGATGGCCACTCCTCAAGGGAGGCCCTCAACCCAAGGATACCATGTGGACATCTGGATTCATCAACCCAGCTCCTGTCATGTTACAGCATCAGCCACCAATGCAACATTTCCTCCCAAGCATAGCTTGGAGTGGGGAGAAAATGTCAGAGATCCAGCCTTTTTAAATGAAAAAAGGAAAAAAAAAAGTTGAGAATTAGTTTAAAGAAACTCTTTAAACTATTAAGCAAAATTAGTTTTACTGATATGGCGTTTTTGTTTAGATTTTAAAAAATGTTTTTGTTATGAAACAGGAAAGATCAAATCAAAGTTAAAAAAATAAAAAGTAACTAAAAGCAAGCAACGTCAAAAAAGTATTGATAGCTATAATACCTTTGCAATGGAATCACAAATGTCCTCAATATACACTCATATCTTTGTATTAGTACCAAAACTCTTGACCTTTTTTGAATATATGAATGAATAAAGCTCATAAAAATAATGTATTATAAACAAAACAATCCGTAGTGGGGGAAAAGTGACTCTTTTTTTTTTTTTTGTGGTACTGGGAATTTAACCCACAGGTCCTTTATGACTAAACTGCATCCTCAGCTCCTCAGCTCTTTTTATTTTGTGGCAGAGTCTAAGTTGCCCAGGCTAGCCTGGAACTTTGTATCCTCCTGCCTCAACCTCCCAAATTGCAGGGATTACAAGGGTGTACCACTGCACTTCTCAACAAGTTATTCTTAAAATACAAAAACAACAACAACAAAAAAACTATAGTAGCCTGAGGCTATTTAGTTTAGGTGCAAAACCACTTATATCTACAAGTTGCTAAGTGAATCATAGCATGGTAAACAAGTGGTAGGTACTATGAAAATAATGTGTTGATTATGTTTGATCTATTTCCTTTAAAAAGAAATTTGTAATATATTTAAGAATATATTTTGGCATTCAAATGGATGTCCTTTGGTCATGCCTCCAATTTTCTAGCTACAATGGCTATTTATTCATTCCCTTATGATGGTTGATAGAAAGAATACCATAGAAATGGATATTTTAAAGCAATACTGTGCTCAAATTAGTAATTTTTTTCAATTGGATGCTCCTACTTCTTGAATGCTATACAGATTAGACCAAAGAGTATCAAGTTCAATTGGGGACAGATCCAGATTTTCTGGGGCCAGAAGATTATAAAATTCAGATCATCCTTTAAAAAAAAAAGACCCACATTACAAATACAAAAGGAATTAGAAAAGACAATTCTTATTTTAAATTAAAAATCACAAGTTGGGTTCTGTGTCGAATGCCTGTAATCCCAGCTGCTCAGGAGTTTGAGGCAAGAAGATCCTGAGTTCAAAGCCAGCCTCCACAATTTAGTGAGGCCCTAAGCAACTCAGCGAGACCCTGTCTCTAAATAAAATATAAAAATGGCTGGGGATGTGACTCAGTGGTTAAGTACCCCTGGGTTCAATCCCCAATACCAAATTAAAAAAATCACAACAAATGATACATTTGAAAAACTCACAATGATTCTGAAAATTAATGAACTGCCTGATATAACTGTGTGAGACTTTTTTTCCTATGTATTTTGGGTTTATATTCTGATTTCTTTTTTTTTTTTACCTGAAAATGGTTTTGTCACTTTATGTTCTATAGAATTAAAAGATATTTTTACCTTTCCATTAACAAAGTTGATAAAATTTGTTTTTATTATTGATAGTTAAGAAGAGTTTATTTTCAGTGCACAGCTCACTCTTGGCAAAGTTACATATATTTTTAAGATTTTTTTGTCAAATTTGGAAAATTCCTATGAAATTTCTTTCACATGTAAAGAATAAGAGGTGGGAAGATTTTCCACAGAAATTTTGGACCCAGAGATTTCAAATATCATTAATCTATTTACAACATACTTCAGTGAGAGGTCCTAAAGTCTACAATTGTTTGGTGATATGATTTCCAACCTTTTACTTTTGTGTCATAATACCAAGTAGCACAGGTGACTGTAAGCCTTCAAGCAATTGGAATAGGTGTCACTATAGAATGGGCTGCACGTGCCCAGGTACCATGTGATTTTATTGCAGTTTCCCTTTGGCCAGATCCCCCAAATGGTCTCTGGAACTATTCCAATTCTTCCAGACATGAAGGGAATTATGACAAATAGGAAGTTAGGCTGAAAAGAGACAGCAGTCTTTTCTTAGTTTGGGCTGCTATAATGA
This sequence comes from Marmota monax, assembly GCF_021218885.2. Taxonomy (NCBI): domain Eukaryota; kingdom Metazoa; phylum Chordata; class Mammalia; order Rodentia; family Sciuridae; genus Marmota; species Marmota monax. The sequence goes on along the minus strand of NW_026692781.1, from coordinate 28,781,602 downwards.
AATATAATAAACTGGGTGGCTTATAACAACAGAAATTTACTTATTATGAAGGCTAGAAGTCTGAGATCAGGTGTCAGCATGGCTGGGTTCTTGTGAGGATTCTCTTCTGTTTGCAGAACTACCATCTTTTCTTTATATCCTCATGTGGTAGTAAGAGTGTGAGAGAACTCTCCAGGGTTCCTTTTATAAGGCCACTCACAAGAGTTCCACATTCATGATGTAATCACGTCCCAAAGCCCCCCAACTCCTGATACTATCTTTTTGGGGTTAGGAATTTTGGGGAACACACACATTCAGTCCACTACAAACCTCTTGAGAGGATCTTATTTTTGAAGCTTTTACAAAAGCATAAGACCACATGTACTTGTTTCTAGTACCCTTCTTGTGATACTGGAAGGTGTGCTAAGTTTAAGTTGCTTGGAATCTGCCTTTGGGTTTAGCTTTGGATACTGTGCTTCAGAAGCACATCCATAGAAAGGTGCTAACTTAGGATGATGAAGGGTCAAGACATTATCATATGATAAGCAGTTAAAGCCCATGCAAAATCTTGGAAAAGTGACAATTCAAGTGGCTCACGTGTGTGTCTCTAGTGTTTCAAGTCTTGTTAGGTGGAAGAAGTATTTGGAAACAATAAAGAATCACTTTTTAATTTCCTAATGATAGGCCAGTTTCAATGCAGAATTGACCAGTTTATGACATACTGAGTTCCTTATGAGAGTGGGTCAAGAAAAGAATCTAACCTTTACACACTTTTGCAAGTCTAATTTTTTTTTTTTAAACTGGGGATTGAACCTAGGGATGTTTTACTATTGAGCCACATCCTCAGTCCTTTTTACTTTTTATTTTGAGACAGAGTCTTGCTAAATTGTTGGGATTGGCCTGGAGCTTTGCATTCCTCCTACCTCAGCCTCTGGAGTTGCTGGTATTACAGGCATGTGTCACCACACATGGTACAACTCTCAAATTTTAGGATGATTTTGCTATTAATTTTATTTGGTGCCTTAGTCACAATTGTTGATATGTTGATAGTCTTAAGGAAGTTGGGGCTGCTTTCTAAGTAGGGATTTTTTTTTAAAACTAGGGCAGTGATAGTCATCCACTTTACCTCTTTGATGTTTATAATTTTTAGTTTAAAGATACATCATAGGGCTGGGGTTGTGGCTCAGAGGTAGAACGCTCACCTACCACGCATGAGGCTCTAGGTTCGATCCTCAGAACCACTTAAAAATAAATAAAGGTATTGTTTCCATTTACTAAAAAAAATAAAAAAGGATACATTGTAATATAATGATTAATCAATATAGGAGGCTAAGGATTGCAGGGGAGGGATTTCCAGGTCTAAATTATAGAAAGACTATCACATGGGATTCCTATTTTTGGGGTAGAAACTGGAATTGGACCTTGGGTCAGGAGGAATTCATCAATGATTCTTGGGATCATAGATTCAGGTGACTAAGGAGTCAGGGTTGTTTTGTGACATGTGACAGAACACAAATGAAACTGGCTTGAGGAAATAAAAAGAGATAATTTATTGGTTGCAGGAGTAGAGCTCATTGCAGACACATTTGCCTCCTAAAGGTCAGACATCTTCATCCTCTCTTCCTCAACTTTTCTTCCTTTAAAGTCAGCTTCACTGGCATGCACTAGTAGTCACTTTTCCACTAGTTTATATCTTTCTAGTCTAGTTATCCCAGAGTTTGGTTTTCTGAAGTGATCCCACAACAGCCCCAGACTAAGATTCTGAACCAAAATGCCTATCCCAGAACCAATAACTGTGGTCTGGAATATGATGATGACTGGCTAGTCCTGGGGAGGGAGAGTGGGAGGTGTCAGTCTCTTGGAACCACAAAGAATCATTGTGGGGGAGGGGGAAGGGCAGCTCCCATAAGAAATATAAACCAGTGTTACCAGAAAATGAAGTGGGCAGGGATGGATAACACTGAGCACTCATACTTAAAAATCCCCAAAGAATGAGTATCCATTATTTGGGAGAAGATGTGTTTTTGAACTATCTTCATATAGGCATAGTTAAACTGCAAAATCGAGTAAATCTTTCCCATATCTGGAGGGATACCATTCAAGGAGTGGGGCAGGGGGAGGGCAGTGGCCTTACATTTCAACATTTTTCTTTTTTCCCCCCAAGTGGGAATGAGTCAATGAAGAGGTTACAGAAGTACATACAAAGCCGAAAGCATTCATCTGACAATTTTAAATTTTAGTGCCCTCTTAAGCAAAGGATCTCGGAACACTTTGAATAATACATTTTTTCATTTTGACCACACCCTGTGCAGGTGACATAACTATTACCGTTTTGTTCTCGCAGTTGGGGAAACCGAGGCACGACACCCCCTTACTCAGCTTTCTGGTAGGTTTTAGGAATAGTCCTCCCCACATGACCTCAGAGGGTCTCCTTCACCCTCGGAAGCGTCCCTAGAAATCCTCCTGTCCTTTGGCTTCTTCCCAGGAGGAAAGCAGCTCAGGCTCCGCCGCAGCCCTGGGACTCGTCCTCCGCCCAGCTGCACCCGCCCTGCTCTAGCGCACCTTCCTCAGTGAAGTCCGGCTGACCGAAGTCTGGCTGTCTTTCCTGTCCTTTCCCCCCATTTCCCTTCCACGGGTCCCCGACGTTCAGGCAGCCCTCAGCCAAGCGCCCTCAAGGCGGTGCGGGCAGATGCTGCCACGGCGTCTAGCAGGATGGGCGCCGGCACCGCTGGAGGTGAGCGGGCCCGGGCGCTGGGTTGGGGTTGGGGCGGGAGGAAGGTGGCGACCGGAGGGAGGCCGGCTGGGAGCAGCGAGAGGGAGGCGACGCAGGCGGGTCGGCTCGCTGCTCGCGGGCGACGCCTGGAGAGCGAGCGGCCCGGAGCCTGGAGCTGCGGGGCCGCTCGGGGACGCGCAGCGCTCGGTCGTGAAGCTCCCGGCGGCGCCAGGAGCCCCGGCGCCCTCCCGAGCGCGGGAGGGAGACATGGCTTCGCGCGTCCCCGCCGCCACCGCTGCTGACTCGACACAATCGGCGGGTCGCGCGGGGGGCGCGGCGTAACCCGGGGGTGGGTGGCGGCGCGGAGCCTCCTGGAGAGCTCTGAGTGTCGTTGGCGAGCAAGGAAGATGCCAGCACAAAGGCTAGCGGAGACCCGGCCCGCTGCGGAGGGCGGCGGGAAGAGCCGCTGAGGGGCGCGCCAGGCGCGCTTTGCTCCGCGCTGTCTCTGATCACTGCCCTGGGTCTCAGGGTCGGGACGGCAGTGCAGGGTCCCTTGGCTCTGTCATAGCGGACGCCGCAGCCCGGAGCTGCATGCGACGCGCGGCGGCATCTCCCGCCGCCTGCTTTCTCCGCGGCGCGCACGGACCAGCCGGAGAGCGCCGGAGCGGCGGGTCGGGGCCACTGCGGGGGCGCCCTCCCGCCTGGCCGCCGGGTCCCACCCGCAGCCCGTGGCGGCGGGCGCCGAGCCCAGGTGAGTGCCCTGCCGGTGCCCAGCCTTCGCGCCGCAGGTATGGACAGCGGGAGGTGGCTTTGTTTTCCTCGCTCGCGCCCCGGCGCGGTCATTCATTTGACATTCTGCTTCCGCTGCCTTGAAACCCGGGTGAGAGGCACCGGGACGTGTCTGATGGTTTGCTTATCCCGAGAAGCTGGGACTTTTGGGTTTATTTGAGCATCACTCAAGGGACAGGAGGCTTCATTTCCTTTTTGGTCTGGAATGTGTTGTGAACATCCTCTGCTGGAGCTTGGGGCCTGGAGAAAACCGGGGCTGCAGATTTAGACGTAGACGTTTCGGAGGACGTGCAACTGCAGAGGTCTGACTCTTTCATGCCTTGTCTTCTTCATTAGCAGTGCTTAGCTGCTTTTCGTTCATTGTGATTAATTTTAGGAACATCTGTATAGACGCATTTATTTTTGTTCGACTTGGAAGTCTTTAGAGTCATCACAGCTCACAAATAGAGTTGTAGCATTCGGTCAATATTAAACTTGGAGAAGGAAAACATCGTGATCATTATACAGACTGAGCTGGACGGCAGGCAAACTTCACCGGGGCCTTTAACCTTCCTGAATAAGATTTCTGCTTTCGATGTCCTAGAGTTATGCACACTCTTGAGTTCTCATAGAACATATACCTTTGTCAAAGTGTAAAACTTGTCTTTTTTTTAATAGTTTCTATAGTTTGTCATTTAGAAGAAAAAAAATACTTTAGAATAATCAACAGGGTCTTCTATTCGACTTGGTGAAATTTGGTGTATTATTTTAAATATGATTTTCTTTTTACTAATTCTCCTATTCCCTCAAGGGCTCATTTCTTCTGTTGCCTAGAGAGAGCCTCTCTCTCTCTTCTCCAAACAGATGGCTGTACGTTCCAAGAGGCTATCTTTAAAATGACACATTACTTACAAACAAAGAAAGCTCTTAAGTTTGTCTTTGGAGTTATTAAAACAAGAGACCTGATCTGGATGGTGATATTATTAATGGTGTGAAAATCTGGAGCTTGCTAATCTGTTTGGTCATCAGAAGATTCCTGCAGAGATTGTTTATATAGTGTGGGAGACAGATGGCATCCCTAGCAGACAAGAGAAGCCAGGCATAAAGGGTCATTGTATTCTTCAGAAATTATCTACTTCACTGTTGGGAGGTGGGGTAGAATGGGATGGAAGATGAGAAAGAGATAATTTTGATCTCTCAAAGGAAACATTAATAACTTCACTATCCAGCAGCCTGAATAGTTATTCATTTTTTTCTTTCTTTGAAGGTTTACAAAGTCATCATTGAGCTATTTGTTTTGATTATTACATTAGCACATTTTCGTCTTAATTGTGGTTATGTGAAACAGTATAAATAGACTAGCAAAAATGCTTTTGAACTTAAAAGTATCCTAACACTCTTGGGGATAACCAGTCATAGCTCTTGTACATAATGGCCCTTAGACTCATAGCATTTACTAGCGGGAAGAACTTTAATCTGCATTAGTTTGAACGCAGTTTCCTTTACCTACTCTATGACAGGTGGATCCCTAACCCCTACCTTTTGCCCCTAGACTGTCAGTTATAGGCAGAACCCTGATTCTATGATGATTGACCAGCCTCAGACATTTGGCTTACCATTGCCTCCATCACAGTTTGGGGGACCTTTTGGCAATGAATCTTTATGAAGGACTGTGATGTCAGTGAGGAAATCAAAGTCATTCTGAACATTTGAGAGTCACCTGGAGGTTTCTGCTCCTACCACCACCGTAGATTATTTATGCGCTGTAGATTGCAACTAGATCATAAAATTGGTTTTCCCTCTTTGTGAATGCAAGGGAAAAGATTTCAGTAAATTTATATTCACCAGCCATAGGACTAAATTTAATGAACATGAGTAGTGTTTCACCGCTCTGAACAGGAGGCATGGAATAGAAGCAAGCGTTGGTATTTTTCAATGTGATTTTGGGAGAAAAACATACTTTCTTACTCTTTTGAAAGACTTTGTATCATTGATCTCAGCAAAGAAACCAATTAACCTGTAGTTAAAGACAGATGCTATGGCCTTTTCTTCTGGATGAATGTGTTTTGTAGGAGAGGTGGCTTTTATTATGTGTCCTGACATCAACAAATGATATAATATTTAAAATATTTGTTAAATCCATGGCTGGTGTCTTGGCCATCTCTGTTGCCAAATGTTTCTTCAAGAGAAACCAGAGGTTTCTGGCCTGGGGCTTGGTGGGCCTGGCATGGGTCCACATTTTAGTGTACTACTGCCCGTTTTCTTGGGGTTAAAAATAAATAAATAAAATGGAATCAGTTTTGCATGGTGAATTGGATATGGAATAGCAGTATAGAATAAAAACCATTTTGTTGGCAAATTCCAGGCCTGTCCTGAGAGACAAGACTATATTTGAATTTGGTTGATCCAACAGGGGCAGGGGTTGCTTGTTTATACATAGGAGGTCTTTTGTTATCAGGCTATGAATTAGAGATTAGAAGGGTGACCAGACCTTGTTGTTTACCAGTGCCAGTTTATTCCTGCTGACCCCTCTTAGTGATCAAAAGTGCACCCCTTTCAATCATTTATGGTAAATTATATGATCACCCTAAGAATTAAGGAATCCTGACCATCTTCTTCATCACCCCTCTCCTGATCCCAGGTTTTGAGTCTTGCCTCATTTCAGTCTTTTATTTGTGAAATGCAAAGAGAGACAATCGGAAAAATTTAAACTGGAAGAAATGCATAAGGAAAAAAGAAGTTGTAGGGAAGGCAGAAAAATGGGATAATTGCTTATCATCAATTTATACATATAGGAAATAAAATAGTTTTATTCTTAAGTCATTGTCTATTGTGGCAATAAGCCCATGTTATTATTGTCTCCAAGCACAATTAGAAGTAGCTCTTGTCCTTTTATTTGGGGCTGACACAAATGAGGACAACTCCTGTGATTCAGGAGAGCAGTTTCTACAAAACCTGTTTGCAGACCAGATGGTTATGTGGCACCTGCAAATATGAATGCAGGTTTCACGATCCAGTGTTTGGTACAGTTCTTAGATAGTTACTGAGTGTCCAGAACACAATTGTTGTTGTGAAGACTTGATTCCATGTTCTCTTAGTTTGCAAGCTTTCTGGGCCATGAGGATAATAGAGGGCTTTTGTTTTCTGTACTGTCTTCCTCCAGTTGGATTTGGGTTTCAACTTTTCCACCAGTCATGTTGCAGAGAAGGAGAATTGGTGTGTCTGTTCACACATGAAGATTTTCTAAGGGGTTTTCTGCAGGTGAGGGTTTGGGTTCTATACCAAAGCTAGATATCTGAAGCTTGTGACACTTGCCTCTGCAATGGTAGCTGTGCTCCTTTGCTAAACAATTGCCTGTTTGTAATAGTTCACTTGCATTACTGGTCTGCAGGTGTTACAATTAATTATGGCTGTCACTTTTGCAGCATTCAGTCCACTAAAGTCCTCAAAAGCTTGGTCAGCATGACTGAAAGAGAAGAAATTATGTATCTCCTTTATAAGTAGGATGACTATATAATTTTTTTGTCCAGTCAAGGACATTTTTGAAAGTGAAATGATTATAACTGGAAGGTTACCATATCAACTATCCCAGGAAAACTACCCTGTTTTGTCGTCCCATGACCCAAATCATTAGTTTTTCTGAAGACTATTCACATGATGGAAAAATGTGCTTAGTTTCTTCTGGATTTGTTCACCTTACATGCACACACACACATACACACACATGCACACACGAGTACACAGGCAAACATTGATCATGTATCTACGTTATGTGTATTGTGTCATTGATATAACCATGTAAGGTGTAGTTATTAGAAAATTGTGGCCTTCATCATCTGTTCATGGATTTACTTTTTAACCTAATTCTCTGCATCTAGCTTCTCCAAACTTTTAATCATCCCCTGTCCTTGTCTAGTTTTAACATGGTTCTTTTTTAATTCTCTTGCTTAAAAACCTTTGAAGGCTATGATTTTCTCTTTATTTCTCGAAGATTGATACGCAGGATAATGGTAAGAAAGGAATAGCCATGAAAACATTTCATTTGTTCAACTCATATTTGTTGGATTTCCATGAATTAGTGTCTTATCTGGGTGTAGGGGTATACCAACTAATGAAACGAACATCCCTGACCTTGTGGAGGTTTCATTCTATTTGAGGCAAGGGATAGATAATGAGCCAAATAAATAAGTACATTTTATAGCATGGTAGAAGGAGATAAATGCTTTGGAAGAAAGAGAAAGCAGAACAGGATACCTATGGATAAGTAGGATTTATAGAGAAAAAAGCAAAGACTTGAAAAGAAGTAAGAGAAATTACTTATGCGGATGCCTGAGGGAGAGAGTTGCAGGTAGAGAGGACAGCTAGTGTGACTGCCCGGAGGTGGGAATGTGTTTGGATGTGTTCAAAGATTCACAAGAAGACCAGCATGATGAGCTGAAGTGACCCAGTGGGAGTCAGAAATGAGCTCAGGAAGGTGATGAGGGATAGAGCTTGGAAGGCCTTGAGATATGACAGTGATTATGATTCTAGTCAATATCCCGTTATGTTCTTATAAGGTTATCATAACATTAAAGATTGTATTTGTGCTATAAAAAGTATACTGGTTAGTGTATATAGCTTACATTTAATTAATGGTCCATTTCATGTTGGTTACTAACATATGTTCTGTATCTTTAGCTTATTACTTATTAAAATATTTTTGGTGTTACTGTTCTTCAGTTGTATCCCCATTTCACAAAAATAGATCAGTAGTTTAAAGATGGTTCATTGATATGTAAAAATAGTAATAAAGACACAGGTTGAGCATCACTAATCCAAAAGTCTGATATCTGAAATGCTCTAAAATCTGGAAGTTTTTGAGCATTGATATATCACAGGTTGAATATCACACACCATGAAACTTTGTTTCCTGCAAAAAATTATTAAAAATTGTATATAAATAGTTGTTAGGCCACATAGATAAGGTGCAAACAAATCAAATGAATTTTGTGTTTAGATATGGGTCCTGTCCTCAATATATCTCATTATATACATGAAATTGTTTCAAAATCTGAAAAATATCAGAAATTCAATCATTTTTATAGTCCCAAGCATTTCAGATAAGGGCTGCTCAAACCTGCAGTAATGTAAATGTCCCAGTTCACAATGCCATAAACATACTTAGGGAACTGAAGCCCCTGCAAATATAAAATATGAATCTGTATGTATGCAGACAAGGGAATCTGTGATAATGACAATCTCAAGACAGTAGTTGAAAATGAAGAGTGTAAATGGAAATATGACAATGACTATTTTAAAGTTGGTTTTTATGGGCTCACCATCCATTTACTTCTGATCTTTATCAGGAGCCAATCCTTAATTGTTGCCTGTTATGAAACTTTGTCCAATTGTGGCATGAAGCCATGGATGTTTTTGTGTCATTTTCAAACAAAGCACAGTGGCTTCTCTGTTATACTATTGAAGTTTTCTAGGACAAGCATGAATAATGCTTTCCTTTACGAAATTAATGTATTGTATTGCTAAAGGTGGATAAGAGGCTGTAACTCTACTAGCTTCATTAAAGGATGCTTGTAGCACAAATAAGTATGAATCATCTTATTGAACAGATGCTTGGAAAATCAGCTGGACAGGTAAAGATGAACATTATCCTTAGAGAGAAACCAGAAGTTATTGACAAAATTTCTTTGTCAAATGATATGGTGTAGAGTGGATATTTTGTCAAATATCAGTGGAGTAGAGTGTGGAAGAGTGATTACTACCAAGTAAAAACTGGCAGGTATCACTTTGGTTGGAAGAAACCACCCATGTCATAGAGAAAATGAATCAGCTTTTGGCATTTTTTCAGGAAGGAATGCTTGGTGATGCTTTGTTCCTTTATCACTGAAAATGTGTGCTATAAGGAAAGAGATTTTTCTTTTGATTAACCATTATTTATGAGATTGGAAAAGTTGCTCATGGGACAGGGCTGGCAGAGCACTGGTTTGGGGGACAGATAAGAAGGTGACGACTTTGTGAAGAAAAGATGTCAATCCACAGAGAAATTGTAGTGCCTTCTGATTTTGAGGAAATTCCAAAAGAAAGAGCGAAGACTGTGGATATAGCCAAATTGTGGCCTCTGAATTTATGCTGGCCAGTGAGTGTAAGACTGCTTCTCCGTGGTGACATATGCTGATTGAATAGGGGACAGCTGTTTGTATAATATTTTATCTTTGGAATGAGATATTTATGGAGCAAGAAAAATATTTCTTTGTGACACCACTTAAAAATGATTTCTGTTAAATCTAGTAGAGTACCTCAGTAATATGCTTTGCCCATAGTAGTGACCCTTTGCAAGGGCAGGGAAAGAAGGGAGAGAAGCTAACAAATAAAATACACCACAGTACTTGACTGTGACATTTTCCATCAGAGAGTTGGAGGTCCACATTAACCATATAGGTATAAGGAAGTACTATTTTCAGTAATAGATAGTCCTTAAAATAATAATGCATGTGATCTCTTAGTGACCCACTGGAGAAATAGGAGCTCAAAATAATAGCACTTAGACCTAGTAAATTTTGGGAGAGGGTAAAAATGGTATTTGAAAGCAGGTAGAGAGCCACGGTGGGTAGAATCTGTGCTTTTAGGATTTTGGAATAATATGCTGATGGCAGGGGGTTCAGGTAGGGGAAAAATGGGAACTCTTGACATTTGGACATGATCTTATATTTTTGCCTTATATTTCATTTTGTTTCAAATGAACTTGTCACTCAAAAATTTTCAGGACATGATCTATATTGTCTTTGGTCAACCTACAAAAAAACTGAATGATCACTAAGAGTCTTATAATCATCCTGGATTCTCTCTGCATAGACCTTTATCACTTTCTCTCTCCCTCCCTTTCCTTCTTTTCTTCTTCCTTTTGTTTTTTTTCTCTCTCAACCTTTGTTATTTCCTTCTTTAAGCCATTGAGCTGGCATCTTTAATCTAAAAAAGACATTAAGAGCTCAGAACCTGTACCATCATGTCTGGCAGATAGATACGTTATCCAGGGCAAGAGGAAAAGGGCCCTGGGGAAGGAAAATTCTGTAGCTTCCTCAGCCAAACCCTTCTAATGTGTAATATCCAATTAAAGCACATATTTATATCTAAACATGTATTCTTTCATACAGACCATTTCTTCTTCCACTTTGAACTATAATGAAAGTGGAGTAATGGTCTCTGGTCTAATAACTCTTTAATTGTGATGGCCACTGTTTAATGCTAGAACAGAAGTCATTTGTGCATTATTCATGGGACAAACATTGAGAGCCTTAGATGTGCCAGGCTGTATGCTAAGTGGTGGGTATAAAAGGTTAATATTCAGACACAGCCCTGCCTACATAAAACAGATAGTCTAGACGGAAACAGGTAATGAAGATATGAAAACAAGCATATAAGTGCAAAGCAAACGCCGCCAAATGGTTAACATTTGTTCAATCTGGTATTGGTATATGGTTACTGTTATATTAACTTCTCACCTATATAAACTTCTGAATATAAATTAGAAATATTTTGTAAGTAAAAAATGGAAAAATAAAGCAAAATTGGAAGTGTGATAAGTCCCTATGGGAGGGGGGTCCTGTTAGAGAATAAGTGTGTGACTGAGGCTTCTTTTAGGTGGAGTTGTCAGAGAGAACCTGAAGTGTCACTCATCACTCACTATGTATGAGGGGTGAGGATAGTCTGGACAAGTTTCAGAGAAGAGTCACAAAGACGACTAATGACTAAGTTGAAAATAAGACTTATGAGAATAGTCTATGAGAACACTAAGTACTAGGGATGCTGAGCAGCAGCAGAAAGCCTAACCTGATGCAATGAGCAAGGTTTTTTTTTTATGTATAGGCATTTTACACATCCACTGTCCCCATGGTCAACAGCAGGCAAGGCAAGTGACTCTGGTAAAGAATTACATGTTGGAGGAGAACTGGAATTTTGTCTTGCAGTTGAAGAAAAGCCACAGAGAACCTGCAAGGCAAATTAGTGAGCCTTCCTGTAAAGAAATATATTATCCAGGAATTTTTACAGGTGATCATCACCTCCTTAGGAGGTAGTTTCTGTGCTTTCTTTACTCAGTATGGGATGGTGGTGTGTGAGGCACTCTGGTTTACTTCAGACGGGTCTTCTTTTCATCCCGTTAATACCCATGCTCATCTCTACTTCAGTACTTTTACCACAGCAAACACCTGGAATGAGCACCCGTTCTACTTACTCTTCATGTCTCTATTGCCCTTTGATAAACAACTTAGAAACACTGTTTTTTTTAAAAAAAATTTATTTATTCTAATTTGTTATATATGACTGCAGAGTACAATTCAATTCATATTACACAAATAGAGCACAATTTTTCATGCCTCTGCTTGTATACAAAGTAGAGTCACACCATTTGTGTTTTAATACATGTACTTAGGGTAAGGATGTCTGTCTCATTCCACTGTCTTTCCTACCCTCATACCCTGTCCCTTCCTCTCCCTCCCCTTTGCCCTATCTAAAGTTCATTTATTCCTCTCATGCTGCCCCACTCCATCCCCATTATGAATCAGCATCCTTATATCAGAGAAAACATTTGACATTTGTTTTTTTGGAATTGGTCTAGTTCACTTAGAATTATATTCTCCATCTCCATCCTTTTACCTGTAAAAGCCATGATTTTATTGTCTTTTAATGCTGAGTAATATTCCATTGTGTGTATATATACCACATTTTCTTTATCCATTCATCCACTGAAGGGTGTCTAGGTTGGTTCCACAATTTAGCTATTGTGAATTGTACTGCTATGAATATTGATGTGACTGCATCACTGTAATATGCTGTTTTTAAGTCCTTTAGGTATAGACCAAGGAGTGGGATAGCTGGGTCAAATGGTGGTCCCATTCCCAGTTTTCCAAGGAATCTTCTTACTGCTTTCCAAATTGGCTGCACCAGTTTGCATCCCACCAGCAATGTATGAGTGTACCTTTTCCCCAACATCCTCGCCAACACTTATTGTTTGTATTCTTGATAGCTGCCATTCTGACTGGAGTGAGATGAAATCTTACAGTGGTTTTGATTTGCATTTCTCTAATTGCTAGAGATATTGAACATTTTTTCATGTATTTGTTGATTGATTATATGTCTTCTTCTGAGAAGTGTCTGTTTAGTTCCTTGGCCTATTTATTGATTGGGTTATTTGGTTTTTTGGTGTTAGGATTTTTGAGCTCTTTATATATCCTAGAAATTAGTGCTCTATCTGATGTACCTGTGGTAAAAATTTGCTCCCATTCTGTAGGCTCTCCATTTACTTTACTGATTGTTTCTTTTGCTGAGAAGAAGCTTTTTAGTTTGAATCCATACCATTTATTGATTCTTGGTTTTAATTCTTGCGCTATAGGAGTCTTATTAAGGAAGTTGGGGCCTAATCCAACATGATGGAGATTTGGGCCTACTTTTTCTTCTATTAGGCATCAGGTCTCTGGTTTCATTCCTAGGTCCTTGGTCCACTTTGAGTTGAGTTTTGTGCATGGTGAGAGATAGGGGCTTAATTTTATTTTATTGCATATGGATTTCCAGTAGAAATAGTGGTTTTTATCATTTTATTCTCAGCCTCCTCTCTTGAAGAATATGATACATCTAGAAGTCTATGTAGCTTCCTTTGTTGGTGCCTGACAGTAAGGGTGAGGGTGGGCTGGATATCCTCATCTGGGAGTAGGTGGGGAACTGAATTTAGTTTGATGTTCCCAGATGCTCATATATCACCTCCTTGGGATGCTATTTTTATAACAATTAAGATGTTAATAATCTGTTGTTTTAGATGGTGCACCAGTTATTTTGTTTCACCTTCCTTAAAATCCACCTGAATTTTAAGCACTCTGAAAACGTGGAAACTTTCTAAAGTCTCTGTGTAATGCCCAGTATTGATCATGTAGAGAATATACAATAATCAATGCCTAATGGCTAAAGGAAATGTGTGTTTCTTTCTCATGGAACACTATGAAAGGCAGTTATTTATACAAATCAAATATTAAGTTGGCACAGGATGCCAAAAATTTAACATTTTTATAGTTTTAAAATGAGAGAAAGTAAAGTCTTGGAGATCTGATTCATTCAGATGCTTCTGATCTCAGAAACCTTCTTCCTTTGTAAGTCATCTCTTTGCTATTGGAAGTGTAGTCTACAGACCAGCAGCATCTGCATCACTGGGACACTTGTTAGAAATGTAGAATCTTAGGCTCTATACCAGACCAGAATTAGAATCTGTGTTTTTTAATACACATTAAAGCTTTTATTTATTTGTTTTAATTGGTATATAAAACATAATTGTATACATCAATGGGGGTAGCTTGAGGTTTTGATATATGTACATTGTATAATGTTAAAAATACATATCTCCTTGAACATTTATCATTTTTCCGATGAAAGCTTTCAAAATCTTTTGCTTGCAAGAGTTGTAATGTATTGTGTATTACGTTATCTTTAGTCACCCTAATTTCTTGCTCCTACTGTAACTTAGTACACATCGATCAAGTTTTCCCCATCCCTTCCTTCTTCTCTCTCCTCCACCTCTCCAAACTTTTCCAAACTCTTCCCACAAACCAGTTCCAAAGGCTTCTGACTTCTGAATCACATGGTCAGGTATCATCACAGCAAATACTCCACTTCTCAGTACCAATGTTCTGTGTTAATCAAACTTTTCATCACTGTGACCAAAATACCTGGCATACACAACTTAAAGGAAGGAAGATTTCTTTTGTTCCACGTTTTTGGAGGTTTCGATCCATGATAGGTAGGCTCCTTGCTTTGGGCCTGAAGCTACAGAGAACAGCATAACTGAAAGGTGTGGCAGAAAAACAGGCCAGGCATAGGATATGCCCTTCCAGGGCATACCTCTTGTGATCTGCTTCCACTAATTAGGCCCCACCTCCTGCAGTATCCATCACCTCACAGTAGTACATTCAGCCACCAAAGGATTAATCCACTGATATGATCAGAGCCCTCATGATCCAATCACTTCCCAGAAGCCCCACTCATGGACATTGCTGCATCTACAAATGATGCTTTGGAGGACATTTCAGATCCAAACCAAAACCATACGTTTTCAGTTCTCTGAGTATATACCTAGGAGTGGAATTGTGGATCATATTGATGTTTATCATTTTGAGCACCTGCCAAACAGTTTTCGAAAGTGGGTGCTCCATTTTACATTCCAGTCAGCAATGGACGAGGATTCCAATTTTTCCACATCCTTGCCAATACTGCTTTTCTTTTTGCCATCCCAGTGGGTTTGAAGTAGTACTTCATTGTGATTTGGCTTTGCATTTCTGTAATGACTACTGGTGAGCATCTTTTCATGAGTTTATTGGCCATTTCATATCTCTTTTGCAGAAGTGTCTGTTCAAATTCTGTACTAATTTAAAAAACTGGGTTATTTGTCTTTCTGTTGTTGAGTAGTAAGAATTCTTTACATATTCCAGGTATTAGACCCTTATGAAATATATGATTTGCAAATATTTTCTCCCATTCTGTAGATTGTCTTTTCACTTTCTCAGTAGTGTCCTGTGAAGCACAAAAGTTTGCTTTGTGAGATCCAATTTCTCTTTTTTAAGGTCCCTTGTGCTTTTGGTTTCATATCTATCCTTGCTTATCTTTTGTCATATTTTTCTATCCATTATGGAGATTTGGATAATGATGTCTCAGTTTTTTGCTCTTGTAGTTTATAACCCTGTTTTTAGGTATATACAGGATTATAATCATGTTTTTCCTTTTGACTTTACCCTTTTATCATTATAAAATATCCTTTGCCTCTAGTAACAATTTTTATTGTAAAGTCTATTTTGTCTGATAATCACATTGTCACTTCAAGTCTTTTTTCATTACTGTTTGTATGGTGTATTAGTTTTCCAGTGCTGCCATTACAACTACCACAGACTGAGTAACTTAAAAAAAAAAAAAACAGAAATCTATTTTCTCACTGTTATGGAGGCTAGCGAGTATCAAGAAGTCTGATTTCCTCTGAGGCCTCTCTCTTTTGCTTGTAGATAGCCCCCTTCTTGCTGTGTCTTCTAGAAGTCTGTACTCTCTGTATGTCTCTAATGTTTTCTCTATGTCCAGATTTCCTCTTATAATGATGCCAGTCAGATTGTATTAGGACTTACCCTGTGACCTCCTTTTAATATATAATGTTTTAAAGGCCTTATCTCCAAAATTAGGAACATTCTTAAATAATGAGGGTTAAGGCTTAGAAATATGAGTTTTAAGGGACCAAACCCAGCCCATAATACATGGTATATTGCATTTTTAAACTTTCCTCTTATTAGTTTCTTTGAATGTTAAGAATTTCTTGTAGATAGAATTTAGTTGGATTATTTAAGAAATGTATTTTGCCCATTCTCTGCCTTTGGCTGAAGTGTTTGATTCATTTACATTTAATGTGATTATTAATAATCAGATGGGATTAATCTCTGCTCCTCTGCTGTTTTCTATATGTCTGTGTCTTGTTGTTTTTCAATTTTTCCATTATTATTTTGTCTTGTGTACCTTGCTTTATGTTAAATATACATTTTCTAGTGCATTCTGCTTTGAAACAGCAACAAGGATACACTAGAAAAAATATATTTTTATAGGCTTTTGTGCTGTATTCCTGATGATGTTGTTACGATATTGAGTTATTTTAATAGTTATTCTTGAGGTTACAATTAAAATTTTACCTTTAAATGGTCAAGTTAAAATCAATTTCAATTTCAGAAGTGTATGACTTCACTCCAATATAGTTCCATTGTTTCCTTTCATATGATACAAATTATATCTTTAACATTAAAACCTTATCACCACACTTTTATAATTATTAATTTATGCAGTTTTTTATCAGATTTTCAAAGGTGTTATAGACAAAAATGCATTTATACTGTCATTTACATTGAACTATGTAGTTAACTTCACTGATGAATTTGAGTTAGTATTTGGTGGTTTTTTTTTCCCATTTAGGTTTCAAGGACTTCCTTTAGTATTTCTTTTTTTTTTTTTTTTTTTTTTTTAATTTTTTATTGTGGGTTGTTCAAAACATTACAAATTTCTTGACATATCATATTCCACACTTTGATTCTAGTGGGTTATGAACTCCCACCTTCACCCCATACACAGATTGCAGATTCACATCAGTTACACATCCATTGATTTACAAATTGCCATACTAGTGTCTGTTGTGCTCCGCTGCCTTTCCCATCATCCACCCTCCCCCCTCCCCACCTCTCCCCTCCCCTCCCCTCCTCTCTCTCTACCCCCTCCACTGTATAACCCTGAGGGTCTCCTTCCATTACCGTGCTATTTACCTTCTCTCTCCCTTTCCCTCCCACCTCTCATCCCTGTTAAATGTTAATCTTCTTCTCCTGTTCTTCGTCCCTACTCTGTTCTTAGTTACTTTCCTTATATCAAAGAAGACATTTGGCATTTGTTTTTTAGGGATTGGCTAGCTTCACTTAGCATAATCTGCTCTAATGCCATCCATTTCCCTGTAAATTCTATGATTTTGTCATTTTTTAATGCAGAGTAATACTCCATTGTGTATAAATGCCACATTTTTTTTATCCATTCGTCTATTGAAGGGCATCTAGGTTGGTTCCACAGTCTTGCTATTGTGAACTGTGCTGCTATGAACATCGATGTAGCAGTGTCCCTGTAGCATGCTCTTTTTAGGTCTTTAGGGAATAGACCAAGAAGGGGAATAGCTGGGTCAAATGGTGGCTCCATTCCCAGCTTTCCAAGAAATCTCCATACTGCTTTCCAAATTGGCTGCACCAATCTGCAGTCCCACCAGCAATGTACAAGTGTACCCTTTTCCCCACATCCTCGCCAGCACTTGTTGTTGTTTGACTTCCTAATGGCTGCCAATCTTACTGGAGTGAGATGGTATCTTAGGGTGGTTTTGATTTGCATTTCTCTGACAGCTAGAGATGTTGAGCATTTTTTCATGTACTTGTTGATTGACTGTATGACCTCCTCTGTGAAGTGTCTGTTCAGGTCCTTGGCCCATTTGTTGATTGGGTTGTTTGTTCTCTTATTGTCTAATTTT
The DNA here is from genome assembly GCF_021218885.2 of Marmota monax. Taxonomy (NCBI): domain Eukaryota; kingdom Metazoa; phylum Chordata; class Mammalia; order Rodentia; family Sciuridae; genus Marmota; species Marmota monax. Next base: position 28,764,083 of record NW_026692781.1, on the reverse strand, counting down.
TTGAGTTCTTTGTATACTCTGGATATTAGGGCTCTATCTGAAGTGTGAGGAGTAAAGATTTGTTCCCAGGATGTAGGCTCCCTATTTACCTCTCTTATTGTTTCTTTTGCTGAGAAAAAACTTTTTAGTTTGAGTAAGTCCCATTTGTTGATTCTAGTTATTAACTTTTGTGCTATGGGTGTCCTATTGAGGAATTTGGAGCCCGACCCCACCGACTGTAGATCGTAGCCAACTTTTTCTTCTATCAGACGGCGCGTCTCTGATTTGATATCAAGTTCCTTGATCCATTTTGAATTCACTTTTGTGCATGGCGAGAGAAAGGGATTCAGTTTCATTTTGTTGCATATGGATTTCCAGTTTTCCCAGCACCATTTGTTGAAGATGCTATCCTTCCTCCATTGCATGCTTTTAGCCCCTTTATCAAATATAAGATAGTTGTAGTTTTGTGGATTGGTTTCTGTGTCCTCTATTCTGTACCATTGGTCCACACGCCTGTTTTGGTACCAGTACCATGCTGTTTTTGTTACTATTGCTCTGTAGTATAGTTTGAAGTCTGGTATCGCTATACCGCCTGATTCACACTTCTTGCTTAGCATTGTTTTTGCTATTCTGGGTCTTTTATTTTTCCATATGAATTTCATGATTGCTTTCTCTATTTCTACAAGAAATGCCATTGGGATTTTGATTGGCATTGCATTAAACCTATAGAGAACTTTTGGTAATATCGCCATTTTGATGATGTTAGTTCTGCCTATCCATGAACAGGGTATATTTTTCCATCTTCTAAGATCTTCTTCTATTTCTCTCTTTAGGGTTCTGTAGTTTTCATTGTATAAGTCTTTCACCTCTTTTGTTAGGTTGATTCCCAAGTATTTTATTTTTTTTGAAGATATTTTGAATGGAGTGGTTGTCCTCATTTCCATTTCAGAGGATTTGTCGCTGATATACAGGCATGCCTTTGATTTATGCGTGTTGATTTTGAATCCTGCCACTTTGCTGAATTCATTTATTAGCTCTAATAGTTTCTTTGTAGAGCCTTTTGGGTCTGCTAGATATAGAATCATATCATCTGCAAATAGTGATAATTTAATTTCTTCTTTTCCTATTTTTATGCCTTTAATTTCTTTCGTCTGTCTAATTGCTCTGGCCAGTGTTTCGAGAACTATGTTGAAGAGAAGTGGAGAGAGAGGGCATCCCTGTCTTGTTCCAGATTTTAGAGGGAATGCCTTCAGTTTTTCTCCATTCAGAATAATGCTAGCCTGAGGCTTAGCATAGATTGCTTTTACAATATTGAGGTATGTTCCTGTTATCCCTAGTTTTTCTAGAGTTTTGAACATAAAGGGATGCTGTACTTTGTCAAATGCTTTTTCCGCATCTATCGAGATGATCATATGGTTCTTATTTTTAAGTCTATTGATGTGGTGAATAACATTTATTGATTTCCGTATATTGAACCAGCCTTGCATCCCAGGGATGAATCCTACTTGATCATGGTGTACAATTTTTTTGATATGTTTTTGTATCCGATTCGCCAGAATTTTATTGAGGATTTTTGCATCTAGGTTCATTAGAGATATTGGTCTGTAGTTTTCTTTCTTTGAAGTGTCTTTGTCTGGTTTAGGTATCAGGGTGATGTTGGCCTCATAGAATGAATTTGGAAGTTCTCCCTCCTTTTCTATTTCCTGAAGTAGCTTGAAAAGTATTGGTATTAGTTCTTCTTTAAAGGTTTTGTAAAATTCTGCTGTATACCCATCGGGACCTGGGCTTTTCTTAGTTGGTAGTCTTTTGATGGTTTCTTCTATCTCCTCAATTGATATTGGTCTGTTTAGGTTTTCTATATCCTCCTGACTCAATCTGGGCAGATCATATGACTTAAGAAATTTATCTATGCCTTCACTATCTTCTAATTTATTGGAGTATAAGGATTCAAAATAGTTTTTGATTATCTTCTGTATTTCTGAAGTGTCTGTTGTGATATTGCCTTTTTCATCCCGTATGCTAGTAATTTGAGTTCTCTCTCTTCTTCTCTTCACTAGCATCGCTAAGGGTCTGTCGATTTTGTTTATTTTTTCAAAGAACCAACTTTTAGTTTTGTCAATTTTTTCAATTGTTTCTTTTGTTTCGATTTCATTAATTTCAGCTCTGATTTTAATTATTTCTTGCCTTCTACTTCTTTTGCTGTTGTTTTGCTCTTCTTTTTCAAGGATTTTGAGATGAAGTATGAGATCATTTATTTGTTGGTTTTTTCTTTTTTTAAGGAATGAACTCCAAGCAATGAATTTTCCTCTTAGAACTGCTTTCAATGTGTCCCATAGATTCCGATATGTTGTGTCTGTGTTTTCATTTATCTCTAAGAATTTTTTAATTTCCTCCTTGATGTCTTCTATAACCCATTGATCATTCAGTAACCTATTGTTCATTCTCCAATTGATGTATGCTTTTTCCTTCCTTCTTTTATCGTTGATTTTCAGTTTCATTCCATTATGATCAGATAAGATGCATGGTAATATCTCTACTCCTTTATATTGTCTAAGAGTTGCCCTGTGACATAATATATGATCTATTTTTGAGAAGGATCCATGTGCTGCTGAGAAAAAAGTGTAACTGCTTGATGTTGGGTGGTATACTCTATATATGTCAATTAGGTCTAGGTTATTAATAGTGTTATTGAGTTCTATAGTTTCCTTATTCAACTTTTGTTTGGAAGATCTGTCCAGTGGCGAGAGAGGTGTGTTGAAGTCTCCCATGATTATGGTGTGGTGGTCTATTAGACTCTTGAACTTGAGAAGAGTTTGTTTGACGAACATAGCTGCACCATTGTTTGGGGCATAAATATTTATGATTGTTATGTCTTGTTGGTGTATGGTTCCCTTAAGCAGTATGTAGTGTCCCTCTTTATCTCTTTTGATTAACTTTGGCTTGAAATCTATTTTATTTGATATGAGTATGGACACGCCTGCTTGTTTCCGAAGTCCATATGAGTGATATGATTTTTCCCAACCTTTCACCTTCAGCCTATGTATGTCTTTTCCTATCAAATGCGTCTCCTGTAGGCAGCATATTGTTGGGTCTTGTTTTGTGATCCATTCTACTAGCCTGTGTCTCTTAATTGGTGAGTTTAAGCCATTAACATTTAGGGTTATTATTGAGATATGGGTTGTTCTTCCAGCCATATTTGTTTATTTCTGTTACTAAACATTGTTTGTTTTCCTCTTTGATTGTTTCCCCCCCCCTTTACTGTCCTACCTCCCACTGTTGGTTTTCATTGTTATTTTCCATTTCCTCTTCCTGTAATACTTTGGCTAGGATGTTTTGAAGAGATGGTTTTCTAGCTGCGAATTCTTTAAACTTTTGTTTATCGTGGAAGGTTTTAATTTCATTCTCCATCCTGAAGCTTAATTTCGCTGGATACACAATTCTTGGTTGGAACCCATTATCTTTCAGTGTTTGAAATATGTTATTCCAGGATCTTCTAGCTTTCAGAGTCTGTGTTGAAAGATCAGCTGTTATCCTGATTGGCTTGCCCCTAAATGTAATCTGCTTCCTTTCTCTTGTAGCTTTTAAAATTCTCTCCTTATTCTGTATGTTGGGCATCTTCATTATAATGTGTCTAGGTGTGGATCTCTTATGATTTTGCACATTCGGCGTCCTGTAGGCTTCTAGGATTTGGGATTCTGTCTCATTCTTCAAGTCTGGGAAGTTTTCTTGTATTATTTCATTGAATAGACTGCTCATTCCTTTGGTTTGGAGCTCTGTACCTTCCTGTATCCCAATGACTCTTAAGTTTGGTCTCTTAATGTTATCCCATATTTCTTGGATGTTCTGCTCATGGTTTCTTAACAGTCTTGCTGAGCTGTCTATGTTCTTTTCCAGTTGAAATACTTTGTCTTCATTGTCTGATGTTCTATCTTCTAAGTGTTCTACTCTGTTGGTAGTATTCTCCATTGAGTTTTTAAGTTGGTTTATTGCTTCCTGCATTTCTAGGATTTCTGATTGCTTGTTTTTTATAACCTCTATCTCCCTGTATAGTTGATCCTTTGCTTCCTGGATTTGTTTGCGTAATTCGTTGTCGAAGTGATCTTTCATTGTCTGATTTTGCTGTTTAATGTCTTCCTTGATACTCCAGATCATCTGAAGCATGTATATCCTGAATTCTTTATCTGACATTCCATCTGCTGCAGCTGTTACCTCTTCTAAAGTTGCGTTGACCTGCATTGCTTGTGGTCCTTTCTTTCCTTGTCTTTTCATACTGCTTGCGTATCTTTCCTGCAGGTGCGGGCGGCGGCTCTGCTCTCTCCTTATTCCAATTGGGGTGTCGTGGCTACCACGCCGGCAGGTCACTGGGCCTGTTCTGGGAGCTGGTGGCGGCTCTGTTCTGCCCCTACTCCAATTGGGGTGACGTGTCTGTCGTACCAGCAGGCCACTGGGCCTGTCCTGCTGGTCGGTCGCAGATCTGCCCACCTTTCGGGCACGAGTGGAGGCTCTGCTTTGCCCCTACTCCAATTGGGGTGTCGTGACTACCCCGCCTGCAGGATGCTGGGTCTGTTCCTGGCAAGGGAGGCGACTCTGCTCTGTCACTACTCCAATTAGGGTGGTGTTTGTACCCCGCCGGCAGGCTCCTGGGCCTGATCCGCCGGTCTGTTGTAGGTCTGCCTACCTTGAAGGCGCGGGCGGCGGATCTGCCCTGCCCCTCCTACCACGCCTGCGGACCCCTGGGCCTGATCTGCAGGTTGATCACTGGTCTGCTCACCCTGCGGGCACGGGTGGCGGTTCCGCCCCACCCCCACTCCAATTGGGGTCACGTGACCACCACACCGGCAGGGCCTGATCCGGGCGTGGGATAAGGATCTGCTCTGCCCCTACTCGAGTTGGGGTGACGTGTGTACCACACTGGCAGGCCACTGGGCCTGACCCGCCAGGCTGTCACAGGTCTGTTTACCTTGCAAGCGCGAAGGGCGGCTCTGCCCTGCCCCTCCTACCACGCCCATGTACTACTGGGTCGTGGGTCTGCCCACCTGGCGGGTGTGGGTGGCGGCTCCGCTCCGCCCCCTCTCCAATTGGGGTCACGCGGTCACCACGCTGGCGAGCCGCTGGGCCTGCTCCGGGGGCTGGTGGCGGCCCGGCTCCTTCCCTCTGGCTCGAGGACAAATTGAGGAGACTCGGGTGACTGAGCCTCACCCCCCTTACCAGGAGACCAACTGCTTATGTCACCGCTGGTATTGATGAAGATCTCTCCTCCACCGCTTTCTGCTGACATCAGATCTCTGCCATGTTGGTATCCTATGCGAATGGCAGCATTTCGTTCCCCTTGCCAGGCAACCCAAGCAATGGGTGAGTCCTGACCTGCCCTCAGCAGGACCCGGACCGAGACACAGTTTCCGCGGGCTCCTAGCCCCGGTCCAGGGAAGTTCCGGGAGCCGGAACTCGGCCGCTCCGTGCTCGGTGTAAGCTCCTATAAGTGTAGGCTCCAAGAAGCAGCCCCCGCGGGCTCAGTTCCGGGAGCCGGAATTCGGCCGCTTAGTGTTTGGTGTATGCTCTGATAGTAGCAGGGTCCAAGAAGCCCCTTTAGTATTTCTTGTGAGATGCATTTGGCATTAACATTCTCTCAGGCTTGGATTATCTGAGAATTCTCCTTCATTTTTTAATAGCACAGTTTTGCTGAATGTAGAAGTCTTGGTTGAACTTTTATTTCAGTGATTTTTGAGTGTGTTATCCTATTGCCTTTTGACCTCTGTGATTTTCAATGAGAAATTAATTCTTAATCTTATTGAGATCCCTTGTGCAATATTTTTTTTTGTTGCTGTTTTCAAGCTTGTCTTTTGATATTTTGACTACTTTTAAAGTTAATTCTTCTTAGAGTCTGTTGAACTTCTTTGATGTATAGGTCAATGTTTTTCTTCAAACTTAGAAAGTTCTTGGGCACTATTTCTTCAAACACTTTTCTGTCCCTTTCTCTGTTCTCCTTTGGGAACTTCCAGTGTGAAGATGTTGATATGCTTTTCGGTGTCCCACAGGTCTCTGAGGTTCTGCTAACTTTTTCTCATTCTTTTTCTTTTTGTTCCTATGACTACATAATCTCAATTGATATATTTTCAAATTTGTTGATTCTTTTGTCTGCCTGTTCAAATTTGCTGTTGAACTTCTCTAGTGAATTTCCCACTTAAGTTATTGTGTTTTTCAAGTCCACTGTTTTTTGTTTCTTTTAAAAATATTTTTATCTACATATTGATATTCTTTGTTGAAACATTGTGCTTGCACTTTTAATTCTTTTTTTTAAAAAAAATTTGTTTTGGTACTGCTGTTAATTGAACTTGGAGCCTAGCACCTACTAGGGAAAGTGCTCTACCACTGAGCTACATCCTCAAACTTCCTTTAATTCTTTATGCCTGATTTGCTTAAGTTATTTGAATGTGTTTCGCACATGAAGTCTTTCACATATAAAGTCTTTATCCAGTTAAGTTCAACATTTGCTATCTTTGCAACATTTTTGTTTGCTTTATTTCCTGTGAATAGGCTGTGCTTCCTTGTCTGTGTGTCTTGTATGTTTTTGTTGAAAAGTAGACATTTCAAATAATATAATGTGACATCAGGTTTCCTCCCTCTTTATGGTTTGCTACTTTTGCCTTTTGTTGTTGTTGTTTGTTTCTCTGGACCAATTCTGCAGTCTGTATTCATTGTCATGTGTTGCTCCTGAAGCCTCTACTTAGTTACATTAGCAATCAGCTAATAATTTGTGTTATGATTTGGATTTGGAATATCCCCCAAAGGCTTGTGTTTTGTAGAGTTGGTCTCCAATACAGTGATGTCCAGGGGAGAGGCTTTTGGGGAGTGATTGGATTATGAAGACTGTAACCGCCTCAGTGGACTAATCCAGTTTTTGGATTATTGATTTGAATGAACTACTAGAAGGAGGTAAGAACTCTAGGCAGGTGGGGGGTATGGTTGGAGGAATTAGGTCACTAAGGGTGTGCCCTGGTAGTGTATTGTTTGATTACTGTAGTTTTGTAATGTCTTGAGTTCAGGAATTGTAATGCTTCTAATTTTGTTCAAGATTGCTTTGATGATCAGGGTCTCCCATATGAATTTTAGGATTGCTTTTTCTATTTCTGTAAAGAATGCTATTGGAGGCTGAGCATGGTGGTGCACCCCTGTAATCCCAGCAGCTCCGGAGGCTAAGGCATGAGGATTGCGAGTTCAAAGGCAGCCTCAGCAAAAGCAAAACTCCGAGTAACTCAATGAGACCCTGTCTCTAATAAAATACAAAATAGGGCTGGGGATATGGCTCAGTGGCCGAGTGCCCCTGAGTTCAATCCCTGGTACTCCCCCCCAACAAAAACAACAATGAAACAAAACCAAACCAAACCAAACCCAGAAGAATGCTATTGGATTTTTATTTTTTTTATTTTTTATTTTTGGTAAAAGTTGTATTGAATCTGAAGATCTCCTTGGATAGCATGGATATTTTAACAATATTTTTCTTCCAATCTCTGATCATGGGATGTCTTTGCAATTATCTGTCTTCTTTAATTTTCTTTATTAAAATTTTATAATTTTCACTGTATTTTTTTAACTTCTAGTATTGTATTCTTTTTGTTCCTATTGTAAATGTAATTGTTTTAATTTCTTTTCAAGATGGTAATGATAAGTACATTCACATTGTGGTGCGACCAATTTCTATGTTGCCAAGGCTAGTCTTGAACTAGGCTCCAAAAATTCAAAAATTTGTTGATTTATATATTTCAACTTTACTGAATTTGTTTATTTGTTCTTACAGTGTTTTGTTGTTGTTGCTGTTGAATCTATCATTGTATTTGGACATGTCTTGTGCAAACAGATATAATTTTACTTTTTCATTTCTAATTTGGATGCTTTTTTTTTCTTGTCTAATTGCTTTGCTTTGCCTGCCTCTTGTTTGCCACAGCTGGTATTGCTGCTCAGGCAACTGCAGGATTAAGCAATTGCAGCTGATTGTTTTCAACAAATGCTGTGGGGAAGGGCTTTTTCTCTTGAGTGGGCACTGATTCAGGTCCAGTAAAGATAGGTACTAAGGATGGATTTTTCCCAGGTAACCACTGGGTCATATAATGACAATTTTATGGAATGGGAACATTTTGGGAAGCTACAAACTGATTGTGCTCTGTACAGGGGCTGTTAGAGTGCTGTTTTTCAAAGTTACCATGGCTTTAAGGATACTAGTTTCAAGGGTGTCATGATGCCATGGAGAAATGCTGAAAATAGGACAAATTAAAAAGCCTTAGAGTTCACTGTTCTTACTCAGCCATATTTCTTGAGTAAAATATCCTCACAATGCTGCAAACCTGTTGTCAATTTTCAGAATTATGAAAACACTAATTTTTGACGATTTTTCCCAGTGTTTTTATTGAATTTTATAGAGAAGAAAATTTCTAGAGATTCTTACCTGACCATTCTGGAAGTATTTTTCTCCCTATTGAATTCTGAGACTGCTTGCTGATATAATTATTTTAAATTTTGTCACGCAGTTTTTATTTTTTAAGTCTGTGTGCCAATGAATATTTTTTTGGGGGTGGGTACCAGGGATTGAATTCAGGGGTACTCAACCACTGAGCTACATCCCCAGCCCTATTTTGTATGTTTTTATTTAGAGACAGGGTCTCACTGAGTTGCTTAGTACCTCGTTTTTGCTAAGGCTGGCTTTGAACTCATGATCCTCCTGCCTCAGCTTCCTGAACTGCTGAAATTACAGGTGTACAACACTGTGCCCAGCGAATTTTTCTTTTTTAAAAGACAAGGTCTTGCTATGTTGCTAAGGCTAGTCTTGAACTAGGCTCCAAAAATTCAGCCCTGTCTAAGCTTCCTGAGTAGTTGGGATTGCAGGTGTATGCCACATGCTCAGTGAAAAAAAGTTAATTGTGGTGAAATATACATGTCTTAGTTTTAGCTGCTATAATCAAATGCCAATAAGCATTTATTGTTTAAACCAATAAGCGGCTTAAACAATAAATATTTATCACATTTCTGGAGGTTAGAAATCTAAGATCAGGCTGCCAGCAGTTTTGAGTTCTTGCCAAGGGTCCTGTTCCCGATTTACAAGTGGCTGTCTTCTTGCGTGTCTTAACATAGCAGAAAGGGATTCTTCTCCTAAGGGCACTATTATTATTTGTGAGGATTCCACCCTCATGACCTAATTACCTCCCAATACTACTCTAAATACTGTCACATTGAGAGTAGAGTTTCAACGTATAATTTTTGAAGATGCACAAATATTCAGTCTATTTGAATAGACAAAATAAAATTTATAATCTTAATCCTTTTTAAATGTACAGGATGGTAATGATAAGTCCATTCACATTGTGGTGGGACCAATCTCTAGAATTCCTTTCATCTTGGAAAGATAAAACTCTATATCCACTAAACAAAATACTTCTTTCTTCCAGTTCTTGGAAACTAACATTCCATTTTCTGCCTTTATGAACCTGACTACTCTAGGTAGTGCACACATATAGAATTGTGTTCCATATTTATCATTTTGCAACTTGCTTATTTCATTTAGCACAGTCCTCTCAAGATTCACTCACGTTGTATCAAGGGTCAAAGTCTCCTTTTTTAAGACTGAGTAATGTTTCCTGGTATACAGCACATTCTGTTTATCCATTCATCCCTTGATAGACAATTGTGTTGCTTCCATCTTCTAGATTTTGTGAATAATATTTCCATGAACACAATTTACAAATATCTCTTGTAGACTCTGTTTTCAATTCTTTTGAGTATATAATTGGTTTCTTTTTGATATGGAAATCAAAAGATGTGGAAATATCATTAACATATACTAACCTGTTAAAAAAATCTACAGAAATATCATTAACATATATTAACCTGTTAAAAAAACTATCAAATGGACTGTCAGAATGGCAATTAATTTGATAGTTTTTTTTACTAGGTTAGTACATGTTAATTATTTTCTTAAATTTTGCTGTGTAAATTATTCAGCAGATATGAACAAGTATTCTTTTCTGTTTGTTTCCAACATTAGACAATACTTGTTCTGTTTTTCAGGTGATACGGTTTAAAAATTACTAAGTGGCATGAAGCCATGTTGGGGTTAGAAAAATGAGTAAATCACCAAGTTAAATGTAATCTGACTTCTGATTCCTAATTGGACCTTTAAATTACTGTGTTTTATTATTTTTTGTTTAAATTACATGGTATAAGGATAAGAATTATTATAGTTCTTTTGATTAAGCAAATAATAGAATTTTACAGTCGAAATTTCATTGGTAATAGGTTATTGGGAAAATGTATTTAGGGAAAGAGTTACAGTCTATTCACTGTTACAGTCTATTCACTGAGGTAGATGTCAGTGGCCTTACATTCTTCTATCCAGCGAATAAACTCAAAATCTGCACCATGTAGGGAGAAAACGCAAATCTGTGCAGTAAACTGAATGAAGAAGAATCTGGAAAGATGGAGCTCACTTGCACTTTCTAAAGGAACAACAGTTAGATTATTTCCCTAACATATTGAATATGCCAGTTTTCAATAAAATTCAGAAATAATTTTTTTATGTGAAATCTCCTTATTTTAAAAAGGGTACAAGTGCAGTGGCTCATGCATGTAACCCCAGTTGCTTGGGAGGCTGAGATATGAAGATAGCAAGTTCAAAGCCAGATTCAGCAACTTAGCAAGACCCTGTCTCAAAATGAAAAAATAAAAAAGGGCTGAAGATGTGGCTCAGTGGTTAAGCATACTGGTTATAAAAAAAGGGAGAAAATAATTTAAACATTGAATAGAACACTTGGATATCCAACCAGATAAGTTTGCAAGCAGGATTCATGATCCTAATAGATATCAAGAAATTTGTGGATTCAGAGTAGTCAGTTTGAGAGATACCACATAAATGACATATTCATAGTAATCTGATAAATTGGATTAACGTGATTATGATAATAATATTTCTACTGTTGGAAAGGTCCATAAGGATCATTCTGTGTATTCATTTTTGTTTAGTTAAAAAACCAGAATCTGACGAAGTTAAGTGACTTCACTTTTGTTAAGACTCTTGGAATGATGCACAGCAAGCTGAGGGATAACAGTACCAGCTCCTCCTTTTTTTGGGGGGAGGGCACTGGGAATTAAACTAGGCCACTGAGCCACATCCCCAGCCCTATTTTGTATTTGTGAATTTTATTTAGACACAGGGTCTCATTGAGTTGCTTAGCACTTTGTTTTTGCTAAGGCTCGCTTTGAACTTGCGATTCTCCTGCCTCAGCTTTCCTAGATGCTGAAATTACAGGCATGTGCCACCTTACCCAGCTCAGTTCCTCCTTCTTAAAATGTGTTTGGATGACTCTTGCATTTTTATTTACAATAAGTTAGATTTATATAGAATTTTCCTGTGTGCTTTTAAATGTTCTCTTCAGAGATCATCACAATCACCAATTGCAGGTGCTATTCTCATTTGGTGAAAGTAGAAACTGAGTCCTGAAGAAGTTTCATAACTTTTTCAAGTTCACACAGCTAGTTGGTAATAGTGTATCCATTATAGTTTCTTCTGTATCCTAGCACTCAATTATACTGGGACAAGGCACTGGTGAGTTGGTCCTGGGCAGTCTGGGATGTGATGTCACTCCAACCTTAGTGACAGATATGATAATAGGATCTAGTCCCCTTACTTGTAAATTTTCCCATTATGGCAGGAAGAAAAATAATACAACAAAATAAATGTTTCTCAAGTGGGGAAAAAGTGCTGAATAGATCAAATGGATTAAAAAAAATAGTCATATGGAAAAAAGTAGACAGAAGGCATTTCTTGGATAATTTTTGGTGTTTATTTATCAAGGAGAAGTTGACATTTAAGACAGCTTTTATTTCTGTATTATTTCTTAGTTTTTTGTTTAGTGCTTTGTTAGGCTCTTTGTTTTCTTGCATTTAATTTTATTCATACCTCTAGTCTCCTTTTGTGGGAGGTGGGAGTGGGCGAAACTAAGTACTGTTGAGATTTTAAGTTGGCAGCACTCTCTGAAATACTTTTAGGAACTATGGTTTTATATAATGAGAATACAAAAATAACTATCATAACATAGAGAATTTTAATTTAGGTATATGAGTGTACTTATGATTCCCCCCTCCAATTTTTTTAAAGAAACAAACACCCAACTTGACCTTGAATGAAATTCTATTGGCTTCTAAGCTGAATTTGGAAATGAAAAGATAATAAGAGAACATGTGTAGCAAAATAGGCAACATATACATAAAGCAATTCAGCATTTCTAAAGGAGGTATGTTCTAAATGTATTTTAATTGTTTTATTTTTAGATACATATAATAGTAAAATGAAACAAAAGATCTTCTGAATGACTTTGATATATAAAATTAAAAAATTATTTTATTCCAAGTTTTAAGACATGAAACATTCCATTTCTCAATTTTCAAAATGGGAGAAGACTTTAGTCCTTTCTGTTTTAATTCCCATTTAGGGAGGAAGGAAATTATCTAGAAACAGATTTATTAAGACCTCTTACTGGTGATACTGCATAAGGTGAAGAACATCATTAGTTCCCAGGATTTTTTTTTTTTGTGTGTGTGTGTGTGTGACATGGCCCATATAAGTACTTGATAATTAATTCTGATTGAACACCTAGAATTTCAGAAATATCTTATTCCTGTACTTTCCCTCCATCTTCCTTAGAGAAATAGCATCTACAGATATGTGGTTCAGTCTGCCTTCCAGGTAGTCTCAGGTGAACAGGTTTGCCAACTATTCTACTATGACAAACAAGGGGCACTAGTTGATGACCCTTTTCAGTTAGCAACATCTACTTTCTTTTTACAAGGCCAGTACCTTATAATTTATATTATGATTTTATATTTATGTAGCTTTACCACCCCACTTCTGGTGCCAGTTTCTTTGATTGGGTGAACTAAGCTATTATCATAGACACTTCTCCAAAACATAGTGGCCCAGTAAAGCTAGAGCTTATTCTTTTTTTAAAAATTATTATTAGTTGTTCAAAACATTACAAAGTTCTTGACATATCATATTTCATACATTTGATTCAAGCGGATTATGACCTCCCATTTTTACCCTATATACATATTGCAGATTCACATTGGTTACACATCCACTTTTTTACCTACTGCCATACTCGAGTATGTTGTATTCTGCTGCCTTTCCTATCCTCTACTATCCCCCGCCTTCTCTCCCCTCCTCTCCCCTCCCTTCTCATCTTCTCTCCCTACCCCATCTAATGTAATTCATTTCTCTCTCTTGTTTCTTTTCCCCCTTTCTTCTCACTTCCTCTTATATGTAATTTTGAATAACAATGAGTAGAGCTTATTCTTATCTAATTGTCTTTCTAGCGTTTCTCTCTCATTTCTCCTTTAGGTAGATGGATGTTTCTGGATGGATAAGCCCTTTGAGCACAGTTTTAAATTTTTTTTTAAAATTTAATTTAATTTTTATTTTTAACACACTCTTTTTAATTCATTGCTCTGCCAGCCCCTCTGGGACATTATCATTCACACAATCGAAGCTATCCCCCTTCCTCATTTGTGTTCCAGCCAGTGAGAAGGGAGAGAATCACTTGACACGGAAAATGCATGTGTTCCTTCCACCCATGTTCCACTGGTGAGAATTCAGTCTTATGACAACCTCAAGACTGACTGGGAAGTTGGCACATGCATTTTCTCTGGAAGGCCATGGGCCCACCAGTCCAGCTGAAACTTGTTACTAGGAAAGAAGGAGAGATTCACTTTTGGGAAAGACCTAGCAATGTGGCACCGTTAATTACTGAATGTCTCTGAATCTTAGTTTTTTCATATCTAAAATGTATACGCACCTCAGAGGGTTGTCTTGAGGCTTAGATAAGGGAATACATAGAAGTTGAAGTTTCTGGCATAATAAAATAATCTTAATAAATTTAGCTTTTAACTCTGAAGAGAGTTTTCTAATGACACGAGTAATGATTTCTTTTTCTGTTATTTAATGCTTAAATAACTTGTAAGCAATGCTTATTTCAGGAAAATTATACTATATTAACGAGTAAAAGGCATTGAACAAAATACATGGAGACTATGCTTATAGAACCATAACGTAATGTTTTTTTAAAAACATATTTTTTAAAAAGTATTATTAATGGAGTAACCTTTAACACTGTTTCTTAGAATGGTTTTAATGTAGATAAAACATAAGTAGGTTTTGAGGTAAGTAGTCCATTAGAGTAATTTAATTTCATTTGCAAACATTTTAGATTTTTTTTTCTTTTAAAATGGGTCATCGCTAGAAGCAATTCATTTATTTGGCATGATATTCTTAGCATATGGATTTGCTGCAGAAGTGAGAATTCTAAAATGCCCATGTAATTTTAAACATTGTTTCCTGGTATTTGGTGGGGGTGGGGTGGATAGCTATAAAACCTCTTACTAGCTTAAAGAAAAACAAGAGCTTAATACAAAAGTAGAGATAATTTACTAGTATTTTTAATGCTTTAGTTTGAAAGTAAGGAAAGTAATCTAGCATTGTGGCTATTTAGGTGTGCACTGTATATTATTTGCTTTTGGCAGCTATACTAAACATTTAAATCTGAGGCAAAGTATTCTTTAATCTTTCAGGGCTTATTATTATTACTATTAATTTATTTTTTTGGTACCAGAGATTGAACCTATGGATGCTTAATCACTGAGCCACATCTCCAGCCCTTTTTATTTTTCATTTTGACACAGGATCTTGCTAAGTTGCCCAGGGTCTTTCTGAGGCTGGCTTTGAACTTGCAGTCCTCATGCCTCAGCCCCCTTCAATTATTGTTATTTTTAGTACAGAGATAACTTTACTTTAGGCTTTGGTTCCCTAACTTAGTAATTTCAGCCTATCAATTCTTAAGGACAATTCATCCCTTTTTTTTATATTTTTAATTTTTTATTGTGGGTTGTTCAAAACATTACAAATTTCTTGACATATCATATTCCACACTTTGATTCAAGTGGGTTATGAACTCCCACCTTCACCCCATCATCCCTTCTTTTTTATTCTAATTTGTTATATATGACAGCAGAATGCATTACAATTCATATTACACATATAGAGTACAGTTTTTCATATCTCTGGTTGTACACAAAGTATATTCACACCATTTGTGTCTTCATACATGCACTTAGGGTAATGATGTCCATCTCATTCTGCAGTCTTTCCTACCACCATGCCGCCTCCCTCATCCATTTTTTTAAAAAAAACAGTTCTCAGATGAATCCAGTGTTTGACCAATAAATAAAAATGAAATGTGACTCGGATCACATTCAGGGTGCCACTAGTGTTGTGAAATTCTGTGTTAATATGGTGAAAGCAGAGTCTGTATCCATTGTTTTAAAGATGAAGAAACTGACCTTTAAATCTGTTCATTAGTTCCCTACTATCTTTAATGATAAGAACATAAAAAAATACAAATGTGTTAAAGAACTTGTAAGTTAATTTTTAAAGAAAAATTAGCATCTGCAAAGCATGTTCATTTGTTGCATAAGAATCCTTCCTTGGTTTGCTATTTTTTTGGGGCAAAATACTGAAAGAGAATATGTGTGCCATCTGCTCTATCATCATCAATTTTAGATCAGACCCTCCAAATTTAGATTGATTTCTCACTAATTTAACCTGCAGCTTTTGGTAATTTTTTTTCCCCTTGATCTCTGGAATAGTTGCTGGCTTATTTTGTGGGTGAGGTTGAGAGGGTCTTTAAATGGAGTTATATGGAGACAGGATCACTGCAGCCACTAGCCTTGTAATGATTTAAGTAGGACTCTATTGTGAGCTTGGTGGACATCATTGAGCAAGCCAAAGACAGCTTTGAATTAAAAAAAAATAGAAATAAATTATCACTCAACTTTTAATGTACTGTGTACTACACTATCTTGCTTATTAAACTTTTACTTGATACTTATATTTTATGTTTGAATATATTTTTGTTGTGATCTGTATACATCCAGAATGTTGAATACATAATGTGTGGGACTGGAACTTGTATGAAACTCCAAGGATAAGTCAGTATTCAAAAGTTCTGTAGGGGTAGGCATGAGGGTGAGCAGTGTGATATTATTATTATTATTATTATTATTATTATTATTATTTTAAATTTTAGGCACAAGGGGATCAAGATCAGGATCTTACAAATGCTAGACAAGTCCTATATTACTAAGCCACATTTCCAGCCCTATTTAAATTTTATTTTTTGAGAAACAGTCTTGTTGTGTTGCCCAGGCTGGCCTTAAATTTGCAATCCTGCTTTGTCCTCACCAGGAGTTCGGATTATAGATGTGTGCCACCCTAGTTGGCAAGGAATATAAATTTATAAAAGAAAAGAAATGTTAAGAGGCAAAAGGGAAAAATTTAACTAATGTTTTTTTTTTCCCTCTTAGGCAGGTGGCATATGAATGTAATTCCAGTTACTCGGAAGGCTGAGGCAAGGAGAATCACAGATTTGAGGCCAGCCTGGGCAAAATATCTCAAAATAAAAAATAAAAAAAGGTCTAGGGATGTAGCTCAGTGATAGAGTATCCCCAGGTTCAACCCCTAGCATTAGAGTAAAAAAAAAAGAAAGAAAGAAAGAAAGAAAGAACAACGTATTTTTCTCTTTCCCCAATCTTTCATTTTGAAAAATTTCTGAATGTTAGAATAAGATAAAGAAACATTCAAAATTATCTTCATGGTTAATCAATTGTTAACATTCTTTTACTTTGATTTCTCTTTTTTTCCCCTGAACATTTTATAAATAAATTGTGTGTGCCATTAAACATCACCCCTAAATATCCACACTTCCTAAGAATAAAGACATTCTTCTGCCATCTCTAATATTATTATTGTTGTTTTTGGATTTTAACCTAATTAACCATAATTCAATGAATATCTGTTTTGGTTTGGATGTAAAGTGTTCCCCAAAAACTCATTTGTGAGACAATGCAAGGTAGAGGTGAGATGATTGAGTTATGAGAGCCTTAACCCAATCAGTGAATTAATCCCCTGTTAGGGATTAGCTGACTGGTAACTGAGCACAGGTAGGGTGTGGCTGGAGGAGGTGGGTCATTGGGGTCGTGCCTTTGGGGTGTATATTTTGTAGGCAAGTGGAGTCTTCCTCCCTCCCTCTCTCTCTCCTTCCTGGTGTGATGTCTTGAGCTGCTTTCCTCCACCACATCTTCCGTCATGATATTCTGTCTCACCTTGAGCCCTGAGAAATGGAGCTGTCTGTGGACTGTAGACCTCTGAAACTGTGAGCCCCCAAATAAATGTTTCCTTCTCTAAAATTGTTCTTATCAGGTCTTTAGACACAGCAGTGAAAAAGCTGACTAAAACAATATCTCATGTATATTTTATGTTAAAATTATCCCACACTTTTTTTTAAGATACAGTAAAATTTCATGCATCTCATTTATGTCATGTCTCTTAATTTCTTTTTAATCTAGAAAAATTCCCATGCCTTTTATTTTGTTTTAGGATGATAGAGTTGAAGAATTTAGACCCACTGCAGAATGTTCTGGATTTGTCTTCTTTTTACCCAATTTTTACATTCAGGCTTGGTGGCTCAGGTGATATTACTTACTGCATCCCATTTAGAGGCCCAGGAAGTCTGGTCATCCTGCTATTGATTGTGCAGTGAGTTCACTTGGTTAAGTGGTAAATCCTGCAGTTTCCCCTGAACAAGTGCATGAGCTCTTTTATGATTAGTAGGTAAACTGCCCAGTGATGCTTGAGATAATGTGAATATTCCATTCCCTAACAGTCATTCCCCAGGTACTAATAGCATTCACAGGTGATTCTTGCTTGAATTAATTGTATTGGTGGTTGCAAAGGGATTATTTTCTGTCATTCCCTTTTCATCTAACAGATAGCTTTCTGCAAGAGTTTTCCTCCTGTGTCCCTATACTATCTTTTTTTAAAAAAAAATTATTTATGTTTTAGTTGTAGTTGGCCACAATACCTTTATTTTGCTTATTTATTTTTATGTGGTGCTGAGGATCCAACCCAGGTCCTCGAATGTCCCGGGTGAGTGCTCTACCTCTAAGCCACAACCCCAGTCCCCCCATATTATCTTAATACAGACTCATGGATTTTTAGATTAAATGTGATATAATTGATTATCAACGTTGTGCTTACGAAAGTACAGTTTGTCCAAATCTGGCCAGTGGGTCCCTTTTAGGCCAGCTTCTATATTCTTCACACATGACTCCTATAGTCTTTGAGCACTTCTTTGTTTTCATTCATATATTTTTTATGTGACTAAGATAAAGTTATAATGTTTATTTATAATAAGGTAAGTAAAGTAGCATAGACATTTTACAGAATTTCCTTCTTTCATTGTTTGATGGAAGGTTCTCTTATTCTATAATTTCAGTGATGTGTCTATAATTTTGACTTATTGAATACTATAAACATACCACGAGGACAATTTTTAGCATGTTACTCAAAGCTGGTCCTTTTCTGATTTATGACTCAGAATAGAAATTCCAAGTCCTGCCTCCTGGAACCATTAGCAGTCCCAGAGATGCACAATAACATGGATGCTTAAGGTGGGGTAAAAAGCTGTCCTTACGTGTACTTCTGCCTCTCCTCCTCCCGTACACCTTGAAAATACAATGATAAGGCTTATTGGAGTTCATTGTCCATTATCTTTCCCAAATTTTAATTGGAAAAGCCTCAATTGCTTCACAGCCTCCATTTTACCTCTTTTATATATTTCTAACCTCTTTAAGCATTGCCATTGAAAACAGTTTAAATAAATAAAGCATAAAAGGAAAACGCTCTTAAACTTTAAGTGCTGGGGCTTTATCAGGAGTAGGTTTTGAGTTGAATCCTTTTTTTGTAAAGTTCAGATATAAGCGACTTCTTTGTACTTTTAAAGCACATATAAGAATGGTAGTTTGGAGGTTAGGGCTGCAGCTCAGTGGCAGAGTGCTTGCCAAGCATGTGTGAAGCACTGGGTTTGATCCTCAGCACCACATAAAAAATAAACAAATAAAGGCATTCTGTCCATTTACAACAACAACAACAACAACAAAAATGGTAGTTTCAGGATATGTCACTTCTGGTGTTGTTTCTAATTTGCTTGGAGGTTGGGGGGCATTTGTGGGGGTGGGAAAGGGAAGGAACTTTAAAGGAACCTCAGACCAGGCTGACATGTATTCCATTAGTCGATTGTCTTGGGCTCTTCCATTCAACCATCTGGGAGGCCACTTAGCAAATTATTATTTAGGTTCCATTTCTTTTTTTCTTCTTGGTTTTTAAAAAATAAATGACAGTGGGATGCATCACAATTCTTATTACACATATAGAGCACAATTTTTTCATATCTTTGGTTGTATATAAAGTATGTTCACACCAATTCGTGTCTTCATACATGTACTTTGGATAATGATGTTCATCACATTCCACCATCCTTGCTAACTCCCTAGCCTAATCCTTCCCCTCCCACCCCTCTGCCCTATTTAGAGTTTGTCTGTTCCTCCCATGCTCCCCCTCTCTACACACTGTGAGTCAGTCACCATATATCAGAAAAAACATTCAGCATTTGTTTTTTTGGGATTGGCTAACTTCACTTAGCATTATGTTCTCCAACGCCATCCATTTACTTGCAAATGCCATGATTTTGTTCTCTTTTATTGCTGAGTAATATTCCATTGTGTATATATGCCACATTTTTAATCCATTCATTCACTGAAGGGCATCTAGGTTGGGTCCAGTTTAGCTATTGTGAATTGTGCTGCTATAAACATTCATGTGACTATGTCCCTGTAGAACACTGTTCTTAAGTCCTTTGGGTATCGACCGAGGAGAGGGATAGCTGGGTCAAATGGTGGTTCCATTCCCAGGTTTCCAAGGAATCTCCATACTACTTTCCATATTGGCTGCACCAATTTGCAGTCCCACTAGCAATGTATGAGTGTACCTTTTTTTCCCACATCCTCGCCAACACTTATTGTTGTTTGTCTTCATAATAGCTGCCATTCTGACTGAAGTGAGATGGTATCTTAGAGTAGTTTTGATTTGCATTTCTCTAATTGCTAGAGATGATGAGCATTTTTCATATATTTGTTGATTAATTGTGTATCCTCTTCTGAGAAATGTCTGTTCAGGTCCTTGGCCCATTTATTGATCGGTTATTTGTTCTTTTGGTGTTTATCTTTTTTAAAAAAATATTTTAATATTTATTTTTTTGACAGACACAACATCTTTGTTTGTGTGTGGTGCTGAGGATCGAACCCGGGCCGCACACATGCCAGGCGAGCGCGCTACTGCTTGAGCCACATCCCCAGCCCCCGTGTTTATCTTTTGAATTCTTTATATACCCTAGAGATTAGTGTTCTATCTGATATCAGAATGATATACACAATTTAAACATACTAACATCAAGTGATGAAATAAAAGATGCCATCAGAAGCCTACCAACCAAGAAAAGCCCAGGATTAGATGGATACACAGCCAAATTCTATAAGACCTTTAAAGAAGAACTAATACCAATACTCTTCATTTTATTTCAGGAAATAGAAAAAGAGGCAGCACTTCCAAACTTATTCTATGAGGCCAATATTACCCTGATTCCAAAATCAGGCAAAGACACATTAAAGAAAGAAAACTTCAGACCAATATCTCTAATGAACATAGATGCAAAAATTCTCAATAAAATTCTGGCAAATCAAATACAAAAACATATCAAAAAGATCGTATACCATGATCAAGTGGGATTCATCCCAGGGATGCAAGATTGGTTCAGCATATGGAAATCAATAAGTATAATTCATCACATCAATAGCCACAAAGATAAAAATCATATGATCATCTCAATAGATGCAGAAAAAGCATTTGACAAAATACAGCACCCCTTCATGTTCAAATCACTAGAAAAACTCGGGATAACAGGAACATATCTCAACATTGTATCTACACTAAGCCCCAGGCCAACATCATTCTATGGAGAAAAATTGAAGGTATTCCCTCTAAAAATGCCCTCTTTTACCACTTCTACTTAATATAGCTCTTGAAACACTGGCCAGAGCAATTAGATGAAATAAATTAAATGGATATGTATAGGAAAAGAAGAACTTAAAATAGCACTATTTGCTGATGATATAATTCTATACTTAGAAGACCCAAAAAGCTCTACCAGAAAACTTCTAGAACTAATAAATGAATTCATCAAAGTAGCAGGATATAAAATAAAATCAACACCCATAAATCAAAGGCATTTCTGTATATCAGTGACAAATCCTCTGAGAGGGAAATGAGGAAAACTACCCCATTTACAATAGCCTCAAAAAAATAATAAAGTACTTGGGAATCAACTTAATGAAAGAGGTAAAAGATCTATACAATGAAAACTACAAAACCCTAAAGAAATAAATCAAAGAAGACCTTAGAAGTTGGAAAGATCTACCTTGCTCTTGGATAGGCAGAATTAATATTATCAAAATGACCATACTACCAAAAGCACTATTCAGATTTAATGCAATTCTGATCAAAATCTTAATGGCATTCCTCATAGAAATAGAAAAAGCAATCATGAAATTCATTGGAAAAATAAGAGACCAGAATAGCTAAAGCAGTCCTTAGCCGGAAGAGTGAAGCAGGTGGCATCACTATACCAGACCTTAAACTATACTTCAGAGCAATAGTAACAAAACCAGCATGGTATTAGCAGCAAAACAGACTGGTAGACCAATGGTACAGAATAGAGGACACAGAGACTAACCCACAAAATAACAGTTATATTAGACAAAGGTGCCAAAAATATTCATTGGAGAAAAGATAGCCTCTTCAACAAATGGTGCTGGGAAAACTGGAAATCCATATGCAACAAAATGAAATGAAACCCCTATCTCTCACCATGTACAAAACTCAAAATGGATCAAGGACCTAGGAATTAAACCAAAGACTCTGCATCTAATAGAAGAAAAAGTAGGCCCAAATCTCCATCATGTTGGATTAGGCCCCAATTTTCTTAATAAGACTCCTATAGTACCAGAATTAAAGCCAAGAATCAATAAATGGGATGGATTCAAACTAAAAAGTTTCTTCTAAGCAAAAGAAACAATCTGTGAGGTGAATAGAGAGCCTACATCTTTAGGCTCCATTTATGTGTTCTTGGCCATAAGAATATTTTTGGAGACTCAATACCTTGTTGAAATCTGGATATATTGTCAAAAGCATTGTCACAGCCTGCCATTCTCAAAACCCTGTTAAAAAGTAAATAAAATATTAGGTATACCTTATTTCTGAGCAAAACCATGCTGTTTTTACTGAATGCCTGTTTTTATTGTCTTTAAGTTCATACAAACTACCTATTCCATAATTCATTTTAAAGGTTTGCAGGGCGGGACATCAAGCTCTGTGATTGTCAGAATCTACCCTTCTCTTCTCTATCCTCTGACATCTGTCCTTTTGCTGCAGTCAGATGTTGGCTGTTCTCTGGGTAAGGCAACACTCTGATCACAAAGTCATTCTATGGACCTCTTTTATGAGTAAATCATTCTTTGGACCCATCAAGAAAATATCTGCAGAATCCATTTTGAGAAAAGCTGACTTAAGAAACTAATTTTTCTGGAAATGTCTCAATTATTATGTAAAAGTGAAGTCTTATCATTGAACCAGTTTTTCTCTCTCTCTCTGTGTGCATGCGTGTGTGTACACATACACATGCATGTTTTTAGATTATAAAAAATATTGAAAGGCTCTAGGGATTTCTTAAAGCTCAGTTTCCTGGCATAGGGATGGCATCACTGGCACATGGGAATCTAACTCATGGTATAGCAGAGAGATGTTTGCTGCAAAAAGCTAGCAAAAGCAGCATCACATGCAAGAAGCAGTATCACCTAGGCCCTTATTAGAAATGCAGACTCAGGTCCTGCTTCAGCCATAGTGAATCAGAATCTGCATTGTGACATCATCTGCAGGTGGTTCCTATACAAATTAGGTTTGAGAAGCCCTGGAAATAATTTGCATGAGGCTGTCTGTTCCTGCACCTTAACGGTTGAGAGATACAGGCTCGTCTTGTGATGTAGCTGCAGAGATACTAAATAGCATACTCAGTAGCACTTGGAATCCTTTTAGAGTGAAAAGACTTCAGATATTTGTTGTAAGCCATTGCCTTGATAGATGTAGACCTTCTTATACTACTTCTTCCAAGAAGGTTAAGGGAGATGTTTCCAAATGCCAGGAACTCAATTTTCAGAAAGTGATTTTTGTTTTTTTTTTGGGGGGGTGGGTACTGAAGATTGAACCTTAGGCAGCTTTGCCAGTAATTACATCCTTAGCCCTTTTTCATTTTGAGGCAGGGGCTAAGTTGCTCTGGGCCTCATTGATTTGCTGAGACTGACCACGAACTTTCGATTCTCCTGCTTCAGCCTCCCCAGTTGCTGCGATTACTGGTCAGAAAGTAGTTTGTGTTAGAGTGCTCAAAACCTTCCCTCCCCTTTCCTGCTTTGTACATTCTTTCTGTCACAGTATTAGCTAACTTATTATTCTTCAATGTGCCTCTGTTTGCATCCTCACTGAGTTGGCTCCCAGGGTACAGTAGAGTGGCCCTTTTGTTCCATGACACTGTAGGGCGGGGGTGGAGGTCTTGTGTAAACCTATGAGAAGCAATTGGCTGAACCTTAGTTGTGATATCTCACATTAGCCACTGGATTTAGAATTAGCTGTATGTAGTTTGAATCCTACTAGTAGTTATTTTATCTCTGACTTTTGAGTTTCATAATGGTAAAAATAGGGTTACTTTATTTCTCCCAGGGTTGTTGTGAAGCTCTATTGAGAGGATATATTTAGAGCCTAATACAGTGCCTCCTGGTACGTACTCTGTGTAAGTATACATCAGTATTTACATTTTATATATTAAATTATTTCTTACCAGTTATTTTCATGCCTGTGCGAGCTACCCTGAGCAGCAACTTAAGTAGCTTCTGATAGTTTTGCCTATTAAATATGTTTCCAAGTGATTCTTTGACAGGCAATTGTCATCTTCTGTTAGGGCCACCTTGGCAGACGGCTGGCCTCCAGAGACACAGTGCTTTCTACTGGTAGACTCATCAGCTGTATCAAGGTCAGCAGGGATTACATGTCCAAAAGACTGAGAATATTCCATTTTTCATGGAGGATGGGCCAACCTGTCAGTCAGAGTCAAAGAAAAGAAAGTATATGTTTAAAACAATAGTGTGTGATGAAGAGGGCTATGGTGAATTAATCATGTTCAGATGGTTGCAGTATGTGGAATTCCTTTCCATGAAGAAGGCTACAAAGACAGACACTGGGCTTAAAAATGTATGCTCATGCCGTTCGTCCCCTGGAAAGGACATTTTTCTTCATATTTTAGAAATGACATATTGTTCAGTGTAAGTTTCTTGGAATTCAGAACCCTGCTTGCATCAGGAGACTAGAAGGTGTGGCACGGAATCCCTAATTTATCAATGTCCTAATGTGAATATTAGATCATATTTAAGTCTCTTCTCTTTCTTTGAATCTGAATCTAGAATCTAAGTTTGAACTTGGAGGCTCTGTTTTAGATATTAATGTAAAGCCTTGATTATTTTTAACTTTAATGATCGATGTTTGGAAAAGGCTAGAAAAATAATTTTAATCAGCTTTAAAAAATTACTGGATGAAGAATATTTTTTTGATAAAATTACATCCATTCATCTTTAAAAATGAGGACAATAGTTGTACCTACTTCAAGGATTAGTATTTACCTCAAAGGATAAATTAAGTAATATGTATAAAATGCTTGTATACTACTTGACACAACATAAGCACATTTTTAATAGTGTTATACATTATAACTTTTTGTTATTAGTTTCTTTTATTATAAAACAGAAATGTTCATTGTGGAAAATGTAAAATAAAACAATGAAAATAAAAATCACCATAAACTCTCCATTTAATAACTTATATCAACATTTTAGTACATCTAGCCAATCTTTTCTCTATTTCCATGTAGAAATATGTTTACAGAAGGAAAACAATTATGCTGGTTCAACCCCTGTTTTTTTCATTTATTATATGTTTGTAATATTTTCTCATAGTTTGACTGCTTATATCACATAATTTCAATGATGTTTTATTTTATGTATGCTTTAAAATTTGTTTCTTCTATTGTTAGGAATTTATGTTGTTTTTAGTCTTTTTAAATTTTTTTTTATTAGTAACTCTCCAGTGAAAACATTTTTCCTTTCTTGGGCTAAGTTCCTGGAAGAGGAATTGCTGAGTTGAAGTTACTGAATAAACTTTTGTATATGTTGCAAAAATTCCTTCCAGGAAAATTCTACAGATTTATATTTCTATTGGAATAAAGTTTAGTGTTTACTCCTTCTAACACTAAGCATTATAATTTCTTAAAATTATTAATTTTATAGGTAAAATATTTTTGTATAAAATGTATCTTTATTTCCTAATGATTAGAACACTTTTATGCTTGGAAACTATGTTATTGTAAGACTGCTTTTCTATGACCTTTGAACAATTTTGAAGGGTTATTGATTATGAAATGCTCTTTGTTTATCTTGTGATCTCATTTATAAAAGGAATCTAAAAAAGGCAAAATCATAGAAACTGAGTAGAAGGTTGGTTACGGAGTTGGTGGGTGGGGGAAAAGAGGAGCTGTTGATCAAAGGGTACTTTCATTTATAAAATGAATAAGTCCTGGAGATGTAACATATAGCATGGTAACTATAGTACTACTAGAGCATCCTACACTTGAAATTTTTTAAAACAGTAGGTCTTAAGTATTCTGACCGGCAAATACTCTAACTATGTAAAGAGATGGATATTTTAGATTGCCAGATTGTGGTAATCATTTCAATTGTATACATTTGTCAAAGTATTGTATACACCTTAAATGTGTAAAGTTATCATGTATCAATTATACCTAAATAACATTGGGGGAAAAAAAGAAAATAGATCTTAATTTGTTTTAAGTTCACAAATGAAATTAAAACTGTATTCAAAGTGTTCTGAAGGCGAGAGAAATGGTGATATAAAAAGTCTACAGGGTGAACTCCAGTTGGGAAGGACCAGGAAGGCTTTCCTGAGGGAGTAGCTTTGAATTAAACTCTGAAGGAAGATTGTAGTTAAGTCACAATAAGGAGGTGGTGGAGGGAGGTATTTCAGGCTGAGTCAGAGGCCATTGCAGCTGAAACAGGGATCAAGGTGAAGCAGGATTATGTCTGGAGAGGAATTTTGACATCAGACTATGTTAGGTCTTGTAGGTCTTATATGTATTTTGGTTTTTAAAAAGCAATGGAATACCACTAATGCGATTTAAGCAGTGTGTTCCAAGTAGATAACATGATTTTTTATTTTTAAAGAATATTTACCTCTTTAATCCTTTTGGAGTTTATTCTTATGGGGACTACAAATTTTCTTTCCAAGTAGTTAATCATAGTCTGCACTCTTTACTGAATGGTCCTTTCTTTTCCCATTGATCTGAAATGTACTCATAGTGAACATAGTGAAATTTTATATGTAACTTGTGTTTTTTGCAGTAAATGTTTTGACAGGACCTGTGTGCTGTGGTCTCCCCACCACCCTTCCAAATTCATGTGTTGAGATCCTGACCCTCAACACAATGGTATTAGGAGGTGATACCTTGGGAGGTGTACATCATGACAGTGCAGCCCTAGAGGGCTGCCTTGTCCCTTCCACCTTGAGGCATAGTAAGAAGGTGCTATCTATAAAATAGAGAGGCACTGTCACCTCAAAGCCATCTGCCAGTGCTTTGATCTTGGACTTTCCAGCCTTCAGAATGTTGAGAAATAAATTTCTGTTGTTTATAAGCTACCCTGGTTTTTGTTATGGCAGCTCAAACAGACAAGATTCTTACTTGTTTTTTCTTAGCCTTACACAAGTGGAAATCTATTAATTCCTAGTATAGGAAATATTTATCATTATTCCAGGTGACTTTGTAGGTTTTACAATCCACTTTGTCCTTTTTAACTGGAAGATAGAATGCTGTGCACACCCTAGAGCCAGCTGTTTTTCCATGGTCTATCGGTCATGGATCTGTTGACCAAAGCAGGGTTTTTGTGATCTCTCATTTCTGTTACCTTTTTGTGAGGGTAGGGATTCATTCTTTCATGATGTGAAAACACTACAAACAATTTACATGCCAATAGTTTTGTCCTTGACAGAGCCTACTGCTCATTGTTCTTCTAGGTCAAACTTCTCCAGGGATCAGTTTAATATTTGTGGATTGAAGTGCCCTGGGTCTCTCTTGCATGTTGAGAAGTAAAGTCAGTTGAAAGTAAAGTGGAACTGGTACCAGAAAGGAAGTACTGACATCTGCGGAAGTTCCCAGCTATTTTTTGAGGGAATAGTTTGCTTCCATTTATTGTGTAAGACCCAGATTCTAGGAGGTAGAATACATATTTTGGAGATGTGAAGGGAATTCTTCTATTTGATTGTCCCCCTTGTCCTTTGGTGTAGGTCTCGGTCCTTAAATGAGCTTTAGTCCACAGATATTTCCTTGTTTTTTTGATAGGTCTCTCTGCCACCTGTGAAGTTGCCAGGATGGTGACAATGTCCATGAGATGAAAGGCAATGAGTTAATCATGAGTTACTTGGTTTTTGCAATAGTAATTCAGAAATCTTAAAAAAAAAAAATCCTTCTGCCCCTATCTGAGATGTCTTGGAAATCTCCTAGTCAAACAATCCCTTGGCTTCTCTGCTACCTGGGGCTGAATCATTTTGCTGAGTGAGATGTCCACTTCACTGACTGAAGACTTTCTCACTGGTTACATGGGAATGATACTATCATATAAACATGTTTTAAGGCTTGCCTAGGTTGGATGTTGATGATCTTTTAGTGTGTGGGGCATCATTTTGATTAAATGTGAAGTTCTATAAGTAGAACCCTTTGGTTAGTGAGCCATCAGCCTGAAGATTTCTCAGACAGTTGTTTGTAAACTAGAGTTTAAATGCAAATGTCTCCTACACCAACAATTTGCTGCAATTTTCTACCATGTTTTCTTGGTCACTGCTTCATCCTTTTAAGGAGGCTGATGGCAGTTGGGTAGTGCCTAGAAGTATAATTTTGTTGAAGAGTGTAGTGCAAACACCTATTACCATTTGTAATGCTCTAGTTACTTGGCAACTTATTTACTGTCTGTATTCTCAGTAGTCTGTAAGTAGTAGCATATCTGTTTTACTCTACATTGGGGGCCCGGAGCCTTGTGCAGAATCTGGTGTTTCATTCATATTTGCTGAATGAATAAATGAACTTGAGATTTTCCGTAACCTTCAAGTTACTGGGAAGTTATATAGACTTACATTTATGGATTTGTTGGCTAACCTGCAATTTGGATTAACTGGTTCCAAAATCTCTTCTAGATATAGTAAATTACCAAATGCAATCCCTACATTGGGCACAATTTGAACAATATAGTATTTTTGCAAAATAATTAGATGTGAAAGGAGTTTTCCCAAGAGGGACAAACATGATTATTACCTTCTAGCTTACCTAAATCTGATTCCTAGAAAGTAGTTATAGAAAAGCATAAAAGCCTGTGAGAAAGGATTAGATTTTATTCTCTTTGGACCTAACCATCCAGACTTTTTGGGGTCTGGGGCTCAACCATCTCTTTCTGGGTCGTTAAGCAGTCTAGGTAATGGAAACAGTTTTGGGGAGGTGGGCTAGAGATGTGGAGAGTTTGTTTGTTGTTTATTGTTTTTGTTTCTAGGGGGCAATACTGAAGTTATAAATCAAAGCCAGGATTTATGGTCAAAGAAGGCTTCTTGGAGGATGTGCCACTGACCAAGAGAAGAGATATGTGACAGAACATGTTCATATTCTCCAAACGAAGTAATCCTCAGGCCCTTGGCTGCTATAAATCCTTCTAGATTCCCTCTAGGCAGGTTTTTGGTTCACTTTCATGACAACTATTTCTTAGTTTTTCTTTTATTCTCAAAATTTCCAGACAATCTCTGTCTCACTTGCAGAAAATGACCTCACCTCCAACTTCAGAGAAAACATACAATCCATTAGCAGAGACATCTTAGCTTTAATTATAAAGTACAGAGGATAGTCCAAACCAGTTTCTTTTATTGTTCCCTAAATCACAAGCTCAACTCCTAGCATGATAACCTTGAGAGGCAAAGGAAAGCTCCTCATCTCTCCCTCTTGTCTGTGGTTCTTTTAAGTGTCTCCATTCCTATATGGGCCCCAGGTTCCCTCCCACCTTCCTCTGAAGCTGGCCCAGAGTCTCCATAACATTCTTTTTTTTTTTTTTGTACTTGGCTTCTTTTTCCATAACATTCTTATCCTGGATTTACCTCCAGCATAAAGGGTAACAGACAGAATAGCAACAAGGAGGCAGATCCTTTCTCAATGTTTTATATACATATAAAATAATTTTGGGCTGAAATATTGGTTTCCTGCATCTGTGTCTCAAGGACAGACATTGCTTGGTCTCCCTTTATGTACAGGACCTAGTGCTGTACCCATCTCATATAAGGCTCTGGGTAATGTGTGACTTTACCAGGATAGGGATAGAAGGGTGAGAAGTGACTTGGGGTGATGCATTGTCATGCAGTGGAGGAGCAGAGTGTTCAGAAGTGATAGTCCATAGTTAGAAATGCTTTGGAAAAGAAAATTAAGAGTGAGAAGTATTGCATAAGGGAGGCAGAAAGTCACTGATGACTTGCAGAGGAGAGTTTCAGGTAAGATTTGTTTTCTGAAGTCAGAATACAGAAGCTTAGGAGAGGAATGCATGACTCAGTATTACTCTGTTTCTCAAAATTTAGAGTCATTTGCAACTCTTAGTGACTCTTCCAAATCAGTGAGTAATTAGTGTACAGCTAAGTTTAAAAGGAATTAATAATCATGTTTACCATTTAAGCAAAGTTATCAGATACTGTATTTAGATGACTTAAATTGTGTAGTACCACAGAGATGTAAATCTTTCTTTATGTAGTATATATGGGGAAATTATACATATATAATGAAGTATATTAATCCAGGCATTTGTGTGTTTTGAACTATCATCTGGAATAAGATTTTGGCGCTAAACGGAAACAACTTCTGCTAGGTTGTGTCTACAGAAATTAGTCTTTCCACTTCCTGGAGGAGAGTGATTCAAAAACAGTTGTGTTTTCCATAGTCTGTCACTTTCTAACAATAGCTTGACTTTTTTTTTTTAACTTTAAGGTCTTACACAAACTTTTCTGAACAATAAGTATCTAATTACTATTTCTTTTTCCTTAAGTTCCTCCGCCTCTGTCCTTGGCTACAGGTTATTACGTTTCTTCCTAATAAAGTGAAGAACACATGTCTCTTAGTTGTTTTCATTGTGAGATTTAATTTTTTTGGTCCAAGAGGTATTGCATTTCTTTGGCTCCTTCTTAACTTACTCAGCCTATGGAGTTGTTTAACGGCTCTGTTGTGATGGAGCTGCGAGGAGCATTTGGATTTCACTTCATTTTCTAGTTGCCCTCGGAGACATTGGGATGTGTACTAGGCAAAAACACACACAGTTTTCATCCTGATTGGAAGCTTGAATGTTTAGTACTATCTTGTGTACATGACAACAATAAGGCATGGAAGATTTAAATCTTCATTGATCTTATAAGAAATTCTTTTTTAGTCATTAATCTTCTTGGTTGTAACCAAAGTTCTTTTAGCATCTTTATAGTTGACTTTATTTGTACAATTGACTTTATAGTTGACTTAAGCTATAACATATTGCCAATGCAGAAGATAAGAATTGGTGGTTTTCATTGATCAAATATATACCTTCACCAAAGAGATTAAATAGATGCCTAATAAATTATTGTAAACTCTTATAATGGAATTCTACATTGACATTGAAAATTAGGCTGTGAAGAAAAATTTATTGTCACAAGAAAGTCTGCAGTATACACATACACAAACATATGTAGGTATATAATATATTATAGATTATAATATATATATATATATATATATATATATATATATAAAATTTTTTCATGGTGCTGGGGATTAATCCAGGGTATTATGCATACTAAGCACACAGTCTACCATTGAACTACATACTCAGCCTCCTGCAACATATTTATGGCTTTATGAAGCCTGTGTATTTATGAATTAAAAAGAAAAATCTAAAAATATATGTTAAAATGTTAATAATATATCTCTCAGTGTTAGAAATAAAGGTGGTTTTTCCCTTTAAGATTTGTGTAGTCTGAAAGTAGTTTTGAAAGAAAAAGGTGATTTCTTATTTGTAGAATTTTCAATGAAAACTTCATGTCGATAATAGTTTCTTAATTTCTTTTTGCTTAGCTTATTTTTATTTTCTCATACATCTGAAATGACAGAGAACAACTTCCCAATTATGATTCATTTTGTAGGGGAGTCACATCACTGTTGGAATTTGTATTCAAGTTGGGATCAGAAAATAAACTGATCATAAGGACTAGGAAGTGAAGTGTGTATGGAAACTTTCAAACAGAAATTAGGATCTATGCTTAGAATATCAAGATAAATATAGAAGGCCAGTCTACCTGTGTATGATCTGGGTATTAATTAGTGGATGATTTAACCAAACCAGTGATAGATTCCAGCCTAGAATTGCAGACTGACACACAATTCAGAAAGATAGGAAGGGAAAGTCAGAACACTGAGCAATCTCAACTTGAACTGACAAAGGAGCGCGTCTTCTTTGATTGTTAGAAACCCAACAAGAACTGGGCCAGCCTCTGAGGTCAAGGTAGCCCACTCGGTTATACTGCTGTCTCTCCTTTAAGGACTGGTGCTCATCATGGAAGCCTGTCCCTCAAATGACTGAATCATACCCTCTTCACTTTACCTGGTGATTCACACAGCTTGGTGGAAGTGGTTTATGGGGCAGCGCAGCTTAGAATACCATGGCATTGTCTGAAATATATCAGATTGAGTGGTAAATACTCTTAGCTATGAGTATTATTTCTTTTTCACTTTCTCTGTGAAAATGTCTTTAGAGATGATGTTGAAGAAAATTGCTTGTATTATCATCTGTCTATCCAGAAGCTTTAAGCAAAAAGTGTATTTTTACAAGATAAAAACTATAAGAGTAAGTTTTAGAGTAGTTTCTATGTATAGATAGAACTTTTCTGTAGATGTGAAAGGATGTGGGAATATTAGGGAAACAGGAAAAATGTAGTTTTGACCAGCTAAATTAGATTTAGAGTAATGGAATATTCTCTGACACCATTTAAATACATGGATGTAAATAGATGAGTGAATGTATTATAAACATCTTGAGTGAAGGAAGACATAAATAATATTACAATGTAATTTAACTCATGTGCAGTTACAAAGTAAGCAAAACCAAACTTTATTGTTTGGGATACATTTTGAAGTGATAAAACTATAAAGGAAATGGAGTAAGTCGTTTTTCTAAAAGTAATCATGATAGTGACGCATCATGAGTGAAGGATGGTTGTGTGACTCCGGGGGGCATGTGGGGTTCGAGGCTGCCCACAAAGCTGTGTTCTTTGACCTGACTGGCAGTTCCATGGGTGCTCACTTCATAATTATTTCTTACGTGGTAGATTTTAGTTCTTAAGTATTTTCTCTATTTGTTGTATTACAACAAATACAACAAATATGTTTTGAAGGGGTGTGATGACTGTTATAGTGAGTACACACTCTAGTATGAGATTTAAAGGGCTTCTAAGGTTGTTATTGGGTTGAATTATGTCCCACTAAAATATATATATTGTACCTCAGAATGTGGCCTTATCTGGAGATAGGGTCTTTGTAGAGGTAATCAAATTAAAATGAGGTAATTAGGGTAGACCCTAATCCAGCATAACTGGAATACTTATAAGAAGGGAAAATTTGGACAGAGAGACACATGTAGAGGGAGGAAGATGTGATGTGGAGAGCCACAGAATGAAGGTGGCCATCTACCAGCCAAGGAGAGAGGCCTGGAACAGATCCTTCTCTCACAAGCCTTAGAAGCAACCAAACAAGGCCAATACTTTGATTATGAACTTCTGGCCTCCAGAAATGGATGACAGTACAGATCTGTCACTTGGGTCACTCAGTCTGTGGTATTTGTTATGGCAGCCCTATCAAAGTAACACAGTTTGGAAGACCAATAAAGACTTTATCTTTTAATCAGTGTCTTTGCCTATTACAATGACCTGTTTTGGGTTTTTTTCAAAGTAGAGCATGGACAGCTACTTTTATCATGTGATTTAGGAATTTTTAATTAAGGTGAATGAAGAAGGCCAGGAGCAAGGGTGTGGTTTATTCTCAGGTCAAACAGATTTTGTGTAATGTAATAGTTATCTAACTGTCTTTCTAAGATTTGGTATTTTTTCCCCTTTTTTGTAAACCTTTGATTTTTGTAAGACTTGATAGTGTATTGATATTATTTAAGTAATGAGTTGCTTTCCTAAATTAAATTCATCTATGCTGTGAGAAACAGATCTCATTCAGATTTCCTCAGGTGATGGGAACCAGGCAGGAAAGAAGTTCCCCAAATGATGTAATACAGTAGAATCCCACTTAGTTGCATCTAGTTGCTGGTATGAGGTTAGTT
Source organism: Marmota monax (assembly GCF_021218885.2). Taxonomy (NCBI): domain Eukaryota; kingdom Metazoa; phylum Chordata; class Mammalia; order Rodentia; family Sciuridae; genus Marmota; species Marmota monax. Next base: position 28,730,582 of record NW_026692781.1, on the reverse strand, counting down.
TCTTTGCTGCCTTTGTAGCTAGGCATGAATCATGTGGTAAAACCTAGCCAATGGGAAAAGCATGCCCTCCATCTCTCTTTCCTTTCTTCTGCGGATGGGGAGATGGTGGGACTTGAAGCATCCATGGAACTAGAAGGTGGAAGCCCTTCCAGCCTGAACTGGATGTGAAATGGAAAACACAAACAAGTACACCCTTGTTCAAGCCACTTAACCTTTCAGTTTCTGCCCAGTAGCTCCTGAGTCTACACACCAACTAATGCACCCAGTTGTTGGAGGTAGGTGGGGACTATAGAGCTCCCACCAACACCCTCACCCTAGTCAAGAAAATAAATGTTTTTTTTTTTTTTTTTTTGGTAAGAGGACACAAAACTATACCTACAACTTATTTTGTAAGTTTGATAGAGTCTCTGTGTCTGCCCTTTTAGGTATTTCTTGTTTTGCTTGAAGAATTTGATTGAGGCAAAAATGACATGTTGTAGAGACAAACTTACAGTTGGCATTGGATAACCAGAATCTTACAAATAAACTGTGCCTGAGTGTAGAATCCAGTCTGTAGACCTCTTCCTGAGACCAGCCTTTTGAACTCCTTTATGGAACAGTGAGGAGCCCCAAAAGAATTCCTAGTCAATTCAAAAGTCAATTTTCAATAATAAAGGTCTATTTCTAATATCCACCATGATAGCTGACAACCTCATCTCTCCATTGTAAATATAGCTGAAAACTTATAACAGCTGTCTCTTAATGTGGCCTTTTTGTGAATTGACCCTTCATACTATTATATGAGGAAAATTGGGACCACACATGAGCTATAATACTTCTCTGATACTTAGTTTCTTGCCAAGCCTTTCCCTTCTCTTTCTCTGCAGTATTATATGCTTCCTTCTGCCTAGAGTCCTCATAATTTTTGCTTATTTTTGGTATCTTCTGCTTTAGTATTTCAGTTTTTATTTTCTCTCTCTGCCTGTCCTTCTGCTGACAGCTGTCTCTGTGCAAATTGCATTTATATACCTTGAGAGAGGATCTTGTTGAGTTGCTTAATCACTGTTCATTATAATTCATCTTTCCTGGGGCTGGGCTCTGCTCTCACATCTGGCCACCTTGAAGGTGTCTTTCTCATGTCCAATGGGCAAAGCTCTGACTTGTAGTCAGAGTTATAGGATCTGTTTCACAGAGGTTGAAAACTTGTGTGCAAGAAACTGTTTCTGGACCCTTTGTTTTTGAAAGGAAGGTAGACCCCACACTTTGGAGATTCCTTTTCAATGCTTTCTTTGATGCTTGAAACAAAATGGTAACATAAAGGCCACAAACCAGATATTCTGGTAAAATTCTGTAAGTTAGTTAAATCCACTCAACTGGTGTTTATGGAGTGTTTGCTAGACACTGTGCTAGACTAGTCATCAAGTCATCCAGAGCAGCACCTACTGAGGCAAGATGGAAATAAGTGATGACAACTGTGAGCAGAAAGCAAGTATTTGCTTCTCTCTGTGGCAAGGGTTAATTAGGACAGGGAGCTGGGAAATGGATTAGGGGGAGACCTTAGAGGGTCTAACCACACACAGGATTTGTGCTTAAAAAGAATAAAAAGAATATACTACAGTCTTTACGTGTATAACTAGTAGTGGTAAAAGGTGCAAAAATTATAAAAACACATGCACTTTTGTCCTGTGACTTTCTAAAATCAGTGAATATAAATAACTCCTTGTGCCTGAAAATATGTGGGTTTAAAAAACCCACTTTCATTAAAGTATAAGAAGTATTTGTTTCCCTTAATTGAAAATAACATTGATGTATCTTGATGCTTGGAAACTATCAAATGTGTCATTTTACTACAGTAAATGATTTTTTTTGATGCTAGAATTTACTGGAAGGAGTTCATTGCATTTTATTTGGAGGATTTATGAGTTCTCTTGGGGGCTCTATAGAATTTAATAATCTATTAAGTGGTTTTTGATTACTCTCGGTACTAAGGATCCAATGATGCATCCCCTTAAGAACTTGGGAACAAGGGAAATCAGATTGCCCTCTGAGAGTTAAATTTTAAAGTTGTAAATGGAGCAGAGACAGAATGACTATGGGCCTGCCAGACTGATTGAATGGAAGAACACAGTTTAAGAAAGAATGTGTCAGTGGCAAGTGGGATTGGTTAAGTGTCAAAGTACAGAAGGATACCTAAGGAGGGTCCTGGCTGGTCCTGGCATAGGTTCAGATGCCTTAAGCTACTTCAAACTAATGCTGCTTGAATATTTAGAACATATTATAAATTTATCATAGTACAGTTCCATTTTCCCTACCAAAACACTCTTGTATTAATTAGGTCTTTTTTTTTTTTTCTACAAGAGATAAAAATCCACTTGAAAGAGGCTCAAGTAAAGGAGAAGGAATTCATTGCCTCTCAGAAATGAAAGTTCAAAGAGTACCCTCGTCTCAGCATAGCTTGACTGACATTAAAGGATATTGTCAGGCCATGTGTCTCCGTCTCTTCATTCTGTTCACCTGTTGGGCTTCATTTTCAGTCACTGCCAGAGTGGCCTTCTACAAGTCCCAGCTCATATCCTCACAGTTTAGTGATCCTGCTAATTACTGGGAGAATTTTGGCCCTGGAATTGGCCTGTCCTGGAACATGTCCCATCAACCATTCAAACTGTATGTTCTCCTAATGAATGAGTAGTTCCCAGAAGTAAAATTTTGTAACCAGAATAAAATGGAATGGATTCAAATAGGCGGAAATGACAGGCTTCTTTTGTAGTTCTGTTGTCTGATTTCCAAGTGATGTGCCCACAGTGTAGCAGTTCTTCCTGTAAATTAATACACTGACATTGTGCGTATGTGTGTTTGTGTATGTGCGCGCACAGTCACACCTACATACCCACCCACGTGTAGCTCTTATGAGTTACACTAAAGCAAATTTGCCCCTGAGGAGAGGGTCTACTCTGAATGTGGCAACTAATCAGTTTCCAACAACGCCCAAACTGGACTTGGGCAAAGCAAGGTATGATGGAGGAGACCCTGTGGGATCCACTTTCCCATGCTGTTCCCCATTGTTCCTTTTCAGTTCCCATGCAGATTAACACATTGTGTGTGTGGTATGCCAGTTTTTAAAAAGGGCATGGCAACAGGAAGATGTGAATTACCACAACAGATCAGCCTTGTCATCTAGCCAGCTTTGTATTTAATATAAATACTCTCTAGGGATCTCTCATTTGACTTGCTGTTTGAGAAGCAGCACTATTATTTTTTCTATTCCTACAACATGCTGTGCAAATATGACTTTGGATGGAATTCGTTTTCCAGAAATGGTACCTGTGGAATTGTGAGGTAATTTTGCAACTGTGGGCTGAGACTCTCTGGAGTGGTGAAAACAATGTGAAGTGGGATTTGTGGGCGTAATCTGTGAGAGGAGGAGTGATGGCTGTTTCTGTTCTTCCTTTCTCTTTCACAGAGAAGGGCTCATGTTTCTTAGCTCAAGGACAAAATGGACCTTGCTAACCACTCTAGTCCACCCCAGATGGTAATCATTTTACTCTGGCCTTTTAGGGTCTGTGATGCTCAGAGAGGGAGGCCAACTTGAGTTGGGAAATTGGGCCTACTGGAGACTGGGTTTGAGGCCTGCCCTCCTACAGAGTCCTGTGTTAGAGCTTGGGTGAGGAGCAAGGCCACATTTCCTGTCTTGAACCAAATGGTGCTGTGCCATTTCTCCTGAGGAAAACTGCTCACTTTCCTATGGCTGACTGTGCTTTTCGTAGTGCCAACTTTGAGAGCTGTTGAGGTCATCAGTTGGCCCCCTTCATCTCTCTACCCTCTTTGCCTGGCAAAGTCCTGAAATGTAGGAGCATGGGGCTGCTCCCTGGGTGGGTGAATTGAATGCTCTGGGAAGTCTGCCTAAGGCCCCTAGATATTTTATTACCAATTCACCAGAAGAAAAGTTCCTAAACCATGCTTTAGAATATAAAGGATGTAATTAAATACTAAGAACGAAGTGATATTAAAGTTAAATTTCTATCATCACCTCTGCATCTGCATGTCATATCAATATTAATAGTTTATGTTTTTGTAGGGCATTTTATATTGAGCATTTAACTCATGTACACATTTACATATATATATTAAAATCATTATAGTATTATCAGGTATATATATATATACACACACGCACACATATATATACATATATATATGTATGTATACACACACGTACGGGGGGAGAGAGAGAGAGAGAGAGAGAGAGAGAGAAAGAGAGAATCTCCTTTAATTCTAAGGAGTTAAACATCTAGGCAATGTTTTTCATTTGTATATTTGTATTTAACTTAACTATTCTTTTAAAAATATATTTTTTTAGTTGTAGATGGAAATAATGCCTTTATTTTATTTATTTATTTTTATGTGGTGCTGAGGATCAAAAACCCAGTGCCTTACATGTGCAAGGCAAGCGCTCTGCCACTAAATTACAACCCTACCCCTTCACTTAACTATTAATGTCTAAAATATTTTCTTAATTATAGCAATATTTGATTATAGCCTAGAATCTGAAAAATATGGAAAAGCACAAAGGAAAAATAAAAATCACTAAAATGCCACTTCTCAGTGATAGCAACTACTAATATTTAACAAACTTCCTGTCATCATTTTTTTTTCTGTTTGTATGTTATAACTTTGAATTTTGAGGCTGGATTTTCTATAGAATATATTAGACATCTCTCCCTTTCTATCCTTCCTTTGTGTCTCTGTCTCTTTCCACTAAATTTTATACTTAAGATAATATGATTTTTTAATATATATTTTTTAGTTGTAATCAGACACAATCCCTTTATTTTATTTATTTATTTTTATGTGGTGGTGAGGATTGAAACCAGCACCTCGCATGTGCTAGGTCAGTGCTCTACCGCTGAGCCACAACCCCAGCCCCAAGATGATATGATTTTTATACACACTTATATGCATGGATTATCCCTAGGTGGACATGGAAGAGGCCATTAAAAGTCATTGCTTCTGTGGAGGGGTGTAGGTGGTTGCGGGAAAAGGACTGTGAAACTTATTTTTCAATATTTACCCAATGGTGTTGCTATGGGTATATATGATATGATTTATATACAAATATGATTTTTATACAAATATGAACAAAATACCTAAAAAATCCTATTATGAACCGTTTCCTATGGCAGTATGTATTTTATTCAAAGCACAAGTTTTAACTGCCACTTAATTTTCTTACAGTTTGTTTTTCATGTCATGGATTCTGAACTTTCAATTTAGGGGTTGCCTTCCTTTGTGTCCAATGTGTTTTTTTTTTTTTTTTTTTTTTTTGTGGTGCCAGGGATTGAACCCAGGGCCTTGTGCATGCGAGGCAGGCATTCTACCAACTGAGCTATGTATGTCCCCAGCTCCAATGTGGTTTTAATTCCACACATTCATCTTATCCTTTCTTGTTCACCATGCTGCCCTTTTATTTGGGCTTTCTTCATATAGTTTCTTTTAAATTTGGTCTGTTTCTTTATGTTTATAGAATATAGAGATAAAATCTCTCCCCCACCCCTTTGTAATTATTCCTTTAGGCAGAAGTTGAATGGTTTTTTGAAAAGATCTTCAGGTTTTGGAAGGAATTTGTTTTAATAGCTACAGTCTTCTCCTAGTTTCTGGGACTTGTAGTTTTAGGATGAAAACAGAAACTCTTTACATGTTTTATTATGGGGATCTTTCACCAGTCATAAAAAGGCGATGAGAGCTTTCTGTGTGCACATCCCCCAGTCTTTTGATAACAGGAATGAGGTCTTCCCGGGAGGCTGTATCTGCTTACTGGCTGTATCTGCTTACTGGCGTTCCTGATGGCTTTCAGGTACCAGTCATACTCCTAATGCTTCCTCTGTGATTTTCAGTGATTTCTTCAATAGAGAAGGTGGAAAGTACTCAAAGACTCTTACAAAGCAATCTGAGATAAGAATTCTAGATTTTTGAGATTTTCTTCAATTCCTTGACTACTTTTAGTTTGATGGAAATATTTCTAGTTATTTGCCTTTACCAGACCTTTCAGACTCATCTAACTTGTTTTCCATGGTTGTTATTACTCTTTCTTATGCTTTCAAATTTCAAATTTCTGTGGTTTTCTTAATATTAAATTATACTATTAAATGATTATATATATATAAATTATATAATTACATTCCTTAATTACAATAACAAGTAGAGGTAACATGATCAGATTTGGGAGCAAATGCAACTAGCTTTGGGGTGCAAACAACTCAGCTTGTGGGAACAGAGGTGCACAGGCAGTGAGGGCAGCTCTTGGGGGTCCAGCAGGCATCACTCAGTATTATTTGATGGAGGAAATGAACAGTGACTGGTTAAGTGAAGGTTGGCTGAGAGAAGGTTGGAAAGAGAATTTTCAGCATGAAGATACTGAAGGATCTTCACGATTGGTGAAAGCACATCAATAAATTGAGGATGTTTTCATTTTTAGTCTCTGGCCATAAAATTAAATTTCCAAGATTATTTTTCTTTCTCGTGTCTGATATTCCCATCATGTCAATAGGATGACCAGTCATTTCTTCATGTGAGTGTTCTAAGTAAAAAGTTTAGTGGTTAAGCATATTGTACTTCCTCAGAGTGATTCTATTCTCTGTTGCAGAATCATTTATGACAGAAGATGATGTTTGAAATTTGTATTCTTTAGGCACATGTGCTTCCTTTCTTATTCTTGATTACTCAATTTTGATCAATTTCATTACCATGAACAGATTCCTTTAGGGGACTAATTTAAAGACTAATAAGTAAATCATTAAATGAAAGAGCAACTACTTGCTCTTGATTTTTAAAGCCTTAAAGGAATAACAATCATGTTAATAGACATATTTATTGACAGTTTACCAAAAGCTCTCACATATTATTTCTCTCTCCACCCTTCCCACCTCCTGTGAGGAGGGATAGAGCAGGTATAAGCTTCATTTTACACAATCCTAAAATGAGCCTCAGAGTATTTCTACCAATCCATCTTTAGTCTCAGCTTAAGACTGTAGGGTACTTATATTTCTGGACTTCTGCTACTATTCATGCCATTTGGGCAAGAGTTCCTGACATTTGGAACTAAAACAATTAAAAGGACTCACCCATTTCAGACTACCACGTCTCACTTTTGGAAGGACTCGGTTTCTTTGTTCAGGGATATTTAGAAAACCCTTCATCTTTCCTACCTTCAGAGAGTACTTCAGCTCCAAGGAAACTGCTGTGGAGGTGGGTTGATTTGGCGTAGAGGAGACGTCTAGTTCCCAAGTGAGTACTAAACTTTTATTTCTGGTATGTTTTGATGAGCAGCCTGAAAGCTGGCTTCTGTTCTCTCTCTAATCACCAAAGTTGTTCTTCATATAAAAATGAAGGTACTGGGGGGGGGGGAAACTTATGCAAGTAAAAGCAAAAGTGTCAGAATGTGTTGGCTCATTGCATAGTTTTAAAAATGAAAGGTTTTTAGTAAGACCAGTAATTTTTTTTCCTAAATATTCAAGGCTGGGTATGGAGGGGGACTGGCGAAATTTGTGACTAACCAGGCTCCATGGTGGCTGCACTGATATGGAAGTAATCCAAGTTGGAGTCTTAAGTTGCCCATAAATGCACTGTGGGGCTGTTGTGGAGAACTCCTTTTTACACGGCCAGAATGAATCCTGGGCTGCTGTGCTCACCAGCAAATGGCCCTTTTTACTGCCCTCACATCATTCAGTGTTTGCTTCATTCACACATTCCTAAAATGAGCCCCAGAACTGCCTGGATGGGGCCTGGGATTCTGAACTTTTAAACAAACTCTCCAAGTGTTCATAAAATTTGACAACCACTGCCTCCTTCGTATTCTCCCCTGTTTTATTACGGAAAGTTGGGATGCAGGATAAATTTGTTTATGGAAGGGGGTGAGAGGTTAAAGGGACAATCTCTGTAAGGTAGAAAGACAATTGAAGATTTTGATCATCTCTGTTACACTCCCAATACTGTTCAGCCACACCTTAGCTTGGCCTGTTCTCTGCCCTGGTTCATGCTGTCCCTGGTTTTCTGAGAAGTCTTTTCATAATCACAATCATCTGTGCCTGTCTGTTCTCCTTGGCAGGCCAACAGCTTTGCCATCTCCTGACCTCCAGCTTCAATTGGGTTATAAACCTTTGGGATCTCGCTAGCTGGTCTCTAGGTTGGATGTTTGAGTTCCTCTTGGATCTGTTGCCTTCCTTCCAGAGCCTTCCCTCTTCCCACCTCCCACTGTGTTCCCTTTGTATACAGCAAGTTCCCAAATTCCAAACGGAATTGTTTCCTGGAAGCAGAAGGCCTGTGATGTGGAGGAAGAGGAAAAATAACACGTTTTCTTCCTTCTCTCACTAGTAGTTTTCTTTCTTCTTTTGAGGGTGGAACTGATTTTAGGTGAAACTGAACAGAAAGGATTTGGTGTCTGCTCCCTCCTTTGCTTTACTAGTTCTGCAATTTCTGGTCTCCATGCGGGTAGATCCAGCTATGCGATATGGGTGATGTGTGTCCTTGATAAATTCAGAGACCTCCAGACTTGTTCAGTTACAGCTGCTGCTGTCTTCCATCCAGCACCACCACTGAAGCAGCCCTCAAAGATCAGATGAGTCGCAGTAACCTTTGGCTTGTGGGTTTTTGCTGTTTGTTCATGTAGTACAGCGGCCACTGGAAGTAACTAACCCTGTAGCTCTCAACCCCTAGTTTAGAAAGTGGAAGGTCACTTGCCCTGTGAATGTAGAATCTCCCTTTTTCCTTCAAACTGAAGGCGACTCTTGTGTGTGTTTATGTGTGTGTGTGTGTGTGTGAACAAAATGGCAGATTCTACAAGCTCTCAAGAAAAAAGATTTTTATTCCTTCTTTCTGCTTATCAGTACACTAATGTTAGAAGTAGCTGGGTAGAGGAACTAGACAGAAGGGGTTTGATGAGGGTAAACCTACAGCTTTTAAGATTTCTGGGCATTAGACACATACTCTGGAAAACCAGTGCTCACTGAGGTTTCTGGTCTTTCTAGCCTGGCTCTTTTATGTGGTTCTGTGGCCTCTATTGTAGTAGTCCCTTATGCAGAATGCCATCACAGTGGTCACATTTCAGACTAACTAACCATGTACATATGTGTGCCAGGAAAACTAATGAACTCAGAATAAGACAAAGGCAGAAGGTCCCATACATCTGATGGGCATCATTTGTCCCTAAGATCTACTAATCATCAGCTTTTTCAGTGTATTTCTATAGTTGCCCTTGCCCATTTAGAAAAAAATAGGTATTTGTTTTCCAAACCTTGAGCTTTTAGGATGCCAGAGCGATCTTAAGGATCTACGACACCTTTCCATATTGTTCTAAGGTGCTCCAGAATTACTAAGCCTCAATCATTCGATTTTTTTTTTCTGCCACTTATTTAAATAAGTGTTAGGATAGAGAGCAGTCTGGTTATATTATCCCTAGTCTAGTGATCCCTCTGGAGTTAGTTGGATTTTTTTTAAACTAGTAATGCTTGTTGACTCATATCTGTGATTGATGACACTGAGGTGGTGTGTTGTAGTGAAACAAGCAGTTTCAGACATTCTGGAAAAAAGTGAAGGGACAATATAAATGAATTTATGGTAGTTTGTTCTTGAGGTGTAATCTTCTAATCTGTTTCTGTTTTCTCTGACTTTTCTTCTGCTGCTTCTGAAATCATAGCATTCTTACATTTCCAAAGTGGCAAATAGTGACTAGGGATGGGTGAGGAGGGGGAGGGGAGCTGCCATGCATGCATTTAGGGTCAACTGTGCCACAGACATTAGACTTAGGCATATGGTCAGGGGGTCAGGGACGCTGATGCAGCATCTCACGTAATAGGCTCTAAGTGCCACATGTTTGAGGCTTATAATTAAATTGCCTTATAATTTGTCTTTAGCAAGTTTCATCTTTCAATATTGTCATGCAAGGCGTTATACCAACTCACCAAGTCTCTACCTGTGGCAGGTAAATTGGATGTGTTTGGGGTTTCATATATTTAGAATCTGTCCTTTCCGATGCATCTTATTGGAAGCACCATGAAGTAACAAATCTAGGCTGGTAACTCTCTGTATTTCTCACACTGATGGCAAAGACCACCATTAGTTTGGTACTGTACTGACCTTGATTTTGTGTTTCTTCAGTTAGAGTCTTTGCCAACTCTGTATAAGCAGCACTGATTTCCACCAACTGGGAAATCTATTTTTCCTTCCTTTGGCAGTGCTATGAGAAATGAAGCTGATGAAGCTTTAAATATAACTTTTTTGGGGGCTAGCTTTCTTAGCAGTTGAAGGAGAATGGTTTTTCTTTTCCCCTTTATATCAATGAGTTGTTTTCCTCCTTGTCTTTTTGTTGTACACATGGATACAGACTGAAGGGGATATGCATTTGTGGGGGAGCTACCTACTTAGTTACCTTCATCTTTGCCATTTCAAAACTTTCTCCAGTTGGAAGTAGGGAACGAGCAGTTGCAATAGGATTTGATTTTTGTATCTTGGGCATTGTGGCGAGATGGTTTTCCCTGCCCTCGTTCCTGCTAGTCAACTCTGCCTTGCCAGTTGCAGCCACTGGGGAAGGGATACTGACCACATGTATCTTTCACAGAGGAGACTGGCAGGACAAGTGCTGTCTGAGGCTTGGCAGGCAGTTGTGTTAAGCAGGTTCTTGGGAGCTACTTTTAGCTCTTTGAAAAATTTATATCTCAAAGCCCCAAATCTCCCTCATGCGTCACAGCAGCTGGCCTACATTCACCAGAATATGCAGCCTCTCTTCTGATATTTATGGGAGGTGGAGTGAGGCATAAAAGAATAGAAGAGGATTTAGCTGTCATTTCAACTCCTGTTCTCATTTCTAAGGCTTGAAATGAGTTTGCCACTGTCCTTTGGTGTGTATTCTTTAAAAAGGAGAAAATTAACCAACTCCCCACTGGTGTTTCACACTCACTGAATTGAGATCTTACAGTATGTTGCTACTAGATAATTTATACCTGTTTATTAATGTTGACATATGAGCAGTTCAGTGCATATGGCAAGAAAGAGCTGTATAATTTAAGAACAAAGTAAAGATTTTTTGCCGCATATGGACAGGAGGCCTTCAAACACACAGAAGACTCATTTACAGCCAGACTGAAACTGTGGTCAGGAAGTTAATCTATGAAAAGGACTATAAATAGCCAGTGACAAAGGATATTAAAGGTTATACATCCTAATTTCAACTTGTCTGATTTAATTTAGTTTAGGACACACAAAAGTAAGAACTTCTTAATAGACATGTATTATCAGTACAAGCAAATAAAATCAGGATTCTGGGAATAGTATGCAACAGAAAATCAGGGAGCAGTAATAGAAAACAAATCAAATCCCCAGCCCAGCTGATAGCTCATGAACAGTATCAAAGTATCACTGGGACAGATAGATCATGGCAATGAAGTTATCAATCACATATAATAATCATTTCCTATAAGGCTAATATTATATTTCATTCCCAAGCAAAATTGGTTTCCTGTTCTTAATACAAAGCAAAATGGAAGTGATGATAAAGCATTCATTTTGTGCACTTAATTAAATTCTAGAATCAAGCAGTGACCTCATAACTATTTTATAGTTAGGTAAGTTGAGCCAGAACAAAGTCAGCCTGCTTGAGGGTGACAGTAATAGAGCCATTTGCCTAATTAAACACATTGCTAATGGAAAATCAGGAATGAAATTGCATCTGTATACTCTTTTTCCGGTGTCATGGACAAGGCTGAATATGATTTTGCTGAGATTAAGGAATAGGAGCTCTTCTATCCTCCAGCCTGCAAATTGAAAGGGAAAGCAGAAGGGTGGAAAGGGGAGAGGGAGGGAGGGACACAGGGAGGAGGGGGGGAGAGACACACACACACACACACACAGAGAGAGAGAGAGAGAGAGAGAGAGAGAGAGAGAGGGAGAGAGAGAGAGAGAGAGAGAGAGAGAGAGAGAGAGAGAGAGAGAGAGAATGATTGGTCTTTTAGCTTCTGTATTCAAAGGTCACTTGTGATGGTTGAATTTGCTTCCTATTATGGAAGGGGTTCTGTAATAACAATAGATGTTAATGGGCTTGACACTTATCACTGGAAGAAGAGAGGTCATTGGTTGTTAATTCCCAACTAATGTAGTGATCTTTTCTGTAGTTTCTTTACAGACGATAAGTTGACCTCAGTTTGAACATTTTCATGGCATTATAGTATATTAGTTTGCCAAAAAATCAGCCGACCATCCGTGATTGCTAGCAAGAATGAAAATATAGTAGCAAAGCATTTGTCATGGTCTTAAAACACACATGGCTGAGATGCAACTCAATCAAGTCTTATCTAGAGTATAGATAGTAATACAGCACCCAGTGGATTACATGCTGTGGATATGTACGAAATTAGAGCTAAGAAAACTATATGTTAGCTAACTTTCCTCAGCTTCCTTAAATATTTTGAATACATATACATGTATACACACACACACAAGCATATATATACATATGCATATATGTTTGGGTGGTGCTAGGGACCAAAACATGACCTCATGCTTCCTAAGCATGCACTTTACCTATGACCTACTCCTCCAGCCTTGAGTATGTTTACTCTCTTTCTTTTTTTTTGGGGGGGGGGGCATACCAGGAATTGAACTCAGGGGCACTCGACCACTGAGCCACCTCCCCAGCCCTATTTTGTATTTTATATAGAGACAGGATCTCACTGAGTTGCGTAGTGCCTTGCTTTTGCTGAGGCTAGCTTTGAACTCGCAATTCTTTCTGCCTCAGCCTCTTGAGCTGCTGAGATTACAGGTGTGTGCCACTGCATCAGGCTATATTTTCTTAATAAGATGTTTTGAAGGGCAATCTAGACAGGAAGGTTCACTAAACCATGACAAATTATGTAAAGTTAATCTGTTTCTTCTTCCTCTTTTACTTTTGTACCTCTACTTTGTTCTCCTCTTCTCCTTATCCTTATTAATGTTATTATAAGTAAAGTAAGATAAAATAAAATGTGGAGCAGTATCTAGATTTTAGCAAGTAATTGGCAAGACATTTCCAGATGCCACTGTGGAAGAATATGTTGAATGATCGTGTTAAATGCTGTCACTTACAGAGCACAGTGCTAGGTGCCACCAAAGCCTTCAGGGAGCTTATTGGGTTCCCAAGGAAAGAGACTATTAAAAAGCTGGGGCAATAAATGGCAAGGGGGGTACAGGGGCATCTATTGGAGTATATGATGGACATTTAATGGACCATCAAAATTAGGGATAACCTCTCCTTGAAGGTGGTCTTTAAGCTCAATCTTGACATCAGTAGTTAGGGGGGTTAACATTTGAAGGTGGTAGAGGATTTGAGGCATAGGAAATAGCAACTGCAAAGAATCAAGAGGTGATATAGCATGGTTTGTTCACAGACCTGAAAAAAATTTAACATGCTAAATGCATTCATTAAAGTACAACTAAGCTGTTGTAACAAAACCACATGAAATTATAGTAGCTCCAAAAGAGACAGAAATTTATTTCCTCTCATGAAATTGTCTAGAATTTGTGACAAGCCAGAGTGGACAGGAAGCTCTGCTCCTGAAGGACATTCTGGAATTCAAACTTTTTTTAAAAAAATTGATCACTCATTTCACTAATGAAATATCATTTATGGCATCCCTTATACTGATTAATGAACCACTGATATGTAAAATAATAGCTGGGAGTCAGAGAGACATCTGCTATTGGATGGAATAGTTATCAAGGGGAATGGAACCCAGTATTGAGTTTAGAGATAATCTCACAGAGGATGTGAGAACTGAAGAAGCTGGCCAGAATGAAGATTAGGAGGTGGGAGAGTTCCAAGCAGGGGCCAAAATATGTGCAAAGCACTCATGGTAAGAGGGAGTGGAGTGTATTTAAGGAACTGAAAAACACTGGATGTGGCATTGGGGCCTAATCTAGGATCCTGAAGCAAAGATATCACAAATTATAATGACTCAAATAAGACAGAAGTTTATTTTTGCCTCATAGAATAGTTAGGATTTGGTATGGTTAATTTTTGCATAGTGGACACCTGAATAGGTCTTTGCAATGCTAATGGGTGAATTCCTAATTGAGAAATTGGAACCATTAACTCTTTGCCCCTTATTTTAAATGATCTATCTAGCCATCCATCCATTTATCATTTTACCATCTTATTATAGTTTAAGGTAAATGGTAAGACAGCTCCCCAAATCATGTTAAATTCTGGATTTGTCCAAAGGTTAATATAATACCATTGGCAAGAGAGAATTGGGTTTGCAATACACAAAGGTGGCTCTGATTTTAATGCGTGAATGACTAGGCAGGCAAAATGGAAGGCTGGGCAGCCAGGAAGGTTACTGTTATCATCCACACGAGAAAAGATATGGTCTGGACCTTCAGGGATGGTCATCTAATAAGCATAATATAGATAATAGGTATAACTTCAAGGAGAGAACTTTGGTAGGAATTAACTATTTTAATCTATTGCTATCTGGGCCTGAACTTTATAACCTTGTATGAGTCTCAAGAATTAAAAAAAATTCACATGGTTATTTAAATGAGGATTCAAAAGTGAAATATTTATTAGGGCTTGCTTAAAATAAAGAAACTAAGTAAATAAAATAGACCTGCTGCAATAGTCAAATGTTAAGGGGAACTGCGGGGCACATGTTCCTTCTGAAGAAGACATGTCTATTCATCCAAGTGTTGCCATTTGTAAATAAGAATTCCTTGTTGCCAGATCAATGATTTTTCTTTTGTAAAAAGTATTGAATATTAGTATGAAATTTTCTAATTTTTAAGTGTAAAAATTACATATACAAATAAGAATGCAAATATACCAACAGAATAGGCTAATGTGGTAAGAGCCAAGCAAAACAGATCTACGAGTGGGATTTGGTTTATCTGGGTTTACTCATGACATCTGCTGTAGGTCCTAGGGTAGGCTGATAATGAAGAAATTCAATCATATAGTGGCCAAAAGAATAGACATGCATATTTCTCATGTGCCAGCTTAGTGAGTGGACGAGGTGGCCTTTCATGGTCAGGTTCTGTCTGAATTGTCCTCTGGTGTGGTGCTGTTCATCTGCATGGTGGTAGTGGGGTCATTCCCATGTCTGGATTCTAGCCCTCTACATGGGGTGAGAGAACATGGGTGAGCATGCCTGAAGGCCCTGGTCATATATTCATAACAAGTTCTAATAGCAGTTTAAAATAAATAAATGTATAGTTCTTTTAGCATACTTCCCTGTTAATTTTTTAAAAAATTCCTTTTAGCTTTTTGAACCTGGTATTAGTATTTGATAGGTGAAGAAATAATAAGGTGGGTTGTAATTTGCTCAAGATCATAAAGATAATTAGTGACAGAAAGATTAGAATCCATCTCGACTATCTTTTAATAATAATAAAATACCTTTAAATATATTTGGAGTAATGCATTTGAATTCCTGTTGCCAAACAAAATTAAGTCACTCACCAAAGTGTGAAGGGAGATGGCAACATGTATTTTCCATCATGGATGTTTTATTTCCCTTCCAAAGTTTCATTCTTGATCACTATGTTATCCCATGGGGGAATCCACAGAGTACCTACTAGGCTGGTTTTGCTCAGGAAGTACCAGAACATTTTTTCTGTCTTAAAAGTTACAGTTTAATTGTATGCAGGAACATTGATTCCCTATGGTGTGGTTTCTACATGTGGTTATAGACCTTCAACCTCATTCAATTTCTAGTTTCTGAGGAAACGATTGAAGAGTGGCATGGCTAGAATTGCTCTCATTAGTAAAATTGCTGTCCTGGTTTGGAGTAACCACAACCTCTGCACAGATAAATGAAATCTCATTTGACAGCTTTTGGGGTATTTCACTAGAGCAGATTAGAGAAAGCCACAGAATTTCCAGATACTTGACCACCCTCATTCATTTTTACCTCAGCCTTTGAATGAAATATTTAAATGGTGAATTTGGAGTCCTGGGGAATGAAAGGCCATCGGGATGTGGAATTCTCTCTCTTCTTGCTTTTGTTATAATTAGGAAAAGAACCAGGCATGATCACATAATTGTGACTGCTCGGATGAAGAATGAGCAGAACAATGAAGCAGTGATGTTTTGACAATGCTTTGGATCTGCACAATAGAAAAGCCTTCTTTTTTGTTTTGTTTTGTTTCTTATTCTGAAGGGGCATGGTGTTGTGGTTGGTGGATCCTGGGATTATAATGCCAGGATGCCAGGGTTCTAGTGCCAGAGCTCTGCCACCAACCCTCAGCACTGATTTGAAAATCTATTAGCTTTTGGTTGCTTCAGGCAACAAATGATTTTTAAATGGGGAGGCTGAGTAGGTTTTGCCTCTCATGTGGAGGACAGGATGGTGGTGATGTTGCTTTTATGCAATTTAATTTACATAATTAAAAATAATACATTTGACTTCTGTTTTTCATTAATTAGTTAATTTCCAATAATACAGGCATCAATGTTAACTTCACATTTAACTGGTAATTCATCTCACTTTTATGTAATTGAATGGTTTAAAGAGATGTAGTTAAAAATCCAGATCCTATTTATTGAGGGAAGATTTTAGCATATTAAGTAAGGACCCAAATGATCTCCTAGTAAATATAGAAACACTAATCAAAGATACCACCACCATTGTAGTCACCGTCACCTCAATCATCTTTCAAACCCTTGCTATGGGTCTCATTTTCTAGAAAAGAAAATAAAGTTTGAGGGCAAAAACAACTCAATCATTTACAGTCTCTATAAACAACAATTTAAGGAATTGTTATCATTAAATTGTTGGAATGTCCAAATTCTCAAAAATGGAGTCCTGATAATCTTTATGTTTGTGAGCTTTCTTCAAGTATTAATTTATATGACTGTCTACATAATTTTAACCAGGACATAAAAATCACTTAATATGTTTCTTAAGCTTTTTCATTGAACTTTCTGACTCCCTGGTCATTTTAGCTGTCACTCTTGGTTGGAGGCTGTTTAATACCTAAGGTAGAAAGATGGTGGCCTTAAAGAAAATGAAAAAGTTGCTGGAGCTGAAGAAATTTAGACTATAGCTTGTTTTTTTTTAAAAAATGGAAAAGCATGTGCTGGAGTTTGAGCAGAATCTGAAAGTGATCAGACTAGGTAAAGAGATATTGGTCATCCTCGCCAACAACTGGCCAGCTTTGAGGAAACAGAGTACTTACTATGCCTTGTAGGTCAAAACTGGCATCCAGCTGGTGGTAGTAACACTGAATTGGGCACAACATGGGGAAAAAATAAGAGCATGTACACTGGCTATCCTTGATCCAGGTGATTCTGGTATCATTGATGCTGCCAGAACAGGTTGGTAAAAAGTAAACCATGCAAAATTCTTCTGTAATTCTTCTTTTTTTTTTAATCTTCTGTAATTCTTGCCAGAGCTTGTTAAACACAAAACCAAAACCCAACCAACTACATAAAACTCCCCTTTTCCCACTGAACTCTGAGGAGAGGTCTCTAAACTCCCAGGGGCTTAAGGTAAGGGTCAAAGTGTGCTAATCCAAGTTTGAAGTTTCTCTGAAATTCACGATTTAAAAATTCATACAGGTGTAGTATTCTGGTTTATAATATGTCTTTTAATATGAAAATGTTTTGAATTCTACAACATTGGGTAAAATTTGACATCAGGATAGTTTTTCTTGTGGTTTGCAGTGGCCATACCATTGACTCAGGCCCAGAGTATTAGCTCCCAAGTTTGGCAAGTTTATGTTGTGTACAGTGGTTGGGTTAAAATGACAGGGTTAAAGTGGCTTATTAATATTCATATATATATATATATATATATATATATATGTTTTTGAAACTTATTGGAAGGAAAAAATTTTAATAATTAGTCTCCATTAGAAGTTTTTTTGCATAAAATCAATTATGCAATGACAACTGATTGAAAAAAATCGATGGTACATTTTTCTTTTAAGTCCTCACTTTCATAGTGGGGATACCTCTTACTGTATCCCCACTATGAGAGATGGAGCTGGACAGGGAAACATTTTGAAGTGACAGGCGTGGATCTGATGCTTGTCTGACTACTTGCCAGCTCTCTGAGCTTGAGCCAGTTGCTAATACTGTACCCACAAAAGAGCTTTGATTTTTTTTTCATATGTAAAATGGAATGATAATATCTACTATATTCGATTGCTGTGAGGATGATATGACATAATGCTTTTCTCCTGGCCTGAACCCTTCCTAATCTTCTTATATGCCCAAAGGTCACAGGATTTTTGTAGGAATATGAGTGAAATTAAGCCATGGATAGGAGAGTTGATCTTAGCTTTCTACTATATATAGATCCTAAACCGATACTGTTTTAGCTACCATTCTCCTGTTCACAGTTATGTTTTCTAAACTTATAATTTCAAGTCTTAAGTATGATGAATTATTATGCTTGCATTTTCTTCATGCAAACTGAAAATTCCTCTAATTAGGTTAAATTTCCTCTGACTCCTTATTTACTACCCTGCTTAACTTAGGGGCATCAATATATGTTAGTCATTAAAAGCTATAGTTGAAAAACCATCTTGAATATTGTAGTACAAATGGATTTTGGTTTTGCATGATTATTAGGTTCTTTGTTTTATAAACATCTGTAACATCGGGTAATTTTCTTACCAGGTTATAACAAAAAGCAGGTTTCAGACTTCATGAAATAAACATATTAATAAACGTTATTAGTGTATAGATATAAAATGGTCATATATCCTGTTTATATGTATGTAGACACAAAACAGTCATATAACCCGTTCTAAGCATGAACAGGTTGTATGATTCACAAAACAGGTTGTATGATTTTGGATATGAGAGACCTATAACAATATTACAAAAAAGACTGGAAAACAGAGAAAAGATGGGGGAAAAGCCCACAGCTCTATTGCTGTGTTAGTGCAGCAGATTTCAGTCTTTCTTCATCTTATCCCATTCACATATAAAACCTGTCTTCTTTCCCTTTCTATTGTATATTGCTGAAATTCGATTAACACACACATTGAAAAAAGCCTGAGGGGTAAACCACATGCTGTCTGAGGGGTGCCAAAGGGAAAGGATTGCCATGAAGGATTCTAACAAGGACTTACAGAGGCTGCCTTTGCTAAAAGCACTGACTCTTCACTGGGCCTGTAGATGCTCAATGAACAAATGAAGGCAGAATAAGTTTTGGTATTTCTGCCTTCATTTTTTATCTGTCTCTTCTGTTATCTTAAACTTTGAGTCAGATTGCTGCTCAGGTCTGCACAAATGTCTTGTCCCCCTTTAAGACTGATGACACCAAGATAAGCACAACTAAGGTATTTTATGATTTGTAGGGACATTCACCTGCCAGCTTTTATTACCCATCCTCTTTTTGATCCCCATGAGCATTGCCCACAAGTCTCCAGGCGCTGTCCTGCACCTTCCCGGGGCAGCAGAGCTCTGCAGGCTGATTACCCCATGAGGAGACTACTGCTCCCTGAGCAGGAGTAATCTCATGGGAACCAAATTGCTCCCTGTTCCAGGATCGCAGGCTGATAGATAAACATCCCTCAGAGCAAATGAAGATTGTCCCCTGAGTGGCAGAAATTTCCTTGACTCTGATAACACGGGGTTACCAGAACTGAGATAATAGTCAGCAGACCACAGTTTGGCCCAGACTGTTTTAATTTTTCATACCTCCTGTCCCCTGCCCCAATTCTTCCTTTATTTAAACCTAAAGCTCCTGTCTGTACCCTGAAAGAGAGGGCTGAAATACTTCATCTCACTTGTCTTCCCAATATGACCATATTGCTTGAAGTTCCTTTCCTACTTCTCATTTCTTTTTCTGTTTGGTTTTTGGGGCTAGTGGCTGGACATGATTTGTTGAGACTTCTGGAGTTGGGCCTCTGGCCTAGGTTCCTGCTAACAGGATTATCCCATGGGGTTTACTTGAACCATGCTTTGAGGAGTAATTATGGGAAATGATGAGCCCATAATTATTTTAGCAACAGCTGTCCTCCCCAGCTTTTGGTGAAGGGGGATTGAGGATGATTGGGGATGGTTAGGAGTGTCTTAGGACAGAACACTTTTCATACATTTTCACCTTATATGAGTACTGTTTCTGCTACTGATTACCTAAAATTTTCTATTTACTTACTTTTTATTTAATTTAAGGACGTGTATTTTAAAAGGCAACTCTGCACCATTATTATGTGATTAAGAGAAGCTAACTGTAACAATCATAGTGAAAACAAAACAATGTAATTAACTTCTGGTTGGGTATGGATAGTTGCTAGATGCTTTCAGCCAAATCTCTGCTTTTGGTTCAAATGGAAGATTAGCAAGGGTTGAAGATTTTATTAAAGGCAACCTGTTATTAAACAGAGACTTTATTTCAGTAGAACTGTTGGAACAAAATTCTTACATTGTATGTGTGGTAATTCAGTTTGAAAGTAATTTAGTATAAATGATGTGATCCTTGCCTCGTTTTCTTCCTTAGGTGGTTAGGTATAATTTCAAATATCCTAATAAGGAATTAATGCCTTCAATATTGACTAATATTGGATATTTAGTTTTTTGTTTGTTTGGTGCTGGGGACTGAACTCAGGGCCTCACGTATGCCAGGCAAAAACTCTACCACCGAGCCACATCCCCAGCCCAGCATTGAATATTTAGAACTGAAGATATAGAAATTGATTTTAGAGGATTTAATGAGCATAAGATATGTTAGGAATATATATATATATATATATATATATATATATATATTTAATATATGAAATGAGTGCATGTTGTATGAATGAGCTATGATAAGCCTCAGAGTCGCCACTGTTGCAGTGTCCCCAGTGCAAGCGTTGACTTGTTCTATCATCAGGTGTCTCTCCAGGAGCAAGTCTCTCATGTTAGATATTTGTAGGAAGTAACTGAGGAAGAAATTGGGACTTCCTTGAGCTGTTGAAAAGTTTTGGTGCCTGCTGGATATTAAGTGTACCTTTGGCTGAATTTTGTCCATGATATGTGATGGGTAACCTGTCGCATGCTTGTGACCATAGGCTATATCAACTATACCTGACTTGATTGATGCTCACTAACAGACCCAGATCTCTTCTGAACAGGTCAGACAACAGTGCCTTTCTTCCTGTCTGATTCAGTGTAATTTAATGTTAGTCTGTTACCAAGCAACACATCCTGAATTTCAGAAAATATGACCCTAGGGAAAGCTATGATTGCATAATTCTGGCTGGGTTTCTAACAATCTAGGGTAGATGAATATTTCACAAATAATCAGTACAGGAGGCCCAATTTTTCTTTTTCAAACTTTAATTTCCTATACATTGTGGATTGATGCTATGAATTACCAGAAAAAGAAAGTAAAAGCCACAATACAAAATATGGGCCCAGACTTTTAGTGTTAGATTTCAATAAATAACAAGAATAAACATAATAGGAAAAAATGTAAAAGTTTTAATTAGAGAAACTACATTCATGTTCCTTGAAAACTGTATGTATGTATGTATAGGCAATTGATGTAGAGAACTGTCATGCATTCTTAATCTTGTTGTCCTAGAATTGTAACTAAAATAGTTTTAAGTGAAATAATTATGTGTTTATATGCACACTTTGAACATATACTACCTATGTACATATATAAAGGTTTTAATGCTAGCAATGAGCTTACTTCCTGTTTGTTAACAAACATAATCTAGGTTAGACTGCTGTTAGTGCTGCTCACAGAACATAATGTTTACCTAACAGTGTTTCAGGGTTTGTTTTAATAATACTCATAGTAGAGAACTCACTGTTGCAGAGGGATAACAGAAATGGAAGAAGTGATTTTTAAAGCAATTTCAACAGCTCAAGATATTCATTTGAAACTTGAATCCAATGCAAAGATATTTTTTTTAACAATTAATCTTCCATTCTTTCTTAGTAACAATTTTAAACAATTTTTATAGTAAATAATTTGTCTCTTGAAAAAATAAATGATTTCTGGGTTTTATATAGTTATATGTATTGGAGTATGTTCCAACTGCACATTATGGACATGTCACTCATGCTACCTGTGTTCCACCCCATGAGTTTGATAGTGCCCTAACTGGTCTATGACCTGTTCAATGAGCCAAGTCCATGGATCACAGGCTTGGATGCCAGAGCAATGTCAAAATGCTAGAAAGCTTTCTAACTATTTGCTCTTTCTTTCTGTGTTTATTGCATAGATCAGTACCAAACCATCTGCTACCAGGCACTGGTCTGAGGACCACTCTGAGCTGTACTGATGTGAATGATGCTTTTTACTCCATCTTTCCACATACAACTTTATCTAAATCATTCTCAATCATACCAGGAACTCAGAGTTTTACTTCTGTAGCTTCTTACTATGTTCATTTTTCCTACAGTTTAATTTTTCTTTGTTTAATTCTATACTGTTTTTTTTAATTGCAGTACTGGCGATTAAACCCAGGGCCTTGCACATGCTACGCAAGCACTGTACCATTGAGCTACACCCCCAGCCCTTTTATTTTATTTTGAGACAGAGTCTTGCAGAGTTTCCCAGGCTGGTCTCAAATTTATGATTCTCCTATTTTAGCCTCCCAAGTTGCTGGAATTACAGGTGTATGCCACCATACAAGACTTGTGTTATTTTCTAATAGTTCATAAGACTTTTTTGCTAACTAAGAATGTATGCTTTTTGAGGACAGGGTCTTAGTATTGTACTGCACATGTGGTGAAGGCTTATAGAATACTCTTTAGGTGTATCACTATAAAAGGTCAAACACCACTAGCAAGCACCCTTGTAGTAGATTTACATTTAAAGACAGCAAAATTTGCATACAAAATGTAAGACATTATAAAATGTACTATCATATCTTCAATTATGCATTCCTAAAGCACACAGGAATTTTGGGGGCTTAAAGAATAAAGGTCAAGAATAGTGGAGTAGATTGTTTTATAGCTTTTTGTTTCCTTGGTTTAAAATATTTTGTTAATGGCATATTAAAAAGTAAAGCCAGTTGAAGGGTTAATTAGGAAGAAAAATCTTTGTGTCTGGCTAACTGATGTAAAATATTGAAGGAAGATTGCACAGGGGTGATCCTTAAACTTCCTTGATTTAACTCATATAGTCTTTAATGTTTTACATGAAGTAAATCCAGATTTGTAGCTTTTCTTTTCTTTCTTTCTTGTTCTTTTTTTTTTTTGTCCCCACGTATCTTCTGTCAGCACAGGTGGAATAATAGTTGCTCTCTGCCTGCTTCCAGGTCCCTACCATGCCCACTTTTCATGCAGGGTGTGTGCACTGCTCTCCTCATTAATTTTCTTCTCCTGCATGGCCCCTGAAGCATTGGAGTTTGTGACATTTAGTACAGAGTAATGCATTAAAGTCTGTACTCCTCAGAATGTTCAGTGATCGGTGCCTGATGAGGATATTATCAGAAAGAGAATCCATTACCTGAAGGAGAGTCCATAAGTTTCATCAAGAGGGATGTCATTATCCCTGGAGCCCTGGGTGCCAACTCCCTTGATTCTCAGCCTGCCCCACCATCACATTTCTGCTCAGCACTCCAATCCTCTCCACTCCCTCTCCTCTGACCTCTCTAGAAGCCTCTTTGCTGTAGCCTCAGCTGTCCACCTGCTTCTCACAGATTTTCCCTTGGATTACAATTTTCTCATGAAATACTAACTTTGTAATAATTCTGGTTGTGAATTTGTGTGTTTTCCTTGTTTTGGAATGTTCTTTTATAGTGCTGTTTGTCTCTTCAGTCATACCTACTTGTTGTGTGCTTACTTATTTAATACCAGAATATAAGCTCTATGATAGCTCATCTTTGCTTTGTTCATCACTGAATTGTTGACTCCTACTTTCATGTCCTGGCACATGACAGGCACTGACATATTTGCTGGATGAATGAAATGAAGTTATTGGTTCACTAGCCTTGAGGATAAATTGTGGAATTAATTTGTACTGCTGCAGTGTGCAATACAGCATTCAGTCTTAATTTACAGTCCATTTCTGTTTTAATGATTCCAGAAAATGAATGGAAATACAAATTAATGTTTTCTTTCTTTTTATTTATTTTTATTCTGGTGCTGGGGATCAAACCCTGGACCTTGTTCCTGCTAAGTACATGCTGTACCACTGAGTTCTACCCCCAGCCTTGATGTTTTCTTAAGTTTATTGAATGGCAATTTTAGTGTTTTGATTTTTATATTTAGTAATTTAATATCTCATAACTCTAAAAATAATTTATTTGCTGTGACTGTGTCATTGACAGTGAGAATACAAAGCCTAATTTTTAGAGATATTCAAGAGAGTAGGGGCGAAGTCCTCACAATTCTCTCTACTAAATTGCTGGTGGTTATAATTCTGAGGGGAAAAATAAGTCAGCATTAAATTAGTTTCATACTACTAATTAAAACTTCAGTGCTACAAAATAATTAGAACTGCTTTTCCAAAAACTCTTTTGGGTTTTTGATCACATCATGAAAAAAGTAGATGGTTAAGTTAAAAAAAAAAAGTGTGCATACACATGCACACACACACACACACATTCTCTATATTTGTGGAAAATAGCTGTTAAAATGCTACTTTATCCATATGCAACAAAATGAAACTGAATCCCTTTCTCTCGCCATGCACAAAAGTTAACTCAAAATGGATCAAAGAGCTTGATATCAAATAAGAGACACGGCGTCTGATAGAAGAAAAAGTTGGCTACGATCTACATACTGTGGGGTCGGGGTCCAAATTCCTCAATAGAACACCCATAGCACAAGAGTTAATAACTAGAATCAACAAATGGGACTTACTCAAACTAAAAAGTTTTTTCTCAGCAAAAGAAACAATAAGAGAGGTAAATAGGGAGCCTACATCCTGGGAACAAATCTTTACTCCTCACTCTTCAGATAGAGCCCTAATATCCAGAGTATACAAAGAACTCAAAAAAATTAAACAATAAGAAAACAAATAACCCAATCAATAAATGGGCCAAGGACCTGAACAGACACTTCTCAGAGGAGGACATACAACCAATCAACAAGTACATGAAAAATGCTCACCATCTCTAGCAGTCAGAGAAATGCAAATCAAAACCACCCTAAGATACCATCTCACTCCAGTAAGATTGGCAGCCATTATGAAGTCAAACAACAACAAGTGATGGCGAGGATGTGGGGAAAAGGGTACACTTGTATATTGCTAGTGGGACTGCAAATTGGTGTGGCCAATTTGGAAAGCAGTATGGAGATTTCTTGGAAAGCTGGGAATGGAACCACCATTTGACCCAGCTATTGCCCTTCTCGGTCTATTCCCTAAAGACCTAAAAGGAGCATGCTACAGGAACACTGCTACATCGATGTTCATAGCAGCACAATTCACAATAGCAAGACTGTGGAACCAACCTAGATGCCCTTCAATAGACGAATGGATAAAAAAAATGTGGCATTTATACACAATGGAGTATTACTCTGCATTAAAAAAATGACAAAATCATGGAATTTGCAGGGAAATGGATGGCATTAGAGCAGATTATGCTAAGTGAAGCTAGCCAATCCCTAAAAAACAAATGCCAAATGTTTTCTTTGATATAAGGAGAGTAACTAAGAACAGAGTAGGGTCGAAGAGCATGAGAAGAAGATTAACATTAAACAGGGATGAGAGGTGGGAGGGAAAGGGAGAGAGAAGGGAAAATGCATGGAAATGGAATGAGACCCTCATGGTTATACAAAATTACATACAAGAGGAAGTGAGGGGAAAGGGAAAAAAAAACAAGGGGGAGAAATGAATTACAGTAGATGGGGTAGAGAGAGAAGAGGGGAGGGGGGATAGTAGAGGATAGGAAAGGCAGCAGAATACAACAGACACTAGTATGGCAATATGTAAATCAGTGGATGTGTAACCGATGTGATTCTGCAATCTGTATACGGGGTAAAAATGGGAGTTCATAACCCACTTGAATCAAAGTGTGAAATATGATATGTCAAGAACTATGTAATGTTTTGAACAACCAACAATAAAAATTAAAAAAAAATCCAAAATTAAAAAAAAAATGCTACTTTAAAAAAAATCAGTGTTTTTAGTGTTGAGGAATGGAAGGATTTTATTTTTTAAATTATGAAATACATGACTGGGATTGTAGGTCAGTGGTTGAGCGCTTGCCTTGTCTGAGTGAGGCTCTGGGTTCCATCCTCAGCACCATATTTTAAAAAAATCAATAAATTATGAAATACAATAATTAAGGGCATCTTCTGAAAGAAAATCCCATAATCCTATTGCAGCATTTCCCCCCCCCCCTACATTTGAGCTGGAAGCTTATTTATACAATTAATGATTTATTTTTGTTCCTGAGTTTGGTAAAACTGTTTTTTTTAAACAGAATAATAGTTGTGGTTATTTGAAAGCTGAGGTGAAAATATTCATAACAAGAAATCCTGTAGGAAATAATGGAGTTCTCTTCAGGAATGGGGGAGATGGAGGAGGAATGAGGGTGCTCATCCCCTACCAAGAGGCCTTGGGGGAATGAAGGGAAAGATGCAGAAGAAGGAAGGTTGGGGAGGGATATTCTGGAAGGATCTGGGTGCGCATCCTCACAAATATTAGTGGGAGGCTGGATAAAGGGATAAAATCTGCTAAAGAACCAAAATACTGTTCTTTCTTTTTATACCCCCACCTACTCATCCTACACAGAACTCTCCCGTGCACATGGAAGCTTTTTATAGCCCAAGAACTTTGAAAGTCAAACCTTCCCTGCCCATCAGATGCAGTGAAAATCCAGTAGCTTTCTTCGGCCAACTCTTACATCGTGATCTTGAAGAAAATGTTTAGCAGTTTGTATTTTAGTTATACCATAGGGAAGGGTGGAAATATTTAGCTTCTTTGTCTTGAGCCTACCCAGAGATGGATGGCTGCAAGCTTCCGTATTTGACACAAGCTGGCTTATGAGCTGTTCTTCTCCTCTCCCCTTTGCAGTTTTAGTATACGGGCAAAAAACAGGTTAGAAAAAGTAGGTCAAGAGAGTTAACTGAAGAAAAGTAAAGTAGCACATTTATGTCTCCTTCCATTTTAGAGAAAGCAGCGCTGTTTTAGGGGCAGTTTCAGAGGGATAAAAATAACTGTTTGTTTAAAGTAGTCCACTCCCCCACATACATAAATTGTACAAATGGCACAAGCAAACAGCATTTAAAATACACTAGCTTATTATAAAATTTCCCAGGATGCTTTAAAACAATGATCCAGGTTTCCAGCACTTATTGAGGTCAAAAAGGAATGTTAATGTCACAGGAGAAAAGTAGCTGGATAAATGCTTCAGTGGGCTGCTCTTAAACTTTTCTGACTGGTATAAAAGGTTTTCCACAATGTGGCTGGGAGAACACTCCTCATAATATAATAATATAATTTAGAGTGAGTTAATTTGGAATCCAACATGTATTTTTCCCCCAAAAACAATATTTTAATTCAGTGATAGAAATGCAGCTCTGGACTTGGAATCAGATTTAGATTCTTCTAAGTCAGTGTTTTTCAATCTCATCATTGTTGGCATTTTGGATCAAATAATGATTTGCTGTAGTGTGATGTCCTCTGCATTTATTGTAAGATGTTTAACAGCACCCCTGGCCTCCAGATACCAGATGACAGTATCAGCTACCCCAGTCATGATAATCGAAAATGTCCCTTGGGGGTCAGTATTATTATTCCTGGTTGGGAACCACTGTGTGAGCACTAATCTAACATCCTGGTCATGTTACCCAGCACCTCTCAGCCTATTGGATACTACTTATCTTAAAAGAGATAACTGATGGTTTTGAATGTGCTTTGTTGCCTATCTGCACGTGTCTGTATTTATACCTGTTCATACATGTGTATATAGTTAATATAGACATAAACGGATCCCCTCTATTGAGCCATTTTTTTGAGGGGGGTACCAGGAATTGAACTCAGGGGCACTTGCCCACTGAGCCACATTCCCAGCCCTATTTTGTATGTTATTTAGATAAAGGGTCTCACTAAGTTTCTTAGTGCCTTGCTTTTGCTGAAGCTGGCTTTGAACTCGTGATTCTGCTGTCTCAGCCTCACCAGCTGCTGGGATTCAGGTGTGTGCCACCAAGCTATTCTTTTATTCTAATATTCCACTAAAAATTCCAGATGCCATTTCAATATTCCATTTATTTCTGGAATAAAACCTGTGATGATATATTGTTCTTCAAAATCTTTTCCATATTAGATTTTCTGATATTATATTTTAGATTTTTTTCTACCTGGGCTCTTATACCTGAGCTTGCCTGTAACACTGTTTCTCAAAAATATGGTCCATGTGCCAGAACTGGGTACTGGCAGAATGTGAGCTACCCTTAGGTATGTGCAGATAAACATTGAGAAAATTATATTAGGCATGCAATTAGCTTAATTACTTTGACAAGCGATTCTGGTTTTCCATTCATGGTAGTGATATCAATTTATTTTTTAGAATAGACAATTTATATAGACATTGAATAATAATTAGATATACTGTATATAGGTGGTATCTGGAAATGTCAAAAATCCTGAAAGTGGTTCCTAAATGACAGAGGCTTAGGGACCACTGGTCTATAAAATAAGGGTAGGGGGAGTGTGCATGTGGAAAGTGGGGGATATGTATGCACACTTGTGCACATGTGACAGGGAAAGGGATGGGGCTGGGAAGGAGAACCTTATGGCAATCTTTTTATGGTTTGTTTTGCAGATTCTGTGTGCCTCATAAATGTTCAGAAGCTTTCCATATAGGGGTTATTTGTTCTTCAAAGGGTTGATGGAATTCATCTGTAAAGCCATCTGGATCCCTGCCCCCCCCCCCTTTTTTAGATTTTCTGTTTTAAAAATAACTTTTCTATTTTACCTCAGAGTAACTGGTCTATGCAGTATTTTCACCTCTTTTTGACTTGGAATGCTTCTTTTAAAACACACATTAGATCATATCATATCCTCTTGTGTCCCTCCTCACTGAACTTGAACATTTCCTTTCCCCTTGACACACCTCTCTCCATTCTTCTCTGAACACTGTGTTGGAAGAAGCACCCCATTTTCTTTGTCTCCCCCCCTTAACCATCTCCACTTTTCTTCATAGCACATATCACCAGATGATACATTATATATACATATGTTTATATTTCTACCACATTACTCTGTTACCAAAGGAAACCTCCACAATGGGAGGGACTTTATCTGTTTTATTGGCTGTGAATACCCCAGTGCTTGGCTCGTAGAAGGTCCTCAATACACATTTGTTGAATGAATCAATTCATATATATTCCCAGAAATTCATCCATTTGGGTCAACGTTTCAAATATCTTGGTACAAACCTGTACTATTCTCTTAATATTAAGTTAACAATTAAGACTTCTTACTTTAAATGTTGCTTATATTTGTGTTTATCCTCTTCCAAAAAAGTAGACTAGCTTGTGATTTGCCTTATTTATTGGTTTTCAAAGTATCATCTTTTGATTTATTAATCAAGTCTAGTTTCTTTGTTTTTTTCTTTCAATGCTGGTTTTGTCTTTATTAATTTTCTCTGCTGTCTTGGTTTTTAAGAATTCTTTTTAATGTTCTTATTAAACAATACATATATCAATGAGTATGCTTATCGATAAACATTTTATTATTGTTATTTTGGGTTGGTTTTTAAAAGCTGATCCTTCCAGAGTAGAGGCGTCTGTGACTGTTTTGACAATGGAAGTCCCGGGATGGGTGGCTTTGCAGTGGAGGTCGCATGAAGATCAGAGCAAAGCCTTTGGTGGGAAAAGGACTTAATTTTTAAAAATATAATTTAATATGTTTAAAATTTTTGTGTTTGTGTTTTTGTCCCTCTGAGATGGGCTGACCTGGCTCTGTGCAGGGTCTTAATGGATACCAGAACCTTCCACCTTTTTTGTTTCTTCCACCTGATTCTTCTGGACTGTGAACTCTGCTGTTACAGGTGGACACTACTTCCTGCAACTTGAGAGCACTGGGCCTCTCTCTGGCCTTCCCATTGCTGCCCTTGGCAGTTTAGGTGGAGAAACATGAGGGTGGGGGTAGGAGTGGGGATCATCTGGTGGCATCAGGATATTGTGCTTCTTCCTCTCTCTCCTGGCTCCTCTTTTCCACTTTACTTTCAATACTTGACTGATATTGAAAATTTGATTCTGTAACAAATGTTCTGAACACACTTCTGCTCTTAGAGTTGGGCAAGAGGCCCTTCCGACTTCTGGTTTCTTTTGTCTTATTTCTCTTAAGGCAAGAAAGAAAGGCATGTATCCATCTGGAACCTGCATCCTCTTTTCTAGAACACCTTCCAAGTATTCTGGGTACATAATTTCCCTGATGATCTTGCTGAGGCCACTTCGTGGGGTTTCTATTGAGGACAGACTGGGCAGTCACTAGGCCCCAGGGGTGTCCAAGGAGTATCTTTTTGCAGAATGCATCAGTGGATCTCAATGAGCTGGCTTCAGGGTCCACAAATATTGCAGAGGTGAGGCCCCTCGTGCTGCTGTATGGGGATGCAATGAGAAGGGTACCTGGAACCTCTGCCACCCTTGTGTTTTGGCTAGAATTCTCAGTTCTAACCTGGCCTTTCAAGCTATTATGTAGCTCAAGATAGAAAAATAGAGTGCATTCATTAGCTTCATTTATAATCCATATTTAGACATGATTGTAAACCTCCATTTGTACTCTGGCCCCGAACTTTGCAAGTGCTAGGTAGGGGTGGGCCTGCTGAGAACCCTGTCCCATTCCCATGCTTTCCTGACTGTTGGCATTGGGATAAGCCAAGCTAAGTCAAGAGCATGCCCTTCCCCCAGTACAGAAGCCCATGGGGCAGGGACTCGTTCTGCTTTTGCTCACCATTGTTCCTTAGAACAATGCCAGGCATAAATTGCTGAAGGAAAGAAGGAAAAGTCATGGGATCTGAGCAGTTGTAGAAGGGAGGGAATTATCCAGAAGCAGAGGGAAGAAAAGGGAAGTACCTTTTCTTACTGACACTATTGGGCTGTGATTATGTGCAATAGGCTGAAGAGTCAGTATTCCAAGGTGCTGTCCAGTGTTCATTTCCTTCTTGGATCACATCAAGTTTGAATTTTTTTTTTGTGTGTGTGTGTATTTATTTAGGGACCCTTCGGGGAATCTTACAGTGTATTCTGGTCTGACTTTGTATTGGTAGCATATTTTCTTTTTGAGGGAAGGGAATTCCATGATAATTTTCTAATTTGAATTTTCACTACAAATATCCGTTATAGGATGATATGTAGTTTATTTAGTTTGGAGGAAGCAAATAAACAAATCGAACAAGGTAACAAACCGAACTCCAGACTACCAATGTTGGTTAAGGGAAGGCAATTAAATAAGAAATACATTGTAGAACAAAGAAACCTATCGTGATTGTTATTGATTACTGAATATTTTAAAGCAAAATGAGTATATTATATTTTCTGACAATCTTTTTTCATATATATAACCAGCACAATTTTGAAAGCATTTTGAAAATAAAACTGTGAGCTAGAGTCAAGGAAAGTCAAGATTTTCAAAGAACTCTTAATGTGACTTGAATGTTAAGTTTGCAATCTAAAGCCTTTCCTTTGGGGGGAATGTACTAGAGGATAATGTGAAGTGGGATTCATCTTGTGTCTTGGTTCCTTTTTTGGGAATGTACAGTGACTTGAGGTTTATAAAATTGTTCTAAAATGCTTTTGTTTCTGGCTTTGGAAAAAAATCATCCAACAAAGTCTATCAAATGCTCGAGAGAAGTATAAATGTTCTTATTTCCAAATCAGAACATATTAGTTTCCTTTTACATTTAATTAGAAGTAAACCCAAATCATTTTGAAAGGAAAGCGTGGAAACCAGAGATGGGCTAGCGAGAAATGAAAGATGGAGACTAGGCAGAGATGCATGCGAGAGTTTATTTGTCAGAGCTGACAAATAAAGGCCATCTCTCCATAGATGGAGAGAGGCAAAACAGACTGGGGGTTCCGGACTTTTATGGGGCAGGCTCAGGGATTAGAGCCAGGTGGGTCCTAATATGGTTAAGGGTTGGGTTGGTTATGAGGGTGTGGTGAGCCTTTCTCAGAAAAGGCCTTGGGAGGGAAAGTGAGTTTTTTTTTTTTTTTTTTTTTTTTTTTTGTAAAATGGCTTGGTTGTCACTTAGGATGGCTGTCTAGATGCTAAGCAAGGACCTTACAATTTAATGTCTGGATAGATTGTAGTATCTGTGGGTTTAGATTTTTGAGAGTCTCCTACATTTTAAAACAGCATCTTAAAAAAATAGAAAGCAGAAGAAACTCTGTGCTTCCAAAATACAAAACATGAAAAACTTGGGCTTGTGATACAAATTTGAGAATTGGTAAGCCGTTCCTATGACAAAATGTCTTTTTTTTGCAGTTAGTTTCCATAATTGTAGCATCACCTCCAGTTGTTTCTTTAAATCTATGCAAGGAGAGTTGCCCTTTTGAAAGAAAACAGACCTTGAAAATATTAGTTACCTTTTATAATATGATTTTAAAAATTATTAGGATATTTAGGGTTTTCATAAAAAAAAACCAGACTTTAAATGTGTTTCTGCTATTACTACTAGATAACTGTTGATTACATGAAAATCCTGTGTTATTATACTTTTAATTTCTGAAAAGAATCACCTCCTGAACAAGAGTGAAGTAGATAGTGTCATTATACTGTTATTTATACTCATTTTATCTTTCTTCTTTATCCTACTCTATCTTTTATGTTTCAACCAAAAAAATCTTTGATTTTGGAAATGATTTAACTCAGCCAATTAGGGCAGGAAAACAAGGATGTTCTCCCTGTTGGAACCTTGTCTGCCATCTGTGGGCCTTGTGTCCCTCCAATGAAGCCTGCTTTGACCTTGGTTTCTGCTGTGTTGAGTCCTCGGTAGGTTTCTGACTTTGTTTACAGAGATTGGAGCAGAGGACTAAAAGGAGAAGTAGCAGAGGAATGTGGATAAGGCTTGGTCAATTACATTATAGCAGTCTGTAAAATGTTTTTGGAATTTTTCTGTTCTGTGAAACCCGAAAATCTTCTATTCAATCTTATAGTGTGATTTAACATGCAGTTAATATGTTAACATTTGGTTCTCCCTGCAGCAATGGGAATTGTTTCTGTGCTCACATCCTTTAATGGTGAAAGCCTTTATGTACCAATGACTCTAAGTATGACCAATCTACTGTTGGTGCCTGTGTTGCCTTGAAGTCATGGGACTGGGAACTGAGCTCTGGATTTTCCCTGAAAGTTGATATGCAAAGTGTTGGATCTTAGTTTAAGAAACAACAACAACAACAACAACAACAACAACAACAACAACAATTTGGGGAAGCTTCTGGCATTGTCTAGAGCCCCCTTTCCATGTACTCAATCATTTGATTCTCAGGAGTTGGAGTCAGTGGTATGTAGTATGATTCATTCAGAAATATTAGTGATGAACAACGGGTTTACATCATCTTCCATCTTTTTTCCCTCAAAGAGGGACATTTTGGAGGTGCTTGAGACTAAAACAAAGTATGTTGTAGAACTTTAAGTAAAATGGAATCCAAGACTCATTCCATCTGTTTTTCTATAAAAGAGTAGAAATGTAACACCCATGGGAGCTTCCTTATAACAAAGTCAGGTCTATCTGAAAGGTCATGAAAACAATGAAGTCAAAAGTTAGCCTTTGAAAAGATTAGCAAAATTAATGATAAAATGTGTCTGAAACTGTCTGTAGATTCTAAGAATAAACCTAGCATCATTTTCTAAGTTAAACCCTCATCTAAATAGCTGATTTCCTCTTGTATTTTCAGGTCTTTGCAAGGTCTCCTTGATTTAAAACTGTTAGATGAAAAAGACATTATTTACATTTATAGCATAAATTATTTACATTATCGGGATATGTTTAAATTAGCAAACTAGCATTGATTTAAAAAATTAAGGATGCTGAATGCAGCAAAGTTCCAGTAAAACTAATGCACTTATATCCTACAGTCAGAATGAATTTAAACTTTTCTTTTTTTGAAAGCAGTTTGTCAGTACATTATGAGAATATTAAATAATATATGACCTTTTAATTTTCATTTCTGGATCCTATTCTAAGAAATAATAAGAAATCCATAAAAACTTTTTTTTAAATGGTGCTGGGAATTGAACCCAGGGCCTTGTGCATACAAGGCAAGTACTCTACTAACTGAACTATATCCCCAGCCCCAAACTTTTATCCATAAAAATGTTCACTATAATATTCATAAAAATGAAAAAATAAATAAATAAAAGAGGATCTTTGCGCTATTCCCAATGAATAGGACTGGCTAGACCAATGATGATGTAGTCTTGCAATGAGGTAGTTATGTAGCTTTTTAAAATGACAATGCTGAAATTTCTAATTAAATAAAAAAAAATTAGAATGGGAAAAACAAAAACAAATTCTAAGATTTATACAACTTTCAAATATTAGTAGTGACAGTAGCTTTTGAAGTTCCAGGATGCTTTCATTTCCTTGGTAGGCTGGTGCTTTGTCATCGCCTAACAGAGGTCTTGTAATTCATTTAATTAAGCCAGTGTTTATTTATTTCCTATCTACTGTGACAAGTGTTGAGCTGGGCTTGAGATACAAAGCCTTAGAACTACAGTATTTGAATGCAACCTTGATATTTACTCCTAAATGTTGACTAGCAAGCTAAAGGATTCTAGTCAAATGTCACAGCTTAGATTCCTTTCATAGGTGAGAGGCTTTGTTTGCTTTAGGAATCAAGGTGGTACAAACCAAAGTTCAGCAGAAAAGAGGCTGGGAAGTAAAAATTATCTTAGGAAATCTGAAGTGGACTATTTGATCCAACTAATTTCAGCATACATATTTTGGGGGAAACTATAAATCCTAGAATTGGGATTTGGAAGTAAAACTTGATACTCTTTTTGATGTTGTATCCTCATTTCTCCCTCTTTGGACTCCTGTAAACAAAGTCTGGATTGCATCAGTCTGTGCTCTCAGGTGGTTAATATTCTGTCCTCCTGACTTGTTGAGAGTTTCTTAAGACAGGTATCAGGACCAACTCATCTTCTGTTATTCTCCCCCAAGCCTTCCTACTGTCTGGTAAATACTAGGTACTCAATAAATGTTAGGAAAAATGAATTAATGTTATATTTATAGTTAAAGGTTATGACAAAGAATTGATGGATGAGGAAAACCTGGTTAGTATTTGAGAAATGTACAACAATCATGTCCTCCACAGTGCTGTCATTCTTTTGGGGGAACTTTTAGGAAGAATGTTTACTTCTTTTTCACAGGCCAGCAAGGTTAATAGTATTCCATACCTACTATCTCACAAGGACTTAACAATTTGAGACATTATGAAGCAACATAAGCTCCTAGGAAGAAAAGTGTTATGCATATCTGAATTGGAAATTTGGTTATTTTTAACTCTAGTGGGAGTTCAATGGCAAATGAAGAGTGAAAAAGGGCTTGGGATTTGGATGAAAACATGCTGTAAAAAGAATATGAGCTATATGTGTGATAATTATAAAAATGTTTGAGATTAGTCATCCTGATGAAATATAAACATATAAGAATTACTATGTATGTAAGTGTGCATAATTAATGTAGGTATTATATATACAAAGATACATACATGTAGTTGTCTCTTGGTACCTATGGGGGTTACTAGGACTCTCTTGGATACCTGACTGCAGATGCTCAAGTCCCTTATATTAAATGGGGTAGTATTTACATATGACTGATGTCCATCTCCCATATATTTTTAGTCATCTCTAGATTACATATAATAAATACTGCAATGTAAATACTAGATAGTTAGCTATACTGTATAACTTAGGGTATAATGGGAAGAAAAGGAAATCTGTACATGATTAATACAGATGCAGTGATTTAAAAAAAATTTCAATCTGTAGTTTTGTTGAGTGTATGGATTTGGAATCTGTAGATAAGAGGGCCAATTGTATATTTGGAAAAAAATGATTAAGGTTTCAGTACCAGTGTACTACAGTTGTGATGAAAGGAAGATGTACCAAAAACATCAGTATAGGTAGGTATAGTAGTATGTGCCTGTAATCCCAGCTATGCAGGAGGCTGAGGCAGGAGAATCATGAGTTTGAGCTGACTGGCCACATAGTGAGATCCCGTCTCAAAAAAGGCATTAATATGTATTCTCTGAGTCTTACCTTTTAAATACTGTATTAGTCTCTGGGGCTAGGGTGGCCCAAGGGCTTTCTATTTTCTAAGTGATGCAGCATGTGTGCACACACACAATACACAAATTTTTAAAAATTGTAAGCATGTGCTATAGGAATCTCAGCCAGTTTTTTTTTTTAAAGCGGGTCTAAAATTAGTATTTTCAGTTGCTATATGTAGTTATTGAAAACTCTTGTGCTGCCAAACATGAGGTGGGAAGGAGATCATTTTATTATTGGAATTTCTTATTTTATAAGTAAAAAGTCTGATAAAGCATATGCGTCTTCCTTTCTTACACTAAAACCTTCAGAAGCATCTCTTGTCTATAGAATAAAGTTCAAAATCTGTTTTTGTTTTTGTTTCTGGTAGCAGGGATTTAACCCACAGGTGCTTTACCACAGAGCCATATCCCAGCCGTTTTTTATTTTTTAGACAGAGTCTCACTAAGTTGCTTAGGGATTCACTAAGTTGCTGAGGCTGTCCTCAAACTTGCAATCCTCTTGCTGTAGCCTTCTAAATTGCTGGGATTACAGGTGCATCAGTACGTTCCATGTTTTTTTTTCTTCTTCTTCACTTTTACAGTCTGTTTTCCTTTCTGCCCTACTACTCAGCATCATGAATTGTATATAGCTAAACTGTTTTCCTTTTTCCTGCCTCTTTATTTCTGCAGTGTGCCATGTGCTAAGCATCTTTCTAATATTGTTTCATAAAATCCTATTGTCAACTGGGAGTTGTTTTTCTCAACTGGGTTCATTATTTGTCTAGTGAGCGTTGTCTAGTGACCTGTCCTTTCTCGCCACCTAGAATGCATTTTTGACTCAGTCTCTGTATTTGTAAATCCCGGCTGTCACCATCTATCCGAACTGGCGATCTATGCTGGGTTCACAAAATCTGACTATTCAATAACCTAAGAAAACGGTGAAGAAAGTACACAAAGACATAGAAGTAACTTTTCAAAATTCAGGGATGGCTCTGTGACCTTAGGGGTCCATGGAAAGAGAGAGAGCCACTGGAATTCTTTGTTCTTATATAGGGGACACACAAGGGGAGGTTCCATGGAACATTCCATCCCCAAAGGGCAAAGGGGTAGGATTACAAAGTGTAACTCAGCCCCACAGGGTGGTGCCTACTCCTGGAGCCATGCCTCATTATCCAAGCAGGGGTAAAAGTCCAATGTATTGCGGGATGCAATAATTGTTCAGTACCCCTTTACTCAGGACTTAAAGGTGTGTACATACCTCCTGTCCAGAGTGGCTCCCAACACCCAGCCATTCTAGAGGCTCAGTTCATATGGGAGTTCTTCCCTAAGTCTTTTTTTTTAAATTTATTTATTTATTTGAGTTTGTTGTACATGACAGCAGAATGCATTTCAATTCATAGCACAGATATAGAGCACAGTTTTTCATGTCTCTGGTTGTTCACAAAGTAGAGTTACACTATTCGTGTTTTCATACATGTACTACCCTAAGTCTTTTCTATAGGTGTTCTCTCTCTCTCCCTCTCTCTAACAATTCATCACTGTTTTTATCTCTTTAGAAGCATCCATCACCATTCACAGTATATTATAGTATTTTTATGTTACATGTCTCACCTTTACCCCTGGTTCACAAGCTGAGAATAAAGACTGAGCTGTATGGTATTCTACAGATTTTTATTGGTCATTGGGATGTACCTAGTACCATGCTTTGCCTTTTCATGCAGTCATTTTATTTCACACTCCCAGCATTGCTGGGTGGAAGAAATCATCTGTATTTTACAGAGGGGCAGGATGGGTAAGTGATTTGGGGGATCATAGAGCAGGTGCACAGCCAGGATTTGTAATGAGAATCTTCACTCTGAGTCCGGAGCTCTTTCCACCGTGTACAGTTGCCTCATCAAATCCTCAGCAGAGTGAGTGCCTTGCAGCTGGGAAGCACGCAAGCACGCTCTGTCAAATGAATAAATATGAATCATCTTAATAGTCACTAAGAATTCAGAGTTCTGCATACAGAAAATGCCCTGGGAAATTTCAGTAGTCTTAAACATTTGGATTTCACATATTCAGTTGTGTATCTTGACTCCTGAGCTTCCAAAAGTATCATGAACTCAAGTGGACACTCCTCAGTTGGCCTACCCTTCCCTTCTATGCTCTGTTGTTGTAAATGGCAGTGTTATCTACCCCATGGACCCCCTAAATCTGGGAATCTTTCCAAATCTGTCCTTCTGTAACTGCTCTCTCCCTGCCTCTTCCCCTATCTAATTGAATACTGGGTTCTGGAAATTCTGCTTCATATCAATATCCCTTAGATCTGTTCCCACTCTCTTGCTAATTGAGTTGCTGCAGTTGTCTTCAAGTTTTCTTTTCTCAGTCTCATCCTCCACATTGCCCCTGGAATGCTCTTCCTAACAGGAAAATTTGATCATATCACTACACAGGTAGAAATTCCTTTTCGGGTCCCTTGACCCCCATTGCCAGCTCATCAGCTTTATGATTCGGATTCTCTCTGTCCCTCTTGGCAACACAGAACCGTTTTCCTGAGCAAGTCCTGCTGGCAGACTTGCATGCCTTTATGCTTGAGATTTTTTTTTTCTTGAAATGCTTCTTCTTACCTGATGAATCCCTTTCAGACTGAACTTAAAAGCCATGATTTTGAGACACTGCTGAATCCCTGGAGCGGGTTGGTCATGCCCGCTGTTTCTAGCTCAGTTCAGACTAACAGTTAAGTGGTAGTAGGTGGACTTACATGACTGTTTCCTAGGAGCAACTTGTCTTTGTGGTCAGTATTGGGCACTGAAGAGTCAATGAACGCTTGTATTGGTAGTTAATTCCTAACAGATTTTTTTCCTCCTTCCCTGAACTTTAAGAAATAACATTGACTATTGTTTAAATTTCACTGCAGTCTCACTCATCTCTGGACCCAAATTTATCTTTTGAAAAGTATTCAAAGAACCTGGGAATATTCCTTCTTTTGTCTCTAACTTACATAAAGGTCAATTAGGTCTCTGACAGACAAGAGAAACAGTATTTTTAAAAATAATTAAATAAAATTTTAAAAGCTGTTCATTTTTTTCATTTCTTTCTTTCTTTCTTTTTTTGGTACTGAGGATTTAACCCAGGGGTACTTAACCACTGAGGCACGTCCCCAGCTCATTTATTTTATTTTATTTTATTTTAAGAAAGAGTTTTGTTGAGTTACTTAGGGCCTTGCTAACTTTCTGAGGCTGTCTTTGAACTTGTAATCCTCCTGCCTCAGCCTCCAGAGTTGCTAGGATTGTAGGTGTGGGCCACTGTGCCTGGCCATTTGATTACTATTTTGGTGACTTGGTATACTTACTGTTTTTGAACTTTTAAGTTTACTATGAAGGTACAGCATACTATCTTAAAAAAATAGACATTTTAAAAAAGAAGTGGTCAGTACCCAATACTCTGACATTCCTATTTTATTATTTGAAAAATAATTGGATTGAGAATTTAGATACCCAGAGATTCATTAGTTTAAAAAAAAAGGTCGGCGGTGGGGGAGGGGGAGCTGCAATTGTGGCTCAGTGGTAGAGTGCTCACCTAGCATGTGTGAGGCACTGAGTTTGATCCTCAGCAGCACATAAAAATGAAGATATTGTGTACCTACAACCAAAAAATTAAAAAAAAAAGGATTTCCTTTAATGTTTACTCAGTGGTAAAGACATCTGAATTTCTAAATTTCTGTTTATTATACGTCATCTAATTCTGATCTTATTGGAAACAGTCAGGCAGATTCATTTGAAGTAACTTCACTGTGCTCATTTAATCATTCATCCTTATTTTTCCCCTTGTAACTTTACAGAAGGGTTTTTTCTTTCTTTTTGAGTCAAGATATTATTTTAGTTACATTGTTGCTCTTCAGCTTCACAAACTTGAGAAGTCTTTGTTGTTTTTGTCAATAAAATTAATCTGCTGGATTTTTTTTTTTTTTTTTATTGTTGGTTGTTCAAAACATTACATAGTTCTTGATATATCATCTTTCACACTTTGCTTCAAGTGAGTTATGAACTCCCATTTTTAGCCCATATACAGATTGCAGAATCACATCAATTACACATCCATTGATATACATATTGCCATACTAGTGTCTGTTGTGTTCTGCTGCCTTTCCTATCCTCTACTATCCCCCCTCCCCTCCCCTCCCCACCCTTCTTCTCTCTCTACCCCCCCTATTGACCTTCATTTGGATTTTTTAAATAAAACTTTTGTTGAAGTCACAATTTCTCTACCAACTTCAAAGTCATGTAACGCAAGATGAAAGATGACAGGAGCAGTAACAGGAGTGACAACTCTTACTTGCTGCTACTGATATTCATCTCTTTTGAGTAGACTTTTCTCCCCCCAATTTTTCTTTTAAATTCAAGATAGAGAACACTTTGATAATAAAAAATGACATTAATCTTGAATCTTTTGGCATCTCTTCCATTGAATCAGAATTGCTTTCTCATAGCTTATATTAGAAAGATGTCCAATATACTAAAGCAAACCAGAAAAACAAAATGTCCTGGGAAGTTGCAGCAGTCTTAAACTTTTGGATTTCATACATCCACTTGTATATCTGACATCTCAAGCTTCCAAAAGCATCTTAGTTCTCTTGCATTAGTACCTGAGATAAAAAATACATTTTATCTGCGTTCCTTCCCCTACTTCTTTTGTTCCCAGTCCTTTGGCCTCTAAGGATGAATTAGTAGAGTTTAATACTAATTTCATTTTGATAATCTAGTCTGATATTTTATGGACTATGTCATTTTTTTCCTTTTTAGTTTTTCATAAGTTGCTTGCAGGCTTGGGCATTCCGATGGCACCGGACATTCCCCAGTGGTTTGTGGAGTAACTTTCACTTGACATTTTTAGTAAGGGGCAGAGATCATAACTGCATTTAGTGGTCCTGCATCACGGGAAGCTATGGTCTGGGAAGGTGGTCCATCCTATGTCTTGCCTGTTTGGTAACAAAGGGACACTCAACCTTGCTGATCATGGTAGACCCTTTGTATCCTGAACATTCTGTGATGATCTGCAAGTTTTGTACTAAGTTTTGTACTTTGTATCCTGAACATTCTGTGATGATCTGTAAGTTTTGTATTGTTACATACTTTGAAACATAAATGTTTGCTTCATTCTCTTTACTTTGAAACATTTTTGACAATGCTAAATAGTTTTTCTTGAGAGATTATATATTTTTATTTTAAGCATTAATTGTATACTACTTTCAAATAAGGTTTTATTTTAGGCTTGAAATATTAAAATTTCACTTAGACTTGAAGCTATATCCCACCTATTTCAGAAAAAAAATCTTCACAAAGATCTCTCTTAGTTCTGTTAATATCATATTGACTTCTTGGGAGAGGCTAATCTGGAATCATCATGTATTTATTTCTTATAATTATTACCTTTGCTTTAAAAGTCAATCATTTAATTTTTTGTTTGTTTCATTTGGTTTTAGTTGTAGGCTTTTCAGAGCTTAAATAAAATATTTTCCAAAGAGGGTCCACCCTGAAAGGCAAATGAAGTGTGCCAGGTCATGGACACCTCTGTCATTTTTTGATTTGGGCATCTCCATTAGTGTAGGGCTGCTAACGTTCTCTTGCTTTGCCATGGTTGGAGTGGAGAGTGGTGTGGATAAAAGAGCTCCTGTGTGGAAATCACACATCTTTGGCTTTGAAATTTGTGTTTGCCCTGGTTGTGTAAACCTGTTGGAGTCCCTTGGCCACCTGCTCCTCAATTACCACATTCCCCTTGGCTCCCTGGATCCTCTCTCTTTGTAGTATTCTCTGCTGATGTTTCTTAGATACAATAATGGAGTATCATCCAGGAACAGAAGAAAGCAGGAGCTAATGCACACCAGTTTACCTTTTCCTGTGCCAGGTCCCCATGTCTCTTGGGTACATGTCTTCATTAACAAGACCCAGTCCCCAAAGCTGGGGACCAAATGGATGAGCCATCCTAGACTTAAAATAGCAATGGCAAAGGAGTATGTGAGAGGTATGTTTGGGACAGGCTTTGAGGTTGGCCCCCTAACATTCTGGAATATTTTATTAATTGTTTAGAGGAAAGGATTGAATTTGGGGTATGTTAACCTTGTGGGACCTTCATTACAGCATGGATCCCTGATGTGGGTACTTTTGATCTTTCTTCTGGTCACTCATTAGTCTCTGTTGAATTTAACTGTGTTCTTCCAACACACTCCTGAATTATAACAGTGTCTTTGAGAATAAAATAGCTTTGAGGACCTTAAAAGAAAAGTAGTACTTTGTTCCAGAAAATGATAGCTTTGTTATGATAGGGTGATTATATCTCCCTCTTTCAGTTCTTGGAAAAACTTCTCACAGCTTCTAGCATAGCCTAAAAAC
This sequence comes from Marmota monax, assembly GCF_021218885.2. Taxonomy (NCBI): domain Eukaryota; kingdom Metazoa; phylum Chordata; class Mammalia; order Rodentia; family Sciuridae; genus Marmota; species Marmota monax. The sequence continues at coordinate 28,688,105 of NW_026692781.1, read as the reverse complement.
AAAGCACCATTTAAAGAAGTATGTTCAGTATTCCTATCTAAAGCCCTACCTATTTTCAGCCTCGTGCTGTCCTCTGGGTAATGAAGCAAACCAATGCCAGGGACTCATCACTTCTGTGAATTCCATGTTTCTTGAGATCATCTACCTGTATTAGTATACCAAAAAACTTTTAAAAATTAGAATAAAATATAACTAACTCTTAAATTCCTAAACCTCTTAAGTTTATTTTACTTAATATATAAGTTTGGATACAATGTAGTCTGTAATATTTTACCCTTTAGTTTTTAACCTAATTCTGTATGTATGCATTTTCATGCATTGAATTTTTAAGCTTCTGTTCATTGAATGATTACTTTGTGTTGGCACTGAGTTTTGGTATTATACCCAATTATCATCTTATTTGATTTAATTTCTATAGTAGTCTATAAAAGGTTAGATACCATTTTGACCTTAAAAGTCTTAGTTATTGTATAAAAATAAGAAAATTCTGAAAAAAAAAAGAAAAAGAAAATAAAAGCTTTTGGAATACAATCATTTAGAGACAATATTTCAGAGCATTAATTTTCTCATTTCCCCAGGGTTTTACAGATACAGGTAGGTTCAATGTGGACAGCAAATGAATGCGGGAGGGGAATATTCTTTGTGGCAAAATTACGATCTTTCTGTGTATGTCATTTTGAAATGTACCTTTTATTGTTTGAAAATGTGTGGTGGAATAAACATTCTTCTCATGCCATTAAATAATCTTCTACAACATTATTTTAATAACTTCTCCTGCTTATTTTAAAGAGAATAAGCCTCAGTCATTCAGTTAGTCAATTCCGAAAGATAAGGAAGAAATAGCGTGTCACTATTTTGTGTCTACGCTTTGAAATTTTTTCCTTCTATTCTTGATCGGCTTTAAAAGAGCGCTTTACATGGAGGTGGAGATATTTAAAAGGATTATAAGCTGACATGCTTTAACTTCGTAGTTTTTAGTATAAGTGAGGAAGTATTTTGTTGTTTTGAATATTCGAAAGATTTAATCCTGTTTCTTATATAATGTGCTCTAGAGGAATGGGATTATAAGAGACTCCATGGAGAAGCTGATTTATATGCTCATAGGTCTGTTGCTCAATGTGATAATAACTCTGTTGAATACTTCCCAATCTCAGAATATGCACATGTAGTTCCTCCTTTTGAAAAGGAAAAAACACTAAATGGGATTTCAGAAACATCAGTCTTTGAAGCTATCTCAATTGTTAATTTGTAGTTCTAAGACTATGACTTATTATAATTCAAAAATAAAATTTGTTCATGTCTCCTAGACAGTTAATTGAATGATATAAAATGTCCCAGAAGACCTGAGGACTCTTGTTAGGGGTGGTGCACTCAGGGCAGATGTCACTGATACTGTGCTTTTGGGAATACACCCTGGTAAATGCATTGATCTGGTAGACTGTTATTTTTCATATGGAAATTTTATCTCATAGCAATATCAAAATGTTTGAGCTGCATTTAGGATCAGTGCTACGTTTTTGAGATGATTTAATTCATCAAGTCTTTGGCCTCCATGTGTGTCAAAGCAAATTCTCTGACAGCATTGCTTGGTGTGGGATTATACAGTTTTCTGGAGACCCTTCTTCTGGGGTGATGTCCCAGTGGGACAGCTTTCTTCTCTGGAGAGAGGTATGGTTTCACATCAGGGTTAAGGTCTTGATATCAGTGCATTGGAACATTTGTAAGAAAGGTCTGGATAGGGATAAATTTTTCCAGAAATAAACAGGGGGCCTTTCTTGATGCTGACCTAGTATTATCACCCAAAGATAGATGACTTAATTACCCATCTGATGTGGCACCACTTCAGCAATAATAGCAATTTATTTATCCTTATTTGAGGATTTAATGCCAGCCTTGCTTTCCTAATGTTAGTGAGTAGAGGTAAAGCTGCTTAAATTTCTTTGTATTTATATTTGGAATCACACAGATGAGAGGTGGACACCGCAGATTTCTATTCTTGTGTAATAGGATGATGGTTCCTAGTCTTTGTTACCAGGTTAAAATATTCTATTCATTAAGTCTCTCTAAAAATAGAGCAGAGTTTGCAATAATAATCAAGGGTGCTTCATCTTGTGTGTCCTCTTCCCATTTCTGTCCCTTCCAAGGCTGCCACCCATCCTGGGGGCTCGAGATAATGCTCACTGTTGCCACTTGTTTTATTTTTCCTGCTAGGAACACTCATGTGTATAATGCTGGCAGATGCTTGAGCCTGAGGGTTTTCTAGAATCATGGTTTTTCTCTGAGGCTGCTACAGGGGTTTCATCTGCAGCATATGACTGTGTGAAGCTTGGCCACCCGTACTGCACTGGGACCTCATGAGAAGCTCTCTCTAACTCCTCAGCACCACTGGCCAACATTAAAGTTAGGAAGTAAACATACAGCTCAACGGGGAGGCTCTGGAAAGGCAGATGATGCCGTTCACTCTGCACACAACAATGTCAGCATCCCATGTGAGGCTCCTGTTGGAACTTCCAAGGCCACTTCTCACTTCTTGAGCTGCTTGCTCTTTGTCCTTTTGTGAAGTGTCTCTCCTCTCTGTATCTCCCAACATCACCCCACTTTCTCTCTGTCAACAAAAGACCATAGGCACTGAGGTCTGGGCTGGTGTTTGCCCTCAAAAGAGATGAATTACCACTGGGATGGCAGAACTCCATGGGGTCACAATCTGCATGTAGAATATCACCAGGTCCTTTATAAAATCCATAAGAACTGCATGTTTGCCTTGCTCTTTCTGTGTGATATGGATGGGGAAATTTTAGTTTCTCTTGGTAAGAGATGGAAATAGTGTGGTGTGATGGAAGATAGCTCATTCTGAATTACTCAGGCATTTGTCCTTCCGTGTTTGAGAGTTTCTTCTTTTTACCCCTTTTACTAATTTTTGGACTTTTTCTTTCATTTTCCTAGTTATCTTTCTCCCTCACATTTTTGGTCACTTTTTTCTTCTTAAAATTCATTTTTAATTTTTTAATTAACTAGTTTTTTAAACCTTGATTTTTATGATGATGAGTCATCTCCTTACTTTCCTTATTATCGTCTCCCTGGACAGTTTCTGCCCATTGGCTTTCCCAGACACATCTTTCTTAGTCCCCTTGTTACGTGTTGATGTTTGTTATGGTCTTATGTGTTGAAAATTTATCACCAGTGTGACAGTATGAAGAGGTGGGGCCCTTGGAGATGGAACACATAGGACTGGATTATTGTCATATAAAAGAGCTGGATGGGACTGACTTGGGCCCCTTTTCTCTTTTATTCTTTTGTCTTTTGCTGGGTGAAGACACAGCTACAGAGTGTCATGTTAGAAGCAGAGAGATATAAGACCCTCACCAGACACCATTTTTGCCATCACTTTAATCTTGGACTTTGAGACTCCGTGACTGTGAGAAATGAATTTTTTTAAAATTAACAATCCAGTCTTGATATTTTGTTATAAAAGAACAGATGGACTAAGATGGTATTCTGCCCTCTTCTGTCCTTGACCTCATCCTTTTCTCCTCCTGGTTTCAACTCTGTGTTGTGCTCCCATTTCAGTTTTTCTTATACCACACCTCTCTTACACTCAACATGCCCCAGGTGAAGCTCATCATTTTCTCTCTTTCAATTGCTATGTCTCTTGTGATCTTGCTCTTTTAAAAATGGGGAGTTGTTCTGGACCTTCCTCCTCTCAGTGACTACACACTATCACTTGGCTTTTCCTCCTTAATAATGGATGATTGTCTTCTATCCCCAACCTCCATGCTGAATTGAGCCCCATTGCCCCACTTATAACTTAGAATCCTGCGATAGAACTTCTGATAGTTTTTGCTCTTGCCACCCACCCAAAGTACAGCCAGAGGACTGCTTATCACATTGAGTATATAACTTTCATACTTGAATCCCTCAATTGCTCCTATAGTTTTCAAGATGAAATTGGAGCTCTGGAACGTACATTTAAAGCCCTTTAGGCTTGGTTTCTCTGTGTTTCATCAGTCTCCTAGGTTGCTGTTTTGCTACCCACTTTCCCTCATCCCACAAACAGGCTCTACATATGCACATGTACACACACAGGTGCACACACGTAGATGCAGAAATGCATACGCACATGTGAGCACACACACACATGCTCTCACTCCATTGCCAATGTACCCTGTACACTTTCCTAAATATACCATACTTTCTTATTTTCTTGTTTCTGATTGCTTTTCCTTTACTTTTCCACCTCGCTATCTTCCCTTAACACTCAGAATAGACATTGTGAAAAAATTACCCAATATTCTGAGTTTGATTCTCTTTATTTTGTGCATCCGTACTTCCATCACTATGGCCACAGCCCCTTTATAACATCTGCCATTCTGCCTTGTAGTGATTTTCGTATTTGTTTGCTCCTTATCTCCACTGACTGTAAATTCATCAAGGGAATAGTCCTCTTCATTCATTCAACAAATATTTGAGTGCCTACTATGTTCCTGACCTTGATCCAGTTACTATAACATAATGGGTAGTGACTGGCAAATAGTCGAATATCAGTGAATGTTTGGCAAATTACAGTCTGGAAAAAGATTCTCATCCTCAGAAGTAAAATGATCTTGAAATATATATCAAATTCATAGCAGTGTTAATCTTTCGAACTCATAGCAGGGATTACTATTTTATTTATACTTTTCCTGTTTATCTTTCATGTGTGTAGTAATCATGTTACTTTCATAATTAGGCAAAAAAAAAAAACCTTTAAAATGATAAAATGAATTGTAAGGGAAAATGGTCATCAATTATATATTTTTAAATGATAAAACAAGCAGATTACAAAACAATACATACAGAAATAATTCAGTTTTGTTTTACAGATATTAAAAAAGAGGACCTTAGAAAGAAATTAACCCTTGCCTATATGGACAAATGATTATTGATAAAAGTGCCAAAGTCATCAATGGAGAAAAGAATAGTCTTCAAAAAAATGGCAATAAGGCTGGATATCTAGTGTTTGAGAAAACTGGATATCCTATTCAAAAGAATAAAGTTGGACCCATAAATACTGCATCATATGCAAAAATTGCAAAATGTGTTAAAGATTTAAATATGAGACCTGAAATATAAGACTCTTAGATGAAGATATAGAGAAAGCTTTGTGACATTGATTTCTTGGATATGACATCAAATGCATAGACAACACAAGCAAAAATAGACAGATGGGACTTAAAACTTTAGAATCTTTTAAATTTTTTTTTTTTAACATCAAGCTTGAAACCTTCTATGCAGCAAGGGAAGCAATACAGTAAAAAGGCAGCCTATGGGGTCTGGGGTTGTGGCTCAGTGGTAGAGCACTCGCCTAGCATGTGCAAGGCCCTGGGTTCAATCCTCAGCACCACATAAGAAATAAATAAAATAAGGGTATAAAAATTTTTAAAAAGGCAGCCTATGGAATGGGAGAAATGGAATGGGAGAAAGTATTTACAAACCATGTATCTGATAAAGATTTAATATCCAGACTATAAAACAAACTTGTAACTGAACAACAACATACAATTTGATTAAAAATGAACAAAGGGCATGAATGGACATTTGTCCAAAGAATATATATAAATGGCCAAAAAGCATATGAAAGGATGATCAATATTGCTAATCATCAGGGAAAAGCAAATCAAAACCACAGTGAGGTATCACCTTCTGCATATTAGGATGGCCACTATCAAAACAAAACCAAACAATTATAGCAACCCAGAAAACAGCAAATGCTGACGAGGATGTGAGAAATTGGAACACTTTTGCACTGTTGGTGAGAATGTAAAATGGTGCAGCTATGGAAAATGCTATGAGTATTCCTCAAAAAATTAAAAATAAATTACCAAATGATCCAACAATCCTACTTCAGGGTATATATATATATATATATATATCCAGTAGAATGGAAAACAGAATCTAAAAGGGGTATTTGCACACCCATGTTCACTGCAGTATTAGTTTCAATAGCCAAGAGGTAGAAGCAACCTAAATGTCCACTGATTGACAAATGGATAAAGAAAATGTAGCATTTACACATAATAGAATAGTATGCAGCATTAAGAAGAAGTAAATCCTTTCACATTTTATAACAAATGAACCTTGTGAATATTATGCTAAGTTTAATAAGCGAGTCACAAAAAAGATAAATATGCAATGATTCCTTTTCCATGAGGAATTTAATACAGTCAAACTCTTAGAAAATAGAATGGTGTTACCAGGGACTAGGGGATCAATGGGTATTTCAGTTTTATAAAATGAAAAAGTATTCGAGATCTGTCATACACAATATACTTAGGGTTAATGCTCCTCTACAAAACACTTAGATTGGTAAAGATGGTAAATTTTATGTTATGTGTTTTTAAAATCATAATAAAAGATGTTCTTAGGTAATGTTCTTCAAATTTAGAATAGTAATTGACTAGAGTTGTTCTAAGAAAGACCCATCAAGTCTAGGAACACCCCGTTCTCTAAGGATCCAAATACTTGGGATTCCTTTACTTCTCCTCCATGGACACACAGACCTGCACTAATCCAAGGAGGAACCACAAGAGACCAAGGACTGATCACCCCTCATGAGGAGAAAAAGGATGTGGGGCTTTAGGCATGTAAATGTCCATATAAGAGAATCCAGTTCTAATACTCACTTTCCTGTGGAACTGGATGGACTGGGAGTCCTGAGCCAGACCCAAGTTGAAGGTCTGTTTTGTTGTATAGCCTTCTGGATACAGTGCTGCCTGCCTATCCAGAAGGCTGTAAGTAGTGGGCTGCAACTCCTGCCTTTCATTACAAAGAGCTTTGTCCTGGGGTTGCAAACTGACTGACAATTCCTGGTTTGGTTGCTGTTCATGGAATTCATATATCATTATACTCTTTGCACCACACTTTTGAGCCAAACAGCCATTCTCTGAATCCTGCTTACCAGGCTGGCTACCTGTTTATATCTTGCCAAAACGTGCCATCTGCTATCATTCATACTACATAAAGTTTAGGATTGCTGACATGAAGAAAATGTGGCCTGATTCATAGAGAATGTCTGTCTTCTTCCTCTTTTGTGGCCTGGTATATAGTGTAGACAGGACTCAGAGTTGACCTGAATGCAGCTACACAAGAATGGCTCTGTGACTTCAGTGGTAGGTCAAGTTCTTGGTCCTTCTTGCCCCCTCCCCGTCAAAGATTACTAGAATTCATTTATAAATCTGTGGTTTGTCCTGGAGTTTAGGCCATTCCAAAATCTGACACCATATAGTACTTCTGTTAGCATAAGTAATAGTCTTGATGGCTTGTGAGTGGTGTGGTGTACAATTGTGCTACTCTCTTCAGAATCCTCAGTAATTAGACAAGGACAGCTTTCCACAAACTGGACTGGTCTCTTCTTCCAGAATTTTCCTGTCTGCTTCTCTTATTTCCTGCTTTACACCTGTGATTCTCAGGCTGCACTGTGCACTAAACCACCTTAGAATCTTTAAAACACTACAGATACCCAGGTTCCATCCTGAACAGCCTATTTTAATGGGTCCGAAGTGAGCCCATCTTCTGTTCCTCCAGCTCCTGCCCTGGAATTCTTAGGTGCAGCCAGGATGAGAACCACTGCCTTTTGCACCTGCTGTGCTTCATGCCCACTAGAAGGAATGTCTTACTCTTCTTTGAACTCGAACACTGAACCTTCCATAGCCCCCAACAAATAGCAAATAGCTACCACTTCAAAATCTGCATATTAGTGACTAAAAGTGGCTGTTAGGGAAATGCAAGGGCCCAGATGCCATTACAAAATTTATAATGCAGTTGGCATTCTTGCTGGAATCATTGCAACATGTGCAGGTTTGCTACTGAGAGAGAACATGCTGAACAGTAAGATCCATAATCCTCAATCTTTACCCATTTCAGCATCTGTGCTTTCGATGACTTCATGAACTATTGGATGCAAACAAGTGGATTTATTAAATTTGGCGGGGGGTGGGGCACTGGAGATTGAACTCAGTGGCCACTGAGCTACATCCCCAGCCCTATTTTGTATTTATTTAGAGACAGGGTCTCACTGAGTTGCTTAGTGCCTCACTTTTGCTGAGACTGGCTTCGAACTTATGATCCTCCCACCTCAGCCTCCTGAGCTGCTGGGATTATATACATGTGCCACTGGGCCAGGCTCAAACAATTTGATTTATAAGGAAAGATTTAAGTAACTAATGGTATTAATAATAATAATGATAGCTACATTTGTTGAGTGCTGTTTGCTACATTGTTTAAAAGCATTTTATACTTTCATATGTGCAATATTTAAAAGATACTTTATACCAGTTATCTCATTTAATCCCCACAAAAACCCAGTGTTAGATACTGTTACCTTAATTTTACAAATGAGATGCTGTCATACACTCTCATATATGTATGTATACATATACATTTACCTGTTATTCATATATATATATTTATCTATATTTGTATATACACTCACATATTCTTTCCTGCATATAATCATTTAAAAGAGCCATAAATCATTTAAAGGAGCAGAAAAAGGTATTCAATTTTTTAAAAACAATTTTTTTTAGTTGTAGATGGATATGATACCTTTATTTTATTTATTTGTTTTTATGTGGTGCTGAAGATTGAACTTAGTGTCTCGTGCATGCTAAGAAACACTGCACCACTGAGCCACATCCCCAAACCCCTTAATTTTTCAACGTGATAATATTGATGATTAACATGTTCGTCCAAAAGACCATGAGATAAATGAAAACATTTTTTTTTCATATGATCTAGAGTTAGATGTTTAAATTCATATTCTAGCTTTGAATTTAGCTTGGTAAACTTTTAGCAAGTGTTTTAACCCCTCTAATCTCAGTTTCCACATTAGCAAAATAGAGACAACAATGTCTAGTCATTAGTTTGTTGAAAGCACAAAATATGATTATATTGGTAAAACTTTTTGAACAATGAATGGCATATAACATCAGCTGATTTATTGTTGTTATTAAATGTTGTGTCTCATCCCCAGGTGCTTATTTATCTTTAGCAACTGAACACATTATTTTAATTTATAGTTTTTCTTCCAACAATCTCTCTGTTGTGCCTGACATTGGACTCCCATCTATTGACTGTTGAGCTCTAGGGTGGCAGCTTGCTTTACCCAAGAATCACAGAGCAATATGGCTGGATGGGGAAGGGTACAATGTCATGTCAGATGATGGTGACCAGAAAATATCAAGTAGGTAAAAAAATGGGAAGGTTTTTGAAATGTTGGGTTTTGCGCATATTCTTTGGAAAACAAACCAATTTATCAAGAATAACAGGCCTAAAATCTCATTTTTGCTTCAGAGAAAAAGTTATTCTTTGAAGCTAATTTTTTTTTAGCTTCTTTTTCATCCACCCCTAAGTACCCATTGATTTCAGAAGAGTAATTTGTAACATTCTGTCATTTCTGCTAATAAGTGATTTTGTTAGGGTTTGTAACTGAAGAGCTTTTTGTAATGAACTCTTGATTTGCATATCAAGCCTTATTTATGGAGTTAGCTGGATGCTGAATTGACATGAAGCTTTATAAATGTAATGAACATTTATTTAGCATTCCCTAACTGGCAGGTCCTGTGCTTCAGTACCTTGCATGTTATTTCATTCAAACTTTAGAAATACTCAGTGATAAGGGTATAGTTGTCAACATTTGACCAAGGAGAAAGGTGAGCCTCAACAAGGTTAAGGGGTTTGTCTAGAGACACACAGTCCATATTTGCAGAGCTGGGACTCAAACTAGGGCTGTCTGTCCTCAGATCACATGCTTTTAACCATTATAACAGATTGCAATTCAACATATATTCATGTATTAAGAGTTTGGAAATGGAAAATAAAATTGTAAACTGGTTATGTCTCTTCCTTTGTGAATAAACTAGTATTATTTTTATAATACTAAAGTAGAAAATCATCTATTATTGTCAAAAGACTTTGATCTTTTAACTAAGATAGCTTTGAAGGTGTTTTTAATTGCTAAATTATGTGAATTATATGAATATGAGATCTAGTGGATACAAGAGATTATAATTTGCATTATAATAAGATGGTCAGAGTATTTCCTTTCAAACCACCTCACTCACTCTGAAATCAGTTACCTGATCACATCTTGGTGAAAAGCAGTACCTTGGATCCACTACTACCAGCTGCATGAGACATTATCTGTGAATTGAAGATTCTTTTACTTACATCCCAGGTTTGTTGGGAAGATCCATTAGTTAGTAGAAACTAACTACTACTAGTTAGTAGAAACTAACTTCTTGTAGAATACTTGGGTGTGCCAGACATGTCATTCACATTCCCTGAATGTCGGTTTATAGAACAAGGAGACAGACTGTATGAAGGGAGGAGTAATTCTAAGAGCAGGCCTTCAAGAGATGTCACATTGGCTGCAGTCTGAAGTCCCCTTCAAGTATAGAAGCTTTAACTTGAAAATGCTAGATAAAGGAGCTGTTGCTTAGTTTGATTTCCTTGTAATGTGCTCAGATGTATAGGGGAGCAAATAGTCTTATCTCTTATCTATTTTTAAAATAATATTTTCTTCTGATTATAAGATAATTGTTGTAATAAAGCATGACACAGTAATATGTTAACCTAGAATCGCACCACTGGTCTGATATTTATTTAGCCAGGCCTTTTTAAAGAAATGTATGTCCTCTGTATCAATATAAATGTACCTATAGATAGAATAGTCATTGGGCATTAAGTCAAAGTATGCACCTTCCCCAAATCCCTTGACTCAGTCATAAAAGAAGATATTAGAAGATTCTATGTGTGTAACAGGGGACAGAGTGTTTAGTGCACATAAAAGAGAACCACAGAGCTAGCCAGAAGCAAAAAACAAAACATAACAAACAAACAAAAAACAAAGGGAAAGTAGCTGCCTTGGCATGCAAACCATCCTGCTTTAAAGAGAGCTCAAAATCAAGGTGAATTCTAGAATGTTCCAGTTCACCTTCAGGATTTACTCATTTTATTTTACTATCAAGCTTTAATAACTTTCAAATATTTTGACAGATTTGCTGTGTGCAACTTCATCTTAAATAAAGATTATATTCTAAAATGAGGTCATAAGTGAAAGTCATATCTGAAATACATGCAATGTAGTTAAAAACTGTGTGGTCATTGTAATACTGCTTTGGACAATTTTTGTGCCTGAAACTTAGTTATAGAATTTAACAATTTCCTCTATCATTAAATATTTTTAGTGAGTATTTAGTATCCTCTCTTTGGAATGTGCCATAAGTTCTTTAACAAGGGCCTTGGGAGTTAAGGTTGCCTCCATATTTTGGTGTTATAAATCCTATCATGAATATAAGAGTACTCAAATTGTTATGCACATCTTTGAGGGGAAATTCCTACTCATGGAATTATATATAGGTCAGAAAAGTAATATTTTGAGGTGAATAATTTGGCATGAATTACTAGATTGCCTTCTGAAATGTACTATGTTCCCTTACTTCGATCATTATTGATATTTTAAAAGTAATTAAATCATTGTTTTCATGACATTAAGTTTTGGGTTGGTTTATTATGTAATGAAATAACTTAATATCCCCGTCCCCCCTGAGTCTACAATGAATACAATGTAGGGCTTAATGGAGGAATAAAAGGAATAAGGAAATTCAAGACTATTGAGTTGCAGGACTGAGAGGATATTAACGAGGCCCTTAACGTGATTTTTATGACCTGGGCATTCTGGTAATGTATTTACTGACACCATACTCCCTGGGACCTGGAAATGTGTAATTAACACTAGATGGCCACAGGTCCAAGTGATTAAGCCTACTTCCTAAAAGAAGGAAATGACACTACCTTACCGTAGATTTAGAGTATGGAGAACAACTGGAGCTTTCTTTCAGGTATTTCTTGGATTGATCTAAATTGTGTGTGTTTGGTGCTGTTCATGGCCTTGTTGCTATCACAGCCTGTGAGTTTCTAGGTGGGAGACTGAACTGGTGGGTAGTGACTGGGATGAAGAATGGTCGTTCATTGTGCAAGATGGAAGCTCTAGGTTGCAGTCTTAGAGACTGAGGTTTTCATTCCTTCTTATACGGCTACTTTCTTTCCTTTTTTCCACTCTTTGCCTTCAAAATGGTTGCAAGATTTATCAGGTACTGTTCATGGTTCATTAGACTTGATATCTGTTAATTTTTTCCCTTCATTTGCTACACATACGTGACTAACATGTGAAAATCATGATGAAAAATGAAGTACAGTGAGATTCATGAAGCAATGATAGTGTTCCAGTCTCTTTAGTATTTCTTTTTTCTTTTTATTATGTTTTTGGGGGTCCCAGGGATTGAATTCAGGGGCACTCGACCACTGAGTCATATCCCCAGCACTATTTTGTATTTTATTTAGAGATGGGGTCTCACTGAGTTGCTTAGTGCCTCTTTAATATTTCTAATGCCCATCCTAGTGCCTGGCCCAGAATAGGTATATGTTCTGGGCTGAGTGGTGTCCTCCCCTAATTCATATGTTGAAGTCCTAAGCCCCAAAACCTCAGAATGGGCTGTATTTGGAGAGAGGTCTAAAAGAATTAAGTTACAAAGTTCACTAAGGTGGACACATACATACACAGAGGGAAGAATGGGAAGGGAGAAGATGGCCATCTGCAAACCAAGGTGAGAAGCCTCAAAAGAAACCAACCCTGCTGATACCTGTCTTGTAGCCTTTAGAAATGTAAGAAGATGTATTTCTGTTGTTCAAGCCACCTAGTCTGTGGGACTTTGCTGAGGTTCCCTGAGCAAATTAAAACAGTATGCTGTGAACATTTGTTGAATTAATGATTATTTTTTGAATTCCTTTGCTGAATTTTGAAAAAAAAAATACCATTGTTTCTGAATGGCTTTAATTGGGTTGTGACATTTCTTAGTGAAAATTTTCAATATGGCAAGGCAGTCATCCTGCTTATTCTAGAAAGGTATAGATAAACCTTGCCAATAGGGATTCAATGAAAAAACTGAGGGATAAAGAGACAGTTCTTCACTGAAGGCCCTTATATCAGCCTTAGCTTGGTAAACTCTTTGCTTCAATGACCTTTCCTTCGGTTCAAGTCCAACATACATTTCATTGATTTGTTTGTGCTTTCTTTTTTCTTCCCTGACTTTCTTCTGGCTATTAGCCTGCTTTTATTTGAGAATTCTCTAAGATTTGCATCTTCAATTTAAAAGGATTAAATTTATTCTGAACGGTATTGCCCATTAGGTAATTTTAAAAAAACATATTAATGTAAATGTGAAATAAGCACCCACCTAAGGGAAATGATAGGCATTTCAATTAACACTATGAAAACATTAATTTCTTTTCCTGACTTTACAAGAAGTTTTTTTCTATCTCCATTTCCTAAAGGAGTGATATGAGAGCACTCTGTGTATTATGAGGTGTTCAGTGTGTTCTGCTCATTTTTTCAAATGACCCAACCCCTCACTTGGCTCTCCTCTGCCCTGCACACCATTTCTATGTTAAGAATTTATCTCATTGTGTTCTAGTCACTGGTGGACTTACCTGTAGGCTCCTTGATGGTGAGAATGACATTCTGTTGGAATTTCAGCTTGCCCTTGACTCTGCCTAGTACCTCCCATGTTAAGTAGCTGCTTTCTGTATACTTAAATGAGTGAAGGAGGTGTTTGGAAGATGTGCAAATACTTTGGGTCATGAAGGTGAGTCTCTGTGTAAATTGCTTCATAAACACTCTATACAGTAGCCAAGTTGTCTGAAATAGTTTAGAAGTGTTAGATCATTATAGGCGCTATATTAGATTTTCTCCAGTAAAAATAGAACCAATTGGATATATATTTATAGATTAGATTTTTCATAAGGTATTGATTCACAGGATTGCAGAAGCTGAGAAGTCTAGTTTTCTGCCATTTATGTCCTGTAAAACCAGGGAAACCTGTGGTTTTATACAAGACAGAATACCTTAGAACATGGTGAGGGTTGGTGAGAGCAGGAGAAGCCGAAGCCCCAGCTTAATGAGACAGAGAGATAGAATTCACCCTTCTTCCACCTTTGTTCTATTTGAGCCCTCAACAGACTGCATCATGCCCACTCACATTGGTAGGGGGGATTGTCTTGATTCAGTCCACTGATTCAAACGCCAATCTTTTCCAGAAAAAAAAAATCACAGATATTTTCCAAAATAAGGCTTTACCAACTATTTTATCCCAGTCAAGTTGACAAAGTAAAATTATCCATAACAGATATATTTGTATGTTAAAATGAGGTTCATTAAACTGAGAAAGTTAAATAACCAGTGTAAAGACACATTGTAAACTTACTCTGAGATTTATGAATAGGGTGTAAGGTAATTATGCTGTACTTGCGGCTAAGTATTTTAAAAAATGAAATGAAATTGTCTCAGTGCTCATAAGATTATCTCTTTTATTCTATAATAACAGGCATCCTTGCTCTCACAATAATATGAAAATATTTAGTATGAGTCAAAAAACGACACTGTTATTATAAACTGCTTACTTATAGCTTGCTCTGGCAATGTCTTAAAAAGACAATAATACAAACCTCTCTCTTTAACAGACTGATCTAGACTGATAATTAGATATCTTTAATACTCCCATCAGATCCTCAGCTTAGTTATTGGAGACCTAATATATATACACACACACACAAAACATCTGTGATAATGCCAGAGGCAAGATGCCACAGTTGTGAGACATTCTAACACACATATAGGATATTTACAGATACTAAATTTGAAGTACTAGAACAAAGGAGAAGTGAATATTGTCTGCATAGGTGAGGAAGTTGATGCTCATGGAGACGGTGACATGCTCAAGTGCACATAGCTAGCAGCTGGTGGACTAGGAGCCTGAACTTGTTTTCTTGTTTTTAGTGCCCTGACCTTTCCACCAGCCTTACCTTTCCAAAATAAATAACTTATTTATAAGAAGAATAGTTCCTGAATTTAATCCCCGAGTGGAATTATATACATAGTCACTGCATTAATGTTAGTCATGGATTAGATTAATGCAGTGATTACATACCCAATTCCATTAACATTAGCTAACACTAATAGCGTCTAAATTATCAAGATAGGCTTTAACCTAGATGAAATAACAAAGTGCATAATAATGAGGTTTTAATTCATTTTATATTAAAATAAATTGATTTGAAAATATACAAACAAATCTCCCAACCTATGAAACCTTCTCCACTCCTCCCTCCTTCAAATATTGCTGTATAACCAGGATGGTGAACAAGAAAGCTTAGTTCACATGGTTGTCCTGTGTTTTACCTTAACCCTGAACTAACAAAAGCCACCCCCCAAAATCTTCCTTCTTAAACTTCAAGGTAGAGTTGAATGGAATAAATTATTATTGTTTTTATTTAAAGGGCATATGTTACTATTGCTATTATTTAAATGCTTAGATTTCAGAGCTTCTTAGAAATGATTTTTACCAGGTTGGGGATATGGTTCAGTGACAGAGCATTTGCCTAGCAAGCATGTGCAAGGCCCTGGGTTCAGTCCCGAGTACTGTAAGAAAAAAGAAAATGGTCTTTAACCTAAAGAAGTATGTGGCATAAATTGAAACAGTCCATGAAATGTTTTGACTTTTAGTATTTTAATGAATTGTATGGTGGGTAGGGGGGACATGTGGAATTGGATGTTTGTTTCAATTTTCAAGTCCTTATGGAGGATGTGGATCTGAGTTGTGGATAAGTATTATGGTAGCAGGGAGGTGGCATAAGTGCTTAAGGGTAGGTGCTCTGGAGTCTGACTTCCCATATTCAAATTCTAACACTGCCCCATACTAACTGTTCAACCTTTAAGTTACTTAAACTCACTGGGTTTCAGTTTTCTTGTCTACAAAATGGTAAAAATGATTCGTGATACCACTCATGGATTGTGAAGGTGGAAGGCAGGGAGAATAATGCCTGGTATATAGGGCACACTCAGAGTGCCCTATAGCTATCATGATGTACAATGTTGAGATAGAATTGTTGTATGGCAGATAATTTGGGGAAGTTGATAACAGCCAGCTCCTGGTTATCAGGTTGTGGTGACAATAACTCAATTCCCAGGATGACAACTGACTTGTTTTGGGCTTTTGGAATATTGGACAGAATCAGACCTACCTGGGTGCATACCTTGCCATTTACCTAAACTTCAGTTTCTTTGTAGGTCATTGTGAGACCTAAACAAGACCCTTCAGTTCAACAAATAAATATTGAGAGTCTACTGTGCACATTGATTGGTTTCAATACTTTCTGCCCTAGAGGAGTTTGAGTAAATATCACTGCTTCAGGATAAAGTACGTAAAAAGCCAGCATGGTGCTCAACAAATAGTAGTTCTTCAATAGATACTAATTATCATCTTTTCTTCAGGGTCTTTCTTTATCCAGGGATCTTTATAAGACCAGATTAGTGCTGTGTTTGCCATGTATCTATCAGGGCAGGGGTTGGAAAACTTCTTCTGTAAAGGGCTAAATAGTAAATACGGTTGGCTTTGCTGGTCATATTGTCTCTTTTGCAATTACTTAGCTTTGCTCTTGCAGGGAGAAAGCAGCAGTAGACAATACAAAAATGGGTACATAGGACTGCATTTCACTAAAATTTTTATTTACAACAACAGGCAGCTAGGAGATAACTGAGATGAGCTGACCCTTTCCAGGTTGAATTATAGTGGGTAGGCCTATGAGGAATCTGGATTTTGACCACTGACCTGAATGTGCTTTATTCACAGTATGTCAACTCATAAAAACAATGCCTGGCACTGGGTGGCTTGCCTAGCATATGGGAGGCCTAGGGTTTGATTCTCAGCACTGCATATAATAAAATAAAGGTCAATTAACAACTAAAAAAATATTAAAAACAAAAAACACTGCCTGGAGGAGGAAGGAATTTTATTTTTAAAAAATTCATATGTATGAGACTTCCTGAAATGGGGTAAACCTGGGTGTGTGAGACATGAGACAGGCAGAGTGGTGGGGTCCTACAGAGGGGTGGTGTAGAATCCAATATGCTGGGAAGCTTTGTAGGAGAGTTGTAAGAAAGGGGGTGAAGTGGTAAGAGCAGATAGGATAGCTATAAATGCCAACCACATTAAAGAAGTTGGCATGAAGGTAGGTGAAAGAAAGAGGAAGGGTTTTTCTAAGTAGAAATGGTAAAATGGATCAAAATGGCAACCCAGACATTTGACTGAATGTTACAGATTCGTGGGTGTTGGGTTCACAAAGGATTTTAGAGGTTGTATAGTTTAGTCCTATTTTAGTGATAAGGTTATTGAGGCTCAGAGAGTGGCAGTGGTTTGAGTGAATTTCAACCTCCCTTAGTGGAGAGCTGGCTCTCCAGATTTCCTCTCCATTGTACATTTCAGCTGCAGGATCCTAGGGCTTGAAGGACTGAGATGATGATTTGCTCTCCATCTCCAGTGCTACTTTCCTAAATTGCAGTTAGCCTCCCTGTCCCATTTCCAGGGTAGTGTTTCTATAGCCAGTGAGGAGGCATGACAGCAGTTTTAGCCTGATTATCTTTTGAGACCACCCTTTAGGCTTTGATGTGGTTGGGGCTGACATTTGCTGGGACTTCTAACAAATACTTGTCTTTATATGCCATGGCAATTAGCATGGAGTTTCTAGGACAGGTAGAAGCCCAGGCTCCAAACAGGTCTCACTTGTCAGCATGCTGAGATGAAGTCCTGCTTATGTGCAGGCTGTACTTTTGTGATATTTATCTACAGATGTGGATTTCAATCTTTTTCAGTTTCCTGAAAACTCTTGTGCCTCTAGATGCATTTTTATAGCCCTGACTGCCATCCACGATGTGGTTTAAAGTGGGTCATCCTTCAACACAAATGGATAATGACTCAATTTTGCAGTTAAATTTCAGAGAATAGAATTGAAGAAAGGAAAGGAATTGAAGGAGTGCTCTGGCTTGGCTAAGGGTATCTCATTTAACATGTTACAATCTCTAAAGCCTGTACAGAGTATTGTCTGAAGCAGAGTTCTTAACGAAATGAATGAATTTGGCAGATATTGGATTGGCTCATGTACAAACAACTATGCTAGAATGAAAGATCATATTTAGCCTTTAAGAATGTGCTGGACCTTATGCTAATATATTATGAATATCAACATTACTATTGTTATTTCACTAGATGTTAGACAATAATAACCTGTGGCTCTTGTACATACAATTTAAATGTCTGTTTGGCAACTCAAATTTGTGTTATAATAATATTAGAATTTATAGTAGCATTAGTCATTTGAGTATCCAATTTAATAGTTTTGAAACATTTTGAATAGTTATTACTGTGAAAATAGTGTCAGGAACTGTAAGTCCACTGCCTTAGGATGGTATCTGATGGTTTTCTCTCTTCTATTTAAAATCATGCCTTTTAAGCTAAAAGGGTCTTTAGAGATTTTATAATTCAGCCTCTTGACATTTCAGATATAGAAGTTGGGGCCTGGAGAGGTTAAGTCATTTAGCTGGAATCTTACATTGGTAATTAGTAGCAGAACTGTAAGAAACCACCCAGGTCTTTTCCTGAGAAGTCAGGAGTAATTAGGATTTCTGGTTTGAAAGGAACAGGTTTTAAGAATAGTGTCACTGTCTCTACACTAGTTTGCCCAAGTCTGTTTTTGTATTTTCTTCAGATCCTGACATTAAGCCAGCCTTACTTGCTGTTCCTAATCATTATTTTTTGTAAGAATTAAATGTGCAGAGCACCAAGTAGGTGGCCATGGAGGAATCAAAAAAGTGCAAGGAAGTCTCTGATCTTAAGAATTTTCCAAGTGCTCCACCTTCTCTCTCCTGAAAGGGAGAAAGGGTCAGGATTCCAGCAGAAGACTTGCAAGATGCTTCTGTAGCCTGCAGGCCAGGATCAGTAGGAGACAGTGAATCCTACTTGAATTTTTGTTGAATCCCAGAACTCACAGCACAAACTTGGAGTAGAAGAAGCAGAAGCATAGACTTGCTGTTCCTTGGAGTTGGGGAGTGCCTGGATCCTTCAGGGGTGAATTAAGAAGTGACTGTATGAATCAAAGAGATTTTATTCAAAAAGGCTTAGCCAAAGCCAGGCATGGTGGCTGTTATGGTTTAGATGTGCTGTCCCCCAAAAGCCAATGTGTGAGACAACACAAGAAGGTTTGGAGGAGAAATGATTAGGTTATACTCTTAACCTAATCACTGAATTAATCCCCCATTATAGATCGACATCTGCTTATCAGAGAAAACATTTGGCTTTCGGTTTTTTGGGGTTTGGCTTATTTCACTTAGCATTATATTCTCCAGCTCTATCCATTTACCGGCAAATGCCATAATTTCACTCTTCTTTATCCATTGTGGATATGTACCACATTTTCTTTATCCATTCATCTGTTGAAGGGCACCTAGGTTGGTTCCATAGCTTAGCTATTGTGAATTAAGCTGCTATAAACATTGCTGTGGCTGCATGACTGTAGTATGCTGATTTTAAGTCCCTTTATTATAAACTGAGGAGTGTGATAACTGCGTCAAATGGCAGTTCCACTCCAAATTTTCTAAGGAATCTCCATACTACTTTCCAGAGTTGTTGCACTAGCCATGTATGGGTATACCTTTTCCCCCACATCCTCGCTAACACTTATTATTGCTTGTATTCTTGATAATTGCCATTCTAACTGGAGTGAGATGGAATCTTAGAGTAGTTTTGATTTGCACTTGCAATGGACTTCTTAATCTGTTGGAAAAAAAAGTCTAGGCAGCATAGGATTCAGGTGGTGGCATGGATATTGCTGGTGGGTTTTAGTAAAATTTATTGTGATAATCAGGAACAGAATGCAGAGTAGAAAGATTAGAAAAACTTGAACTTGAAAGACAGAAGTAAAACTGGGGTTAAGGAAGTTGTAGTTGTTAAAGACATTACTGCCACTAAAGAAATGCTAAAGACTGTGCTCAGAGACAATAGGAAAGATGGCTTGAGGGCATCTCAGGAGCTGGCAAGGCCACACTCATCTCTAGCTTGAGGGAGTAAAAGTGAAAATTCTGCCTTTCCTATCAAAGGCAGCAGAATACAACATACACTTGTATGGCAGTATGTAAAAAAGTGGATGTGTAACCGATGTGATTCTGCAATATGTATACTGGGTAAAAATGGGAGTTCATAATCAGCTTGAATCAAATGTATGAAATATGTCAAGAGCTTTGTAATGTTTTGAACAACTAATAATAAAAAAAGACAAAAAAAGTGAAAATTCTCTTGAGAAGAGACCAGTAAAGAAGTATAGGAAGTTTTTGTCAATGTCCTCAGCCACCCAGACACTCAGAGGATGCTGCAGCCAAGGGTCCCTAGAGGCTTGGCTACTGTTCAAGATGGCCTTAGACCTTGGTGTCAGTCATGTGCTGCTGGTTCTGCAGCAATGCAGGGTGCTGGAGTTAAGGGATCATGGAGGTTTCCCCGGAGATTTCAAAGGAAGGCTTTGGAAGGCAGGCAAAGTAAGCATGGTCGGAGTCCTTGCAGGCACTCCCTGAGAAGTCAAGGTGTAAAGATTTGAGGGGAAATCTGAAGCTGCAGTGGAGACTCCCAAGATTAAGAACAATTGGCAGTAATGTGGGAAATTGTCCTAGGAAAGCTTCAGGAATTGAGCAGAGACAAGCCAACAGAGAGTCACTTGGGCTGCAACCAACAAGGCCATGGGGATGGAGCTACACAAGCCCTTTGGAGAGAACATCATGATGCCATGCACCCCAGATGCCAGACATGGAGCTACAAGACTTGTTTTCCCAGCTGGATTTTGGTCTTGCTTTTGTCTTATCCCTTCTTTCTATACCCCTAATTTTGTGAATGGAAATGTTTGTTCTGTACCTTTATATATTCGATAATTGTAAGTTGCTTTTAATTTTATAGGAGCTCACAATTTGAGACTGCCTTGAGCCTCAGAGAAGACTTTGGACTTGGACTTTGAGCAATCTTGGAACTGTTGAGACTATGGGACTCTCAGGAATGGACTAAATGTGTTTGGGATTGTCAGGTGCGTGTGAGCTTTGCGGGGCCAGAGGCAGAATGTTATGGTTTGGATATGAGGTATCCCCCAAAAGCTCATGTGTGAGACAATGCAAGAAGGTTTAGAGGAGAAATGATTGGGTTACAGCCTTAACCTAATCACTGAAGTAAGCCCATTAACTGAGTGGTGACTGGAGGCAGATGGGGTGTGGCTGGAGGAAGTGTTCATTGCTGGTGTGGCTATGGGGCATATATTTGCATCTGGCACAAGGAGTCTCTCTCTGCTTCTTGATCACCATGTGAACTGCTTCCCTCTGCCACACTCCTCTACCATGATGTTTGACATCACCTTAAGTCCCAAGGAATGGAACATGCCTTCTATGGACTAAGACCTCTGAAATTGTGATCCCTAAATAAACCTTTCCTCCTTTACAATTGTTCTGGTTGGGTCCTTTCATCACAGCAGCAAAAAAGCTGACTAAAACAGTGGCACATACCTGTAATCTCAGAGAATTGGGAGGCTGAGGTAGGAGGATTACAAATTCCAGGCCTGCCTTGGGAACTTAGTGAGGCCCTCAATTAATTAGCAGGTAATTTGGCAAGCCCTTGTCTCAAAATAAATAAATAAATAATTTGAAAAGGGGGGGGGCTGGGGATGTAGCTCAGTGGTGAGCACCCCTGGGCCCAGTCCTCAGTACCAAAAAAAAAGAAAGAAAGAAAGAAAGAAAAATAGCTTAGCCTAGGAGATGAATCTTTTTCTTGGTATTCCTTGATTCTTGGGATATACTACTCTTCAAGTCCATAGGGTAATATAGGACAGGAACAGAGATTTGTGAATTTGGTAGCTGGGAGAATGGTAGCAGCATAGAGTGATTATTTGAGGAAGGATTGAGGATGTGAGTGGTGAGTTCCTAATAAGCGCTGTCCTGCAGGCTTCACGGTGTGTTAGGCAGCCTTGGAACCAGGCTGGCATTTCATGCAGATTCTGTGCAGGGTCAGGGATAGAACCTAAGGCCTCATGCATGCTGGGCAAGCATTCTAACACTGCACTACATCTCCAGCCCTTATAATACAAATTCTAAAGGAAAAGCTAAGTCTTGGTCACTTAAAAGTGTGTGGTATATGGAAGAGATAAGAGTGACCTGGTTAACCATGAGTTGACCATGCTGAATGAGATCGCTGCAAGGCTTTAAGCAGTGCCTCATCAGCTTACTAGTGACAGACATTGAACAGGTGCTTACTGGGAGCCAGACACTTTCTCATGTCACCTCTCATCATCTTCTGATAATTTAATGAAGTTCCAAATATTATATAATAATAATAAATATTATTATTTCCCACCTTAGAGAAAGAACATGCAGTCATTAGAGCCTATCCCAGTTTTTGGTGCCTAGTTGCACAAGATATTTGGAATCGTACAATATGATCCCAAAGCTCATATTCTTTATCCTTATGCAAGGTACATGCCTAGCTTGGGCTCCTCACCTCTGGCCTGGGCATTTTCAGTCCAGTAGCTGGTGGCAGGGGGAGTCCTATGCCTGTGGATGCTGCACACTTAGGCCAAGTCTTGGACAAGGTCCTTTGGTGCCTAAGAAGGGCTGTACTGTCTTGGTGAGTAATTCTTGTGCTCTGGAGAGTGTGATATTAAAAAGCAAACAAAAAAGCACCATGACTAGGTAAGAGAAAGATCAGGGAAGAAGGGGGGAAATTTTTATACAATGTTTCCTCCCCCTCTGCAGAAAATACCAAGACCCACAGATGTCTGAAACCACAGAGTATACCAATCTTATGTTTTTCCTGTTCATCCAGAACAAGGAGGAACACTCAGCCTTTCACTGAAAGAAAGCACTATACAGCCTCTCTCTGGAATATTAGAATTGTCAGATTGCTACTCTTGTTCTTTGGTGTCATTATAAGTAAAAAGAAGGGTTCTGAACAAAAGCACAGAACCTTGGAGGTTGGTCTGGTAGCTGAGATAGCTCCTAAGACACTATGGGGTGGATAGCGTGTGTACCTTGTAAATGCAGTGCCGCAAGAAGAGGTGATTCACACCCTGGGCAGGATGGAGTGGGACAGTGTGAGATTTCATCACACTATTTAGAACAGCCTGAAGTTTAAGTTT
Organism: Marmota monax; assembly: GCF_021218885.2. Classification (NCBI taxonomy): domain Eukaryota; kingdom Metazoa; phylum Chordata; class Mammalia; order Rodentia; family Sciuridae; genus Marmota; species Marmota monax. The sequence continues at coordinate 28,665,023 of NW_026692781.1, read as the reverse complement.
TATGAATTGTTTATTTTTGGAATTTTCCATTTAATAGTTTTGGACCATGACTGACCATGGGTGATTTTTTTTTTTTTATTGGTTGTTCAAAACATTACAAAGCTCATGACATATCATCTTTCATACATTTGACTCAAGTGACCATGGGTAATTAACACTTCAGAAAGCAAAACTGTGGGTCAGGGGGATGGCTATTGTATTTAAGTGCCTTTAATGACACTTTCCCCCACTGTTTTAACAAGGAACCCCACGTTTTTGTTTTGTATCAAGTTCTGCAAACCCCTGAAGAGAAGGCATAGAGAGGGAAGGAAATTGCCATTGTGCAGAGGGCTTTCTCTACAGGGAGGGAAATGTGGTCAGTTTACTTGGATTCTTATAGGAACAAAGACTGCTTCAGCTGCCTCAGCTCAGGTTCTGTCCATGTTGTAAAGTCATCTAAATCCCATTTTCTTTGATTTTAGTGTTCACCACAATAATCTTCAGATTATGATTTGTCTTTCTTGTAGTTTAGCTATGGGAGAGAGAGTGTGGTGATCAGGTGAACTTTGTTTTCTAATTCCTACTGTAGTTTTTTTAAAAGTCATCTAGCTAATTGGCATTTTGATTTTTTTGTGTGCTTGTTTTATGAAATGTCAACTTTGAAAACACACCCTGCTTGGAATGCCACAAATAGCTTTTCCAAGCTTGCAAAGCCTGAGGCCTCAAACCATGGTCAGTTAATCCCAGAGTGAGCAGCACTCTGTAGGTCTCCCTGGAGATGGTCTGTTGCTGGTTTCTGTCATAGGAAAGCAGGGAGCTGAAACTCCAAACCTTGGTTCTTGTGTTATAATGAAAGAAAATTTAAAGTAAGACACCAAAAGTCATGCAAGAGAACTTAAGTGAAAGTAAAGTAAAAGCAAAGTGAGGCTTCAGCAGGGTGCTCTCTCTCTCTCTCTCTCTCTCTCTCTCTCTCTCTCTCTCTCTCTCTCTTGCCATCTCTGAGAAGAGAATGACAAAGGAAACAACATTTTGATGTTTACCTTCTATACTCTTTGCCATCAGATGTTTAACTCCTCCTTCATGTTGAGCAGTAGTTTTTGACATTAGTTGGTCCTCTCTGGAACTATCATGGTGACCATTCTATTTAGGGGGCTTCATCTACAAGTCACTCTCATGTTAATATGGGCCCTGGGGTCAATAGTTGGTCAGAAGTTACCTTAGTGTGCCTGTAATACTAAAGGAATCTTCCTTCCCAGACAAATGGAGACACTCATAGCTATAGTTCCTTACTTCACATCAACCTCAGTGGACCCTGTCAAGAGTTAGTCCCATTAATCCTTTTCTCTTGACATTTCCAAATAGCTCCTTTACTTTTGTTTATTTTATTTTATTTTTTTTACAAATTAACTACTACCCTTTGTTTTCTTGTGTACTCTAAACATAGTTTAAAAAAGGACCTAAAGTGATTTAACACAAAGAACACTTTGTGAACTTACGATGTGATGCATTTCACTGCTCATTGCTAGCTACTACCTAACAGTTTCCACAAGGAGTGAGTCCCCAGCATTGCAGTGTGGTGGGGCACATCTGTGCTTACTTTTCCAGAGTATTTATGCTCTGGGCACAAAGAGCAACTGTGAAGCTCACTTGGACCTAGAATAGAGCATGGCTAACCACATCTCTTTTGGCTGCACCTAATAAGCCTGTGACTTCTAAATAGGATGGAATTAATGTGCATTTGAGAGGGTCTGAAGCCAAGCTAAAATTATGATATTCTTCCTAATTTTAGAATGAGAAACAAGTTTGTGGTCTTTAAAAGATGTTTTAAAAACATTTGCTGCCAAACACCTGCTTTAACATATGCCATGAGTACTTAGGTAATCCTGAAAGCCGAGATGGGTTTTCACCGAAGAGTTTAGTTATGAATCCAAAACCTTCTTGAAACTTGGTAATGAAAGCTTTTCAGTGTCTACTGACTACAAGTGATAAAGTAGTGACTGGAGAGACTGCAAAGGGCTAAAATTAAATCCTTATTTCCTCCCAAAGAAAATATTTATTCCCAAATTCCTGCCCAAAATATTCTTGAGGACAACTGCTTTGTAAGTTCAGGCACATATGTTTATAAATGTACACATAGAAATGTACAGTGACCCAGTGGAGCTAAGCATGGAGGAAAATGTAAGGGTCAGACATTCTGCTTAGGTAGCCAAAAGAAATAGAAACATCGTTAAAGGTAGGACTCTCTGGTCTGTGATGGCTCTCAAATCAAACTGGCTTAAGCAGGAAGAGAATATGTTTAACTCATGTCATTGAAAACTCCAAGGATAGTTATAGGTTTCATGTGGCAGTGTGCAGGCCTCAGACAGTGTTGTTGAGGTGGGGGGGTCTCTCACCTTTTAGCTGTGTTCTGAATCTGGTCAGCTTTCCATTCACCCAGTTCTTTCCTCAGCCCCTTAAGAAAAGCTAAGGGCCAAATTGTCACTCAGATAGACTGAGGACTGTGGTCTTGTTTTTTAGGATGCACACCCCAAAACCCCTCACTGTGACTGGGGAGGGGATGTGCTGCCTGCCTGAGGCTCAGAGCCTCTGCTCTACCCTTGAGGCCTCAGTCAGTTCTAAAGGATTGAGCCCAGGCAGAAATCAGGCCTGTCTGCATGGCAAAAAACTCCAACAGGACATTTTTTCCTTATGGTGGATAAGTTAGTATAAAAATAAGTAACAGGATAAGAAAGTATAGAGTACTTGGGGGAGGGCAAATAAAATAAAAAGAAATTTTATGTTTGGGAAGTTGGAAAAGCTATGTGAGAGGAACTCACCAAACCAATGTGATTTGACTAGAAATGTAGAAAGAAAGCCATTTCAGGCAGACATCTCTGTACTTAAGAGAGATATGGAAAGCATGTGGCTGAGATAGGGACCTGGTTGGGGAAGAATATATACATTGGAGAACAGATATTTTTGGAGGGGTGGTGGGTGTGGTGAGAAAAGGCATTAAGGGCTATGCTATCAGAGGTCTCAAGTGCCAGGTCAAGGTATTTAATTTAGCAGGCAATAAGGAGTTCTTGAAATAATTCAAAGCGTGGGTGATGCACCAATAGAGCTGCAGTTAAGACGGACCAGGAGCAGCTGGAAGACATGCTGAAGTTGGGAGACCAGTTAAGAGTTCTTCATAGAAGTGGAGGCAGTGGCTCACGCCTATAATCTCAGTGACTTGGGAGACTGAGGCAGGAGGATTGCAAGTTCAAGGCCAGCCTCTGTAATTTAGCAAGACCCAGTCTTAAAATCAAAAACAAAAACGAGTGGGGATGTAGCTCAGTGGTAAAATCCTCAGTACAAAACAAAACTTCTTCAGGTCAGAGGATGCTACAGGGACTGGAAAGGCAGAGCAAGATGGAAAGAAAATTCAGCATGGGGCTTGAAGGCAGAGAGTCAAACAAATCACAACTTTTGAGTCCAGGTTTTAGTTATAGAAATAAGGAAGTGTAGAAGGTTGCTGGTGGAGGAGAGGAGTGAGATCCCAAGTTTGTCCTTGGAAATACTGACTGCCATGTAACTTGGCGTACTGTTCTTGGTTAAACACTGGAGGGAGACTCAACCGTGGAACAGCTTGGTTCAGTGACCCAGTAATTTGTAGTCAAGGCAGTCTAGGAAATGCATCGGGGCAGTTTTGATTGTGACTGGAAGGGGCTGCTGGAATTTAGTGGAAATTGCCCTGTACTCCTGGTGACTGCCTGACAAGAAAGAGCTGTTTCATCCAAATCTCAGTAGTACTTTCTGTCCAGAAGATTGAGTGTTCCTCAGGACCTTGGCAAAGAACAGACAATCTTGTTGGCAAGCACAAATTCTTAGTCCTTATTATGTTTATAATGAGTGATGAGCATGGCAAGAACTGTTGGTAATTTGGGGATTTTAGATAAGAAATTTCCTTTTGGGAGAAAGGGTAAAGGCATTTGGCTGAGATAGAACTAGAAGTTATGAGAAACTCCTGGGTTCTTTTCTTTTTCTCTTTTTGGTACTAGGGATTGAACCCAGGGGTGTTTTCCCACTGAGTTACATCCCTAGCCCTATTATTTATTTTTTAATATTTTAAGGCAGGGTCTTGCTAAGTTGCCAAGGCTGGCCTCCAACTTGCAATCCTCTTGCCTTAGCCTCTCAAGTTGCTGGGACTTACAGGTGTGTGCCACTGTGACTGGCTTCACTTTCTTACCTGCCACCTTGATGTGCTCCCAGTGGTCAGACTTACAGTTTTTTTTTTTATCCATTACCAGGAAAAGGAGGGGTGATTTTGTACCTGAGGAGTCATATCCTGGTCATATGAGCTGATGCTCTACTACACTGTTCCCAGTTCTTGTTATGTATCCCTCTCTTTGGTCCTGACCTTAGCTGTGTTTCTTTTCACTAAGTGGGGTTTTAGTGGGTGCTGCTTGACCCCTTCTCCCTCTTGAGATGAAATTCCATAATCAAGTTTGTTGGAAAGTGGCCCCTCTTCTGTATCCTGCAGTGCAGAGGTTGTCTGTGCCCTAGCCTTGGTTGCCACATGCTTTTACAGATTCTGTGAATGTGTTTCCATTTGGGGAGACAGACCAGTGTGGAATTTCCCATGAAATTGAGAAAGTGGAAACCAAGCCAGCTCTTTTGTGTCTTGGTCTGCCCTGTTCTCAGTTGCAGGACTGGATTTCTTCTCCTGGTAGGAGTTGTGCTTTTCTGATACTGATCTTTATGAAAAAAAATTACGGGGTGCTAGTAAAAAGGAACTATTGGGAGTAAAAAAATGAATAGTGATAAGAACAATTCCTCCTCCACGCACCTTCTTCGTTTTATCTATTTGAGTTGCTGAGTATAAGCAACAGAATATTCAAACATGCTTTAAAGAACTATATAGTCAAACAGTAGTGACTCCACGGCTCTTGGGATTTTTTTTTTTTTTTTTAAGATGAGCTCTTGATGTGTAGCTCAGGTTGGTTTATCCTGTTTATCTGTCCCTGGGTTCAAGTGTTTCTTTCACTTCTGCTTCCCAAGTGCAGCCTCCTGGGAAAAAACTAAAGCTGCCTTTTACATTACTGAACACCGGGAAAGTAATGATATTCGTACCAGGCTGCCAGGGGATGTGTCTGTGAAAATGTGTTTGTCATCACAAAAACCATGATGAATTAGTCAAACAGGGACTTGGGTGGCATGTTTTGTTCCTCTCCATTCTCCCTGTCTAAATCCTGCTGGTCTTCAGGGTCTAGGACATGTCCCCTCTTGGCCAGAAGCCACTTCTAATGATGGGGATGCGCTGATTTCTCCTTTTGAATTTCCTGTTGCTTCGGTGCCAGCGTCTAAAGTGTCACCGGAGACTTGTTTCATCAGAGGGACCTTTGTCCTCTATGAGGTGCTGGGCTCCTGGAAGATAGGGTGGTCCTTGTACACCCCACCCTTCAAGCCCTCAGGTATGCAATGGGAGCTTAGAATGCTCCTATCAGATTTCATTTCAAAGAAGTATAGGTACTCACTCACAGTTTTGGACAACAAGCATTTGAAAAGAACTAAAGGGAAATAAATTAGTAGCACAGGCTTTGTGTTAAATTATGCCACTATTGAAAATGAAATCACCTGTGACATTTGAAGGGATTTTGAGGGTAAATGCTGTCTGTATTCCATTTAGCATTTTTCTCCTCAAACACTTGGAAGCTGAGAACTGCTTGGAAAAAGTGTTTTCTTCATTCAAAAGGATAAAAAATTTTCCTAATATTTTCCATTTAATACCATGGCCTATTAATTTCTACCTTTAACAAAGAAACTCAGATTAGGCTTAATTTTTTTTAATAGCAATTTGATGAATCGAGTAGATGAAAAGTCTTCTTAGATAACTGCTGGAAAAATATTTATTACATTCTTCCACACATCAATTATGGCTAATTTCTATTTTGCACATATTAATTTTAGCTTTTACTTTTAATGAGTTGAGGATATAATATTATTTCTATGTAGATTTTTTGGCTTTTTTTTCAGGGGAAAAAAGCTCAATCTTTTACAGTTCAGAACTCTGATCACTGTTCTATGTGTTCCAAATTTTTCAGTTCTTTGTTCTCTGGGTTTATCAGTAACCAAATTAGATAATATATAGAATATAAAACCAGCAAGAGCACTGGATGAAATGTAAATTAACTACCATATTTTAGGAGTTTAGTATTTTGTAGATTAAACTAAAATGTACTTCATGGTTGTTAACTGAATTTTTTTAAAAAATCATATTTTTTATTTGTTTGATGTTGTTTTTATTTAATTTTATTTTTATATGGTGCTGAGGGTTGAAACCAGTGCCTCACACATGCTAGGCAAGTGCTCTACCACTGAGCAATAACCACAGCCTGTTAACTGAATTTTTTCATAATGGCCTTGTGAAAAGGATTAAAAATATAACACCCAGTTTGCTAAGGAGGCAGGAGAACAGGTACCTTCATACACTGATGGTGAGACTGAAAATGAGGAAATATGACCTTGTATGTATGTCCTATGTTTATGTTATATGTGTTTCCCTAAGTGATAGCTTTTTATAAATTGCATTTACAAGATGTTTCACATATAACAGAAATGAGGCAGTGAACTGTTGAACCACCATTCATCACTGAATAATATAATATCCCCCCCCCCCTTTTTAGAGGTAACTTGGTGCCAAACACTGTTTTTAACATATATCTTCCTGTTTATCTGTCCCAACAGCTTACTTACTGTTATTGTCAATTGCCCTTTTTCTATTTGTTTGTTTTTGATGAGGAAACTGAGTAAACAGAGAAATTGTACAACTTGCTCAAGTGATGGAGTCAGAATTAGAACCCATGTCATTTGACTCGAGGGTCATTCACTATAGCACACAGGAATTTCTTGTGTCAGAGAAACACATGGAGAAGTCCTGTGCTGGACACACGTGCTGAGGGATGGAGACTGAGGAAATACCTGAGCAGATTATAGATAATAAGAGTCCTGAGGTGGTCTGTGGGCTGCTGAGTGGTCTTCATAGCAGGTGCCCAGCTCACCCTCTAAGACTCCTTTCTTCTATGTTTGGGTGGGTGTACAATCCAGCCTGGGTCCATCAGAGATTCCTTCCTGTCTCAGACTATAATGATGGGTTGGCAGATTGACCACAAGAGGTCAATTAGAGCTGATGAGTTTTCACCAGAAAATTTATTGCAATTCTTATGAAAGAGATGCCTTTTCACTGGACTTAAAGCTGGGAAGGTGTGAGCTGGCAGCTAGCTGCTGGTGGATGTGTTGCTCCTACTACAGTGAAAGCCTGCTAGGAAATGGGGATCATGCAGAGCAAAGCAGAAGTGAGAAGTGAAGAAAAAAAGATCCAGTTCTGATGAGACCTCCAGATTCAGCTGTGTCTGAAGATGTGGGATCCACCCTTAGATTTTTTTTGAGCCTCTTTTCTTTTTCCCTTCCTGCCCTCTCATTCTCCTCCCCTTCCCCCCCTCCTTTGGCTTTCTCTCCTTTTCTCCCCTTCCCCTTTCTTCCCATCCCATTATTTGCATCTGAAAGAATTCTAGCACAAAAAGTGAACAGATTCAGGAACTGTCCAGCCTAGACAGTGGCTAGTCTCTGCCTCTGTCCTGAAGGAGGAACTGTACAATTGCATCAAGGGACACAGAGCCAGGTGGATGGGGGCAGTGATGTTCAGGGTACTTCTGAGCATCTTAGAGAAAATCACTGACAAGGGTTTGGTCACGAATGGTCTCTGGGAAGTAGAGCCATGGGACCATGGCCCAAGCCATTGTTGTGCACCAGAGAAACATGTAAGCCCCATATGTGGTAAGACCCTTATCCCTGGACCCAAAGGGCTAAGGATAGGGTGTGGGACAGACTATGTTTTCTATATTAAACGTATTCTAACTAATAAGCCTCTACTTTAGGCGTCTGGATGTTAGGGTAATTAATTTACTTTGTCTAATGTGCTTGAGGGAAGAAATTAGAAACCCTAGCAAATGCTTTCATGCAAAACTTATCTATGTTGGGATGACCTTTTACATTCTATACTGCATATGCTTTGTAGGAATCAATCCTAAAAAAAAGGAGACATCAATGGAGACAGGATGAGAACTGTTGTCATTATCAGATATAAAATGGCAGCTAGTGCCGTTTGTAGATGTGAGAGCTGCCTTAAACAAATTACAAAGTAGATATCTGTATTAATTGCTACTACCGGGACCTTTAGAGAAATTTTCTTAGCTGGTATCCAAATGAATGTGAAGGATTGTTTGAGATGTCTTTCTTTTGCCTGGTATGAAAATATTAACTTCCCTTAATTTCTGCTTTAATGAGATTCATAGTATCTACCCACCTCTATTTCTGCTTCTGTCAAAATGCAGGCCTTTATGATAGCTGGTGATGTGCACTTTCTTACTTTGTCTGCCCATTGTTAAATAGATAAGTGGTACATGTTGAATAGTCATTTCATTTTTGCTGAAAGCTATATTTAAGTGCTTATTTTCACCAGTGGTATATTTATAATACCTTATGAAACATTTAGTAAAACTATATACTTTTTATTATAAATGTAATTGGTGATAACTAAGATCAATAACCTGAAGGCTGCATTTTATATTTCTCTTGTTTTGTTTTGCTGTGCTGGGGATCAAACCCAGGGCTTCACGCATGCTAGGCAAGTGCTGTATCATTGAGATACACCCCACCCCCAGCACAGAAGGCTGTATTTTAAAATACAGCTTCTTTGAAGAGTTATTTATAGTAAGATGATACTGTGTGATTTCATATTCTTTTATTGGAGGATTACACTGTAATCGAAAGGGTTTGTGAAACAGATTTTCTTTTCTGGCTCCAGAGTTTGGTTTTGGAAAAATTCTAGCTGCATTGTATTAGGCAAAGTCCCACACCCTCACCCACATTTTCTGGTGATGTGCCATTTTCTAAATATGTTCTGCCTGTTCCAAAAAGAATATCAATAGCTGGAAGCAGTTGCAGAATGTTAATTTAGCACTTGTGTTGAAGAGTGGCACTCGGTTTCCTAGATTGTGCCCTGTTCCCGCATGAGTTGTTCAAATGACTTATTTTCTTTCTTTCCCTTTCCTTTTCTTTTAAAAACAAAAAAAATTGACATTAATAAAACCAGACCTGGTGCTGCACTGGTTGGCATTTATATCAACTTTTGTCTTGAAGTAAAATTCAGTCTGTAGAAAGTTGGCAGAGACAGGCTGTTTTTAGACTGCAGTTTTAGTCATCTGGTTCAAGATATTTTTCACTAATAAATTCTCTCTTAAAAATCCAGTCCTTTAAAATCTCTGTCACCTCCAAGGCCTGGGTATAGGTTAATTGGATAGGCCTAGGTATCAGTTAATGGTCATCTTGAGCAGTGGTTTCTGAACTCCTTTGATCTAGCATATTGATCATTAAAAGCTGATTTATAATGGATCAAAGACCTAGGAATTAGATCAGAAACAATTGTAACTGCTAGAAGAAAATGTTGGGTCAACACTTCAACCTATAGGCACAGTCAATGACTTCCTTAATAGGACCCCTAAAACTCAGGAAATAATTTCAAAAATTAATACATGCAATGGCATCAAATTTAAAAGCTTCTGCACAGCAAAGGAAATAAGAATGTGAAGAGAGAATATAAGGAATGGGAGAAAAATCTTTGCTAGCTACTCTTCTGACAGAGAATTAATATCTGGAATAAAGAACTCAAAAAACTTACCACCATAAAAACAAATAACCCAGCTCACAAATGGGCAAATGAACTAAACAGACACTTCTCAAAAGAAGAAATACAAATGACCAACAAATATATGGAAAAAAATGTTCAGCATCTTTTGCAATTAGGGAATCAAAACTACACTGAAATTTCATCTCCAGTTAGAATGACAGTCATCAAGAATACTAAGAGCAAGGAATGCAGGAGAGGATGTGGAGGAAAAGAAACACTTTTTCAGTGTTAGTGGGATTGTAAATTAGTACAACCACTATGGAAATCAGTATGGAGGTTCCTTAGAAAAACAAAAACAAACTAGGAATGGAAGCATATAGTCCATCAACCCCATCCCTTGATCTCTATCCAAAAGGTCTAAAATAAGCATTCTGTAGGGATATGGCCACATCAATGTTTGTAGCAGCACAATTCACAATAACCAAGTTATGGAACCAGCCTAGATGCTCATCAACAGATGAAGAGTTAAAGAAAATGTGGTATATATACATGATGGACTTTTACTCAATTATAAAGAAAAATGGAATTATGGCATTTTCTGGTAAATGGATATAATCAGTGAGAATCATGCTAAGTGAAGTAAGCCAAACCCCCCAAAATCAAGGGTCAAATGATCTCTCTCATATGCAGAAGGTAGACCAAAATAAGGGGAAAAGAGAGAAGGAGATGGGGATCCCATGAAAATAAAAGAGAGATCAGTGGAGTAAATAAAGGAAGGGGATTGAGGGGCAGAAAGGGAGGATGGGAAAAAGGAAAGAATGGTGGAATGAAACTGACCAACCCATCCTATGTACACATATGAATATACCACAGTGAATTTCCTCTGTATGTATATCTATAATGCAGTAATTTCAAAAAGAAACTATAATTAAATGGAAGAATACCTGTATAACACAGGAAAGAGCAGGGGAAGGGAAGAGGCAGGGAAATACTGAGGACTGACCTGGAACAAATTAAATTCCATGCTTGTATAATGATATCAAGAAGAACTCTGATATTATGTAAAATTATAATGCCCTAGTTAAAAAAATAAAAAACTAGGAATGGAACCACCTGTGACCCACCTCAGTATCTATCCTAAAGAATTAAAGTCAATGATACATGCATACTCATGTTTATAGCAACACAATTCACAGTAACCAAATTATGGAACCAGCCTGGGTTCATGAGTGGATATAGAAAATGTGATACACACACACACACACACACACACACACAATGGAGTTTTATTCAGTCATGGAAAAAAATGAAATTGTGTCATTTGCTGGTAAATGGACGGAAATGGAGAAAATCATGCTGAGTAAAATAAGCAAACTCAGAAAGTCAAGGGTTAAATGTTTTCTCTTATATGTGCGAGTTAGAGAAAAGGAACAAAAAGAAAGTATTTGTGGGGATCTCATGAAAATAGAAGGGAGATAGTGGGTTGGAAGGAAGGAAGGAACCAGGGGAGGGAGATAGGACAGAGAGAGGGGAGGTACTGGGGAATGAAATTGACCAAATTATATTGTTATATTGTGTGCATGTAGAAATATGTAACAACAAATCCTATTATCATGTATAATTATAGTACACCAATAAAAAGAAAAATAAAGAACTGTAGCAGTACCAAACAAAAGTTAATTTATAAATGGCATATACCTACTGTTGTGCATGTATATATTTTATAAATTAAATCACATATTTATGTTTGTTATGTACATCATACAACAGGGCTAAAGATGTACCTCAGTGGTAGAGCGCTTCCTAACATGTGCAAGACCTTGGGTTGGATTTTCAGCACCACCAAAAAAAAAAAAATAAAAAAGGAAGAAAGGTAATAGATTAAATCTAGCAAGTAAAAAGATTTTATGAAAACAAAACAAAGAAACCATGTAAGTTCCAATATTTTCTTCCTTTAGTCTAATGCACTCTAGAGGGCATTGATTTAGAAAGCAAAAGATCATTCAGTGCATCCAAATGGTTCCTTTTGAGCTAGAATACTAATACCAATTTGTTATTTTTGAAAGATGTAATTGTTAGTACACTTTAGAATGAATATGAGTTGAAGATAACTTCTGGTCCCATCAATTGCTATTAATTATCTACTAAGGGAAGGTTGTTACCAATTTACCAGGACAAGGTCTTAAAATTTTATTATGAAATATTTAAGGCATGCAAAAAGTATAAAATATAATATGGCACATAATCATGTCTTTATTTTCCCTTGTCTTTGCAAAGAATTGTTGCTTTTTCTACAAGCATACACTCTAGTGCAAGTAAGGTATCATTAGCCTGCTAAAAGACATTTTGCAACATAAAGGCTGAACAGGTACATGTAGGAATGAACAACTTGGGCTTTTTGTCATTCTCTTCACACCTGCAGGCTTGGTTTAGTCAACCGTATGCATTTATATAGTCCTTCCCTTTGCTTCCTTTGCCCCCATTCCAGTTCCCATCTTATAGACTTTTGCTTCTCTCTAGTTTTTGTGAAGAAAGATTTTATGCCTTCACACACTTAGAAAATCTATAACTCTGGAAGTGGAGCTATTAACCAGCAATGAATGAATAGACTGTCTGACAAACCCACATAAATATAGTTATATCGTACTAGACAAAAGTAAACATAAACATACATTGGAGAAAAGATAGCCTCTTCAACAAATGTAAAAACCAATGTAATAAAATTAAATTAGACCCCTCTCTCTCACCCTGCCCAAAACTCAATGCTAAGTGGATCAAGGACCTAGGCATTAGACCAGATATGCTGTGCTTACTAGAAGAAAATGTAGGCCCAAATCTTCATCATGTTGGCTTAGGAACCAAATTCCTCAGCAAGACTCCTAAAGCGCAAGAAGTAAAATCAAGAATTGATAAATGGGATTGTATCAGACTAAAAAGCTTCTTTACAGCAAAGGGGAAAAATCAAGAACATGAAGAGAGAATCTACGGAATGGAGAAAATCTTTGCCACCTGCACCTCAAAGAGAGCCTTAATCTCCAGGATAAATAAAACTCAACTCCCCCCCCCCAAATAAACAAAAACAAAAACAAATAACCCAATCAATAAATGAGCTAAGGAACTGAATAGGCACTTCACAGAAGAAATATGATGGTCAACAAATATATGAAAAAATGTTCAATATCATCAGCCATTAGAGAAATGCAAATTAAAACTATACTGAGGTTTCATCTCACTCCAGTCAGAATGGCAATTATCAAGAATACAAGCAAAAATAAATGTTGGCAAGGATGTTGGGGGAAAAGTTACACCTAGACATGGCTGGTGGAACTGCAAATCAGTGCAACCATTATGGAAAGCAATATGCAGATTCCTCAGAAAACTTGGAATAGAACCACCATTTGACCCACTTATCCCACTCTTTGGCATATACCCAAAGGACTTAAAGTCAGCATATTATAGTGATGCACCCACATCAATGTTCATAGCAGTTCAATTCACAATAGCTAAGCTATGGAACCAACCAAGGTTGGATGAATGGATAAGGAAAATGTGGTACATATCCACAATGGAATATTGCTCGGCCATGAAGAATAATGAAATTATGGCATTTGCCAGTAAATGGATGGAACTGGAGACCATCATGCTAAGTGAAATAAGCCAATTCCAAAAACCCAAAGGCCAAATGTTTTATCTGACATGTGGATGCTGACTCACAATTGACACGTGATTAGGGGGGTGGGACAGGAGTGGAAGTTCATCTGATTGTATTGGGGAAAATGAGGGGAAGGAAAGGGGGATAGGAATGGGAAAGACTGTAGAACGATTCAGACATAACTTTCCTATGTTCATGCATGAGTACATGACCACTGTAACTCCATATCATGTACAACTACAGGAACAAGAAGTTATCCTCCAAGTTTGTATGATATGTTAAAATATATTCTTCTGTCATGTATAAATAAAAAGAACAAATAACGAAAAAGTGGACTAGAGCAATTCTGCTTCAAGTGACATCATCATTCCTTAATGGTTTGCTAGAAATGCAGATTCTTGAGTTCCACACCAATCCTACCAAATTAGAGGCTAATTTTAATAAGTGAAATTTTGCAGCCCAAATCAGAATCCTTGTCAAGGTTGACCTGTCTCACAATTGTCTCCTTCTCCTCCATTTTTCTTTGAAAGTACCTGAAACCTGGTGGTGGTTGGGTGTTGACAACCTGTATATACCTCATATCAGTGAAAGATTCATTGTAGTTAATTAATCTGAACATTCTTTAAAGAAACAACTGTGATAATTTAGAGGTTACTAGGTTTTTGGATATTGATGGTTATTAGATTTTGTTTATGCTTTTGATATTTGCTAGTATATAAAAACATTTAGCAAGAGATGAAAAATTTTGTAACATGGACATTTTAGGCCAGACTTGAATTAGAGGCAAATCTAAGGAAGCATGAAATTTATTTCGTAAAAAGAGGACTAAGGAGGTGGGATGAAGATAGCATGGGGATTTTGCTCAGAAATGGGGAAAAAAATCTTCCCTTTCTTGTTTTTATGTTGTAATAATTTGTATAAATAAAAAGAACAAATAACAAAAAAGTGGACTAGAGCAATTCTGCTTCAAGTGACATCATCATTCCTTGATGGTTTGCTAGAAATGCAGATTCTGGGTCTGTCAAGACCCAGAGTTACTATTTTAACTTTTCAAGTTTAACCAGGAAAGTGAATTACCATTTCTAACAATTGAACAACTTTCTGTTGAACACCATGGTGGCCATATAGCAAGCTGGGGTTATACATACACATGGCAGGTATTTCCTGCATGTAGGGTCCTTAGAGCATAAGAAGGAGTCACATGCTGAAGCCCAAATTGGAATGATAGTAAGTGCAATGATCAAAGTATTGGACTTGAGCCCCATATTCTTCCTGTCTCATGAATTGCTGTGAGGTTTAAATGTGATCTGCAGAAGGCCCAGAGGAAGCTCTCAACGAATAGGAGCAACTTCTCCTCCCCTTCTGCCTCCTCTCTCTCCATCTCTCCCAGGTAGTGTGATCACACAGTCGGAAGCGGCTAGGAGTACTACTGTGGAGACCAGTAGTTGTAGAATATGTATCAAGCATAAAGATTAAGAGGAAATGATTTTCTTTAAGAAGAGATATTTGAGGTTTCCATTCTAGTGAATGGCTTCAAGCATGTTTTAAAGCATGTATATGGACAGTTTTTCGAAATGTTGAAGTTGAGGATTGCCTTCATTTATTGCAATGATTTATAGTTTGCTGAAAACAAAGGCTAGGCTAAAGTTGACCCTAAACCTCTTTTTTTTTTTTTTTTTTTTAATTCTAGCAGGAGGCTCACAGTCACTAAGTGACATGCCAGCATTCTTGGAACCAGTGTGAGTTATAGTTTAGGAAGTCTGAAAACAAAGGGGTTTCAGGTTATCAGAGACCAGAAAGGAGTTAAACATCAGAAAAACAAGGAGTTGAGCAAAATTTGAAAGAATATTTCTAAAATATTTCCTTATCACTCTTTTCATAGAAGTTCGGTAGCTCCATTGGACTATCAGGCTCTGTGGGAGACCCCATTCTGGCCCAAAGTTCATTTTCAGCTCATCGTATTCTTTTATCTGTTTTTCTATCTATTCCTTTATCTGTTCTGTATCTTTCACTCTTTCCATCTGACTGGTATCATAACCACCAATTATTATCTGCTTCAAATCCTACTTCCCTTTCCTTTCAAATCCTACTTCTCCAAACTTTCCTGGATGTGGTTTCAAATGATGGGATTCCTGATATCCATACATCTTGCCAAGGGGTAGTATTGAATGCACCTACTGCTTCTTTCCCATGTCTTGTCCCTCTGAATACTTTGGAAGTTCCCCTACAGTTGGAAATCTTATAATTTTTATGAAGTTTTACTGTTTCTTACAAGTAATAATTTCTTAACATAAAAGGTAACCCAGATTAGCTAACCTTGAACTATCTAAACCCAAGAACAGAATAGATTTGAAGATGGAAATATTTGGAGAAAAGTCACAAGTATAAATACTTTAATCATGGCTTGTTTAAGTTGGCAATTTTTGGTCTCTGAAGGTTGGGAAGAGATGGCTCCTGAGCTGTTGATAGAGCCAGCTTAAAGGGATTCCCACTTAAAGAGAGTCCCCCACTTTTGAACATATTACCCAATGTCACAAACCAAATATTAATAGATTTTGATAACATGATTTCTCTCACAATCAACCTCATGGGTAGGGTGGGGAGGGTCATTTGTACTTGATCACTGGATTCTTCTGGTATATGGGTGTAGAGAAAAGAATTAGTAGCCATTAGCTTGGTTATCCATTTTTTTAAAAAAAATTCTTTTAAGATACTATGTTAGAGAGTCAATTAAGAGATTTTGGTATTGGATCTGTACAAAGATTGGTATATATATTTGGGTAGCCTGTGAAAGTAATTTCTTGGAAGTATTGCACAGACTAGATTGTTTAATAAATATTGGCCAAATGATTGATCTAAAGAAAAAGCCAAAGAAAAAGGAATAATTCCATTGTGTTTCCAGTGGAATTGAGCAAGGCCAAAGTGATATAGAGTAATAAACTGCAAAACTTCCTTTTCATAAATGTCCTTTTGGACCAGTGGTCAACCAGAATGGCCAGGGGTTTACCTGAGCCCATGTTGTCTAGGCACATGGTTATTTTTGAATTCATTCATCATACTTTGAAGGACTAAGGACACTGAATCCAGCATGATTTTAATTATTTGAACTTTATTTCCCAATTTAAGCTATTGCTTCACAGATCAATCTAGACAAGAAAGTTAAAGCCATGTCTGTTGCCTTTAATAAACACTGCTGAATTTGGAAGAAGACTACATTAGCCAAAATCATATTTTTAAAACTTGAGGTTCTAAAAAGCAATAGCAAACAGCCCCTTAGCATTTCCCAAAATAGTCCAATCCATCTGCTTAAAAAAATTATCGCCAAATTCTTTAATTTGTTAGTAAGAAATAAAACATGCTTACTCTAAAGCAGTGCTTGGGTTGTTCCTCTTCCACTGAAGGGCTCATCAAACTACCTATCCAATTATAGATGACTACTTGCATCTCCTTTAAGCTAATGTTTTACAAGCATGTGATCTTATCCTATTTGGAGATTTGTCATCATTTTTCCTAACAAGTGCATAAACAAAAATGATCACGGCAGTAACCTTTTGCCTCCCCTGAATTCTTACATGTTTTAGTGTGACCAGTGAGATAACGATGGACTATGTTTTTACCTTTTGTTTGCAAAATCCTAGGGGTTATACTTCAGGTTATCCTTGGACTTTTTCTCTTTCTTGGTTGTTTTGCTATGGAAAGAGGATTGAATGTCTGAGCTTAGTCACCAAAAACCTGTCATCTGATATCTTGAAAGGAAATAGGGCCTGCTTTCATTTTGGTGGAGTCTTCATGCTTAGTAAAAGGGAACAAAACAAAAATACTGATGGGATTTGGATTGTGATTCTGACGCCCAGCATTGTCATGGGGCCCGGGTCCTATGCTAATTTTTTGCCTTCTGTCTAAGGTGCAGTTCTTCAGATGGGAGTTCTGGTGGGTGTTGAAGGCCTAAGGCAGGGGTTGAGATGAGGCAGCAGCAACTGGTGCTGAAGTAGCAGCCTGTACTTTGTTAGGTGCCGCTCTCTTAATGTTTCACTCTGAAAGATCCAAAACGAAATTGGAAGCAGTAAAGATGATAATGGCCCCCAAAGTGGGTGGCAGTTTTAATGTATCCCTCTTCAAAAGTACTGGAAAAGAGCTTTGGAAAAGCTTCGACATGGATTTGAAAGTAAAATATAAGGACTTGACTCTTGATAGGTGGAGGAAGGAGGATGGGGAGGGAGCTCAAAATAGTACAAACTCCCGGAGCCTTTATGTGAAGCTTTCAGCTTGTTTAGGTTTTTATTTCCTGGGTCCATATGAAGCCCTGATAATGAACATTGCTGGTTGGTTTCAGGTGCCCCTTTGGATCTTCAGAGGAAGGAGTGTCACTGGGCAGGCTACTGGCTCGCCTTATCAATATAAAGGAAGTCTCAGGGCAAAGAGCACTATGGCAAGGAATTATTTTGTCTAATAGAATTCAAAGAACAAAGGGATCAGGCGGTTCATTTAATTATCTTGGAAGTGGTTTCACTTTGTAATATAAAATAGAATATTATATAAGCACGTTTAAAACAATGATGAAAAAATTAGCACTCTCTCTGCAATTACTACAGTTTTAGTCATAATGCAGACTGATGCCAGGCTCCATTATTAGTATTCTGAAGAAACCCAGCCGCCCTATAGTTTTTAACTTTCATTTCTGTTAAAATTTCCCCTTTGCAGTTGCAATTTTTATTTTCTTTTATTGCAGGGTGGGGGGTGGGGGTGGCTGGCGTGCGGCCCGACTCAGAATGACGAATCTTCTTTGGGTCCTGGATCCCAAATATTCCAGGCACTAACACATCTCTTCTTTTTTCAGACAGCTCATCCCTCAGTAGCTCATGTTAGCAAGTACAATTGGTACCAAAAATGCCTGTTAACAGTAACCACTGCTATTTTTTCTTTCTAATCTCATGGGAAAGAGGTGAAACACCCTTTTTACTCCCACATGACTGCTGGTGCTATTACTGGTGACCATTAGGGAAGACAGCACTGGGATCTGGAAGTTTGTCCATGCCCTGTGACTAATTGCTACTTGTTCAGAACTAGGAGTCCAACTAATATGAGGACTCAGAAGCCTTGGAGTCATAGAATAGAAGAATTTGCAGCTTCTTACTCTGAGCCTTTCTAATGCATGTGAAGTAGTATTTTAGTGTGGTTTCAATAGTTCCTTGTACTCATGGTTTTAGTATTACAGTTTTCTTTGGGGCATTTTTCTCCTGTGTTGGAGTCTCCCTAGAGCAGGGGAGAGCAGTAGGAGAGAGCTGGTTTCCCTTGTCTGGAGCTCATGTCTGTGTGTTTGCTTTTAGGGCACTCCCTTAAGCCTCCTCCTTCTGTTTTATTTTCTAATCCTTGTTGTTGAGATGAAAGAGTGCAGTTGTTTTGACCTGATTTATTTCCAGTGTTACTCAGAAATATTAAGTGTGATGAAAAATAATGTTATTTATTATCTATTTTGGCAGGGAGGGTGTTTTGGTTGGGTTCAGAAATTTATAAATTTACTTAAAAAATTTACTTAAAAAATTCAAACCCATTTGTGTGTAAGTTAAGTAGCCTTAAAGGAAGACCTATTGGTAGAATGATAAGAAGCCTCTTTTGTTTTTTCTGGGAAGGAATGATGGTATTAAGTTTTAAGATTTTATTTGGTTGAAACCTGATTAAAAAATAACCAGGAATTGACCATCTGGAAAGTACTATTAATGGATCCAGAGATGTCTTTGCATCTTGATCACATAATAGAGTTTGCACTGAGGAAAGATACGATAGGGTGCACAGAAACCAGTCTATGAAAACGTCTGATATCCTTAATTGTATTTTTATTTGGGCAAATTTATTTTGCACATAATTTTCAATTAATATTTTCCTCTTTGGTTTTATCCTCTCCACATATTTTTCTAAATTTGTTTTATATAATAGACTGCTTTTCAACATGATTTCAATTCTAAATATAACCATTTCATCAAGAATAATAATCCAGGTTTTATTGTTATAATTTTTTCCCTTTACTATGATTCAATTAAATGTTACCAAAAAAAAAAAAAAAAAAAAAGGATGCGTTTTTACCTTTGCCTAGATGTCTTTATAAATATATATAAGGGTACAGAAAAGATCTGATAGGATGATCACCTACTGATTATATTTGGGACCTTTCCAGGTTTGGGTTACTATAAATAAAGTTTCTAGAGAACACTCATATATAAAGTTTTTTTTTTTCTTTTTTTTTTTTTTTAGCTGAATTCTCATTATTTTGCCCAGACTGGCCTTAAACGCCTGGGCACCAGTGATTCTTTTGCCTCTGCCTCCCAAGTAGTGGGACAGGCACATGTTAGCACACCTAACTTGTATATAAGTATTTATATGGATGTGAGTTTTTATTTTTTTAATACATAATTGGGAATAGAATAGTTAAATGGCATGGTATGCTTAACTTAAAATTTTTTTTTCCCCAGAATGTTTGCACTATTTTATATTCTGATTAGCCATGTGTGAGAATTCCAGTTGTTTATGTCTTACATGATTGTCTGTCTTTTAAACTTTAACCATTCTAATGGATATGAAGTAGTATTTTAGTGTGGTTTTAGTAGTTCCCTGTGCTCTTGGTATTAGTATTAGAATTTTCTTTGGTTTCATCTCCTTGTAATTCTTCTGACATATGTTTCAGTTTCTCTGTTGCTTGCCTCCTCCTTTCTTGTTTTTCCTTTCTTCCTTTTTTCTGTTGGTGCATTTATCTATGTTGTCATTTTGTTATTACTCATCTTTAAATGAGGGACATTTTATCTCTGCCACCTGTTCCCTCAAGTCTATAAACTGGGCAGGAGATGGAGGAGGGAGTTGGGCCAACATTAGCATTAGTTCAGGTATTTTGCCTCAGAATACTTTCCTATCTTATTCATTCGACTGGACTGTGTGGTTGTGGCAAGTCCATTTAGGAATCTCTAGATGAGTATGATCAGGGGTTTGCCTGAGGCCTGGTGGCATTCTAGGAAGCCCTTGAAATGACAGGCCTGCAGTGTAAATATTTGGTGTTTATCCATTGCCACACCCTCACTCCAAGAAAGAGAGTATCTGCAGCTTTGGTTCTGCTTCTTCTGCTCTGGGGCAAGGGAGAGCCCGAGAGATGGGCCTGTGGACCCTGACTGGACATGCCTTCCAGGTCTTTCTCTTACATTTTGGAGATAAGTGGGTCCCTGTGTTTTGTTGTATAATTATTCAATTTAGTCCAATATTTATTTTATTTGAAATAATTTCTTATGATTTGTAGATGAGGTGGTCTTTTAATTAGATCGAATATTGAATCCTCCCTCTTTTGAGTTCTTTCAAACACTTGTGAGTGGTTCCTGCTTCCTAATGGGTCAAGGCTGCCTCCTCTTCTTGCTGGCAGATTTTCCTCCTCTGGCCTTCTCTGTACTTCTACAACTTAGTTTTTCTTCAGACCCCAATCTAGTCCTTTATTCTCTAATACTCTAAGCTGGACTTTCCCCCTTGAACTGTTTTCTTTTTGTGCTAAAGCCTCCTTGGGTTTCTAAACCCACTCCTATGTTCCTCCCAGCCCAGAACATCTCTTGTCTTGCCCAGCTGTCTTCTCTAGCTGTAAGACTCAGCTCAACTCAGTCTTGTTATCTCAGGGATGCCTTCCCTGTCTAATCTGAACAGAATTGGCCCTCTTTTTCTCTGAACTCCTCCATCACCATGTGCAGAATAACATTTACTTATTTGCAATGTTAGACTGTTTTTTTTTCCCCAAAAATGTTCTCTCCCCAACTGGACTGTAAGTAATCAGAGAACATGGACTAAATTATTCCTTTGTCTGTATACTCTGCAGTGCCTAACACAGTACTAGACATATCGTAAATGCTGAATAAGCAGCTAGTAGTTAATTAGTCATCTGCATATATGGTTATTAGGTCAGTTGGTTTACAAAACTTGTCAATTTTATCATCTGGTTTTAGTTTCCCATCTGGGGCTTTTGAGAGTTTTATGTGAGGTGCCTCAATTGACATTACCCAGAAATGCCAAGTCACAGATTTTCATCCCGAGAGCAGAGATATATGTGCATGTACGTGTGTGTGCACGTGCATGTGAATTAACAGTTAAAGCCAGATATTCCAAGCATTGTAAAACCTTTTCATTGTCAGAGCCTGGGCAATTCAGGCATAGTATATAAGGCCCTGTGGAAGGATTGGGAAAGAGAGGTAGTTCCCAGTTTGTTGGACCATGGTGGCTTTTAAGAATTGTGGCTACTGTCCCTGCTGATTTTTGATTTGGATCAAATACTACATTGTTTAAAGATAAACACCTTGGAATAAGATAACACCATAAAGATATGCCACCTTGGCGTATTTTGTCGTATTTCTTAAGTAGAGAAAGCTTCTGTATTTGGCCTTTCTAGGTTTCATGGTAACAGTGGAGTTGAGTGTTCTGTAATGGAAAAGAGAACAGAAGTGGAGACATGATCATATTGATTTGCAAATGAATCATTGACACAAAATTTATAGAGCTGGAGTTATCTTGAAGATCATACAGCCCACTTCATTTTTATAGGTGAGAAAATCAAGGACCAGTGTGATTTGGCAACCTATATATGGTCACAGTTAGTAGAAATCAGGAGTGGAGCAATGCTGCACACAGGTTGAGATAATTTCTAGTATTTCTGGATTTTCTGACCTAGTTTGTAGAAAGTACTATTCTGTAGGTAAATATCTGAGAAATCTACACATTCTTAAAAAGTATAATTTTTTAAAAAGAAAATCTTTCCAAAGATTTCACATGATAATATGTTGAGCAACTCTGTAAGATAATTTTGTACCAGAATATAGTGGAGATATAAAATACCATTGTGTGGGGCATGTAATTAAGGAATCTAAGTCCTGATTCTAGGACCATTGCTTACAAGGTGCTTGACCTTGGAAAAAGTCATCCAGCACTGAGAAAGTGAGACAGTGGTGTCATTCATAAACTAATGGACTAGGCTAGATTCTATCTGAGGGCTCTTTTCATCCTCAAATTCTGTGAAAAAGTGAAGCAATAGGAAGACGTTGATACATGACATGATAAAATCTATATGACATCAGAGCAGAGACTGATGTATCTAATGTCTCTCTGAAGCATGTCTGCAGCTCAACATTTATCTTAATTTTATGCCTTCCACTCAGTAAGCACTACTGGTTCTTTTTCAGATATTTTCTATTTTTTTTAGGCTTACTTTAGATATCCTTTCGGTACTTAGAACTTGATATAGGAATAGGAAGCCTATTATTTGGAATCTTTTGGCTCTTCAAGTGAATAGTTCGTACATATAGCAGACATTTGGTGTATTAAAGAACAAAGAAAACTGGATTGCTTGAATTTGCAGCATCTTTTATTGAAAAGCTCTATAAGTGCTCTGAGGGCTAATTTTATCGAATTCGTGTGTTTATCCAGTACATTTCCATCATTTGACATTCTGGACATTCTGTAGAGGAGTAATTCCAGTTTCTTAGCCACGCTCACCCTTATTCAAGGAAAGTGTCCCACAAGGGCAATAAATAGGAAGACCATCTGGTCAATCTGGTCATTCTTGAGTGTCATTGTTCCTTGTCCCCTATCACCATGCTGGTATATGGTTACTCTTATTTGCTGACTGCAGTGACCTCTCAATAATCTTTAGCCAGCCCAAGTCTAAACTGTGTCTGCTGTGCCTGACACCTGAAGTTTCCCCCACCTTTCTTCAGAGGACAAATGGTCAGTCATGACTCCCACAGTGCCATTTGCATTCTCTTAATTGAAAGGGTGTTTGAAAGACTGTGTGGCAAAGGCAGTGGGAGCCAGTGGTGTGGTAATATTTTCCTTGCTGGGATAAAGTAAATTGGTGGTAGGAGATACATACATCATCCTTAGGATCTGGCTCATTTTAAGTGGTCAGTAAATATGTTCTTATTCTGATTTATAGTTTTGCCTTTAGATTTATAACTTCAGGCAATCATGCATTTTGTGATGGTTACGGAAAGATCTTTGAGAATATTTGATTTATTATAGAGTTTTAATATAATTTTTTAACTAAAAACAATATTTAAATATTTTGTGACTTCACTATCCCTCATTTTGAGAATTAGCAATTAGGGGCCTGATTTGTACTAAAGACTTTCATATGTAGAAATAATTCATATTCCTTCTCAGGGCTTGGGATTATAGGGATCATTTTGAGAAATGGAGTCTTTCTTCTGAAATTTATATGCTATTTTAGGATGAAAATACAGGGAATCAAAAGTACTAGACCAAAGTATATCCTTTAAAGTTGAAAGGCTCAATAGTTTGGTTTCAAATGGTGGTCTAATTTTTTTTTTCTTTTTTTAAGAGAGAGAGAGAGAGAGAGAGAGAGAGAGAGAGAGAGAGAGAATTTTTTTTAATATTTATTTTTTAGTTTTCAGCGGATACAACATCTTTGTTTGTGGTGCTGAGGTTCGAACCTCGAACCCGGGCCGCACTCATGCCAGGCAAGCACGCTACCTCTTGAGCCACATCCCCAGCCCTTTTTTCCCTCTTACTTATGATACATTTACTTAAGAATAATTGATTTTGGGTCATTGGACAAAATATACTATTCTTTTTACCTTGTAAATTGGTAGTATAATACTTTAAAATTTTACCCTTTTTCCCAGTGTGAAAAAAAGATTGTTTAAATTAAAATATTGAGGTAATTTTCCCCCAAAGAGAACACCACAATTTGGAAACAATACAGGATTTGTATTTAAAGGACACATTATAAAAAAAATAGAAGTTGTCTATACTATCACATTATGTAATTTGAAATTTGAAATATTTAAAATGCTTTTATAAAGTCATAAATGAGATAATGATGATTTATAACTACTACTAGTGTTACTCTCTTTTGTTTTAGAAGTTCTAATCCATGAATTTATCTTAGAAAAATAAGTCAGAAAGACAATTACTTGTGATTAAGAAATAGGCCTAGGAAATGAAAATGGCTAATAAAAATTGAGTAAAAGGATTGTTATATTGTGTATATGTGTAAATATGTAACAGTAAATCCCACTATTATGTATAAATATAAAGCACCAATAAAATAGGGAAAAATCTAAATAATAGGGTCTGCAATCCCAGAAAGAATCAAATAAATGTAAATTAAACCAAAAGAAAGGAAATTTGTTTTTACCTTTCAGGCAAACACCATCTAATGCAATAAAAGTGCTTATTGTGTCAGGTATTTTACTGACTCATTTAATTCTCATAATTACCCTTTCAGGTAGATGCAATGATACAAACCCTGTTTTATAGAAATCTGCAGAAAACTTTAAATGTCCTTCCAGAGGTTACAGAATTAGTTCAGGCAGAGGTAGAATTTGAACCTACCCATGGCTTCTAGCACTAGAAACTACTACTTTATCAATGGCCCCTAAAGAAGGAAAACATTCAGCATTGAGGAAGGTATCAGGAAGAATATAGCCCCCTCTTCTGTACTGCTGAGGTGGGGAATGCTACTGTGCCTCTTTTCTAAAAAAAAAACAGTCTAGGAAAACTGGTCAATAGCTTAGGATCCTACAGTTCCAAGTCTAAGAACTTATCCTAAGGAAATAATCAGGCACACGTGCAATAATGAAAGTGTGAGGATGTGTTTGCAGCACAATTTGTAGCAATAATCTAAATAACCATATCTTTAGGGAATTGTTTAAATTGTGCTGTACCATATAATGTAAAGTTAATGGCTATGAAAAAGAATGATACACTTCTTTGTTTATTAACATGAATGCTTGTATTGCATTTGTGTGAAAAGCAGGCTACAAAAACAGTTTTGTTCTGTAGTATGATCTCATCTTATCTATACATCTAAGTAGCTACGTGTGTATTTATAGACCAAAATGCTGTGGGCTGTCATCTCTGGGTGCTAGCCTTATGGGTGATATTTAGATTCTTCTTTATCTTTTCTCTTCTATTTTTGAAATTTCATAGTGGGTGTGTGTTATTTTTACACCAGGGAAAACACCCTATAAATGTATTTCTTTCCCTGTCCCCCAATTCTTATTTTGTGATAAAATCAGATTGGCAAATTTTAACTTGGCTTCATGCTTTCTGAATATGAAGCAATCTTATATGTAGTTTTTCATGAAACTTTGAGTTATAATTTTGTTTTTAAAGCTTTAGCTTCCAAGAGTCATTATTCCCTCCTCCAAAGGTGCTCCA
Source organism: Marmota monax (assembly GCF_021218885.2). Lineage (NCBI taxonomy): Eukaryota > Metazoa > Chordata > Mammalia > Rodentia > Sciuridae > Marmota > Marmota monax. The sequence goes on along the minus strand of NW_026692781.1, from coordinate 28,639,551 downwards.
TAAACCTAGGTGTGCTGTAATCTGGCAGGGCACATGAGCTTTAGATTATCTCTAAACTGCAGTCCCCATCCTAGTTGACCTGAGCATCTTGATTAAAACATGACTTGTCTGCAATATAATGTATATAAAAATAGAATTCAAATTAATGTAAGTTAGCACTAAACCTTAAAGCAGATAATATTTTAAGTTGCATTTAAAATCCACAAATGTCATTAAAATCAGAAATCTTTTGTCAGTCAGAATGTTTCTCTCAGGATCATCTACGTGGGTCCTGATGAGAATACTCCCCCCCCCCCCCCAGTCCTGGGCAACATGGTGACAAAACAACTTCAAAAATGTGAAACCTACACCTGACTGTGGGGAAAAGCTTGATATAAAACTTCCTACAGCCTGTTCTCCAGGGCACACTCACCTGGGGTTTGAAGTACTTTAGTTGGTTCCTTTTGCATTCAGACCCTTGCTTCAAGCTAGTTTAGTCAGCTGCATTCTTTTAAAGTCTTCTTTAGAAGTAATCAATTGTCTGACAGATTTTAGCATCACCCTTAATCCAGAACCCCAAATCCTAGGTGATAAGAGATCTTTCAACTAAACAATGGTTGGTTTTTTCCAAGAGCAATGATTTCCTCCTTCTATGTGAGAGGATTAACTTGCTTACATGGTCTATAAAGTCAGAATAAAGACACATCAAGGTCTTGCTGACTTGCCTATATGCATAATGTACAACAGACCTCATTATAAAAAGCAAATCTCCCCAAAATATGCTAGTTTTGCTGGAGGCCACAATTTTATCACAGATTCTCCCTGGTCCTTGTGGATGGGCTTAGTCTTACTTATTTTACTTTAAGTTATAAGTACCTTTATTTAATTTATTTATTATTATGTCATGCTGAGGCTCAAACTCAGTGCCTCACACATACTAGGCAAGTGCTTCACCATAGAGCTACAATCCCAACACCTATTCTTACTTTTTTTTTTTCATTTATTTATTTTTGCAGTACTGAGGATTGAACCTAGGGCCTTACACATGCTAGGAAAGCACTCTTAACAGTGATTTATACCCCCAGCCCTCATTTGTTTTTATTTTCCTAGTCCTGGAATTGACTTGCTAAAATCAGGATTATCTCACAGGGCAGTAACCGCCTGATAAGCCATGTTCTGAAAGTAAATGAAGCTAATTTATAGGTCCCTGTGTTTTCCTTAGAGCTTTGGTATCTGACACTCATCTGGACAAAGCCCAGAATTGTTTTCTGAGGAAGATCTTGCCCAAGAATGCTCCCACCACTAATCTGCATGCAGAGAGGAGTAGCCTTTTGAATGAGCACACATGCTGGTCTGTTTCCTTCATGTTCATAAAAGGCTGAAATCTTAGTCACATGTCAAATATTCAAGATTAGATTTATGAGGACATTATCTTGAACTTTCTGCTCTAAAATTCTTATAAGAAACTCATTGTAAGAAATTATATTCACAAAAAGTTGATTTAAAAAGTGTAAAGTCTAGCTACTCTGGAGGTTGAGATAGAAAGATCCCCAGTTTAAGGCCAGCCTGGGCGACATGGTGACAAAACAACTTCAAAAATGTGAAACCTAGACCTGACTGTGGGGAAAAGCCATATGTGGCCATTATTCTGTATGTAAGTCCTGGAATTGGTGCTATTGGAGTAAAGCCAATTGGTGCTATTGTCGATATCACAAAGATGGTAACACAATAATGCTACTTAATGTACATGTAAGAACGTATGAATGAATGTACTTCATACATCATGAAGACTAAGAGGAGAACATTTTTATCAGGACTCCTTACCAGGACATTGTTTGTGTTTGTGGAATAGGCCTGTGTCTAGTAACTGTTGTTGGGATGTCAGAAACTAAGAGACAAGTTGGTGACCTGTATCTAGTGTCTGAGCACAAGTGAATGGCCTGAGTTCTGAGTATAAACTTCGCCTGTGGCTTTCTTATTTTTCCTAGCAGTCCTCCTTGGCATTTTTCATTTTGTTGAATATAATACTGGATTTTTCCATGCATCTTTTTAACAAATAAATAAAATCTGGTGAGTTTAAATTTTCACTAAGTTTAAATAATTATGTCCCTTTAAATTTTATGGGCAATAGAATTTTAAAATTTTTAGGAAGACGGAAGTCTTTCTATTAATTTCTTGGTTCTTTTTAAATCAGTTGAACAAATTTGGATATACCTAAGGAGATAGAATCAGTTATTTGGTCTTTCTTGGAGCTTTATATAGATATTACCTAATGAATTCTTAGGTCAGCAGTTTGCAAGTTTCAGCTTTCATCAGCCTCAGCTGGGGAACATGTTAAAAATATGATGTTTGGGCTCTGCTCCATGGGTGTGTTATGATTAGTGGATTTGGATTGGAATCTAGACAATAGTAATTTAACATGTTCTGTGTTGTCATATTCCTCTTCCATTTTCCTTCTTCCTCACCCTAATCTCCTAGGGTGGGGAACAATGCTGTCCATACCTTGTCCCCACAGTTTTTTCTTCTATCTTTCTTCCTCTGTCCCTCTCTGGCTAATCACCATGTATTATAGGTCAACTCAAATTCTTCCCTTCTTATTTCACCCCTTATCTCAGTTTTGTGTATGAGGCTTTTGGACTTATCTAGTGTATTATAAAAAATTCTTTAAAACTGTGACACAAACATAACCCAAACCTTCCCTGTGCAAAGAGAGCCAAGTATTGGAAGAGCCCAGGGTGGGCCTTGTCCCAGGTACACTGGGTTGAGGCTGGAGGGATGCTCACAGCATCTCTCGGGTCTTCAGCCTGGCTGTTTCCCAAGGCCCTCATACCTCTGGACGGCAGGGAGGGGAACACTTTCCTCTTAGAGGAGAAGAGGAGTGCTAAAATGCATGATTCCAACTCTCTTCTTAATCCCAGTCACCCATGCTTTATGACAGAAGGACTCGCCATTACAGAGGGTAGGTTCTGGTCTTATGCTGCAATCCTTTAAATGAAAACATGGATTAATGAGGTAATGGTTTTTTCCCTCATTGCAAACAGTTAAATCTTGTTTGCAACTTAATGAGATTTTAATTTGTTTGGAATGACTATTAAGATTATGATATTTTTCTAATTTTAATAGTGCAGCTTTCTAAGCAAAAATAAATATTTAATTTCATTTATAAACTCAATGGATTTCTTCCTTTGAGTACATTTTGATTTATTAATAATTAAAATGCAAGTTCTTATAGTACATTGAATTTGGGAGCAGGAATCCAATTTCTGTACATTGAATGATTTAAAATATAATTTAATTCATTGAAACAAATGGAATCTTTTCAGCCTCTTTAAAAAGAAATTACCAATTTTACTTATAGTTTTATAGCTTTGCCTGAAATATAACCCAATTAAAATACTTTTATCATTATTCTGCAAGGATTCTATATTAATCATTCATTTGACTTCAAACCTTGCTACATCCATGTGTTCTCATTTGTTCCACATTCAATGAACAGTTACAGATTTCTGCTGCTGCAGTAGGCACTGGACCAAACTGGTGGGAAGGGGGAGAGGTGGAGATTGGCCACGTTGCTTTGTATAAGAACATATTACCTGTAGTTAGCTGGAGAACTATTAAGATACCTGAGGATTAGTTGTGTGCATCAGAATATTGGGGTAGGAGGAAGCTTTAGGCAGGAAGCACCAGTTTCCTGTTCTTCTTGGCCAAATCTTTAGGCTAAGGGGCCATCACTGTTTTCCTTTAACCCATACTGGAGTGCCACGGAAACCTACATGGAAGACCTTCACTTATCAGGTCCCTGCAGGATTTCTCTGCATAAAGTCGTAAAAGAAAACTTCTGAGATGTCCTAAATTTAATGACAAGAGCTGGAGGATGGGGAGAGGAAGAGATAAAGGAAGTTAATCAGTTAACAGCTGAGGGTGAAACCAAGAAAACTAGTTTTTTTTTTGTGTGTGTGTGTGTGTGTGTGTGTGTTTCTGAATGTATGTTGAATCCCTGACTGAATTCCATCATAGCCCACTACCCTAGGGCCACTGCACTCTGGTTACATGTAAACTTTCTGAACTATCAACCCCAAACCCATTTAGAAGCAACCATTACTTTTCCTGTGGACCACCCTTCTATTCCAGAGCTCTTCCTGTTTTCCATAATTGCACCTCTCTTATCTACAACCAATGTGGATTCCCTATAAACAATTCGTTTTCCTTCCCCAAATTTTCATGGTAGAATAAATGCCCTAAACTCTGCTCCAGCAGACATTTCCCAGCTCCTCCCTAATCCTGATGCTGGTAGTTGCAGGAATTTGATCCAAGGATTAAGCATTGGGCTACATGTAGGCCAGCTCAATAAATCCATTTATTTCAGAAAATTTTCGGTTGCAAGAGTTTTGCTTTAACAAAGTGTTCATGTACTTGGCATACTTGACTCAAAGAGTCATTATTCTTATTAAAAATGGGTAGATAAAAAGGAAAGGGCAGGGAGAAGATGATTTTTATGGAGTGCTTCTGGAAGGACTCCCATCTGCAAAGCCTGCGCTGGGTCCCTTTTTTATGCTTGCTCATCAATCAGTCGCCAGGTCTATCAAGATTGTCTTGAGGGCGGGAAATTGCTATTATGGGCTTACAAAGTTGATTTAAGATAAATCTATGACTCACAACAAGTAGATAAATATTTACTGTCTATGTCTGCAAAACTCCCAGTAGGTAGACCAAAAATGGGAATGAGAAAGTGTGGAAATGCAACAGAGCAAATCAGGAGTTTAGGAACTTTATGTTGGCAGTGGGAAGCTCCTTGACTCCTATATTTAAGATACTGACTTTAAAAATCTCTAAATAGTTGATATTCTTTATCTCCAAAGTTAGGGAAACTAGGTTAAACCAAGGTGACATGATGTTATAATTTTCATGTGTCTCCCAAAGTTCATGAATTGGAAACTTAATCCCAATTGTTGGTGGTATGGGGAGATGAGGCCTTTGGGAGGTAATTAGGATTAAATGATATCTTGAGGATGGGACCCTAATGATGACATTAGTGACTTTGTAATAAGAGGAAGAGAGATCTGAGCTAGCACACTTGCTGTATCTCATCATGTGAATCTCTCTGCCATGTTATTATTATGTAGCAAGAAGGCCCTCCCTAGCAGCCAGGCACATGCTGGCGCTTTGCTTTTGGATTTCCCTGTTTATAGAACCATGAGTCAAATAAATGACTATTTTTTAAAATTAATTTCCAAGTCTCAGGTATTTTGTTATAGCAACAGAAAACAGACTAAGACATGTACGATGTAGCTTTGGTAACCTAATCAAATCCTGGGACCTATGGAAGCCACAAGAAGCCCTGGCATCTAGGAAATGCAGTGAAATTTAATGACCTAAAAACTGGTCTCAGCTAAGGCCCGCTAGCTTCATCTGGAAATCAAATCTAAGCTTAGTAGCACCATGTGGAGATAACATGGAGGTAGAAGATACCAGAAAAGCAGACCTCTCAAAGAGAATACATTTACATTGGGAAGCCAAATTTTATAAGTAAATAGCGGGGAATTTTTGTTTGACAAACTAAAAATTCAAACGATTGTTTAACAAAATTTAGATTATAATCATAAATGACTTAATTATTAGAAGAAACAAACAACAAGTGAAGTGTAGAAATTTTTGGAGAGTTGAAGGAGTTAATTGTTTTCAAGGAAATTGTATGATAACACAATAGGATATTTGACTTTCTCATCACAATTATAAAGAAAGTCACATTTCAAAAACAACCCCAGGGCTCTATTGACCTTCTCATTGCTTCATTCAATCCTATGGTATTCAAATTATTGTTATTTTCTTCCTCGCTTGGTTGTCAATTATTCTGACTTTGCCAGGTCCTTGTTTCTTGGTGTTTTTGCCTGATTTAAATTCTTATTATTGACTTTTATAAATTTCTGAATCTTTTAGCAGTTGATGAAGTTTCTCTTTGCAATCAATTTATTGTTGGGACATTTGACAGAGATGTGACTGGCAAGGATGGACTCTGTTATTGTGTGGGAGAAAGGTTAAACGGGAATTAATTTTAAATCTTCAGTTTGTTATTTCGTGATATTCTTTGGTTTTGTCTTTATCCCCCAGTATAATGGAACTGGCAATGAATACTTAGGTAAAAAGGGATTTTTAAATAAAAAAATAAAAAAATATACTATTATGTTGGTAGTCAATAAGCAGGATCATAATACTGAAAAGAACCATTTCTTCATCCGCTTGATGATTCATGTTTGTTTGTTTATTTATTTATTTATTTTTAGTTCTCCCAGATGTCCTCTTTGTCATTGGGAATCTCATGAACTGGGAATTTATTAATCATTAATTAACAGCATTCATTCTTTTTCTAGTCTAGTAACTTCCTTGAGAATGGGCTCTGGTTGTTGTATTCCTGGAGTAGGACAGTGCATCACATGTTTTCAGCATTGGGTAACTATTATTTATATAAACAGGCAGGTATGGCTCTCAGATTTTGTGACATACATGTAACTTCCTTCCCTCATGTGATCATTCCTTATTGTTTGATTCCAGTGCTGTCCCTCCCTGCCCTGCTTAATACACCTTTTGTTAACCTCTGTCATAATGATAAGCATAGGTTGGTAATCTCAGACTTTGAATTTTAACCTGTATGTTTCTAACCTGTACTCAAAATCACTCCACTCCACTAGTGAAATCAATAATGAATCTTACCATTGTGTCAAATCATTTGTAAAGTTAAAAACAAAATTCATGACTTAATTGAATGGAACAGTGTTCTAGTCATTCTAATGAGGAAACCATGTAAGTAGTAGCTGTCTTAGAGGTGATGTCTGTCATTTCCACTTCTTCATGAAGCATACATTCCAGTGGGGAGAGACAGTAAACAAACTAATATGTTATGCTGTCCATTAGAATATGAAAAGTACTATGGAGGAAAAATAAAACGGACAAAGGGGGTTGGTAGGGTTGAAGCAATTAGAATTTTCCATAGGGTGGTCAGAGAAGGTCCCACTGAGAGGGTGCCATATAGTGAAATCCTGAAGTAACACAGCAAACTATGTGGATTCTGAAGAGATGAGCAGAGGGAATGGCACATGCAAAAACCCTGAGGTAGAATGTGGCTAGAGCAATCTGGGAGCAGCAAAGGAGATCAGAGAAGACTTGGGGCCAGATCATGTGGGGCTTTGTAGACCATTGAGAGGATGTGAGGATTTTGGCTTTTTTTTTTTTTTAATTTTTGAGTGAGATGGGAGGGCACTGGAGGATTTTGGATAGAGAACAACAGTTCTGACTTATATTTGAACAGGATCACTGTCCATGCTTTGTTGAGACTAGAGAGCAAGAAATACAATATGGAAGTAGGAAGGAGGCAATTGTTAATTCAGAGGAAATGATAGTAGCTTGGACCAGACTGAAGGCAGAGAAAGCTAATTTCTGCCTTTTGACACTTTTTAGTTGGATTCCTTCTTTGGCATGCCATATGTTCCTGGCTTCTTTATATTTCTTTAGGTCTAGCTCAAGTTTTCTCAGTAGGCTTTTCTTAGCTACTCCAGCCCCTGCTGATCATTTTCTGTAATTAACTTTTGCTGACTTTTGCACTTTGACCTTGTAGTATCAAGGGCAGTTTCTTTCCATGAAACTTGATTTTTATTTCTTTCTCTGGTGCAGTAGGGGCCTTTTCAAAACACAGTAGGTATTTTATAAAAAAAAAAAATATTTTTCAGATGGCAAATGTGACTAATGCTAAGAAAAAGTGAGCATTTATTCAAACTCTTGAATTGGTTATTTTGCACTATTTTCTAGTAGAAATTAGCCCCATCCACTCACTCATTTGAAAAACACTATTTGCAGAGGATATAATATGTAAGAGAAATATGTAACAGTAATTTGTCCTCAAAGAGCTTATCATCTGGCAAGAGAAGACATGATGATTCATAATGAGACTATAACTCATTGGGAAGTGCAGGTGAGATGAATGATATAAGAGGGCTACTGGTGACTTAGAAGTAAGAATGTTAAATTCTGACTGAATGTTCTTCAGAGCATAGTTCCTTAGCTCTTAGAGTTGGAGTAGGAGGAAAGAATGGCCTGGCTAATGCTCAGTGTGCTAAGTATTTTCAAGGGCAGCAGAAGAGAGAAGCTTGCATGGAGACAATTTGTATGGTACCACTGGAAAATCCCCATTCTGCTCTCTCTTCCAGCCCCAGAGCCACCACTCAAATGTGTGTCATCTTCACCCTTACCTGGACTATTCAACAGCTTGCTAACTCCAGGGAGCAGCTGAGTCAGGTCATGCCTGTGAGAATCCTGCCCTGCTTACCCTACCTGAATTTGGTCCCCGCCTCACTCCTTTGTTTACATACATCATGGTCCTTTAATTGTGTTATTTCCTAGATTTCAAAGGTTGTCATTGAAAAAGTGCTGTCAGGAGGGAGTAGATGGATTGACTGGGGTAAATATTAGGGTCAGAACAACCTGTTGAGATAATCTAGGTCTGAAGTGATGCAAGTTTAATTAGTCTGTTGTGGCCATGGGAATGGAAAGAGAGAATTACATTTTAAAAAATGTGTTCTCTGCACTTTAGAGTACATGATAGAATTACTAGTGTTTAAAGCTATGACCTCTAGTATTTTATGGAATAAACAATTGCATTTAAATACAGTTGTTCTTTCGTAGTAGTTTTTAACAACCAGTACTAGGAGCTTATGTTTTGTGTGAAGAATAAGCATTTAATATCTTTCAAAAGGGCTGAGTTTAAGATGAATTGATTTTGCTTCTACCACACAAACCACCAGTATTTTTTAATAAACAAGCAGACCACGAGAAGTTGTAGATATTAAGCAAATTCTCTTCTGTCCTTCCTTCCTCCCTCCCTCTCTTCCTCCCTTTTATATAGTACAAAACTCCATGTGTATTTACTGAAAAGTAGGTTTGAATTTTTAAAAGGTAATGAAAGTATGTGACATTTTGGTTTTCATTTTCCTAATCTAGCATGCCATTTAAAAATATTTCTTGAAGTCTTCTCTTCTTAATTTAATGCCATATTAATGGTATAGATTAATGGTAAAAATGACACCTATGTTATTTGATATCATTTCAGTATGGGTAGTGACAGTCTATCCTTAACCATCGAGGTTAAGGAGATAGAGATGCTGCCTTTCTTCTTCCCATCCCGGTGTCCTCTCTTCTCCTGTTACATATTAAAGGACATGTAATTTTGGAGTTGGCGTTTTTGTAGGTTCTTTTTTTTTTAAAAAAAAATTTTGTTCAGTATTAATTTTCTATTCATCTAAACAACTGACTTCCTCCCTTTTTACTAGCTTACTTCACTTTGAGGAATCTCTTTTCTCCAGCTATCTTCAGTTTGGTCACTATCCATCTGGATCCCTTCTCCTCTTCCCCACAGGTCCTTGGATTCAGTCTCCCAGGAGTCTGTCCTAAGCAATGAGGGAGAGGATAAATGTGTAGGTGGATTGATGCTGGGGGCTCCTGTGACCCAAGAGCTGCTTTGGCTTATTTTTTCCCCAGTTATTTTGATTCTGTAAGTGACCCAATATCCTTCTAGTAAATTCCCTTTCTTTAATTTATCAGGGGAGTTTTTTTTTCTTTTTTTTTTTTTTACATAAACTAATAATTCCTGAAAGATAACTATTTGTTGCAATGAATAATTTGAATTATCCTTTCATATCAAAGGTGTGTTTTTAATAACTTTTCTGGTTATATACATATAATTTGTTGAAAATTTCAGAAAAGGAGTATCAAGAGAAAAAAATATTTTCAGTTTCCTCATCTAAGACTACTGAAAAAGTGTCCTCTTAAGACAATTTAATTCTATTGTATATATAACAGTATTTGTTGATACTTAACATTATGTTCTGGTGAACAAGTTCCCGTGTCACGTGTTAAGAAATATAATATACTTCACATGGCTTCATGTTATCGATAGTGTACCTATGCCATAATCTAGCTGTTCTTCCATTGTTTGAAAGTTATTTTCTTTTGACATATTGTCTGTTTGAAATAATGTTGTGATGAACATTGCTGCCTTTTGCTCTGGAAGCAAATCACTGGCTCTGAGGGCATGAGCATATCCAAGACTCCAGAGAGTTTTGTAAAATTGTCCTCTCAACACTATATGAGTTCCCATTTCCTGCATTTTCACTTGCATTCAATTATTTTTTTATTTTGTTTATTTATTTATTTTTGCCTTCCATTATTATTTAAAGTTTTAAGGCACAAAAATTATGTCTTATTTTTATTTTGTTTTTGGTATACAGTTATTGATGTGCATTTTTTCTTTTGTGAATAATTTATTGCTGTCCGCAAAAATGTTGAATTGAATTAAAAACCTTATTAAATTAAAAAAGCTGAAGAGTTAAATTAAATACTAATTATTTTCCTAGTTACTATAATTTGTATATTCAGTGATTTCATGCTCAATCAACATCCTAAAAGCACTGTGAAACTTAGTCTTTAAAATTAACACTTTTTGGAATTTAAGATTATTTGTCTATATCCCTTTTCCAAGTGTTTTTTTTAAATTTTTTTTTAGTTGTAGATGGACATAGTATCTTTATTTTTATTTATTTATTTATTTTTAATGTCTTGCTGAGGATTGAACTGAGAGCCTCATGTGTGTGAGGCAAGAACTCTACCACTGAGCTAAAACCCCAGCCCCACATTATCTTTATTTTATTTTTATGTGGTGCTGAGGATCGAACCCAGTGCCTTCTATATGTGAGGCAAGCACTCTACCACTGAGCTAAAACCCCAGCCCACGTGGTTTATTTTTATGTTGCGGATCAAAATATATTATTTGGTAAAACTATGAGGAGAATATGCTTTTTCTTACTGGTGGAAGCTTGGAGGACCTCTCTATTTATAGATCTTTTTCTATGTAAGAAGAGGAAGTGAGGGGCTAACAATCACCCGGATCTCTGTCAATTCTCATTCTGGTGGCAGATTGTATAGAAGGAATTTTTCTGGTCTTCTCAGTCATTTTACTAGCATACTTTTTTACCAGTTAATCCAAGCAGTTGGATGGGATTATCTATGATAAACACTTAAGTGTAAATGCTTTCTCTTAATAGACACAAGGGAACTCCCTTGGAGAGGGTCTTTCATGGAGAATTTGGTGATGACTTTCCTTATCTCAGATGCCAACTAGCCTTGCTGGAGACAGGTCTCTGTATATGTGTGTGTGTGTGTGTGTGTTTTAGAGTAAGTAAGCATTTTTCTTTAATTTCTTTTTTTTTTAGTTCTTTTTTAATTATATGTAAAAGTAGAGTCAATTGTGACGTTTATATCATGGAGTATATCGTATTCTAACTAGGATCTCAGTCTTGTGGATGTACATGATGTAGAGATTCATTGTGGTATATTCATGTATGTACATAGGAAAGTTATGTCTGATTCATTCCACTGTTTTTCCTATTCCTAGCCTCCCTCCCAAGATTCTCACGTCTCTGCTATGGCAAGTAAATTATGTTTTCTTTAGTGTCTCTGATTGTAAATATAGTTTCCCCCACTTTGTTCATCTCATTTATATTGAAAAAAGCACTTTGAGTTTGAGCAGGTGTGTGTGTGTGTGTGTGTGTGTGTGTGTATCTGTATGTATGTGTGTATTCAAAGGGTTAAAAGAGACGTTAGTTACTATTATTAGTATTATTTATTCATCTGGTCTGGCATGCATTTCTTGGTCTACAAAAATGCTCTGACATTATATTTTAGTCTTGTCCTTCAGGTGAGGTTTAGTAAATTGACATTCACCTCCAGATTCTTTAGCAAACATATTTTAAATAAAAACACTTGCTTAGAGTATTTGTCATCTGCTCCTGCCTGTATCTTCTGAACAAAACCTGCTGGTTTTAGAAATGAAGTTGTACACTGTGGCATTTTACAATTTGCTTAGTAATTAAATCTCTCTTGACCTCGGGAAGAAAAGTGATTTTGTTTTTGGTTTTGTTTAAGCAGACGTCTGTTATCAGAGAGAGCACATAGTGCAAACCTAATCATAATTAGAAGAACTAGGTTTTCGGGGGCTATTTTGTTTAAAAGCAGTGCGACATCATGTTAAATAGCATCCATTGAGAATGGGAGAGAGAAACACAGCGAAGATTTACTGTGGAAGGGCTGGATTATCTAAGGAACTTGGAAGGACCAGTTTTAGTTTATTTAATAGAGTATACACTAGTCAGTTTCTGTTACCATCATCTTTACTTCTAAAGCAGTTCAAAAGACACGGATAATTTTCTAAAGAAAAACTGGCTTTATTATTGCAGAAGGCATAGGTATGAAACCAAAGAGCAAATCAAGCATTCATAGGTTTCGTTAGGAGAAAATGTACAGCTGCTCTTTTCCTGTTTGAGTAGCACCAATTTTCACATAGGAGAGCACTGCATTGAATTAAGGTCCCTATAAACTACAATGTTAACTATAAAATTTAGAGTGCTTTGATTTTTTCCCCCTCACTTTTACATAACTTTGCAGATTACTTTTCGAATAGAGTTTGATCTTATTTGCTGTGGAAACATGAACTCTAAAAAATTACATTTTCTATAAGGGAAAAATTAAAGTTTCCAAAGCAGTTTTGATAAAAGTCCCTCCTGGTCATCTATTCATTCTAGTGGTGTATTTCTTTTCAGGTTGAAACAACTTATGTAAAAGTAAAACATCTGAAAGAAGTTTTAAAACCATGAACTGCGCCTTTTAGGGACACATTGGCATATTTTAATCAACTTTAAGGTTTCTATTGAATATTCTATTTGAATATTTGTTTATCCCTGGTCCCATATGAATCAGCTGTGCGGTCCTACCCTCTGATGAGTCTTCAAGACATATTTACTTGAATCAATCACATTAACTCAAAACTCCCCCCAAATTGTTCTTCAGTTCTGTTGATGTTTCTGGGATTCTCCTATCACCTAGATTGAAAATCCAAAAATTAATCCTAATTTCTGTGTCACTTTCATCCTTTATATCCAATCTGTCACCAAGTCTTTGGGTTCTTTCTTTGAATGATTCCTGATGGATATGGTGTCTTCTTGTCCCTAAAATCCATTCCTCTTGAGCTACAGCTGAAGGGACTGTGAAACATAATATAGTTGATTTCTGGACTTTGGAGGCAAGGGCCTTGGTGAGTAGGAGCAGCAAGGAAAGAATATACTGTACTCCCTCTCAAGTACAGGGTCATCTGGCCCTAGGGAGGACTTGTAGTGATTTTAATATATAACATTGGTCTTTGGCATTTGTTTTCTGTTACCTATCTTCCACATCCAAGAGTCCCTCTTTCCAGCCTCTTAGAGCTACCCCAAATGAAATAATGTATTAATTCAACAATTACATCATTTGCCTACTAAAATGACAATAGTTATTTTTTAACTGTACACCTTCACCCATGATACTTCTAGTCCTTAAAACAATTTGTCATGATACGTTCAGGTCACCTCCATGTAGTAGATGAATATATTGAGTATATTGAGTCAGGGTGGAGTTTAAGTGTGTACCATATTGATTTGTGGACACAAGACTTGCAAATAACCTGGGTTCTCTATTTTGTATATAGAGATCGTCTGACTGGGTTATTTATACATATAAGTAACATATTTGTAAATCATTTAGAGTAAGTGCCATCTGAGTGTTAAAGAAGCATTCAGGTAGCCCCTGTCTTTTCATTCCTTCATCTCATTGGCCCTGACATACACAAGCCCCACAACAGCATGGTTTTTGCTTTTGAAGACTACACAGATTGAAAGTAGAAGGAAAGAAGCTGTAAGAGACCATGAGAGTTTCTGGGACATTTCAATCCTCCTGCCCTCCAGTGTTTATCTAGAAAACTCTTCCCCACAGATGAGTGTTTTTTTCTAACAGGATTATACAGTTCCTTTAGTGAGAGATTTGGCTAAAGAAGCATCTTTATGCTGAAATGCAGAAACAGAATCCTCTGAAAGATTCAGGGCTTCTCGGTTATTCACACATCATTGACAGCTAGTTCAATGATTATTTTCTTCTTAGTCACACTGAGGGGCTTCCTGATGGCAGTGAGTTCAAAGGGAATCAGCCATTTTGAAAGCCGGGGGCATGTCCATCATTTGGATCTGTCTGCGTAGTGTAGAAGCCACCAGCCGCGTGTGGTTAAAATAAGCTATCAACCATCAGAGTGAATTACTAATAGAGACCTAACCAAAATCTAGAAATTGAGCTTTGAACTTATTCTCTTATCCACTATGCTGAAGGTCATTTTAAAAGAACACTTTGGCTGTACATATATGTGTTTTTCACTTTTTTCTAGAGCAGAATAATTGTCTATAGTTCATTTATTGTGGTTTTGAGGTATCAAGGTGCTGGCCTATTTCTTTCTCTCAGGAAAGTAGTCTAGTTATGTACAGCCTGCATTTTTTATTAGACTGCAATGTGTGAGCAGTTAATTATTTATAGTTCTTGCTGAAGCTGATGTGGTACTTGACTCACTGAGTTTATAAAGAAATAATGGCTTGCTGGAATACTCTAAAATGAAAGTAGATTAGAATTTGACCTGTATTTTAAGGCTTCACAGGTTGGAGATTGTCTAACAGTTATGGAGTATGTTGTCATAAGAAAAGAGAAGCGTTAACTTGAAGAGGGATACTGGATTTAGTACCATTAAACTGGGTAAATTGGCTTGTCCGTTCATTTTTATTTCCTTTTTACATAGGATAGCTTGCCTATCAATCCAAGTTATTTTTAATTCACGAGAGAGTACTAAAAGCATGAAGTCAACTTGATGGCAGAATTGTTCAAATAAATAGATTTGCAAGTATAGTAACCCTATCAATGGAAATAGATCCTCTTCACCTACAGTGTTTGTAAAATGGGTGGGGAAATGGGTCACATAGGGAAACCTGCTCTCCCTTTTCCTCTTCTTAGACTCAACACCCAAGATTGTTAGTTGTAATGTAAATGTTGCACCCAAAGGCTAACTGTTAAATGGGAGCTCCTGCTAATTCCCAAGACTCAATTAGGTTTGGCTTTAAATGAAGTAAAATACATCAGAGATGTCAACACGTACTAAGGATACTGATAAATGTTAGTCTACAAATGCATTAGTGGATTACATGGTTCTAAAAGGGATAGAGAAAAGAGAACCACATGCCTTCTATGTAAAGCCAGTAGGCTTTGGGTGACATGGTGTGAGTCCATTGACATATAGGGAAAGCACTGGGAGCCAGAATTTTGAATGTGCTGGATGAAAGTACATGTCTTGGACAGTGACAACAAGAGGTATCTAAGTCCCAACAAGAATGCCTAACAGGGAGGTCTCTGTTCCTTTAGAGGGAGGCCAAATGGGAACTAATGGAAATAGCTTATCATAATTCAGGTGGTGGAAATGTATAACTCAGTCAAAGAATCAAGATAGCAAGAGGCAGTCTCAAAAAGGAGACTCGAGATATAAGTTAAGGCCACGGAATATGTAGGAGAAAGATGCTCACCATTCCATCATTTGTTCATTTAACAGATGTTTTTCAGCACCTACTGTGTGCCAAGCATCATAGTGTGCACATACATATACAAATAAATTACTCCTTTTACTCCTTTCCTGAAGTTTACATTCTTGTTGGGGGAAGGAGATAATAGTCAACTAAGTCAGTCATGTGGTGCATTGGGTCAGAATAATTGCTACTGAGAAAAATCGAGAGGGTTAAGTCTGGGGTGTTATAGGTTTAAATATCATGCTCCTGTGTTTAAGTGAAGAGGTGGCATCTGAGCAAGCTCCTAAAAACAATTTCAGTGGGTTACACTCATGCTAAGGAAACCGAACAAGTGCACTTATACTCAGTGGTATGTCAACTGTATTTAGCATGTGTCAGAAATTTCTGTCTTGCTGTTTTAAAATTTAATTGCAGCAGAAAATAAATAACGTGCTTGTGGGAGCTGGAAAATGAGAACAGGATGCCATTCTGCAGGTGGAGTGTTCGAGAAAGGATAGACCTAAAAGCAGTGATAAAGAAATCCCTTCCTCAACTGCTGGGAGGAAGCTGTGCTAAGTGAAATTCAGGGCCACAGGTGTGTGGTAGCCTTTGCTGCCATGTGACCTCAGTCTATGAAAGTTATTCCTGACATCATCAGTTGACAGTAGAATAATAGGTTTTATTTTGGCAGCAGAAAATTATTCCATGCTCAGATTTTAGTAAATATTCTTCAAGGCTTTTATGTCTGGGAAGCTTAAACCTAATTCTTTACATTGTAGCACTAATGTTTTATGCTTGTCTATTGCAGCTTTATAGGGAGCCAACCTCAGAGAGACAGACAGGATGGCTAGCTCAGCCCGGGAGCATCTGCTTTTTGTGCGGCGTCGAAATCCCCAGATGCGGTACACACTGAGCCCAGAGAACCTGCAGAGCCTTGCAGCGCAGAGCTCCATGCCCGAGAACATGACCCTACAAAGAGCCAATAGCGACACGGACCTGGTGACTTCTGAGAGCCGCTCCAGCTTGACTGCCAGCATGTACGAGTACACACTGGGGCAAGCCCAGAACCTCATTATCTTCTGGGACATTAAAGAGGAGGTGGACCCCAGCGATTGGATTGGACTTTATCATATAGGTGAGTACAAGGAAATGGACGTGTGTGTGGCTCTGGAGCATGGGGTTTTTTTTCCCTCTGTCATTATACCATTCTGTATTTTCTCCTGGAAGAAAATTCACACACACAAATAGACACAGCACATTCTGGGAACATTCCTTCTTCAGGAGGAGAGTCAATAGTACTTTTGCTTATATGAATTTTTTGGTTACATTTCTACCAAATTAAATGCCAGAACCTGCAGATGTTATAGTTTTCTTTTTAAAACTTCCCATTGCCCTTGATCAGTCGTCCTAGTAAAGACGTGATTATTAATATTTATTAACACTTTTAAACTGACAGATGCCTATACTTAGATAACTGATATGAAAAATGTCTTGCATTTTCTAAAGGTTGGATTTCATTAAGAACAATCTGTGGTCTAAGGTGTCTATGTATTTCAAAATTCCTTGAATGTGTCTCAGATCAATTAGGTGAAAAAAGTATCCTGATGAATGACTGAGAAATAAATAGTTGCTGTTTGTTTTAATAATAGCAGTCACAGCTCTGTGTAGCTAATTTGTACCTGTTATTCATAGATGAATGACTGATGAATGAAGCATCCCAGTAAGCAAAAAGTCTGCTTTGTTCGGAAGCAAAAATCAAAACCTCCTAACTAACCAGAAAGAAAATCTAAATTCAACCCAATAATAAAATCTATATTTCTCAAAGTTGGAGAACTTGTTCTATAAATGAAGGAAATTCATTTCAAAGTTAACATCAGATCATTTATTAGAAAGAGATTGTTGCTTTTAATGTAAATTATAAGCCAGTCATCTTTCCTTTATTTTCTTAAAAAATTCTTTTTTAGCTGTAGATAGACACAATACCCTCATTTTTATCTATTTTTATGTGGTGCTGAGGATCCAACTCAGTGCCTAACACATGCTGGTTGAGCACTCCATCACTGAGCCACAACCCCGGCCCCTCCTTTTTCTTTTAATAAGTATAAGGGGGAAAACTGTTTCTTACACATGTCTAAGTTCTTCTCAGACAGGGCCAATTTTGCCCCCTAGAGGACATTGGCAGTATCCAGAGACATTTTTGGTTGCCACAGCTGGGTAGGGGGATGCAAGACCCTAGGTACTGCTAAACATCCTTTAATGTACAGGAGAGTCCCTTACAACAAAGATTTATCTGGCCTCAAATATCAGAAACTCTGGTTTGATGAAAAATAACCTTGCTAAAAAGTTTTTAAAATGTTATATGCACCAAAATTTGTTTTTCTGAATTGAGAATTTTTATGTTGGTTAAAATTAAAACAGGGTTTATATTTACTTATATAACTCTTAATGATTAACCATGCTGAATAATATGAATTCTAAATAGTAAAAAAATTGATGAATTATCATTGTTTTTTTCTCTTTTGACAATAAGAAAGGGGAAAAAAATCTTTACTGTTCAGTATTTTCCACAGTTGCATTTAACAATATATCCAAAGTGAGGAAGATACATGATTTAAAAATTATATTTGTGTATTATTATGATCACAAAAAGTTTACAGTTCTTATGGGATTTTGAAGTAATTCCTTTGGTTTTGATGTCATTGTACTCTTTGGGCTTCATAAAACTTATTTTTTCACGTAGTTTTTTGTTTGCTTTTTAAAAATTTTTCCCATTTTATATTTTATGAATAAAATTTTTAATATAAGACTACAAATAGTGTTGTATTTTAAAAAATACATTGTATATATTTCTTTGGGAAATAATCAATTTTAACTTTTCTTTCATAATTTCTTTTCTGTGTTAATAACCTTATCTGTAAATGCTAGAATCAATTAAGATATTGGCTCACATTACTTCGTATTTTTTCCTGTGTCTTCTTTTTAATTCCCTACCCAACTTGTTGTATTTTCCTGTGTGAATTAATCAGGGAGGAGCTAAGGCATCCAAAGTACAATTTGTCTTATCTATAAGTAACCATGGCCACAAAATCTTAGAGTTCTTGTATTTTACTTCGTAGAGGAAGACGTATAGGTCAGGGTTGTAAGTCTCAAATTAACCCAAAGATATAGACAGGAAAGCAGAATTAAGAAATAAATCTCCGGGTTGGGATGTAGCTCAGTGGCAAAGCATCTGCCTTGCATTCGCAAAGCCCTGGGTTCAACCCCCAGTTCCAAAAAAGGCAAAAAAAAAAAAAAAAAAAAAAAAAAAAAGAAAGGAAATCTCCAAGTACTAACTCTTCCTCAGTTTATTTCAAGAGACTTCTGCATTTCATAGAAATCATCACTACATGTGCCCCTGTATGTAACATGTCCCTGCCCTTGGCTACCTTCAAAATTTTCTCTTTATCTCCATTTTCAGTATTTTGAAGACATACTTAGGCATGGTTTTCTTTTTATTTACCTTGGTTGGATTTCTCTGAGCTTATTATAAGTTAATGCTTTTGTTGAATTTTGGGAACATTTGGTCATTATTTCTTCAATTTTTTTCCTGTCCATTTTCACATTTCTGAGACTACAATTAGAAATATATTCCATCATTTTATATTTTTCTACAAGGACCTGAGGCTCTACTTCATTATCCTTCAATTAATTTTTGCTTTGATATTCAAATTTCATAATTTCTGATAATCTCTCTTCAAGTTTGTTTTTCCTTTTTCATCTTCATTCTGTTATCAGTCTCATGGGTTTTTAAATTTTAGTTATTTAGCTTTTCATTTGTAGAATTTATATTTTTTGTATAGTTTTTATTTCTTTTACATGCTAAATCATCCAGTTCATATTTTTGTTCAGTTCTTTGAATTCAATTGGATATAGCTGCTTTAAAGTCTCTGTTTTCTAAATTTCAAAATCTGGGCCATCTCAGGGTCAGATTCTGTTGATATTTCCCCCATTTTTGTCTTTGTTTGCACATCTAACTGTCTCTAATTTTACACTGGACATCTATCTTTAATTTTTCACTGTGTTGTAAAAATTCTGAGTCCTGTGGAATAATATTATTAGAAGGCAGATTTATTTCCTTGTGCTTGAGTAGGTGTGTGTTTACACCTTGTTGGGATGCATCTGTGGAAAGTCTAGTGTAGTTTCCCAGCATTTCCAGCTTGGTGGAAGGCAGCCTCCAAATTTGTTGTACCCTATGGATTTTGTTAGGTCTTGATTTGGTGCTTTGTTAAGACAGGTTTAGAATAAGCCTTACCAAGACTTTCTGCAAAGCCTCAGTAGTTTCTTTTTGAGTGTGTGCAGTCCACACCATAGCCAAAGATCTATAGGGGATCCCATGTAGACTTTTTGAAATTTACCACTTCATAACTCTTTCCTTTCTAGTATTGAGGCCTGGAGATTCTAGTCTCTTTAGTTGACTCAAACTGTGATCTCTGCCTCCACACTTTGAAGAATTGCCATGGACCCTAGCTACCTGAAATGCACTCAGGAAATTGTCTGCTGGCTGAGATATGGGTGATCAGGAAGTCACCTCATCCGTTTCTCTTTCTTGTGGATTGCAGTCTTACGCCACCAGATATCCAGTTCCTAGTATTTGGGGGATTACATTGGGAAGGCTGATTTGTTGCTGATCACTTCCTTATGACTTGAAGCAGGAGTTCTTTCCACAGTTTTGATTTAGATGGGAAGAGTTAAGAGATCCCACTTCATTTTCCTATCTAGCTATTTCTGGAGAACCCTGATTGTTTGAGTTCTCTATGTTTGTCAGTTCTTCTCACCATATTTTCTTAAATACTTAAATCCCGAGCCAGGAGAGTGAGTAGCTAGCATCCCAGATGTCTCAAGGGTCTAGGACTGACATAGAGACCAGCATTTGCAGCTAAAAGTAGTATGTTGGTAGTCTCGGGCTCATGATGTTCTTGAGTAAGCCATTGGTCTTAACAGATCTTTTATAATGAATGGCTTTAAAAGGTGTAGGTCCTTGTATAACATTAAATGTAACTTGTTTCTGTAATTATAGGGTCAGAGTTGTGTATAAAAGAAAGACTTATTAATCTGGGTCTTCAACTGAGTGAATGCATATCTGCCCTTCATAGAGATATCCATGTTCTTCCTGGAGCTAGAATGGATGGATGGGCTCTTTTAATGACTGGATTGGAGAGATAGCCTTATTTCAATTGGAAATTCATCATCCCATGTGGAGAGGAATGTAGCAGAACTGTGGTCTCTAACTGACAGCCATATCCTGCTCTTATCTCCCTGCGGTCAGAACTTTGATTTCAGGGTAGCCCCCACCCTCAGGCTCAGGAAAGGTGTAAATCTGAATGGTAATCCAGCTAGCAGTGGACATGTGACTTAGTCCTGGCCTGTGAGATATAAGGGAAAGACCCTGGCCCAACTTCTCTTCCCAGTGGAAATCCAGAGCTTTGGGAAGGGTTTTTTAAAGTTTTGCTTCTCTTGTACTTGGGACTGTAATGAAAAGATATGATATCCTGTGTTGCTGCATCCATCTGGCACCAAGGAGGTATCAGTATGGAGGATAATAAGCTAAGGATGGTATGTTAATCAGCTTTTCATTGCTGTGACCAAAATACTTGACAAGGACAACTGAGAGGAGGAAAAGTTTATTTTGGCTTGTGGTTTCAGAGGTTTAGTCCATGGTGAGCTGACTCCGTTGCTCTGGGCCTAAGGTAAGGAAGAACGTCATGTCAGAAGGGCATGTCAGAGGAGTGCTACTCTGGTCATATCAGTTTGGAAACAGTGAGGGAAGGGGCCTTAGAGAAGGTGAATCCTTTCAGGGCACGTCCCCCATGACCACCTCCTCTAGCCAATGCTCACTTGCTTGGAGTTAGTCCATTCAAACTGAGATGGTCTGATTTGGTTACAGCTTTCATAATGTAATCATTTCATATCCCACATCAACACAGGAGCTTTTGGGGAACACCTCACATCCAAACCATAACAGAGGGTAGAGCAGAAAGATAGAGCTTGGCCTGGAACTCTGAAGTTCGTGTTATATATGGAAGAAATATTCCTCTCATTGTTTCAGTCACTGTTAGTAAGACTTTATGTACCATTATTTATTCCCAACTGAGTCTCTAGCACAGCCAGACAAAGGAAAAAGGATGACAACTGCTTCTAAAGGCAGAAGGTATGGGCTGCCCCTTCTGTAGTTCCTCATTCATGGAGAGTGCTTAGGGCTGTCTTAATACAGGTCAAACCCACTAGATTGTTTTGTTAAAAGAAGTGTGTGTGTGTGGGGGGAAACAATGACCCCAAGCCATGTGGAAATTTTCAGAGGTTTAACAGGACCAACAATGTGACGGGAAGGCTCTTTGAGTGAGTGATTCATAACTTAAAAAATATTCAAAACATTTGTTTGGGCGCTATTAGATAGAGTCTAGTGAGGTGGCACATTTGGAGAGGGGGAGAAAGAAAAGAAGAGATCCAAGGTGAGGATGGAAAAAGATTTTGGGAGTCCAGATTCAATCATACGATTTAGGGTTTATATGGCTAAATAGGTATATGCATGATAAATCCCCCCTTTTTTTCTTTTTGTGAAATGGGGTCTCACTGTGTTTCTCAGGCTGTCCTTGAACTCCTGTGACCAGTGATCCTCCCACCTCAGCCTCCCGAACAGTACCAACAAGCCTCACTCCATAATAGATTCTTTCTAGAGCTCTGTGACATACACGTGCTGAGAATCTAGGTTTCATAACAATAGCATGTATGTCAGAAATAGCTTCAGATTTCTATACCTCTTGGTAGGAAGCAGCCGCTCCCCTTGAGTTGTGTCCTGAGAAGCTAGACTGTCTCCTAGCAACTTCTGGGTTTATTTATGGAACAGGGATATGGTCTCTATAGAAATAAATCCCAAAGGAAAAGCAATTTAGTGGGACACTGAGCTGGTGAGGCATGGCTCATTGGCACAGTGTACATTTTGATTGTTTCTCTTGGCTTACATTCTCTTCTAAAGTGTGACTTTTGTTTTTGTTGGTCTAATTGTTAGTAATGTTTTGCATTGTATAACTCAAACCAGATGACCTTCAGCCCTACAAATCTAGAGGGCAAACATATCCACCTGAATCAGAACAATAAGCATTTTAGTCATTAAGTAAGTATTTATAATATGGAAATACAAAGAAAAAACGGTGAAAATATGAAAGTACCATTTGCGGAAACTTTGAGTATGAACGCAGCTCTCAAAACATATGCTGATTATGTTCTCCCTCTGGTAAGATACAAATCCCGAGATTTCTAGAGATGATCATGTTGTAGGTGTTTTTCAGAAATCACTAGGTTTATAATTTATTGCTGGTCTCTGAAATTAGAATTGACCCTTTACAAATTTAACAGAGCTACTCATTACCTCCTCCTACACTCACTAAATAAAAAGACCTAAATACATACCTCATGCAAAACATGCAGCGTACCTAACACAAATAGCTTTTCATGAAAAATCAAATGGAACAGTTTAAAGAGGAAACAGAACATATTCAATTCATTTCAGGTTCACTAGCTGGTTCCCCTTAACCTTTGGTCTTGTGCTCATTTTATCTGTCTATTCAAAAAGAAAAATAAACACTTCAAAAGGCTTAATTTGCCATTCTTCAATTTCAGGCAACTTCAGGTACCCAACAGAAGTAGGAAAATGGGTACTATAAACATTCCAGAGTATCTACTGTGTTGTAGTGCTATCCATAGTGCTGGTCTGCAAATTGTTATTGATCTGAACTAGAAAAGATGCTTTCTCCTACTTGTAAATCAATGTACCACTTACTTCATTGAGAAACTTGCTGTGGGGGGAAAAACATCTGACCTAAGTAATGAAGTGATTGATATTGGTATTTCATATTCTGGCTCAAGCTTCTTATATTGTCATGGACCCAAAACAAGTCATTACCAGCATTTGTCTGGAGTGCACTTAATGTATATCTCTTTGTGTCTGTGCATTGATTATATCTTCAGAGGTGAATGGTACATGGCTCTATTTTGAATGTTGGCCTTTTAAAATACCATGGCTAATATAGTAGGACACTTTTCATATTTCTTTGCATTTGGATGGCAAAATGAAATAGGATTGTTATAGTGAGCCAAGGTATTAAAGATTGAATATTTTATAGCTTTAAGACCCTATAGTGTAAGCTGATGTTCTATAAATAAAAATGTTCAGAGTGGTGAGATTCTAAAGTTTCTTGTGGGCAATTAAGACTGAAATTTAAGTGTTCTGTGTCCCAATTTTCATTTTTTACCTGTGCTTGTAAATGTAATACAGTGTTTCTCAATACTTAGTTATTTGCTTACAACCTTCTTGAGTTTTGCAAATTTGGATTATCAGTTGCATTGATAATATTTTTTTTAAATCATCCAATCAACAAAGTACCTGTATATGGCCAAGTAAGGTGGTGCATGCCTATAATCCCAGCAATTTAGGAGGCTGAGGCAGGAGGACCACAAGTTCGAGGCCAGTGTTAGCAACTTAGTGATAAAGCAGCCCAGGGTTCAATCCCCAGTATACTATTGATACTATTACTAGTGTCAATACCCAGTATCAAAAAGAGAGAAAAAGTATAATGAATCAGACGTAACTTTCCTATGTTCATATGTGGATACATAAGCAGTGAAAGTCCTTGTCATGTACAATCACAAGAATGGGATCCTAATTAGAATAAGTTGTTCTCCATGCATGCATAATATGTCAAAATACACTCCACTGTCATGTTTATACACTGTCATGCATATTTTCACTCCATGACAATAAAATAACAAATAAAAATAATTTAAAAAACACCTATATATCGACACTTCTTAAAAGGAGACATATAAGTAGCCAACATTGATATGAATAAGTGCTTAACATCACTAATTATTAGGAAGTACAAATTAAAATGACAGTGAGATATTATCTCACACTTGTTAGGGTGGCTTTTATCAAAAAGATAAAAAATGTTAATGAGGTCAGGGAGCAATGGGAACACTGTTTTGATTGGAATGTAAATTAATACAGTCATTATGGAAAACAGTATGTTGAGTCCTCAACAAATTAAAAATATAGCTAACATATGATCTAGAAATTCTACTTCTGGGCATATATCCACAGGAAGTGAAATCCATATGTTGAAAAAAGTATGCATTTCCATGTTCATTGAAGCATCATTCACAATAGCAAAGCAATGGAAACAACCTTAGTGCTCATCAACTGATGGATAAAGAAAATAAGATATGTATACATAATGGAATACTATTGAGCCATAAAAAGGCATTAAATTTTGTCATCCATAGCAACATCAATGAATTGGAGGGCATTATATTAAACAATATGAACCATTTTTACATACCCTGACCTTGTTCTAAGCAGGAGTGTTAGGGAAAGGTTTGCTACATTATGTTTTTTTCTTTCTGATGTGCATTGACTGTGAAGAAATTACTTTTGTCAATGAACTGCACAGAACCATCAGAAACAGCATACTTGGAGAAGATGTGGAGTTGTCAGTGGTTGATAGCGCCAACTCTACAATCAGATTGATTTGCAAACTCAGTGAGTGAAGGCTAAATGACTTTGAGCAAATTATGTAATCTTTTAATTCCTCGTATTCTTCTCCAATTAAAAAATGACTAGAAAAAGGAGTAATATCATGTAGATTATATGAGATACTATGTATAAAACTCTCAGCAAGGTGCCTAGATTCATTCTAAGCTCCTGTTGATTATAAACTATCATTATTTTGGCTACTATTACTGTTAGTAATATAAAAGCATTTTACTGGTGTCTGAAGCTGCAGTACAGATTTATCCGCTGAATGAATCCACAAGAGGGGATTTTCAGATTAAAGTAACACACTGGACCATTTCTGCTTACAGAAAACAAAATCTGCTTTTTTTGAAATAGAGCTCTGGAAATTATATAAGCACTTAAAATTTGAATGCTAAACAATAAGGTATATTGATTTCAGTATTATATAGGCTTTAAATCAACATGCTTTCCAGGGTGATGGGAAAGCTTCTATTAATCTGAAATTCAATTAAATGGAACACAGAATTAATCTGTTAGGTATTCATTTCCAGAATAACTATCAAATGCAGTTTAATGCCCATTTTTAATCTTTTTTGATACTTTCACATGAATATTTGTGGAGAAAAATTGTTTCATTTCATAACTTTAAATTTATAATATGCTCTTAGAAAATAAAGAGCTTTGAATATGAGATTGCTTTTTGGAAGAACTTAACTCTAAATTTTTTTGCTACCTTGTTGTATTAGTCAAGATATATAAGATTATATTACACTAATAATCTAACCCTGCATCCTCAGTTACTCAATATAAAAGATTACTTATAGGTGTTGCTATATGCTTAATGTGGGTTGGCAGGGACCTTGAATCCTGTTGTCACTTGGGAATGCAGGCTTACCACCTTCTTTATTTTTGTCATATTGGCTTATAAAGCCTTAACCATCTTGTCATTATGCTACCTGGAACACATGGTCTCCTTTAGCAGGTGTCAGGAGAAGAGAGAGCTGGAGACTCCTATACCAACTCTTAGATGCCTTGGCACTTAGGTGATATGTTTTGGTTCTGCTCAGAGCCCACCATTCAGCATTGTTATCATGTTCTGCCTAACTGCAAGGAGACAGGGAAATGTGAAGGAGTCCTTGATTATTCAGCCAAGTACTCAGTGTTTCTACCATATATATACCTTGCTAACAATGTATTTGATCCTTTGGTCAGTTTCAAAGTGTAAGACATCCTTGCATGGTAACTGCAAGAAGAGACGATCCTGGGGTTGGAAATTACCATACCTTGGTACATACTTTGCAAGGGTGTTCAGAGATTGAGTGGACATGCCTAGGCCAGTACCAAGCACAGTACCAGAGCAGATAATAGTAGTTAGTGGAATCTGAATTCACAGCATCATATTGGTGTCATGGGTCTTCTTTTTAATATACATGTTGAATATTTGGTTCAAAAAAGTATCCTGTGTTCAGAATGATTATGAGAAACTTCCATAGACATATGATAGGTTTTTTAAAATGGCATAGGTCAATGTTCTCGCATCCAAAGAGGCTTTAACCTATTTTTTCCTTTAACACATCCAATGCAAGCCTTACTGAAACAAGCATTCTTCTATTAAGATAATTTTTACTTTCTACACAGTTATTTTAGAAACATTACCTGAGTTATTTTTTTCTCCCATGCTGATTTGTACCATTTCTCCTAAAAGAAGGCTTATATAGTCATAATTAGTAAATGTTAAATAATATTTGTTAATATGTTATGATAGAGTTAAAATAGCATTGGCATGAGGTTTAGAAATTCTTTGTTCTGATAAGATTCATTATTAATCCACAAAATAATTGTTTACCAGACATACTAATTTTATAGTGTGTTATAAATAGCGTCTCATATTTTCCTAAGGACTAAATAGTAGATACCTATAAAGAGGTATATTTATAATGCTATTTTTTGTCCTTGTATCTTTTTAAAAGTCTATTTTATCTGTTGTTATCAATTGTTATGTCCATTTTCTTCAGTTAGTTTTTGCTTGATGTATCTTTTCCCACTGATTTACTTTCAATCATTCTTTGACATGCTTCAGATTTATCTACTGTAAATCAGCTAAAGCTTTATGATCTTTAATCCAAAGTGAGTGAGCATCTTTTTTTGGTACACTTAGTGTTTTTAAATTTTCTGTTATTTTTTACATGCTTGGGCTTATTTCTATATCTTATTTATTTTCTGTGTATCATGCTTTATCATAGTGATTTTTCCCTACATTTATGCCTTCCATTGAAATGATGGGTTTTCTTTACTCCCTGTCACCACATTCTTCCTCTGTTTTCTTGGAAGTTAAGCATTCTAGTTTTATTCCATTAGTGGTCATTCTTTAAACTTTGGGCATGTGTAATTGAGTTAACAAAGGCTATCATTAATCATTTTCTCTAAATGCCTCAAACTGTTCAAGAATCTTTTCATTCCAATAATTTTTCTCCCCATCTTCTTTGTTATTATTGACAACATCTAATTCCATCCTGTTTTAAATATCTTCTTCCATATTGGTTATTACTGTTGTATTTTTTCATAGATAAGGATTGTCCTAGTTATATACTCTGTGTGACAAACCTCCATGAAACAATGACTTAAGAAGTAAAGTAAATAAAAAATTTAAAGATTAAAAAAACCTCAAAACAAAAATCAACTTACCTGAATCAGCATCAATAACATACATTGAGTTGGGTTTTCTTACAAAACAGTACACACAGCAAAAGTTGCAAGACATGAATTGGCGTGAACATACTTTATATACAAAGATATGAAAAATTGTGCTCTATATGTGTAATAAAAATTGTAATGCATTTGCTGTCATGTATTTAAAAAATAAAATCAATTAAAAATAAAATAAAATAAATGGAAGCACATAGGAAGAGTCTAAAATTTAACTCCAAATCCTTGTTGATTTACTGAACCAAAGAATATCCCTTTTCTTCTCTAGTTAAGGTGGGTTATGAGAAAAGGTATGTAATATGTCCAGAATCGTCTCTTCATTTTCTCCGGTGGGTTTTCCCCTTAATGGACTCTCGTGGGTTCTCCATTTCATTTTGTACCACCTATTTTTATTGTTTTTAAAGTCAAGGCTTTAAACCTGCTTTATGTTAGCAATCCTTCAGTTATAGTAGAACTGTGATAACTATCAAAGACATTATATTTATTTCCATCCATTGTTTCTACAATCTGGCTGACATTATTATTGTTGAATAAATTTGGTCTCACTTCACAATAGTGTGCCCTTCTTATGGACTTCAGAGGGACTATATAGAGCAGCTCAGAGTTTTCAGTGTTTTTTTAAGTTGTGGAGATCAGAGTGTTTAACTCAGATGTAATAGTGACATTAAGGAATTCTTCAAGACTTTGTAATTATATCTTTTGTATTTACTTTATTTAAATTGTGAATTATAAAACTCCCAATATTTGCTCATTGAGAGAGACTGATTTTTCTCTTCCTACATCAAAACTTATAAAACAACAAATACTACAAGTGGTCACCTTTTCACATTCTCTGTGTTGTACTGTCACCAGAACAACATAAATGCCTTGAACTGAGTGTTCAAAGAGCTTGAACTGGGTAGAGCCCACTGGATCCAACAACCTCAGCACTGAGTGGCTAAGAGACTGATTTGGTCATAACAGAGTGCAGACCTGGATTCAACTCCTGGCTCTGCCACATTCTGGGCCTCATTTCTTCATGTACAAAATGAGAATAATGCCAGCTTCTTAAAATTGGGAGGAAGATGAGATAAGATGACATCTATAATTGTGTGTTCACAGCAACTGCTACAGAGGAGATAGCCACAACCCACATCCCAGAAAATACTTGTTGAGATCCACTGGGCAGTAGGATAGAAACATGAATTAGCCCAGTTTAATAGGTGAGACATAGGCAGGAATGAACTGTGGTAATCACAATACAGTGTGTGCAGAACAATGTTGAAAACCACAGGAGCATAAAGAAGGAGCGTTTAATGCCTGAGATGAGTTCAGAGATGGGAAGGGTAGAGAATGGACTTATTCACTGAGAAGATGATATTTGGATTTAGCATGAAATATGGAGTGTGTGTGTGTGTGTGTGTGTTTTCACGTAAAACAGTTTATTCTAGGAGGTAGGAATTTCATCTGCGTATGCTAGTTCTTTCTCCTAATGGAGCTGCATAAAACTTTTCCTGAGGACCATAATTCCTGTCCTGCCCACTTCTTCATGGCCAATGTCTATTTTTTGATAGAATATCTTTAGGTTCTGTATGTTCTTTTAGATAGGACTCAGAAGTCACTTTGATGCACTCCCTAACCCTCCCAGCAATCTGTGAATTTTCTCGCTCCCCAGGAATTCTTTCCTCTTGGCTTCAGTGCTGATCATGCTGTGTTGTGATTTGTCTTTTTCTGTGTTTTTTTCTTCCATTGAGCTCTTAACTATGTCCTGTCTACATGCTGAGCACCTTCCCCTGCTCTCTGGGCTGTGTTATCCATGCAGACTAATTAATTTTGCTAAAGAATGGGTTTTAGGCTAAGGTAATTATGATGTAAAAATACTTTTGATTGAAGTATCATTCCAAAATTTATTCCCTATTATGCAGATTTTCTGCTAGTCTTTTTTTTTTTTTTTTTGCACAGGATAGATTTTTTTTGATATTTATTTATTTATTCATTTGTTCAACTATTTTAGGAGTTTACTATATACCAGGTATCTGAAAAAGTTTTTGAAATATTCTCTATATTTAAGATCATAGCAATGGACTATCATTCTAGTTTTATCACATAACTAATTATTATGCGATATACTGGCCTTTTACCTCCTGTTTCCATACATATGGAATCTGTCTTTAATATTGAAAACAGTGGGTATTTATTTATTTATTTTAAAATATTTTTAGTTGTAGATGGACACAATACCTTTATTGTATTTATTTATTTTTAAGTGATGCTGAGGAACCCAGTGCCTCACACGTGTGAGCAAGCATTCTACCACTGAGCCATAATCCTGGAACAACAGTGGATATTTAAATAGTAATAAAGTTTTTCCTGAATTTAGTGTGAATACTACCTTATAGTCTATTTTTTTGGTTCTTTATCATTCTCTTTTAAGCAGTTATTGATGTTTTTCTGAAAGTTGTGTCTTGTTTGGCATGAAGAATATTTGTGGTGTTTTGACTGTTCTGAAGTATATACCTGAATTACACAATATAGCTATTATACTTCTAGTACAAGCAAGTGCTATTATGAAATTACTGATGGATCAAGAAATGATCATCCTTTCACTCTGC
The DNA here is from genome assembly GCF_021218885.2 of Marmota monax. Classification (NCBI taxonomy): domain Eukaryota; kingdom Metazoa; phylum Chordata; class Mammalia; order Rodentia; family Sciuridae; genus Marmota; species Marmota monax. The sequence continues at coordinate 28,609,282 of NW_026692781.1, read as the reverse complement.
AAAAATAACTACTTCTTTTTTTGGGATTGTAATTATGGCACTGAGCTACAATATTAGAAGCTAATATATTATGGAATGACTCATCTGGGGGGGAAAAAACCTTCCAAATTTCCAACTGGGAATTTACATTGACTAGTGGAATTCTAAATATTTATTATATGTCTTTGCAAGGCACTCAAATATATATATTTTTTTCTATTTAAGTGTAAGTCTGTGGCATAGTTTTGATATGATAAAACATTCCATGTGAAAAGGAAAGCCTTAAGAATCCAGTGAACATCTGGAGAAGGTTAAATTGTCAGTTTGGGGTTCCGTGACAGCCTTTTTTTCTCTCTGCACTTTACTGCCAAAACCTGTCACTTCTGAGACATTTCAAGGAGGTAAACAAGGTGAATGGTGCTGTGCACATGACCTACTGCAACTGCTGATTTGAGCAAGGTTACAGGTCAGTGTATGAATTTTTTTGGTTCATCATGTGATTCATTTGCCTGAATAGGGTGTTATAAAACTAACAACATTGGCTCAGTGGTTGAGCACTTGCCTCACATGCCTGAGACACTGAGTTCCATCATAAGCACCACATAAATGAGCACCACATAAAAATAAATAAATAAAACAAAGATTAAAAAAAAAACAACCTAACAACATTTCTTATTAAAAAATAGTATTATTACTTTTAAGATGCTTTCTGACTGCATCAGTACTCAAGCTGTAATATTATCTTAGTATTTATTATGTGATGGCATTTTTTTGGAATCTTCAGACTCCAGGATTCGTCATTCTAAATAAGTTTCATTCAACAGCTGGACATGGTGGTGCATACCTATGATCCCGGAGATTCGGGAGGCTGAGGCAGGAGGAAGAGCACAAATTTGAGGCCAGGCTCAGCAATTTAACAAGATCCTGTCTAAATAAGAGAGGTGGAGATGGGAGGGAGGGAGAGAGAGGAAAAAAGAAAGAGATCACACTATTAATACAAAGTATATAAGTATAAAATAACAAGACTATAGAAGTTTCATTCAAATGCAAGTAAGCTGTATTATTTAAGAAATTTGAATGCTGATAGTTCTTTTTTATCATTTGGAATCATTAAAATTCTGTATAGTACTCATCTGTTGAAGTTTATTTTAAAACTTAATAGTTACAGAGATTTTAGGTTACGAAAGAAAATTAGCAGTTGTTTACTAGTCTTATTTTGCAAATGAGAAGCTGAGGGCCTAGATGGGTTAAGTAATAATGCTTGTGATTGTTCACTAAAATAGTGGCAAAATATGCTGACCTGTAACTAGCAATTTCCTTCACAATGAAATTGCTCCTTAAAGGGAGATAGTTTGCTCAAGTCACTTCTTGGAGGTGATTTTTTGGAAGCCAAACTTTGCTTTGAACACCCCTTGGGAAGACAGCAAGACTTAACACCAAACCCAGCAGTCAGACTTTCTTCCCACATTGCAACAGACGCTGCCTTAGCTGGAGTGCCAAAGAAGAAGTTGGGTTGGGTTCAGGATCTGTTTTTTATAAAAAGCAACAACAACAAGAGAACCTAAACCCTATCTTTAAAAAGCTAAACCGAAACTAGTGGGGTGCTTGGGAGAACTGCATATTTCATGTTTCCTCTCAGGGTGTGCACTCCAGATTTGGAATGGTTCCCATGCAGCCTATTTTTCTTTCCCAATCTCTCTTCTCATTTCCTGTGAGTTTGCATGGTTTGCATGGTTACGCAGAAATTTTTGCTTCTCTGGTTGTGCATGAAGTCAAGTCACACCATTTGTGCAACCATACATGTACTTAGGGTAATGATGTCCATCTCGTTCCACCATCTTTCCTACCCGCTTGCCCCCATCCCTGCTCCACCCCATCCAAAGTTCCTCCATTCATCCATTGCCCCCCGCCCATTATGGATTAGCATCTGCCTATCAGATAAAACATTTGGCCCCTGTCTTTTGGGGGGGATTGACTTATTTCACTTAGCATGACATTCTCCAACTTCGTCTATTTACCTGCAAATGCCACAATTTTATTGTTTTTTAATGCTGAGTAATAGTCCATTGTATATATCTCACAGTTTCTTTATCCATTCATCTATTGAAGGGCATCTAGGTTGGTTCCACATTTTAGCAATTGTGAATTGTGGTGCTATAAACATTGAAGTGGCTACGTCACTGTAGTATGCTGTTTTTAAGTCTTTTGGGTATAGACCGAGGAGTGGGATAACTGGGTCAAATGGTGGTTCCATTCCCAATTTTTCAAGGAATCTCCATACAGCTTTGCATATTGGTTGCATCAATTTGTAGTCCCACCAGCAATGTATGAGCGTACTGTTTTCCCCCACATCCTTGCTGACACTTCTCACTGCTTATATTCTTGATAATTGTCATTCTGACTGTCGTGAGATGAAATCTTAGAGTAGTTTTAATTTGCATTCCTCTAATTACTAGAGATGTTGAACTGTCTCTTATGTTCCTTTTTTTATGCAATGCCCCTTCCTTGGGCTTTTAAATGCACAGAGCTGAGTTCCTGTTTATATAAGCTCTAGGCAGAGGAAAGACTGAGATGATCTAATAGATTATATATAGTACACAAACTTCTTTGCATAAAAATTTAAACCTATTCATCTTTTTCTCAACTATAACTAATGTGCTTTATTGTTTTCTAAAGGTGGAGCTCTTATTTATTAGAGGTAATAGGTGGAACCCCCCTGTCCATGCTGTTTACCAAAACCGAGAATAACTCTGGAAATTCATTTTCTAGGCCTTTTGGACATTTTCACCCTCTTCCGCATCCCTGGCCTTTGATGCTATTCACTTCCCTCTCCTTTTAAGGCTGGTTTCTTTGCTGGCTGTGATGTGACTTGGCTCCCCAGTTTTTTGGTCGTTATTTTTCTCTTTCATGAAACTTTTTCTTTTTCCTTCTTCATTAAATATTTAGACTTTAGTGTGGTTTTTCTTCTTTTTCATACCACTCTCCTTGTGTGATTTCATTCACTCCCTGTCTTCATCCAGTGTAAGCAGGTGGTCTCATTCTCACCAGGACTGGCTGGGACCATCTCTTTCTAGTTCACAAATGCCAATTCTGCACTTGGTGCACCTAGAGCACAGCCCTGCATTCATACCTTCATGTTGGTAGCAGGAAGTCAGCTGTGATGGGAGTGACAAATACTTCAAATCAGGGCTTTTACCTGCTCCCCTGGAGAGCCAGGCATCAGTGTCTAGTCCCAGACTCTGCCTAAAGCTCCTAAGACATTTCCCTCTCAATGACCAACTCACTTCTTAGACTCATTTGGTTCCAAACTGAATAACATGCCAACCAAGTTCTTTCTGATTTCCTTTTATTTTTAAAGTTGGAAATGGTATCTTTTGGTCTCTTAGTCTTGAAAATCTTGCAAAAATTTTGATTCTGAGCCCACTTTTAACCTGTACAACCAATCTGCTACTAAGTGATGTAAATTTTAAGTAAATTGTCTTTTCCAGCACTGTTAACTCTTTTGAGTCAACAAATTTCTTTGTTTACATGCTTACTGTTAGCTTCCTATGTAATCTCCTCAGGCTAACATCCTCCTGTCCAATTCATGATCCCTGTCACATCTTACTTACATAATCCTTAAAACAACCTTATGGGGTAGTATATCATCAGGTAGGATTTGTCAGTGTGAAATTATCCACTAAGCCAACGAGGGCTCACCTGGAGATAGGAATGGCATTAAAGCTATAGAAGCTGTATTGCTGAGACTGGGGCAGGAGATGGATGCTGTGTATTGCGACAGATGTCTACTAAGGTAGTTATTAGTCTCCCCATTTTATTGCTGAATAAATAGACCCAGAATTCAATTAACTTCTCCAAGCTTTCCAGTTAGGACAATGGAGTAGAACATTTCCCTGAATTTGAAGCATGTACCCTGTCAATCATCCTTTGGCATAAACTTCCAAACTTATATTGTAGAGAATGTGGTCAAGTGCTCATACTCTGAAGAGGAATAGACCTGTGTTTAAGTTGGTGTTTTGCCACTTGCTTTCTGTGTTGATGCTGGATAGCAATATCAAACTTGAAGGGGGGAAATATCGTTAGTAGGATTTTTCTGCATATGTATAATGTGTTTGGAATAGGACTTGGTCAAGAGTACAGATGCTACTTGATTGACAATTGGATTATGTCCTGATACATCTATGATGAGTTGAAAACATTGTAAATAAAAAATGCATTGACTATACCTAACCTATTGAAAACATCATAGTTTAACCTAGCCTCCCTTAAATGTGCTCATAACACTTCTAACAGATGATTTTTTATTATAAAGAACTGAATATTTTATGTAATTTACTGAATACTACACTAAAAGTGAAAAGGTCAATAGTTACATGTGTATGCTTTTGCATTATTATAAAGTCAAAAAATCAAGTTGAACCATTGTAAGTTGACTATCTGTAAAAGAAATCTTACCTCTGATGATGATGATTATAAAGAAGAAGAAACTGTATATTGTTCAAGACAGAGAAATTTCTCTGTTTCTATGTACTGTACAGTGGCTCATTTACTTTTGGAGAAATTGTTTGTTGAGTTAAAAAGAAGTGAACAGTTTATGTAGGAAAGTATGATGGTGGAAATTGTATTTTTAGGACTAATAGCGTCATTAATGTGCAAGAATATCAAAATAGAATTGTTCTGTCAATTTCAGCTGAGGTCCCAAGGTGTAGGATAACAACCACTTGTACATTCCAAAATGAGAGGCTTGATGGCCCAGGCAAGACTTAGGATGACGATGGACCACATCATTCCCATGGTTCTGACCTGGCCACCAGGTGAGAGAGTAGTTTGTTGATTTGGTGGAGGAATTCCTTGAGGTCAGTGTCAGTGTTCTGGAGAATCTGTTTTCTTTGTCAAATATATGCATACTGGAGAGAAGCAAGGGATGTCAGGTGAGGGGCCATCAAGGGAATTGCTCCAAGAGCTTCATAAGCATCCTCTTCATCTGAGAGACACAGTAGACTAGTGTCTGACCCATACCTGTGGACTCCAAATGTGAGAGACTGTGGTTGGAATCTGCAGTAAGGAAGGCTGCACTGACAGTGATCTACAGTGCTTTTGTTGTGGCAAGAGCACATGTTAGTTGTAGACCATACATGTGGGGTCCACCCACAACAGGGTTATGTGGGGTCATCACTCTAGCAACCAGAGGGCACCTGGAAGAGCTGATGTCACTGAAGGGCAGGATGGGAGACCTAGGACAAATGAGGTAGAGTGTCTCCCAGAAACTAGTGTCCAGCACAGAGGAGTGTCTGGGCTAAGGAGACTGCAGGTGTGAATCTTCAGAAATGGGGTCTGTCTCCACTACTCAGAGAATGCCTGGCTGCAAACTGTGGCAGAACCTCAACAGGAGCTTCTCTGCCTCTCACCTTTCTTCCTTCCACCCTGCTGCTACCCTGAGGATCAGAAACTGACAGGAGGTAGAGAATAAGCCATTCTCCCTTTTTCTCCAAAAGCTTTCTCTCTGAAGCTAGCATGAGCTAAGAGAGAGATGATTTTAGCTGAAGCTCAAGGTTTTTGACCATTGAACCCAACTAGACATTTTCTTTATAGACATAAACATTTTTTTGTGTGAGAAGAGCTCTTTCATCATCTCAGAATGATCAGAAAAGTCAAGGGGTCTGGTGTTTTATCCAATGATAAGTAAAGAACCTGTTCCATGGAGCACTTTAGAATAAGCAGCAGGGCAAGAGAAGAAAATAGTTTTAAGTGGTATCTTAAAACTCCTGATCATTCAGTATAATAGATCACTAAATATCCAGATATAAAATTCATGTTGGAAAATATGAGGTTGGACATTGTCTTTGGCGTTTGAAGTAGAGAAGATCCTAATATGTGTTGAGATTTGTTCGGCTTACTTTTTCAAACTGGAAATTGAGATATTCCAGGGCATGGATTCAGAAGTGAAAAGTTGAGCTGAATGTTGGTGGGTAAATTTGGATGTGAATGGTACTGTTGGGGAAAATGTGGACTTTCTCTGGTCTGTTGCTTCTAAGTCAAGCTGGCCGACAACTGTGCTCAAGTCCCCCGGAGAGAACCACTTTTGAAAAAAAAAAAATTTCATGTGGCATCAGGCTCTGAACTATTTGTGGAAAACCAAAGCATTTTACTCAAGTGCAGCAACGAAAAGAAAATCAGGGACTATCTTCTCGGGTGCTTTTTGATGACTTTTCATTAGCGGAAGATAGCTGAGCATGGAGGGGACCTGCAGAGAAGTTATCATCAATAACAAACAGCAAGGGTAGGACCTGCCTTAGTCCTTGAGGCTTGAAGTGCTGGTTGATGGAAATCAGGTCACCTGTCCCTAAGAATGACGTCAAGCATTCCTATAGAGACCAAACACTAAGACAGGCCAAGAGAAGGGAGGACAGGCTGAGTGGCCTGGGTCATTGTGGTAAACCTCAAAGAATGAAGGGAACGAATGCTTCAAATTAGAGACCGGGAAAAAAGGCAGGGTAAAAGGTTACGGGTTTTAGTCTTCCTTTCAATTTATCCATGATAATATTTTTATAATGCTTTGATTTTTGGAGAAAGCTTTCAATAATATTATTTCATGTCATTTTTATGGCATCCATCCACTGTGCCACCTGATGGTGGAAACAAGAGGAGGAAATTAAATAGGTGAAGTTGCTTATCCAAGGTCAGACAGATGGGGACAGAATTTAGACCAAACTGGTTTTAGAGTTTTTGAATTTGGAGGGCTCTCTCTAGCGTACCAACATTTAGCATTACCAACTGCTTTATTAAAGCAGATGAAAGGGTTTCAGATGATTTACAAACAATATTTTAAAATTTGTTAGTAATGTGTTCATTTTTAAAGAGTTTTAAATGCTTTATTTTTAAGATTGCCTTCTATTTTTGGCAAGGATACTGGTTTCAATTAATGAACTAAAAAAAACCTTGTCTAAGTGAAAAGAGTAAAAATTAAAAAGTGTCAAATAAATAATGGTCCTGAAGTGTGGCAATCATCCGAGACTTACTGGTCAAAGCATGGCACTTAGAATATTATTATATCCTCTAAATGTTGTTCTTCATATGTCACGTGACTGTCTTGACCTCAGCTGGATTATAAACTGTGGGCAAGGACCATGTCTTAGATACTCAATGTAATGGGTTGAACTGTCTCTCCCCTAAAATTTATGAATTGAAGTCCTAACTCCAGTCCAGTACCTCCACATGGGGCTTTAATTGGAGATAGGGTCTTTACAGAGATAATCAAAAGGAAGTCATTAGGATGGGTCTTAATCCAATATGGTGGGTGTCTCTATGAAAAGAGAAACCCCATGGACACATGAAGAGAGTCCATGGTAAGCCACAAAGAGAGGCCCCAAACAGATTCTCTCTCAAGTTCTTAGAAGAAAGTAACCCCACCAATCCCTTGATGTTGGATTTCCAGGCTATAAATCTATAAAACCATAGATACCCAGAGTATGGGACTTTGTTATGACAGCAATCCATCAACGAACTCATCAGGTTTTTGCTTAAATACCTTTAATCATTCTCAGACTGAGATCTTCTTCCAGTGTAATTTTGATCAAAGTCACTCCAAGATTCAAATTAAAAATGCCTCCTCGTGGGCTGTGAGACCCTCACTGGCTGCCCCTTCTTTCCTCTCTACTTCAGCTATGTTTCCCCCACCCCTGCACCATCTGCTCAGCTGAGGTACCTTCTAGTGTCTCTTTTTAGGAACTCTGCCCTAGATGTCTCAACTTTTGTCACCCTGAATCATGTGGAGAGTCATTCCCCTTTTCCACAGGCTTTTTTTTTTTTTTAATTGAACCATGATGGTTTTTTAAAACTTCAGCTTTGTGGGATTTATTTTTCTTCTTCTGACAAAAAAATACATATATTGTTTCCTTTGGAAGTGGTAGCACCCATTGAAAAGGAAGGGCACTGTTTGAACTCCCCACAGAGCTTGGCCCTTAATTAAAAGATCCTCCCGCTGAGCTGTTGCCTGGTGTGGCATTTGGAGGTCAGAATCTGTGTCTGTCTGGGTGGGCCATGTTCTCTCAGCACACGGTGTTGGCAACATTTGTGGGTGTATTAGCTGCCCACTGTACACCGTGGACTCCTTGTCTGCTGACTGGCCGTATCTTGATCATGTTTAGATCGCCAGTATCTGGTGTCCAGTACAAACCCAATAAGCATTTGTAGAATGCATGAGTATTTTAAAAGGAGAGCCGAGATTCACAGTCCTCTGGGCTTAATTAAGTTCTATTTGATACACAATTAAATTCTGGTATTATGCACCTGGAACATTCTCCTAGCCTTTAGGTTCAGAATCTTGTTAATTTGGAGAATGCTTTTCCAAGACTTTATGGATTCTGTTTTAAATGGTTTCAGTACCAATCTGATCAGACACAGCAGGCTGACCTCAATAATTCCCTTTTTGCTATAATCTCTTACAGATCTATTTTGTGAGCTAAATTAGATACATATAATCATTTTTCAGAATTCATTCTGTTTAAATCATTTTGCCTATTTTTCCGTTCTGCTCTCCATGACTGCCTGTTTTCTTTTTAGATCTGGCTGCCAACACCTTGACAAATAGATCCTGCTGGGTGATGATTTTCACTTCTCCTGATTACTATGTTCACATGTACTGTTGCCGTTTACTAATGAAATACTTCAGTCCCAAATGTGTTACCTTTTTCCTCTGAAGAGCAACAGGATGGACCAAGGGTAGCCACACACCCGAGTCCAGCAGTGAGAAGACATGGAGGAGCCAGAGCCGCTTTTTTTCCGTGGTCAGACCTTGGCTATCCGTGCTGTCTTGCTACACATGGGATAGATCCTGGCTTGTTGGAGCAGCTATTCAGAAGAGTTCTTTGCTGCACTGCGAGAAACATTTAACTAAAAGTTATTTGTTGCCCCTACAGTAATCTCAGGTTGATGAACCCCAAACCACCAAACCAGGGAACTGACTTTAGCAAATCTCTTATAAATACTGTGCCAGTTTTGTGGGTGATACACAAACCCCTTCCTTCCAAGGACTTACTGGGTATTGTGCTCACGATGGTGGCTCAGGATCAAGGCTGGAACTTCTTTTTAATCTTCTTCTTGCAGCATGGCCTTTTTCATTCTTTCCTTTATGCCCAGAGGGCTCCTGTGGGACCCACCACTGCAGCAGTCAGACAGAGAGCAGTGCAGAGATTTGCTCCCAGATTTCATGGCCAATTAGTGGAAATATCAGAACTCAGGTTTCTGCGTTTATGAATCTCCTCTTTGTTCTCTGTTGGTGCTGCACTATCTGTTTCCCCCAGTCTTTCTAGCCAAGTACTGTGTTTGGTAGTGTTTTGATTAACTGGCTATTTTTAAAACCAAACCAAACAAAAACCTTGGTTTGTATGTTCATATATTTCCATGGTATAAATACTTCTAAGATGGCCAATTGTAAGTTAGCAACTTCTAATAATCAGTTGGAAAAATTCTCCAGTTAACAATAGGCCCCAGCACACCACTGACTATGCTATTTTTTCTCCCTACATATTCTTTTTTGGAAATATTGGTAGCATATCAGTGACCAATGTCTTGTGAAATAGGTCTCTGGTGGGGATAAGAGATAAAATGGTATGAATCAGAGAAGGTTTATTTTATTGATCAATTCAGTTCAGATGAGTCCTGCATCCCTGAATTCTGATCTCTCTATAAGACTTGTAGTTTCCTTGAGTTAACGTGTGGTAGTAAATGATGGATTCTAAGGGAGGGTATTTTGTTTGATTCTAAAACATTTTGTAATTGCTGTGTTGTGGTATTTATTCCTATTTATGAATAGGCCTCCTCTGCATAAAGATTTTGCCTGTATTATGAATCTTGAGAGAAAATCCAGTGGAGGGTGTAAGACATTTCCCATGCATCCATTTGTCCGCCTGTCTGCCCGTCCATCCATCCATCCATTTGCTTATTCATTTATTTATATTTGATATTACTCTGGACCAAAACCTATTTATGGCACTCTTCCATCTAGCTATTCTGGTTTTAGAGACTGGAGGAGATAAGATACAGGGAGAATAGAGAACAACAGATTGAAAAGTTGGGAAGGACCCTTAGGATGATCATTGCTCTTCTGCTATAGATGATGACACTGAAAAACTGATGGATCTGCACATGATCACACAGCTGTTGGAGTCATTGCTGGGATCGTCACTGGTGATTCTTGACACTCCATTTAGTGTACTTTCCATGGCACCATTATGACTAATTGTTTTTCTCCTCACATTCACATTCAGAGCATGGGAAAAAATACAGCATGTTACTAGACTGTGACTTCAGATTGAATAAACCTTAGAGTCTCTGTGCTCTTTAGAGCCCATCAAGAAGGTAAAAGAGAATTGGAGCATTGATTGGGGGGACTGCGTAGTACTCTCATAGCCTCCTGCATCATGAGGCATGCAGGTTGTCAGTGAAGACTCAAAGTGCTGGCTGATGCGAAATGTGGGGCTTTTCAAAAAGAATCATTAAGACGGGGTGCAGTGGTGCAAGTTTGTAATCCCAGCTGCTCAGGAGGCTGAGATAGGAGGATCTCAAGTTCAAAGCCAGCCTCTGCCAAGGCGAGGCACTAAGCAACTCAGTGATACCCTGTCTCTGAATAAAGTACAAAATAGGACTGGGGATGTGGTTCAGTGTTTGAATGCCCCTGAGTTCAATCCCTGGCAACCTCCTCCCACCAAAAAAAAAAAAAAAAAAATCATTAGGGATTTTATATATTCAGAGTGAAGTCTTTGGTTTTAAGATAGAACAGTTCATCTGTTTTGCATTGTGAGGAAGACTTGGCTCTGATGTGAGTATTTGGTTAAATTCAATAAGAATTTAAGCACCTCCAGTGCACCAGGCAGTGAGCTAGGCATTGGGAACATGCAGATAACTAAATCAGCAACTTGATTTTATCGGAACATATAATCTGTGGGAGAAGAGACATGCAAACAAGTAACTTCAGCAGACTGTAGCACACACAGAGCACAGGATGGAAGGAAGGGCCCAGTTGATACATAGTTTTCATTTGTTAAGGTAAGGTGGCAAGGAAGGACATTGGGCAAAGAATCCAGCCATTTAGGTTTTAGTTTCAGTATTGCTCCTGCCTGATGATGCAACCTGGCGTGAATCATCCAGCATCTCTTTCTCTATTTTGAGGAAAGGCAGTATCATGAAAACCATTAAAAAGGTTATTGGGAGAATTAAACAGATGTTTTCAAAGTATTACCTGTCATAAATGAAAATGTTATTTTTAATTTGCAAACATATTTTTGTGTGTGTCTGAAAGCTCATATTTTTTGACTAAGCTTTACCTAAATTTATTATCAAATATTTATTGAGCACCTACTTGGCTCTAGACATACTTTCTAGATGCTGAGATACAGCAGTGAATAGATCAAAGAGGCTCCCTACTTATGGGGCTTACATTTTAAAGGGGAAAGACAGGAAATAAACAAGTAAACAACAACAAAAAATCAGATAGTGTTCTGGGTAGAATGCATATAACAATAACAGGGTCATGTGATAGCAATGATTGGGTAGTCTTTGGATTTGGGGTTAAGAAAAATTTCTCTGAAATATGATGTTTAGCCTGAGTGGACCTGAAGGCATAAGCTTTGCAAACATCAGAGATAGGAGTGTCTTAGGCAGAGGGAATGGTTCTAGCATAGGCCTACGCTGGAGCAACCTTGGCAGGTTTTAGGAACAGAAATAGGGCCAGAGTGGCTGAAGCCTACTGGACATAAAGGTGAAATAGGACAACATGATGTCAGAGAAATAGGCAGGGTTCTGGTTACAGAGAACTTTGTGAGCCAGCATAAAGAATTTGGGTGTTATTACAAGTACAGTGGAGACCAGAGAAAAGTTTCAAACGAGAGTAATAAGGTTTGACCTTTCAGAAGATTATTCTAGTTGCTTTTGGAGAAGAGATTATAGGTCAGACTGTCAACAGTGCAAATCAGAGGGAAGATGGGTTTATACTGGGCTAACAGCAGAAGAGTTGATTGAAGTAGCATGTGTATAGGATATTATGGAAGATGGTATCAGCAGAGATTCCTCATGGCTCAGTTATGATTTTCTATGGGAAATGGAAGAATCAGGAATGGTTCCTTGATTTTTAGCCAGAGTAATTCAGTACTCTGAAATGAAAGTAATTATGGGGAATGAGAAGGAAGAGGAGAGTCAGTCAAGAATTATTTTGGCCATGCCAAATTTGACATGCCTATTGACCTGATAGATATGCCTAGTGGGAGGAAGTTGGGACCATGAATCTAGAGTCTGGGAATTATTGGCAAATAGATGGTGCTGGAGGAGTTTTCCCTGAGAGAGTGTGTCCAAAGAGGAAAGAGTTTAGCATGGAGGCTGAATGGAGGGAGGAGTCACAGAAGTCTAAGAAAGAGTGGTTATGGAAGAAAACTACGAGAATGAGAAGTTATGTAGTTATGAGGAGAAAGAGAGGATAATCAAGTAAGATAGAGGTTCAGTCATATGAGAATAGAGAAGTTACCAAGGGAATCCAGCCATTTAGGTTTTAGTTTCATTATTGCTTCTGCCTGATGATGCAACCTGTTGTGAATCATCCAGTATCTCCACAAGTTTGGTGGAGACAGGAGTTGGAATGAAATGGGTTGGGGAGAAAACAGGAGAGGAGGAAGTAGCTACTTTGGCTGTAGATAATTCTCTCAAGTTTGCTGTGCAGGGAGATTAAAGCAAGGAGTAGTGGCTGGAGGAGCATTTGGAATAAAGTGAAAGTATCTTTACAAGTGAGTACTGGATATGATCTAGTAGACATCATCTAAGTGACACTGATGATGCAGGAAAGGGGATCATCATTGCAGGGTATAAATCCTTGAGAAGGTGATAACTGATGGAATTTAGAGAACAAGTCAGGGACTTGAACCTCCACAGGAACAGAGACATTTCATACAGAATATCAAAAGGGAATATAGAGAAGATATACCTAGAGGCAGATGAGTGATAGATTAATCTGTTTGCTTCTGTTTTTAATCCACTTGGAGGCGATGAGGAGGTAGTGGAGACAGGCAAATGTTTGACCTAGCTGTCTAGAGAAAACCAGTATATATATTAGAGCAATGTAGCAAGGTTGCCTGACAATGTTGAGATTGGTCATCATGAGTCTGAAATAAGACCCCTGAGCATTCTTGTGCTTGGTTTTGTTTTATTTTTCTACAAGCTGGATTTCAGATATGGTCTAAATAGTAGCTAGTTTAATCACTGTTAGGCTTTGCTGTGGGAATACAGAGGGAGCAGAAAATGGAGTTACAGGCATTACCAAGAAGATGATTACAAGAATGAATCAAGGAATCCAGCAAGATTAGGAGGAAATTAATGACTTGGGGTGATTGATAAGAGAAAAAGTGGATTGGAGGACTTGGGATGCACAGGTTTCTAGAGTAGGATTACTGGGGCTAGATGACCAGGTGTTTCAATATAGAAATGTGCTGAAAGAAAGAAAACAATTTCTAACATGATAGAATGAAAATTGCAGGAGTGAAAATCCCTTCAGGGTTAAATGTGAATATTTTGGGGGTTTTGACATAGTTAAAAAAATAAAAAAGTGTCATCAATTCTCAACTTATAGACCTTTGGCTAGGATTGGCATTAGAAGAGTGAGCCTGGATGTTCAGGATAGTATTATTGGGTATTGGGAAATAAGAACATCATTTTCTTTTACCAAAAGATCTAGAAAGAGACTTGTAGAATCTCTTTATTCTTACATAATCTTAGCAGATATGGCACAAAGAAGCATAACTAATGCTTTGGACAAGTAAGTAAATGTCCATGGGGAGGGCCATAGAGAGAACTGTGCTTTTTAGCTATTAAGTTCACAGAATGGGACTCCAGTCCTGGCTCCACTTCCTTGTTTCTCCTCACCTACCCACAGGGATGAAGAAGATCCAGAGTATCTGATGTGAATACAAGTTGCTACAGACACTCCGATTACAAGAAAGCTCTTTACTGATGGATTCAAAAGGATGACTTTCCCTTGGAACTTAATTGCATGTAGGAAAAACCCAATATAATATGGCTAGCCAACTGTTTTAGTCATTTTTTTTTTCTGCTGTGACCAGAGGGCTTGACAAGAATAATTAGAGGAGGAAAAGTTTATTTTGGGGGCTCATGGTTTCAGAGGTTTCAGTCCATAGGTGGCCTAACTCCATTCTTTGGGACTCTGGGTGAGGCTAAATATCATGGTAGAAGAGTGTGGTGGAGGGAAGTGGCTCAAGATGTCACACCAGAAAGGAGAGGGAGAGAAGGAGAGAAAAGAGAAAGAAAGGAGGAAAGGAGGGAGGGAGGGAGGGGAAGAGAGAGAGAGAGAGAGAGAGAGAGAGAGAGAGAGAGAGAGAGAGAGACAAAGAGAGACAAAGAGACAAAATATATACCCCCAAAGGCCCACCCCCAATGATCTATGTCTTCTAGCCACACTCTACCTGCTTTCATTTACCACTCAGTTAATCCCTATGGGGGTATCAATTCACTGATTGGGTTAAGGCTCTCATAACCCAATCATTTAATCTCTAAACCTTCTTGCATTGTCTCACACATGAGCTTTTGGGGGTTACCTAATCAAACTACAACACCAACCACAGCCAATAAGTGGTTCCACTGTATATTACTAGCGTTAGTCTTAGATGGATATGAGGCCTTAAACACGTTGTGGATGCTCTAGAGGTCAGCAGTGTGATGTTGAAGTAGGACAACATGCCTAATATACAACCTGTGTAAAAGTCTGAAAAGTGTATTGTTTATAATCAGTTACATAATTAAGCTGGGAGACAAACATGTTATTATTTTTTTCTTCAAAAGATCTGAGGCCCTATTACATTTTGTCATTCTTCTTCCCTGTGTACTTCCTCAAGCTGACAGGTCTTAGAGCTATGGTTATCTTATCTGCCCTGAAGAGAATGAATTTTCCAGAATGTTTTGGTTCATTTCCTTGAGAGCTTTTAAGCTTTAGACTTTTTTTTTTTTTCTGACAAGAGATAGCCATAAAACTTTAGGGAAGTGACTCAGTGTCCTAAAATAAATCATGGAAGTTGCTGAGAGCTTTGTAATCAAGCCACATTTTGCAGAAATGAGCTGCATAGTATAAATGTCTTTTTATAAAGACATTTAAAAATTATGGCATCTTGAAGAGCTGAAGGTTTGAACTTAACGAATCTCTTTCATATGAGGAGATGAATTTTTAATGACAGTCTACCTTTCCCTGGAAGTCTTTTTTTTTTTTTTTTCTTCCGTTCCCAGATGCTGGGACCCAGGGCCTCATGTATGCTGGGCAAGCTCTCTACCACTGAGCTACAACCCCAGCTCCATAGAAGTCTTTTTAATAGTCGTTATGCATATCCAGAAATACAGAGACATTTTATGTAAAATACAGAGACATTTAATGATCTGTTCCTGTATTAATATGATTATGATTCTTCACACATATCTAGTAAACACTTTCTTATACTTCATGAACATCAAAGTATCAAAACACAGCCTTTAATTGTCATTGTGGTGGCCTGTGAGTATTCAGTACTTCCTAGCACTCTCTTTGCTTGAAGCTCCGTTCAGCCCAGCACAGTTAAAATTGGTCATCAATGGTGAGAGCCATAGAAGAATTAAAAACCCCAAAGTAAGGAAGTGCAATTGTTCATTAATTATAACTTGATTTGGTTTGAAAATATTTAACTTTACCTTCCAAGTATGTATTTGACCTCCTGAATTAAATTGTTGGCCGTAGAAATTTTGTTGTTCTCATGCAGTTTGTTTTTGGGGAGTTCAGGATTATTGTCAAAAGTACACTGTGGTAATTTATAAATATATCATTAAAGATGCTGCTTTATTTCCTCTGGAAAAAAAGTGATTAAGTGAATGAAAGAGAAACATAATGGAGCACAGTATCTCTCAGTAAACTGAATACATGTGAAAAAGTAGTGAGAGTAATCTGTGGGGTGGAGATCACCATGCACAATGTTTTCAGCTGAAAGTCTTTCACTTGGATTCCCATGTTGGACAAATAGTTCCAAAGTTTCTTTGACTATGAATGAAAAATATACCATTTTTCAAACAATCCTCCCCAAAAGGTAAACTTCAGCTCTGTTAAAGGGCTAGCAACAAGATGAGCTGCATGGTTATTGAGTTTCTGAGCAACAGCTGCCATCTTTTTCCTTTAGAACCCGAGTTTATTATGGCAAGCTTCTCTTCTTTTGATGCCTGGTTATTGCTGTTACTCTCTCCATTTGATGGTCCTATAAACAGTAGCCATCCCTTGAATCTGTGTTTAAATTTTCTGGGGAATTTTGTTTTCCTTTGAGAGCATATTGGTAAAGAGAGTATTCTCATTAATAAAGCCTTTTCTCTAGGATTACAGATGGAAGCTCTTTAAATGTTCATAGTTCATTTCAAAACATCTGTGAATATATTTTCACATCTGTGTGTATAAAACATCTATGAAGGGTGTACTGTTACCTGGCCTGGTAGTTTGAAATATTTGATAAGAGGAGTGCCTGATCTATGAATTTAGGGATAGTTTTAAAAGAAGTATTTTATTTATAATTTGGTGCCAGAGTATTTTTTGTAAAATGCCTAATAATACAAGTTGTTTTCCTTTCTCTATTAAAGGAAAAAAGTATAAATGACAGATTATATAATAATATACTTCCACATGCACATACTTTTAAACAAAAAATGTATCACGCTGTATATACTCTTTAAATTGCTTTTTTTGTACTTTGTAATATGTCTTGGCCATCTCTCAATATTCATTGTTTTTAATTTCTTTAAAGTACTCCCTAATATGATTATACCATAATTTATTTAACCATTACCCTATTAATAGTCTTTTGGGTTGGTTCCAAAAGTTGGTATTACAAATATAACAGTCCTAGCCCTACTATCCACGGTTTTGATTTCAGAGTCTGAAAATATTAAATGGGGAATTCCCCAAATCGACAACTCTTAAGTTTTAAATTGCTCACTTTTCTGAGTGACGTGATAAAATATCACGCCGTACTGTCCTGTTCTGCCCTATCCGGCAGTGACTCATTCGTTTGTTTAGTGTGTACACAGTGTATGTGTATTACGCATCTGTTACTCATGCAGCAGCCCTTGGGATTATCACCTTGACTGCTGCAAATCACAGTGCTTGTATTTAGGTGGCCCTAATTTTTTTTTCTTTAACAGTCAGAATTTTAATTTCTTTTATTGTTGTTGTTCTTTTTAGTTACACATGACAGTAGAATGTATTTTGACATATCATACTACATGGAGTATAACTTCCCATTCTTGTGGTTGTACGTGATGTGGAGTTATACTGGTTATGTATTTATACATGAACCTAAGAAAATTATGTATGATTCATTCTACTGTCGTTCCCATTCCCATCCCTTCTCCTTCTCCCCTACTAACTGTCCCATAAGGTGAACTTCCACTCACTCCTACCACATTGTGAGTCAGCATTCACATATCAGAGATAACAGAGTGGGCATTGTTTTACTTAATAGTGGCTACAAAGTAAAAGAGTAGGGAGGCTGGCCATTCATGTGGGCAGTTATGCTAAAGAGAAGCTATAAAACCTTCCTTTAAGTCAAAATGTACAAGTACAATAAGGTATTGAGGGAGAGAGAGCAAGAGCACACACTCACACAACTTTTATTATAGCATATTGTTAAGATTGTTCTATTTTATTATTAGTTAATGTTGTCAGCTTTTACTGTGCTTAATTTATAAATTAAACTTCATCATTTTGTATTTAAATGTAGGAAAAAACAGTATATACAAGGTTCAGTATGGTTGGTCATCTCTAATATGCACCGGGGGTCTTGGAATATAGCCCCCACCAATAAGAGGGGGACCCACTATTGTGTTGCAATTATATTCCTACACTTATATTTTTGAGCATTTGTATCAGTATTACCCTCCCAAAAAAGTTATTTATAAACTTGGAATGGCTAATGCAAAGAGTGTGAACATTTAATTTGAGGGTTATTACTAAATATCCCTCCAGAAACATCAATTCACTAAAGCCCATTATTAGACATGAAATGAAATAATTTAGAAATTTCTCAAATGATAGGAATTACAAGTTGCTGAAAGATGAAGACAAGTATCACAAATGAATTTGTATAACTAGGTTTTATGGCAAAGGCAATTCAAAATTCATATTTTAAAGTAGATACTATATATAAGAAATGGGAATTACTTTAGACTTTGTATTTCGCATTTGGTGAGAATGTAGGTTAGTGGCTCAGAGAGAGGACGAAAGAGTCACCACCAGATCTTGAAAACAAAGGAGTGGAGTTGAGTGAAAGATATCTTTAAAGGAAGATGCTGTTTGGAACAAGATGATATTTAGTAAAGTTTTCATGATTTTTAAGTAAACCAACTGACTGGGATTCAGTCCAAGAAGGTCTTTGTGTTAGGACAATGCAGATCTTTAGGCTCTGGAATAACAAAATTTCCTGTGCATATTTGGTTTTTTAAAAATAACCTCTTTGAAAGCACATTTTCAAGTTTCAAGTATCCCGTGCTTCTGAACTATTTCTAGGCTATCCTGTTTCAGTCACAGGGCTTGATTTTAATACAATGCACAGCCTTATCTTTTCACTCAGGAGTAAAAATGCTATATCTTTTCCAGAGGTATGCAGGCATTAGTCATATACTCTACTCTCCTTCCCCCAACACCAAAATCCTTCCTCTGTCTGTCCCATTTCCTTGCTGATGTATATAACAGGAGTGATGCAATTGCTCTGCAATGTGGGCAGTTATAATTAGGCTATCTCTTTGGAAAGGTCTCAAAACTCACAGAGTGAAGTTTACAGAGGTACCAAATACTATTCACTGTGTGATTAGAAAAATTGTTGAAATTTAAGAGATTTGTTTCTTAGATCTATGAAGATGCTCTTGCAAAACTGGCCTGAGGAAAGGAGCAAGTTCATTTCTGATAAGACATATTCTCCATGCTTTCAGGTTCTAGCATATTTTATTTTAGGGTTACCCAGTTATTAATTAATTGAGCATATGATTCAATTATATATCATATAATTATTGACTACCTACCATTTAGGACTTTCTCCTAGAATTTGTTGGAATCCAGAGGACACTGGCTGATACTGAAAACTGATCTTGGCAGCATCTAGTGCAATATTCTCCTGCCTAGAAAATGTCAGTAGGCATGGCAGTAAAAAGCTAATGAACAGTTCATTAAAATGTATAAATATTTGCTAGTAATTTGATGTTTCTCTTGAAAACTAGTAAAGAGTGTGAGTCCAAACATTTATCATTCCTACTTTGAAGACTTGGTTAGAAAGAACAAAAACATTGATGTTTAATTAGGCTTGAATTTGAATTCCATCATTGCCACTACTAGCTGCTTGAACTTGGGCAAGTTATGTATATTTACAATTTTGTCTTTTGTTACAAGGACACCGTAACACCCATGGGACTGGAGAAAGAAATGAACAGTGTTTGTAAAATGTCTTGAGCCATATTTAACTTGGAGGAAGATCTTGATTGATAGTCATTATTCTCATAGGTGCACTTCGTTTCCATTTTGGGGGAATCCTTCAAATAGTGCTTCTCAGAGTTTTCTACCAAGAGTATTCCTACTGCAGAAGATAGTAGATAAATAATAATGGTCTAAGAAAGTTTTCTCCAAATTAGTCTGTTACCAGGGTGAAATTATTTGGTGTCTTGTTTTAATTTAACCTCTTCATAGTATATGTATTTTTTATTTTTTATTTTTATTTTTTAGCTGTGGTTGGACACAATACCTTTATTTCACTTATTTTTATTTTTATGTGGTGCTGAGGATCGAACCTAGGGCTTCACACATGCAAGGCAAGCGCTCTACTCTTGAGCCATAACCCCAGCCCCAGTATGTTTTTTTTTTTTTTTTAATGTAGGAAGGCGGTTTTGAAATTACCAAATACTTAATTTTACTTAGGTGTCTCCCCTCCTTCAAACCTTTGGGAAAAAAAAAACAGTTTCCCAAAATACACACCACTTTTCTAATGGAGTTAAGTCTGGAGGACACCATACCAGTGTGTGCTTCTGGATTATACATACCCCCACTTCAGATAACCGTAGCCTGAAGAAACTCTAGAACTATTAAGGCTTGCATGTAGTTGGCATTTCAGATTAAGAATGGATTTTGTGGGGGGGGGGTCAAAATCATGTAATAACATTGGATTGTAAATACATGTTGGTTTGCAAACCATAGTTTCATCTCTCTTTTTAGATTTTTGCTCATCCTTAAGAATTATTGGGCCCCTCTATCTATATAATAGTGTGAACCTTTTACTTTCTGGTGGGGGGGTTACAAGATTTGGGGATACAAGGTATCCAGAGATTCATAGCTGCATAGTGGTGTATGACTGGGTGAGAAATGAGTTGTTATAGTTAGTAAAGGACATGTTTAAGAGGGAAAGGTGCCACTTAGATTGAAAGTAGAATTACTTTTGTAGGGATTTCACATACATTAAATATAGAGGACTTGATTAGAGCTTGAGTCACATTTTATTGGTTGAAAAAGAAGGCATAATAGGATATGTCTTTTTTTCCCTTCTTCACAGCTGTTACTAAGTCATGCCATGCCCAGAAACACCCAATTTATTCAAACCCATGGCAATATCTCTTGCTTTTGCAAAGACCTATAGTGATTAGGAAAAGTGATAGAAAGTTCTCCCTGGTTGAAGTTGTTAAACTGTCACTTCATCATTAACTTTCCTTAGTGGCTGCACCGTTTTACATTCCTATCGGAAATGCACAAGGATTTCAATATCTCCACATCCTCACCATTACTGTTTTTTTTCTCCTTCATTCCCCCTCCCCCCTCCTCTTTCCTCCCTCTCTACCTCCTTCTCTTTCTTACCATTCTAGTAAGTGTGAAGTGATATCTCATTGTGATTTTTTAAAATATTTTTTTTAGTTGTAGGTAAACATACAGCATATTTATTTATTTTTATATGGTGCTGAGGATTTAACCCAGGGCCTTACACATGCGAGGCAGGCACTTTACCACTGAGCTACAGCCCCAGCCCCATTGTTGTGATTTTGATTTGCACTTTTCTAATGATTAGCAATGTTGAACATCTTTTAAAAAAAAAAAAAATATATATATATATATATATATATATATATATATATATATTTTAGTTGTAGTTGGACACAATACCTTGATTTTATTTATTTATTTTTTTATGCCATGCTAGGCAAGCGCTCTACTGCTGAGCCACAACCCCAGCCCTATTGAACATCTTTTCATGTATTTATTGGTTACTTATATATCTTTTTTTAAGAAATATCTATTCAAATCCTTTGCTCATTTTTCAACCAGGTTATTTGTTTTGTTGTTGAGTTGTGGGAGTTCTTTATATATTCTATCAATCCCTCATTACATATGTTTTACCTTTAAATCTGATATGGTGGGAATATTTGTGTCCCCTAAAATTCATGTATTGAAATTCTAACTCCCGAAGTAGATGGGGCCTTTGGAAAGTGAGTAGGTCATGAGGACAGAACCTTCTTGAGTGGGATTAGGAACATTATAAAAGAGCACCCGGAGAGCTGCATGGCTCCTTCCACCACATGAGGACACAATGAGAAGCCACTGTCCTTGAGAAAGCAGGCCCTCACTAGATGTTGAATCTGCTGCCACCATGGTCTTGGACTTCCCAGCCTCCAGAGCTATGAGAAGTACATGTTTGTTATTTATAAGCCACCATTTATGATATGTTATAGCAGCTTAAGTAGACTGAGATAAGGTCTAGCTTCATTTTTTTTTTGCAGGTAGACATCCAGTGTTCTCAGCAGTACTTGTTCAGAAGTTATTCTTTCCCATCGAATGGCACACATTTTCAAAAATACTGTTTTCAAGCCCATTTTTGTTTATCTCTATGGCATTGAGGTATATTGGGCTTTGGAATCATACAAACCTGGGTTTACATCCAGCTCTTCTGCTAACTAACTGTATGGCCTGGAATAAGTTAATTACCTTTCTCATGCGTACATGATACATCTTTCCAGCTCCAGTATCTACCTCTAGATGGTCTAAATAAGGTGGTGGTGTTTACTGTCTTGCTGAAATATGACATGGCCCCCAAGTTCAGAAAAGGAGATGAAGTATTTTATTCTAAAATTGAGCACTCAGCAGGTTTTTGTTTCCCTTTATCTAATTGATTCACCTTATACCTTAGGTAATGAGAGAAATCCAAAACAATTTCTGCTTTATCTTCACTTGTTATCTGTAATATTTTATAGGGTCATTGTCTAGGTGTGTAAAAGGTTTTGTAGGCAGAGAGTGAAGTTTTCATGTTTTTCTTTTCTCCATTTATTTATTAACTTGGTTTAGTGTTGATTTGCATTGTTTTCGTATTTCTTTAAAGTGAGTCAGTAATGTTTCTGAAGTATACTGGTGGTGTTTGGCATTTTTTTATTTTATATTTTTTAAGGGAAATGACTCAGACTTTTCCATTAACTTCTCCTACTTCTAAGGTTTATGGAGTATTATTTTGATGTTTTAGACAATGAAATACGCATTGCTAACTAAACACTAACAAACACATCTTCTTTTCCTAAGTCTTTGCCTTAGACATTTACTATTACAAAAATGAGGGTTTTTTTTTTTCCTTACACTTCTGTGCATAGCATTTTAATTCATGAGCATAAAACTTTAAATCAAAGAATTGGAAGGATCCTTAGAGATCACACTGTCCTGACACAGAAAATAAGTTTCATCTTAACATGTATCTGAAACACCTAGAGTGCTGTGTTTAGAATGTCAGAAGCTTCATTCTGGAAAGAGTTGTATAATCAATTAGAAATGTTTGGAATAGGCAAGAGGTAGAGAAAAGTATACTCAGTTTTGTTCACAAATAAAACATTACTGCCTGGTGAAATCTTAACCTACTGTTCTCCAAGTATCTTGTTCCTTATGATGACAGGCTTTGTAGAGAAGTGTATTTGTTTCCAGATCCATGAATGTATGGGCCCCCGTAGGCATTAAGGATGGGGGTGTTGCCTTAGCAAAAACAAGCAGGTTGTAGATAGTGTTACCTCCCTCAGGAAGCTACAAGCACAGTACTTTCTTTGCCACATAAGGAATTAGTGATGTGTAATTTCTGTTTTCTAGATGAAAAGAGTAAGACACAGATTAGGCCAGTAACCTACCCAAGGTCATGTGGTGTGTTCAGTCCTCCCTTTGTGACTTTGCTTTTTAGTTTCAGAGGCAATCAGGTAGGTGGCTGCTGTTGAGTCATGATATGTCATAATTTGGGCAAATACATGAAATGCTGGCAAGAATGTAAAAGTAATTCCACTCTTAGGTCTGTATCCAAAGGACTTAAAAGCAGCACACTACAGCGATACAGCCACCTCAATGTTTAGAGCAGCTCAATTCACAATAGCTAAACTGTGGGAGCAGTCTAGATGTCCTTCAATAGATGAATGGATAAAGAAACTGTGGTATAATATATACACAGTGGAATGTTACTCATCTTTAAAGAAGAATGAAATTATGGCATTTATGGGTAAATGGACAGAGTTGGAGAATATTATGCTAAGCTATATAAACAACCAATCCCCCAAAACCAAAGGCCAAATGTTTTATTTAATAAGTGGCTACTGATCCATAATGGGTGGGAGTGAGGGAAGAATGGAGGAACTTTGGATGGAGCAGAAGGGTGTGGGAGGGGAGGGAGGAGAGGTAGAGTGTGTGTGTGGGGAAGATGGTAGAATGAGATGGACATTATTACGCCTGTGTAAGGGTATGATTGCACGAATGGTGTGACTCTACATCATGTACAACCAGAGAAATGAAAAGTTGTGCTCTATTTGTGTAAAAAAAATACAATTAAATTAATAATAAAAATAAAAATAATAATTCCCTTTGAGAATTAAAGACGAAGATGACATATTGATCTTTCCAAGCAGCCTTTGGGAACTCAAAAGATTCTTGGGTCTTTAAATCAGAAGGGAGCTGGTAAGGAGTGTGAACTCCACAGACCAGTGGCCTGGATCCAAATTTAAAGTTGACCTTTTTTTTTTCCTTTTGACTTTGGGCATGCTACTTTTTTGAGCTCTGAGGTTCAAAGTACTTGAGGAATTCATAAGTAGATATTGTAATAGGATCTACCTCATGGAGTCATAGGAAAAATTATAAGAGATAATGAATATAATATCTGAGTATAATTTTAGCACTTCATGTAACATGTGACAACAAGAAAATATTGAATAAATGTTATTTATTATTGTTCCAAGCCCTGACTATAAGAGACCTAAAGTTTTGAAACATCTAAAAAAATCATGAAAGAACAGAAAGGATCCCAGAGAGGAATAGAAGCATGGCATGAACCATGTAGTCCTTGGAAGAGTCTAGCCTAGTCACTGTCCAGAAGCAAGATGTGATGATCCAAGTGTGAGGTCTGTTTGATTCATGCAAGAAGTGCATGATTCAGATGGTATTAACCAGAAACCTTTAAGCATCTGAACTTATTCCCTTACTTCTGATTTCTTGCTGCCCAGCAAACTTGTGAGGATAAATTGTTTTGTCTGTAGTTTTCCAAGAAGGCCAGTAGATGCAAGATTAGGCACTCTTAAAATTACCTTTCCAGTTAACATATTCTACCTTTATGATTCTGATCAGGGCTGGGAGCCTGATAAAATCAAGACTCTTAGGGAGACAGGAGGCAGATGCAGAACAGTGGGGAATTCATCAAGTCACAGTCTCTCCAGCTACATTCCCCAGGCTGTTTGTTGGTGTTCTGCTATAGAGAGTTCCCTGGCCAAATCATGCACAAATTTTCATGAATGAAATATTCTTCACTTAGTGATGTGTGATGGCTGTGCCTTGTGGAGTCAGAAGGCTTCTGGAGCTTTTATATTTGCTAATGCATGGTGTGGGCCTCTAAGAAGGCATGGAATATTCACCATGTCCTACTCTTATTTGACCAGGACTCTCTTCTTAATAACTTCTCAGAGCATGACTGATTCTCAAAATGTACTTTAAAAATGCTGCATAAGGAAATGTCTTTCTGTAGGACTTCTTGGTAGCACATTCTTTTGCTGGCAAAAGACAGTTTTGCAATATAACAGTTACTTTTGTGCATGAAATTTTCTTCACTTAGTGGTGTGTGGTGGGTGTGCCTAATGGACAGAGAAACTAGATGTGGGTGAAAATTTTGTCCTGCGTGTTCCATAAAATGACTAAACCACAACAGATTGTACTTCAACCACAATTTATTATTTACAGTATATTTATGCATCAAATTCTGGGAATTTAATAGCTTTCCTCCTGCTTGTAAAGGTTATCCTGTAGAGAGGCTTATATTTTTTTTTCAGGTTTTCAAACAATTTTTCTCATAGTGGCAGTTGCATGCTCCTAATGGCTGGTTTTCTGCCAACAAAATAACTTACACAATAATGAAAAGGCAGCTCTGTGGGACAGTGATTCCTGTATCTGAGAAGTAAACACATCTAGGAATCCTAATATTTTGATTTCTGTAAAATTGCGAAACTTGTACCTAACTGCCCCAATATTTTGCTACAAAAAAATCACCTGCTTCTTTATTTTTCTAGATTTCCATTCTTATATGTTGCAAAAATATACATATGATTAGATACTATATAAATGACATGGAAAAAAATAGTTGTATGCTGAAGGCCCACAGGTAGTTAACTCCAGGGTAGCATAATGTAACAGTGTGTAACACACACATACTCCCTGAATTCTGGCTCTGCTATTAACTACCTGGGAAGCCATGGGCATATTATATAATCATCCCACACCACGGGAATACTAATAACATTCAACTTGTGGATTATTGTTAATATTAAATGAATTGATACCTATAAAGGACTTTAAACAACACATGGCAGAGTAAGCACTGTATGAAATATCAAATCTATATGCTTAAAAATGAAAAAACAAATTAGTGTTCAAAAATGAAATTTTTTTGTATAATTATGAGAAAATTATATTTTAAGAATTGTTTGTTAATAACTCAGGGCTTATAAAACTTATTTAGCTTATTTGAATGAATGACAGCTTTGAATTTGATAAAACTTACTTATTGCTGCTACTTTATTCAGTGAAATAAGATCTTTGCTAAATGATCGTCTCAAAGTAATAGCAAGGAAGAAGAATGCTTTAAATTGGTATGTTATCACACTGTCCAGACTCCAGGGGTCTCTTCCCTACTATTGATTTCATGCTGATAATAGGGCCATAAGATTCTAATCACTGGAGATATCTATATATACATCTATATCTGTATCTATATCTCTGCATATATATTATAAATGTAAATATAGATATTTTCTCATAGATGTGATTTTGTGTTTTAGTTCACAAAAACCAGATTTTTTTCACAAAATTCTAGATTTCCATTCTTATATGTTGCAAAAATATACATATGATGAGATACTATATAAATATCAAGAAAAAAATAGTTGTATATTGTGGGCCTCTAAGGCATGGAATATTCACCATGTCCATGGGTTTTTTTTTTTTTGGCTATTATAATACAATAATTTAGACTGGGTAATGTATAAACAACACACATTGATTGTTCACAGTTCTGGGGGCTGGGAAGTCCAAGATCAAGGCTCTAGCAGATTTAGTACCTGGTGAAGGCCCATTCCTCATAAACAGCACTTTCTATGTGTCCTCATGTGGCAGAAGAATGGAAGGGCAAAAAGGGATGAGCAGGCTTCCTCTTTTATAAGGATCCTAATCCTGTGAGTGTGAGCTCCACCCTCATGGCCAATTCATCTCCTACAGACTCACCTCTCGTTTTCTGGCAGATTGGTGGCGGGGTGGTGGGGGCACAAACATTTAAACCATAGCATTCCACAAAGTATTTAAACATATTTTTATAAATTGAGATTATCAGTTTTAGCATGTGTTCTGATAATATTTCTGTCTATTTTAATTATCAGAGCTCATGAAAAAAGGTGAGGTAGGTTTAGTACATAAAAGATGTGTTTGTATCAAGAAAGAGTCCCAAAGATCTGACAGTAGATTTCACAGAGAAATAGGAGAGTAATTGAGTCATCGGCTAGCACCATTCATTAATATGATGATGAACTCAAAATAACCTTTGCTGCTAGCAGTCAGTGTTAGTCTCTTTACAAGCATGATTTATTTTCAGCAAGTCAACATCGTCAATCACAGTAAATGAGTGTTGTTAGTCAGAATTTTATTTTCTTTTTTATTTGTATTTAATGCTTACATTTTCTTGTTTTATAAATTTGTTTAGTACTATTGATATTTTATTATATAATTTCATATACTTGATATATTAAAAAGAACTTATCAACATTGGGGATCATGCTAGAGAATTTTCCCCCTTTATATAAGAAATTTATTTATTGTTCATATTCAAAAATTGCTGCTTAGGAAGGAGATGTTCTCTGTCCTGAGGACTTCATTTTGCTTGAAAAGAGACCCAGAATACAGAAAGCCAAGATTTTCCCCACCTTGTCCTGATTTGTAGTGCTGGGGTGCCCAGCTTATTGACTCAGACAAATCAAAAACATGCATAGTCATTACTGTACAAGGATAGTTCAGACGGGTGGTCTGTTCTTGTACTTTTCTTAATGTCCCTGTCCCTTTGAGCACCTTGCTGCTTCTCAAATATGTCTCGAGAGCCCTGGGACTTTGCTTCAGTTGTTTCCTGTGCCTAGAATGTAAGATCACTTCCAGACCTCCCTCAAATCATGGCTCAAGTATCCACTTCTGAATGAGGCCCTGCTTTCCGGTTCTGGAGTCCCTGTCCAGCTCTACAAACATTCATCACCTTCAAGTCCACTACATGATTCACTTTATTGTGTTCAGTGTTCGTGGTCTGTTTTTCCCTTCCATCTCCTGCTAGAGTGTAAGTGTCAGGAGGACAGGTGGTTCATGTAACCCAAGGATGTAGAATTGTTTCTGGCACAAAATAGGTACTCAATAAATAAATGCTGAATAATTTTGTCATTCTACTTTCTCCTTAGTTCAATTATTCATGAAGTTTCATAACCTAAGTTTCTCCTTTCCAAACAGTTTTGGGATAAGGAACGGAGGTGGCACCTTTGTATATATACTAGTGAGAACTGCAGGAACACACAGCTCAGCACTGTTCAGACGCATTTCACATTAAATGAAACATATTTAATAGATTCTTATAGATAGGTTTCCAGTCAGGGTAGTTTCCTTTGGACTAACTTGAAATAAGTAATTAAGAAAGCAAAACAAAATTCATCTACTATCACAGTTATTTTAACGCAGGGAGTTATTTCAAGACAGTGTTTTGCGTTTGGATTGCATGAACTAGCCTAAATCAGAGCAAGGTAGGTGAAAATTTCCTTGGGTGGTCTCTTCAACAACCTTGTTTTAAATACTTTATTTATTTATTTATTAAAAATTTTTTTTTAGTTGTAGTTGGTACAATGTCTTTATTTATTTATTTATTTTTATGTGGTGCTGAGGATCGAACTCAGTACCTCACACATGTAAGGCAAGTGCTCTACTACTGAGCTATAGTCCCAGCCCCTCAAATACTTTAATAAGTATCTTCAGTCCCCATGCACACAAGATAATTTTAATTTCCAGAGAAGTTAAAGGACAGGCTCCAGATCACAAAAGGACTCTCTAAGACCTGCAACCAAGGTCTTTAGAGCCCTATTGAGGTAAGTGGAGCTCTCTTTTATAGAGGGTTATGGTATTAGATTATGGGGCTGTAGAAGCAGAGGATTGGCTAGTAATCCATGATCCCTGGAAGAAGTTTGGCAGGGTACAAGATATTTCTTTACTCAGATGACATTGAAAATTTTGCTTTAATATTCCCATTTTCGGTGATTTATTGAATATTTTTCATTAGGTAACTAGGGTTTTTATATTCTGATTAAATAAATGAGCTGGTGTTTGTAAGGCAGAGAAGGCTTCTACAGTCTTAATTAGATTACATTGTGATTTATTGCATATGGGATACAGAAGAGAAATCATCAGACAGGTGACTCAGGAGATTTACTGTTAATGTCAGTGAAGTTATTGGGAAATGCAGAGAAGAGTAAAATAGATTGTAAAATAGTAAGTAATTAGAACAAGTGATGAATATGTTATAAAATGTGCAAAATAAATTAACTCACGAACAACTCTTTACAGTTCTGTTATTTTATTTGCTTCCTTGTGATCCTTCCCTCTCCCTCCGTGTAGCTGTTGCTTATTGTAGTTCTCTTGGGCTCTGAGAACTGGGACCAAACCTTAATCATTGTGTTTCCACAAGATCCAGCACACATTGGCCCATGCAGAGGGCTCAATGTATGTACATTAAGCGAAGGAACAGGCTTAACCAGCAGTCCTGAACGATATCATTTTAAACATTCAGACCTTTACTTAGGAGATCCAGATTTAACTTCTCTTTGGTTTTGCACAGATAGAAATATTAAGAACTACAACGTCTGAAACCTGAACAAGTAGATAAGAAGCCAGTTGCTTTGAATGAATTACTTCATCCAGCTCAATGACCTGTTGAGGTTGTACAATTCCCAGCCCCATTTTCTACAAAAGGAATACAAGACACAGAAATGTTAAACTTTTGGCCCAAAGTCACACAAGGAATAGAAACAGGATTTAAATAAAGGGAATACATTTAACCACTAAACTGCTTAATCTTTTTTTTTTTTTCTCTTTTGGTACCAGGGATTGAAGCCAGGGGCATTTAACCACTGAGGTACAGCCACAGCCCTTTTTTTTCTTTTTAATTTTGAGACAGAGTCACTGTCACTAAGTTGCTTAGGGTCTTGCTAGATTGCTGAGGTTTCTTTAAACTTGGTATGTTCCTGCCTCAGCCTCTTGAGTGTCTAGGATTACAGGCATGTATCACCATGCCTGACTTGTTTAGCCTTTTCTTCGATGAAATAAATGAGAATATAATTTTCATGTTCACTTATTGGATATTTGAAGTGCACAATATCTATACACAGTGTGTAAGTTCACAATTGAATGATTTTATTTTCTTGATTGAAATATTCACCTTCCATTTTAACCCCTTGACCCGTGTCAACTTAGTTTCCAGTGCCAACTTTTTGACTGTCACCGTCCCCACTAAGGTCACTGAGGGCCTTGTCTTTGATAAATGCAGTAGGGCTTCATCTTCTTTAATCATAGCAGTATTTCATATAGTTGAAATACTTATTAATAACTTATTCCTTCTTGAGAAGGTATATTCTTTGGCTTTCAAAAGACTACTCTCTCCTAGCTGCTGCCTGCATTTATTTCTACCTTGTCTTTACTTCTTCTACTGTAAGTACTGGTGTTCTCTATGCTCCCCTCCTGGACTGTTTTGTTCTCATTTTGCCCTTGGCCCTCTCTGCAAGGTCATTCCATTCCCACAGGATTAAAGCTTTAACCCTGTTCTTTTCCTGAGTGCCATTATTAGTTGTTGACTTGACATCTTTACCTTTAGGGCCTTAGCATCCTCCAACTCATTGTAGCTGAACTGAACTTGATCACATCCTCTGTGACCAGCCCATTTTTTCTTTTTTCTAATGATGCTGGTTGTAATTGCCCAAATCAGAAATTTAAGGCTTATTCTGAATTTTTTTCTTCATCACTCCCATCTAATTGGTCAGCTGACCTCTTCAGCTTATCTATTTTTTAGCCCCTCTGCTACTGCTTTCATTTAGATCCTCATCATCTTTTGGTCGACTCCAGGCCTCTCTTCTGACTGATGTTCCTGCTGCCAACTTCTTCCTACTGCAGTTCATCCTCTATACTGCCACTGGAGTCATGGGACTTATAAAAATATAGTTTTATCCCTGATCATGAAAATTAAGCTCAATGTAAAGCATGGAATATGCAGAAATTAAAAGGATGAAATAAAAATTACTTATGATCTTGCTACCATCTGTAATATAATACTTACTATTATTGAAGTCAATTACTTTGTAAAGTACAATGTGATTATGTCAGTAACCTTGGTTTCCCCCCCACCCCCGTGTGTGTGTGTGTGTGGGGGGGGGGGGGGTACACAAATGCACATAGAGTCTGCCTACAGTTTCATAGAATTCAGGGTTCTCAAAAGGATCTAAGATTCTGAGGTAAAGGCCTTCGTTCAAGGTTATAAAGCAAGTTTGCTCCCAGAAAGAAAAAGAGAATATTGTGATTTATCTTTTTGGTACTAACTTCTAAAGACTTTTGTTTTGTTTTGTTTAATAGTATGTTTAATTTTATTTTAGTTTAATTAATGAACCAGTGTCAGTTATACCCTGCATTAGATAGTCCACTCCTAACAGTTTAGGAAAATTCATGTCTTTATATCACACCGAACCTCCAAATCACAGTCCAAGAGAGTTTTACATGGGGATGTTGCTTCTTCAGTGACCTTTTCAACCTTAACTGCTCTGGCTTCTGGGAAACTCTTGCCCTCCTGGTAGGAGGTAAGTGTCTGCTTCCTGACTTCCCAGAACTTCTTTTCTGCTTTTATTTATTATGATATCAGGAACATTTTTTGGCTATTAATAGACTAGAACTTGCTTCTTTATAATCTCTGACACTATGAGAGACCAGTGTCAATCTTGAGGGAGTCATTGTTGACTTTATGTTTTGTGAAAATTTTATATGGACAGTGCTTTTGCTTTATTTTGCTATACCAATTTACAACTTTACTAATAATGAAGGCACTGAAGCATTATGAAATGAAGATGAAACCTTTATGAAAACTGCTGTCATAGGTCACTCATGGTCAGTAGGGCATGCTGTACTTAATTGTTCTTCCAGTAGGAGGGATAACCTTGTGCTGAAGTGACCCTTAAAAGTGACATGGTAGCAGTACGGGGTTATCAGTGAAGTGTGTGTCTAAACAAAGTGTCTCTATAGAGGAGTTTTGACTTTCTGAGTCAAATAGCAACTGTGCTTATTGTAAATGGCAGCTGGTAGAACTGAAAAGTCCAGTAGAAAAATCTCTTAATCTTCAAGGAATGACTTGAAGGAGATGCACTTATGGAATGATCAGGGTACAGAGCTCCAAAAGTCTCTAAAAAGCAATGAGAATACTGATGAAAATTGTCAAAATCACCTTTTCTAGAACTCTGGAAATCAACTGAAGGTCTTCAAGTACATAAGGTAACAATATCTGGATCAAGAAACATTTGGGGGGCGGGGTACTCAGTGGTAAAATACTTGCCTATCATGGACAAGGCCCCGGCTTCAACCCCCAGTATTACAAAAACAAAACAAAAAGAAATAACATTTCCAGTGTTCCAGAGGTTCATCTTGTCTCCTTCCTTACCTAGTCACACTGCTTCTGAAAGGCAACCGTTGTCCCAACAAACACACCACAGATGAGCTATGCCTCTTTTATTGTTTCCAATGAGGAATAGCACATATTTAGGGAAGTGCTTGAGGTGCCTTACCTTTAAGTGTACAATGTGATAAAATTTTACATATGCGTGCATCGATCTAACTACCACTCAGATCAAGGTTTAGAACATTCTCAGCATCCTGAAAATCCTTCCGTTACTGTCTTCCACTTAGAGTTTTCCTAAGAGTTGCCTTCCTAAAGCCACAGACTAGTTTGCCTGTTTGGGAACTCTAAAAATGGAAAAAGTAATTATGTGGAGTGAATCACTTTTGTCTATGTGATTTCACTATCTTTGTTCTTTTTTATTTTTTCCTGGATGACACTGACAACCATATCAGGTATCCTATAGGTTGTTCTGCATTTTGGATTTGTCTTTTAGTGGTAGTGTCTTTTAACTGCTTCACTGTCCTCCATTTTTCTTGTAAATTGGAGGTGAACACAAAGGTCTTGAATAGGATAGGGTCATCCCCCCCACCCACTCCCCACGCGCTCCAAAGGTGCTGTATACTTCACATTTGTATTCCATTAAAAAATAGGAGGGCTGGGATGTGACTAAGTGGTAGAGCACTTGCTTAGCTATGCATGAGACTCTGGGTTTGATCCACAGTGTTGGGGAAAACAAAACAAAAATAAGATCAAACAAATCCTTATGAGATAGATACTTAATGTCCTCATTATAAAGTCATCAATTTTTTATCTAATAATTTTAAATTTCACTTATTAGGTGTTAAAATTGTGAATTTTCTAATTCTTGGATTTTTTCTATGTGTATTTCCTGGAATTCTTGTGTAGAAAGCACTTTTCATTATCTGTGCCTTCCTAGTTCCTCTGAAGTACAATTCATACCAAAAAGGAAAGGCAAATGCTTAATTCTTTAATTCTTTTTTAAAAAATATTTATTTTTTTAGTTGGACACAATATCCTTATTTATTTATTTTTATGTGGTGCTGAGGATCGAACTCGGGGCCTTGCATGTGCTAGGCGAGCGCTCTACCGCTGAGCCATAACCCCAGCCCAATTCTTTAATTCTTATTGACAGAGTTCAGTTACAGGCTTTGGTTTCCTGCTTATTGCCAATTTTGACTAGAGAAGTCTGCCTTTTTTTTTTTTGATTAGTGGCTATATTTATTTTGACATCATTATGAATTCATGTTTAAAAAAATATTTCATGTGTTTTGATGAGTTGAAAGGTTTTTTGGGACCAATGGAAAAAACTATAAAAGAAAATATTTTAAGAATAGTTTCATGTTTTATCTTCAATATCTCCACTTTGATCACTCATTCTTTCTGTATGTAAACATTTATGGTGGTGGACTTTTTGTCATTTCCATGTTCTTTCATAAATAAAAGCAAATTGTATGTGTGTGTGTGTGGGGGGGGCACAGTATCTGTGCTATTTTAGCTTCAGGCAAAGGGTGTAAGTGACTTGGCCCATGATGACAGGAAGATGACCTGGCAGGGTTGGGAGTTAAACTCAGCAGTCTGACTTTTGAACTTGGATTCTTAATCAACCCTGCTGTAATTTTGGCTGTCCCATTGACCCACAGCCTAAAGAAAGGCGAAAGAGGAGGCAGTTGTAACTTTACTACTCAGAGTAGTAAGTGCAGGGAAGTGATCTGAACAGAGAATGAGCAAAAGAAGCTACTTTTAAAAGAATTGCAAAATTGCTTTGTGAGAACGCATCAAACTTGTGCCAAGAAAAAATATACTTGTTGGTTTTCTTTCCTTTTTTCTTTATTACATTTTGCTTTTTGTTTGAGCCAAATTTTCTACTTTTAATTTTAGTGTGTTTGTTTTCAATAGCCGTTAGAGAGTCCCTTGAGATAGCCTGAATTCTTTTGGTGCTTGTGTTTGATTTAAATTGATGTCATAATTTCATTTCAGATGGGTCTTTTTGGGTTGATGACTATTGAGTACCTGGAAGTTTTGAATACAATTTTAAACAATTATAGACTGAAACCAGTTCTCATGTGATGTCTGTGATATATATAAACTTTTTGCTGTTCCTTTACTAGATGTGACTTCAGTCTGTTTTGTCCCCTAGAGATGTCTTGATGATGGATGATACTTGTGTTTTTCAGAATCTTAAAACAGGGTTGTTGATAATATGTAGTTAGCTACAAGGTCATTTTTTAAAAACTATTTGATGAGTGAAAACTCCTTTTGAAGGAGCACTTCATAAATCTACAGTATAAGGATGATTTTCAAAAGTCAAAATAGTTGATGATTAAAGATAAATTTACAAAGGAAACACAAAGACAGGAGAAAGACACAAACACTCATTTTTTTTTTTTCTGTTTTACTGTTCTGAATTTCTCTGTTGTGATGCTAAGCCATGTTGAATAAGTAATGTAAGTTCACTGGAGGCCACTTGGAAAATATGGAAGACTGCAAGGAATTTAAATTTTCTTGCCAAGCGGTAATTACTGTAAACGTTTTGGCATATCCGTTTTGCAATGTATGTGTGTGTGTGTGTGTATAATGTGTTTTAAAACCCAGTCTGTTCATATTGTGCAGATAGTTCTGCAGTATGTTTTTCCACTTGGTGTACCATGAACATTTTCCATGTTGGTCAAAAATTATTTTGGAGCATCATGTGATAGCTACATAATATCCTCTGGCTTTCTATAATTTATCTTTTCTCTGATTTCTGGACACTTACTTAGTGTTTCTAATCATTATGAATCATGATACAATCACCACTGACTCTAAGTAATCTTTGGCACTTATTTCTTGAGCATGTATCTTATTTTGCTTATTAAGCCATGGAAAATAATATTTTTTTTCATGTGTAAAGGAATCATTAGTTTTCTTGGCACTCCATTTTCCCCCTTGTACTCTTATCCTTTACTGAAGGAAGTTTTTAAATTTCAAAACAATGGGTGTTTTTTTTTTAACATTTGATTGAGATGTTTATATATAAACTCTGAAACAGGTTAGAATATAAAATTACAAATCCTGATGATAGCAGTTTATAATGGAAATGCTTACAGACTCTTAAATATAGCTTGGTAGGGAAGGGCGGGAGTGAATCCAGTTGTTACAGTTTGTTCCAGGAAAGGCATCTTGGATGAACGCCATCTACTTTTACAAAGATTCCTGTGATTTTAGTTTTATCTGCTGCACTTAACCTTTTGCAAAGTGATTGCTGAAGCAAACGTATGTAATACCCTAACAGAAATTAGCATAATTCTTTTAGTTAATTGAAAACTGGCAGTTCTGTTTTCCCTAAATATGTTACTTGAATTTTAATGAAAGTACTCAGCATGGTTTAATCATGTCAGATAACCCAGATAGGGTGACTCCAGAGGTCAATTCATCTAACCAATTGCCTTTCTGGTGGACTAATCTACTTAGTGTATTTGTCACAATGAGAAAATTCTAGAAGCTTCTCCAGATTTTATTTATATGATTTATAATCTTCTCCAGATTTTATTTATATGGTTTATAATCTTTTCTTACTGAGACTTTACTGAAAATGAATATATGCTCAGCAACTGACACTGTTCCTTGCCTTATATAGCTTTATAGTCCTCTCCAAACTCTACTGGCTGTACATTGTTATTATCCCCATTTTACTGATGAGGAAACTGAAGTTTAGGAAGGTCAGTCATTTGCCTAAAGTCACAAAATAAGTGTCCATTTTGGTGGCAGAACTAGTGCTCTCCAGACAAGCTCTCAGAGCATTCTTAGTCATATAATTACTGGTTATAGGAGAACATATCTTAAATTGGATTTTAAACAAATGTTAAGAAAGTGTAATGAACAAATTTAGTGTGTGATTTAACTTTCAACTTATAAGCATTGCAGAACATATTTGGATATTTAAAAGTTGACTTTATTCTTTTTTTTTTTTGAAAGGAGACACAGTT
This sequence comes from Marmota monax, assembly GCF_021218885.2. Taxonomy (NCBI): domain Eukaryota; kingdom Metazoa; phylum Chordata; class Mammalia; order Rodentia; family Sciuridae; genus Marmota; species Marmota monax. The sequence continues at coordinate 28,573,074 of NW_026692781.1, read as the reverse complement.
ATGTAAGGGGAAAATCCCTCATTTTCCTTTTTCCTGGTTAGAGCTCTTGGCAACCACTAGCATGTGGTTGCTATTATTGTGACTTCACCTATTGTAAGTTCAGATTTAAACTCCCAGGTTCTCCATCCACACCTTTTATAAACACCATGTTTAACTTGGAAGGAAGAAAAGTTATTCTTGGCAACACTCATATAGCAAAAGTGGAAACTGCGGAGGACTCCAAGGGATGTATTGACCGGAAGCAGGAACTGTAAAGAATATGTCTAGCTTTTAATGTTAATACTGTTTAGAATGCAGACGTTCAGCAATGGAAACAGTTAGTATTCAGTTTGTTAAGAGAGAGAAAAACTGCAAAATGAGGTCTGTGTCCTATATATTGTTAACTGAAATAATGTAGTGATACTTTGTGCTTCTGTTACTATTGTCATTTCCAAATGTCAAGAAAGCCATTAGATAGCTAATAAGGTTTTGACACTAAGATGACCAAATCAGCTAAAAGATTTGGGATTGACCAGTGGTACTTAACCACTGAACATCACCAGCCCTTTTTATTTTTTAGTTTGAGACATGGTCTTGCTAAGTTGCTTAGCATCTTGCTAAGTTGCTGAGGCTGGCCTCTAACTTGTGATCATTCTCCCTCAAGTGTCCTGAGTTGCTGGGATTACAGATGTATACTACCACATACAGTTAGGAAAATATTTGCTTTTGAGAACAGCCTGAAATTGTAATTTGATGTCAGCAAAGATATAGATAGGATGTAGATACGATGCTATCAGGACTCTTTGAAAATTGAAGGAAATACATTTATAACAAGTGGGATTATTGCTTTGCGCTATTGAAAACAGACTTTTTGGAAATGTTACTAAAACATTATTCTTAAAGGTGGTACAAGCTGAAAAAAATGGTAGGTTAACAAAAACAGAGTTCAGTTCATGGCTGACAGATTCAGTGAATTATATAAGTTAAGAATATTTCTTTAGATGTTGATTCCATAAATCCCTTCTGTCCCATAACCTTTTGAGATGATATCACAAAAAGCAACTTTAGTATCAAAATCCTGATCTAGGAGACAGACTGGGCTGACCCAGGATGGCCATATTCTTCTACCTGGGTTCACTACTGCTCCTCAGACTTTGTATGATCATTCAAATCCATCATGGACATTAATCTTTTCCAAAATAGGATAAATATAAACTAGTAGAAAAGTGAAATAAAGATAGGATCTACAAAATGTGAGCTTTCAATTTTATTATTAGATGAAAGAGACATAAAGTCACTGACAAATTTCCATAAATATTTCTAAAGACTTACATTCAATTTCTGTACCTACCTAATTAACAGACAATTTATGAAGCAGTGTTCAACCATGGTCCATATCTTAGGAGGACTGTAGACTTAAATATAGACTAAAACTTTTGTTGTCATGTTGGTGTGCTCCTCTGCCTTCATTTTTCCTGTACTTATTTGTCTTCCTACTATGCTCTTTTTTTTCTTCTTCTTTTAAAAGTGGGTTGAACATAATCATCATGAGAATTGTTAGGTAGGGGTCACTGTGTGGGAAGAAAGATGCGTGTCTCTTTTTTAGTTTTCAAATAAAATGAATGTATAAAATCAAATTTGACATTCATATACACATGTCCATGAAATATATGGTCTATTAGATTTTGAGGCTTTAGACTATTGTCTCCTAAAGTGTGGTTCAAGAACCACTTTTTTGTTTTTAACTTTTTGTTTGTTCTTTTTAGTTATACACGACAGTGTCAGGGACCACTTATAACAGAATGGGCTGGGATAATTATTGGATTTAGACTTCTGAGGCCTATCCTGTACCTAATGAGTTAGAATTTCTGTGGTCTACTCTATGGAGTGTGAATTTTGAACATGAAATTCAAGTGATTTAATACACAATAAAATTTGAGAATTATTCTTTCAGGGGTTATATTATAAAAGAGCATATCTGATCCCTCCAGGCTTCTTATTGCTTCCTATGATCCCTCCTTCTCAATGTAATCCTGTTATGATGCCATCTGCCATGAGGGAGCCCTCAACAGAGCCAGCACAATGCTCTTGAACCTCCAAACTGTGAGCTAAATAAACCTCTATAAAGAACCCAGACTCAGCTTTATTGTTATAGCAACAGGAAACACACTAATGCATTTGTCTTCAGATTAATATGGAGTTAGTACAAAGTTCATCATTGAGGAAAAATATAACACTCTTGGATGTTAGTTAATGCAAAATTCACCAATAAGAAAAAATATTACATTCTAAGAACTTCAAGAAATATGGCAATCCAATAAATCAGACACATTATAGCTGGATCTTTAATTCTGTAGTAGAAATAATGGAAAGAAAACCAACAAGGTGTATTATTATTTGTGTATACCTTTCAATTTTTGGCATATTACATCTACTTGTATTTATTAATCTATGAAACAGAAAAATGAGGCTCATTGATTTTTGTTTATGAAATCATGGATCACAATCCTGACATTTTAGCCTTAGTGGACACTGGCAAAGAGAATTCCTCATCTACCTAAGATGAGAAAATCAGTCCTTTGGGGACTTTCCTCTCTTCCAAAGTATATTGGTAATTTCCCAGATAAAACTGCAAATTCCTAAAAAAATGATATGCCCATAATTACTTTTACTGAACTGAGTACCACATCGTATTGCTGTTGTGGAATTGTGCAAGCTCCTATAAAACTCCCCTCTGCACCTTTCAGCCTTGCCTGTGTGCAAACTACTGGAACTCTCCGGAGCTGAGTCTCTTCATTTTGGGAATAATAATCCCTCTCAGAACTGCTGGGAGATTTCAGCAACTGAGTGATTCCGAAATATCAAGTGCAGCATTTTGCCAATTGGTGAATGGCAGTTAGTCATTGTTGGAGGAAGCTGTATAGCAGTGGCCAACGTGTGGGTAAGCTTGTTGTTGTAGATTTGAAATACAGCTAGTTTCTAGTTATGTGGTCTTGTGTGAGGAAGCCATTCAATCTTACTGTCTCCAAATTTTCTGAATTTGTGAGATGGGAACTGTAATGACTATTCCAGAAGGTTGTGTCAAAGATCAAATGAGGGAGTGTGTATAAACACTTACAGTGCCTGGCATTTGCCAAGTTCTTAATAGATCACATACAGTAGTCATTATTATTTTTATTGACTTTGATTGCCTACTACTTTCTAAGCTAAATTTTTTAAAAAGCACATATTTCAAATATGTTTATCTACTTGGGTTTAGGGTTATGTCCTTGATTTTTTTTTTTTTAGTAGCTATCTCACTTTTGCATATATTTTCTCAAAAGCTCTCTGATTTATATACCAACTGCTATGTATTTCCATTGGAAGATTTGGGGAATCTGAAAACAGAATGATGATGAGAAAAACATTAATCTGGCTGCTTTTTGAGCACCAAGGTCAGAAGAAGAAGCTTCTAATGAAAATTGCAACAGATAGGCAGACACATGCTGTGAGGCTTCAATAATGTATGCAGTGATGTCAGACTCAGAGGCATGCAAGATGCATAAACACAGAAGAGATTTATAATGGCTTTTAAGGAAAAGGGTTGTTCCTTCCTGATGCTGTAATCCTGATTCTGGTTTGTGTTTTTGGTGCCAGCATAAAGGTAGATGGAGGAGACACTGTTGACTATTTCCCATTGTTAAGTCCTTCTGTAATCTAGAGTCTTTGCTCGTTCCTACTTAATTTCAATAGCTATTCTCTGTGCTTTGGGGAATAAGCTACTTTAGTTAATTTTCTATGATTAATCCAGTCAGCATCCCCAAATCACAGTTCCCCCCACAGCCATCCTTGTTAGATCAATGATTTTGAATGATAAGAACTGTGATAATCAAATGGATATTCAGAAGGTGCTATGAAGGAGCCAGGAAAAAGGAAATACTTACTTACATTCCATTATTGCTAAGGGTTTCTTTACCTTCATGTACATTAATGCTTAAAATTTCTGGAATGGGTTCTCCTCCAGCAGCCTCTTCTCTGTTCCCTTTCTGTGCTCTGATCTCATTGATCTTCCTTCAGTCTCTGAAAGGGCTGTGTTACTTCTCACTGCAGAGCCTCTGCTGAGCAATTCCACCTGGAATTACCTTTGGCTCCTCTCCTCTCCCTTCCAGAACAATTCCTGGTCATCCTTTAGATGGTAGTTGCCCATGCACTGATTCCTCGAGTTGGCTTTTTCTTATTCTCTGGACCATGTCATTCTGTAGCAGATCATCAGATCCCTTAGGATTTTCTTTTTTCCTTTGTAGCATGTATCATAATTCTAATTCAATGTTTTTTTTTTTTTTAGGTATGGGGAGGGATTGAACCCAGGGCTGCTTAACCACTGAGTCACACCCCCAGCCCTTTTTATATTTTATTTAGAGATAGGGTCTCACTGAATGCTTAGTGCCTCAGCATTGCTGAGACTGACTTTGAACTTGCGATCCTCCTGCCTCAGCCTCCCAAGCTGCTGGGATTACAGTTGTGCACCATGGTGCTCAGCTCAATCTCATTTTATGTTTGTTTTTCATTGCTTTTTTTCCCCCTGTCTCTCTCAAATGTAAGTTTTATAAGGGTAGGGGCTATGTTTGTTTTGTACATAACTATCTCCCCATACCTAACACCATATGATGTCATAGTAAGTGAAAACAATTGTGTTATATGCATGCAAAATTGTTATGTTAATCTTTTCCCCATTTTATTTGTTGTTAGTGATTTTGCTGGCTTTTCTTCACAGAGGAGTATGGTTTGGAGAAAGAATTAGCTTGTATGCATTCTAAGGTCTGACACTATGATCCTCTGGCTGTAAGTTCTTAATATGGTTGCTTACTATGACTGCAGAGATGCTGGATAAACTACCTGTGTTTAAAAATATACCACACATATGAAGGAGCACATGTATGCGGGGATCTTTTTTGTTTTAAATGTCTGACTTCATAAAGTATTTTTTTATTCTTTATTTTTTTTGTAGTTGTAGATGGACAGAATGCCTTGGATTTTTTTATTTTTATGTGGTACTAAAGATTGAACCCATTGCCTCACACATGCTAGACAAGCGCTCTTCCACTGAGCTACAGCCCCAGCCCATATTTGGCGGTCTTAAATCTAAGTTCTAAACTCTATCTAATCTCCCACCCTCTGCACTTTAAGTTTCTTTCTTGTTTGTTGGGAAATCTAGTTTAATTATAACAGTGGCTTGTGCTGGGAGAAAGTAGGTTGCCTTTATACGGGAATAGCCTGTTTGTCACATGTGGACATTGGTAACACCAGATCCTAGGGTGCAGCTGAAGTGACATATCTGACAATGTCACCACATTTGGAAAGCAAAGGATCATGACCTGGAGGATGAATGGAGCATCAGGCTGGTCTAGAGACCTGGAAGCCAGTGGCAGTAAGAGTTGTACCATGAGCAGAGAGGGTAAGCCTCTTTGTAGCCCAAGGAGACTTTGTTGGTCCATATCTGGAGAATAGTGAAATATCCAAGATTATCACTATTTTTGATTAGGCATGAAAGCAGAGATGCTCATATTTTAAGTCCATTTATTTTTCATAGGCTACGGTCACCTTTGATGCTAATAAGAGGAAATGAATTTGTCCTTTCTAGACTTACGTTTTGAATCTCCTAATGGTAACTGAGGCCACAGTGGACCCATTGGCCTCCTGCAAGTTAATGAGGTTGCTGGCATTTTCGGGAATGTTATTTGAGGGGTTTGGGTATCATTCAGATCTGACTTCAAATCCTGGCCTATTGTCACTCTTCTCCATGAGCCTCAGTTTCCTCATCTGTAATATGGATCCAGTCACAGTGTTGACCTCATTCTTAGAGCATAATGGTGCTCATTAGAGACTATTTTTAAAGGTCTACTCTGGGTCCCTAGCACATAGAAGGCATTCTGTACATACTTGTTATTATTGTTATTTGCTAAGACACACTGTAAAGTCATGATGATTTGTCCTAAGAGAGAGCCAAGTTTATAGTTAAGAAGAGGTTTGTACAAGCCTCTTCCAATTTCAGGCTCAGCCCAGAGCTCTGTGGCCCTCTCAGTTTTAGGGTAAATTCTGGATTAAGGGAACAGGACAGAGAAAAATGCAGCCACCAGATGCATTGTGAAGTTTAAAACCAGCCTGCCTCACTTTACAGCAAATGCACCAGGCAATTGAGGACATTTGGTCTTGTTTTCCTGGAGGTTTGCTGGAAAAAGATGGTCTTGTAGGCTTTGATTGCATTCAGCTAGCCCTTAATGGCAGTGGCTCACACAGGTGAGCTAACGGCATCAAGAGGCTGCCTTGCCATTAAAGACCAGTGGATCTGAACTGGGGATTCCTGCATCCCAACTCTTTCCAGTGAAAGACAAGGGCACTAGCTAGATTGATGATTGTGTCCATTTTTGCACTTTTGAAAATGAGATCTGCAAATAACTTCTGGATCAATAACCACATTTTAGGGTTTTCATTAAAGCTGTGTAATGTTTGAAAAGGTTTTAATCTCTTTTACAATTTGAAATCATAAATTCACAAAGTCCACTCTGGATTGATGAGGCGACTCCAAGCCTGTTTTAATAACCTAAAGGAAGGCAAGAGCTGATTAATGGAAACGATGCATTGGAGTTTCCACATACACAGTGACTGCTCTGTTCTGAGTAAATCAGACAGCAGCGCCTCTCTGTGAGAGCAATCAGCTTGTTTGACATCAGCCTACTGTGTGTGAGTGTGTGTGTGTGTATACATAACTCATTCTTTGGAATTCTCCCATGGAAAAGCAAAGGAAGGAAGCTGAGGGAGGATGGGGCGATTGCATCCTGTACCCTTTATAGGGGTGTGGCCACTGCTGCCTTTGCCGAAGGGACACAATACGATGTGTTTTTTCACTTAGGATGTCTGAACAGTGATAAGTCTTGATGAGAGGCAGCAGGGGCTCTCGGTGTCCTTCTTAGCTGGACAGGAGTCTCCTGGTGGAGGTCTGCTCCAGTCCGCCTAGTATTCCATTTCTAGAACATTGGGAAGAGAAGGAGACGCAGGAGCATCATTGAGGTAGACTCACTGGACTCAGAGCCACCTTAGACTCCAGGCTGGTTGTGACTTCAGCTCTGGCTGCTGTTATGAATGAAACTGCCAAGTAGCAAGGCCAGGCACAGGGTTTTAAGGAGAGTGCAACATGTGTCTTCCTGCTGCTCCCCAAACCTGGTTCGAGGTGAAGGATTCTTCCCTGGCAAAGGCAGAGGGAAATTTTGGGGGATTGTATGAGGTAAGATACTGGAAAGTTCTGTGGAATGAATTTGACCCTCATCTGATTTCCTTATCTAAACTTTTGGATTTGTAGTCATCTCTGCCTTTTACTTTGACAAATTCCTAAATGTGGTCCTCTTCTTGCTTGGTTAGGGACAGTTATTAACAAACTGTATGGTATGTTTAATCACATTTAGTCACTTGGAAACTCAATATAGAGAGAGCTACTGGGATTAAAGTTTATGAAGCTTTACAAGTAAATATGTAGTCCCCCTACTGTGAATTTCTAGTCCCACTGGCTTTAAAGGAATTACTTTACTGGGATGTTCAGTACAGGTTCTATCTACAAGAATGCTTTTGAAAATGGCATTAGATTGAGTCTAAATAGATTTCATGGCAGGTTATCTACCCCTGCAAAAATTGTTTTCATATGATGAAATTTAAAACTGTGCTTTTAGGGAATGAGTTGTTAAAACATTTATTTTTAAGGTAAAATATCTATGGGCGAGTATTCGTAGACTTTCATGTTCCAGAAACTGTTCTTGAAAACTACAATCTTACAATAAAACTTAAACTTGAGCATAAGACCGTAGTCTTTAGATATATTCTTGTGGTAACTGTAGGAAACTGACCAAGTTTTCTGTAAACCTTCTAAAATTTAGAAGCAGAATTTCAGTTTTATCCTAATCTCTTATACAATAGTTTTATGCCACGAAGAATTTTATTTTGGCAATAAAATGCCAATCAGTAGCTCTCATGGAGGAGGTGGGTGTTATTTTTGTTCCCATATAGGAACAGTTGGCATTTAGTGTCTGGGAACAAGGAATGCTGATGTTCCTGCAGTACACTGGATAGGCCCTCACTGAGAATTATGTGCTAGAACTCGAGTAGTGCCCTTGTTAAACCCAGGTTAGTGAAAAGTAAGCTAATGATTTAGCAGAAATTCAGATGAGCCGTTTAATTTCTGGTAAGTTTATTTTCTGATCAAGTAGTTTTGGAGAGGGGCCTACAAGAAACAGCTACTTCTGCAAAATTATTCTTTAGAATCAGTAGCAATGAATGTTTCAGAAATATTGCCCCCATGTACTTCTAATTAATATTTTCAGACTGAATTTAGATTAGCTCCAACAAGTATTTGGTTCAGTTCAATGAAAGTAACTTCCTTCTTTGAATATAGTTATTACGGTTTCTGATCCGTACTGTACAAGCTTATTAAGATTAAAGGAATAATTTACTCATAACCAATAGATGCTTTTGTGATGAACGTTGTGTTTTATATTGATTGTTTAATTCTCAGATCTTTCAGCACTAGGTGCCATGTAAAAGTAACATCTTGAAGGATCTAAAGTTTGCTTGTAAATGTCACTTGGTACTAAAAGGGATTACCTAGAGGAAAGGGACGGGTGTTGGGGGTGAAGAGAGGGACAGGGGAAGTAACCTGGAACAATATGGATCAAATTATATTGTTATATCATGTGTATGTATGAATATGTAATAATGAATCTTACCAGTATGTATAATTTTAGTGTACCAATAAAAATATGGAAAAAACAAAAGGGATAACCTTTGAGTGACAGCTTAGTGCATATATGATTTTTTTAATAATTAGAGGAAAAAAAGTAGAATACATAATTAAAATGCTATTATCATTCCTTGCAACTTTTTATATACATGGTTCTGAGACAGATTCTCAAGGTGAATGCTGTACTGAAAATCCTGGTTTCACTGTGTGAGGAAATGAGGGTGTCTTCATTTGGGTCTCTCTCAAGACAGATTTTTAAGCTTTGAGTGACTTCCTTTTAGGAACTGGGCAGTATTGAGCTACTGTATGTGAGCTACTGTGCTGTGTATTTAGTGGCACAGTTTGTAAGTACTGTATAGTAGGGAATTTCACCTTGGCCCTGGTCTTTTGGCAGCCATTGATTAAGAAACCAGCATTTCAAGAGACATAAATGAACATTCTTTTGTTTTAATTTATATATATATTTATGAGAACTTAGAATAAAGCAAATTTTAAAAGTAAAAACTAATGAGGTTGAAGAATTGTGCTTTGAAGCATGAAAATAAAAACATAGCTCCCTTCCAAAGAAGGAAGACACAGATTTAAAAAATTATAAGAACTTGAACATTTAGCTCCTATTATGTCAGGTTCACATGTGATGCTCATGTACTTCTCACAGCATTCTGAGCCAGGTGTTTTTATCTGTTTATAGATTAAAGAAATGGGATCTATGGGGCTGGGGTTGTGGCTCAGTAGTAGAGTACTTGCCTGGCATGTTTGAGGCACTGGGTTCGATTCTCAGCACCACATATAAATAAATAAAATAAAAGTCCATCAACAACTCATAAAAATATTTTTTTAAAAAAGAAATGGGATCTATATATAGCTTTAAGACTTGCCCAAGGGTATAAATTAAGTGAATGGGATTTAAACTTATAATTGTTGTCATCTCACAGCTGACACCTGGCAATAGCAGTATCAAATAGTGTGTTACTCTCATTGTTTCTCTGCTATATGATATGTACCTAAAAACAGAAAACCTACTTCTCTTGGCAAATAGAGACTATGTGGAGTCAGTGCCATTGATACAGTAAAAAATGTTGCATTAAGAGTTTTACTGAGCTCTGAAATGATGGGTAATTGGAGCTTTATATTTTGGCTAATTAAGGATGACTATGAAGAAAGTGGGATTTGAGGAGTTATTTGCATGAGAAGAGGGAAGGGAAGAACATGGTGGATGTAGAGAGTGAAATTACAGGATAGTGGTTTGATGTGGCGGGCATGAGAGGTGGATGAGTCACCTAAGGTTGCTGAACTGAAGAGTCAGAGATTGGTTCATGGCCTTTTTCTCTAAGGGTGGAAATTTATATCTGCTATAGCTTTAACTACACAGGAAGGATGGTGATGGGAGGAGGGTCATGTTCAGGTTATGACTCTGGTGCTTTCCTGGGCATGAAGCATAAGGCACTGTATTCTTGCTGCTCTAAAGTCTACTCTGCACATAGCAGATTTATATTTTTAATGCAAATTGTGTCACTTCCTTGCTTTAAGTCCTCCAGTAATTCGGTGATCCTTAAAGTGGAATCTAAACCTTCACTATGGTCTGGGTAGATGGCATCGTGTAGTTTTGAGGAATATGGTATCTGGAGCTAGAGCCTGGGTTCACTCTGCACAGACTAGCTTCGTAACCTTGGACACATTTCTTAACTTGTCTGTGCTTTAGTTTCCTCATCATTAAAAATCAGATATTAATTTCTACTTCAAAGAGTTGTTAAAGGTTTAAATGAGTTAATGTAGGTAAAATGCTAGAGTAGTGTCTAGCACATAGGTTGTTCTTGAGAAAGTTTATTATTATTTTTACTACTGTTATAATTATTACTACTACAATTGTCTGCAAACTGGCTCCTGCTAACTCTGATCTCCTCCCACTCTCTGCCTTCTTCTTGCTACTCTAACTGCATCACTTTGATGTTCTTTAGAACATGGTTGGCTGGCTCCTGCTTCAGGGTCTTTGCATTTTTTGTTTGTTTGTTTCATTTTTTGCAGTGCTGGGGATTGAGCCCAGATTTTGTACAAGCTAGAAAAGCACTCTACCTGAGTTACTTATGTCTTCAGCCCTGCATCTTGTGTTTATGTGTTTTCCTTCAAATCTCCTTTCAATAATTGCTATTTTACTTCTGCCTTGGGGGTTTGAAATGTTCTTTCTAACTCTTTTTAGCCTATTATCACTTTGGTCCAAATTATAACCTTTAGGAAAAAAATCATTTGCTCCACTGTTTATCATGGAATTTCTTCAGCAGAAAGAAGCCTTGTTCTGCCCCGTCAGTTCTGCTACACAGATTAGGAATGAGGCATTTTATTGTCATCATCAGAGAATATTCTAGTAGAGCCTAATATTGAACCATGTGCTAAGATGTTTACCAAGCTACTGAATGCCAGTCACACTTGACCCTTGAGTTGAGCTTGAGTGTACACTCTTGTTATGTAAGTGTGACTGCTGGAAGGAAATAACTCTGTACAGTATGATGGGAAAATGATGTACTGATAGCAACATGTGCTCGAGAAAGAACTGGAAATTTTTAAGTCTCAAATTTTTACAAAGAACACCTAGTTCCTTCTGATATTTTGTCATAAAATTGGATACAGCCAAATGCAAATAACTTGTTTTCACTATGAGATTTATTATAAATGTCTGCAATAACCAAATTAAATATAGTTTTCTTGATTGATAGGAGGAAGGAATTAGTCATTTTTCCATCTGAAGTATTATCAAAGAATGAGTTCTCATAAATCCTCTATAAGAAATTGTTCAGTTGTGAAAAACAAATAAAACTTAAGTTAGAAATGCTGTGTAAGTTCTTGTCAATAAGGAGCTTGTTTAAAATGTGTCAAAGGCCTTTACCTGAAACTAGGCCTGTGATCTTAGGTAAGGCTCTACATCTTTTAGTGCACTGATGTGTGCAATTGTAAGTATTAAGGAAAGTTGAATGTCAGCTCAGTAGTACACTTGAATTAAGTGTGAATATTAATTAGAAATTCTTGCTCTAAAGACTGAGCTTAAACTTATCTTATTGAGAAGTCTAATAAGGCTTCCATGGAATTTTGAATATTATTCTTGTCTTCTCTCTGAACAAGACGGAGATCTTTTTAAAAAGCCTTTATGTATTTGTTGGTGAGGATTTTATTTCTCTTTTGTATTTTTAACAATAGAATACTAATATTTGGTTTTTATCATATAATCAAAAGAATATATTGAGACACCTTTCATTCAACCAGATCTGAGGACCATGTGCCAGATACCGTGCAAAATACTTGAGATCTGTCAGTGGATGGAATAGACAAGGATTCTTGAGTTCTTGGATTTACATTCTAGACAGATAATATGTGTATAAGTAGATTAAGTATGTAAGTATGTGTAAGTAGATGTAAGTATGTTAGAAGGTGATAGGGTTATGTAAATAGAGTAAGAGAGTCCAGGAGTGTTAGTGGATGAGTTGCAGTTTTAAACGGGACAATCCAAACCTCATTGCAGTTTTAAATGCCATCCAAGTGGACCTCGTTGAAAAGGTGATTTGTGAGGGGGAAAGAAAAAATTGAAGGGAGGAATTGAGCCATCAGTGTGTCTAGGGGAAAGTTCTAGACAAATGAATCAGCCAGAGCAAAAGCCCCAAGGCAGAATCCTGACCACACTCTTGAGGACGTCTAGGAGGCCAGTGTGGTTAAAGTGGAATGAGGTGGGAGGAAAGATGAAGTCAGGGCCATAATTGGAAGGGGGTGGTGGGCAGCCATGTTCTGTAGCACACTAGACAGTTTACTATGATATAAATAGGGAGCCACTGAGCAGAGCAGAGACATGTTTCAACATTACCTGTGTTTGAAAGTGATTTTTTAAATTTTTTTAATTTGTAAGTAATTTCTGAACTGTTTATGATCTGCTATTCTGGGCCCTACTAAAACTTTCGGGAGGTATTTGCTGAAGTTAGTCCAAGTGTTTTTTCTCACTGGTATGCCAGCAATTTCCACCCTTGTTAAAATGAGTGTTTAATCCAATAGTTTATGATCAGGTTTCCACATATGACAGAAAACATGATACTTATTTTTCTGAGTCAGGCTTATTTCACTTAACATGATGATCTCTGGTTCCATCCATTTTCCAGTAAATGACATGATTGTGATTTTTTTATTCTTTATAACTGAATAATACTCCCATTGTGTATATATACCACATTTTCTTTGTCCACTTATCCATTGACAGGCTGCTTCCATAACTTAGCTCTTATGAATAGTTTCTTGGGTTTGCAGGTATCTCTATAATATGTTGACTTTGATCCTTTCGAATATATGCCCAGGAGTGATATAGCTAGATCCTATGGTAGTTCTACTTTTAGTGTTTTTAGGAATCTTGGTACTGTTTTCTTTAGTGGCTGTACTAATTTACATTCCTACCAACTGTATGAGAATAGGATCTGGTATTTGTATAGGAAGTGGCTGAGCAGAGCCTACTTCCCCTGCTCAGTGTGTCTGAAGGGGTGAGTGTCTGTCCCCTCAGGGGAATGGTTAGTAACTGGCTATATATACATCACCCATCATGGATCTAACGAAGCATTTCACATTCTCTGGGTACTCCCCGTCCCTTGTGAATTGCCTCCTATAGAAATAGCATTAAAACATCTCTTCCAAACCTGTAGATGCACAGTGTTGAATTCAGCAGGTGAGTTCTGCTCCTTACTATGCTGATGTCAGTGTTCTCTTCTGTGAGAAGCATGATCCTCCTTAGGTAGCATTGGACAGTCCTTTGAATGTACAAATTTCCCCAAAGCCAAAGCTTGAAGACTTGTTATCAGCTCTTCTCAGCCTCTGTTCCTTTTTTTTTTTCCTTCTAATGTGCTGGTGTCCTTTTCTTCCATCTTTGGCACATTTTTTTTTCTCAGAAAATCTTCATTCTGGTGACTATAAGAAAACAGCCATGCAAACACCTCCAAAGCCACACTTGCCAGTGAGTGTAATTTCAGTGGTGGCCTGGTACGACTGTAATCTCTGAGCTGTCTTATGTGCTCTTCTTTCCATCCAGAGGGCTTCAATGTAAGGAACCTGGAATCTAGGGAGGCTGGCTTAAAAAGGTGTGATAAATTTGCAAATTCACAACGGAGTTTGTTAGTAAATTCTCATAACACTTAATAAAATTGATGCTCAATTTGTCATATTCAGTGGTGAAGCACCTCCCCTCTAGTATAGTCAGATCTCAAAGTCACTGTGGGAGTTTTCCTCTCAACATGAAGGGGTGTTCCTAGCACATGCTTGTCAGTTTGCTCTGTAACAGTCATACAGTCCCTGTGAATGTGCCATCTTTGCCCAGTTCTAGAATGATTATTTTTATTTAAATTGTAGCTTAATATTACTTTCCAACTCTCCAATCTCAGAGAGGTTGTCTAATTCCCCAGTGAAGCCAGAATTGATTCAGACCCCTTTATGATCAATGTCAAAGCATAGTTATGTTCAGTTCAAAAGGCAATTCAGTATTCAAAAAGTGACTGAATGTCAACTGAGATGAAAATTGAAACTCAACCGAGCCTTTTTTTCTTCTTGAAAAATCATACAATGGAGATAGAATTATTTTAAAGCAAAAAAAATAAGAAAAGAAAAATTGTAAACATTGTTTTTCATTTCTCTGGCACAATCCGTCACATAATATCTTACAAAATTTCTCACGTCTGTTTTTGAACCCTCTGGGTTGACTGGTAGGAAAGTAAGTGCTTTGAAAAGGGTTTTTGTTTGTTTGTTTCTGTTTTATCTCCAGTATTATATAGAGGTCTTGTGGATATTCATTTGGCAAAGAAACAATTCCAAACCCAAAATGTTTGGATATGTTTGATATGTCTGGTCTTGTTTCCTGTATATCCCCTTATTGGCATAAAAGCCTAGTTACAGGATATTTTCTGGAAACCCAACTATTATGCACAGGAAAAATTAGTCATTTAAAAATAATTCTGATACTCATTTCTGTGTTTGAAATATTATGGGGAAAGAAGAGTTTGAAAACTGTTAAAACTATGTTTACATTATTTTAGCATTTTGCAGCATTTTTAAAAAGAATTAATTTAGTTGAAAAAGAATTACTCTCTGCGGTCACACTGTAGGTTAATATAATTAATACAACTTTTCCAAGAAAGAAAAGGATACTGTCCTGGGACCCAGGCAATAATAGTAACTTTTGCCACAAAATTCAGCTTAAAATACAGCCACTTATTTGTTGCTTCTGATGACTAGTCATAGAACCAAAAATATGAATCCTGGTGCAGATATATGGTGTGTGTGTGTGTGTGTGTGTGTGTGTGTGTGTGTGTGTGTAGGGAATGAATGGGAGAACTGAATGACTGGCTTAGACTTGTAGATCTCCCAAAGGATATCTCCAGATGCATCTCCCAAAGATACTGTACACTTAACAGACCCAGAGCCATATTAATCAACAGGAAGCATCAATCATTCCTCTCCATCTTCCTTTAACAAAGTATGCACACCTCTATCATGGCATTTTGTTATATCTATATCTATGTGTCAGTCTTCTCCCACTATTCTGTCAACTCCCATGGCAGGAAATAGGTGTTCTTAGTCTTCACAGTAGGAAATCCACATCTCTTTCACTATCATTTCTCTCATTTGTTAGCTTGTTCATTCATTCATTTGTTCATTCATTCATTCATTCTTTCAACAGGCAGTTATTGACTTATACTGTGATTGCTTGATTTGCTTAGATATAACTATGGAGTAGAGGTTTTCGATACGTGGTCCTTATAGTACTTGTATCAAAATTAACAAGTCAGAGTCCTTGCTAAACTCAGATTACTGGGCCTAGACTGAAACTTGCTGAATGGGGATCTCTAGAGGAGTAGCACAAGAATTAACATTTAAAAGAAATGCCCAGGAATCCATTGTGTATCATGGAGTTGGGCAGTCATTGACCAGGAAGATAAATTAGCTAAAGGGAAGGTAGCCAATGATGATTTGTGTTAGTGAAAGTGAAGATGTTGATAAGTCTGCTTAGATATAAATTTTTTCCCCAATGGACCTTTATTTTATTTATTTATATGTGGTGCTGAGAATCGAACCCAGTGCCTTATACATGCTAGGCAGGCACTCTACCACTGAGCCACCACTCCAGCACCCTTAGATAGAAATTTTATTTAAGTCCCCTAGGTGTTTCTCCTAAAAAAATATATGGTTTAAGTCATAGGAGCCTATTTCTCATCTAATTAACAAGTTCTGGGAAAAATCCCTAAGCCCCTAAATAGTTAACAAAAAAGTTGTGTAAGGGTAATCTTATATCTTACACCTTTTTCTCCTGGGTACACACTTTGTTTCTTTCTTAGAAATGCAGACTTAACATAAATATTTTTAGTATCAGTCGCAGGATTAATTGGAGTAACGCCACAGAATAGTTAAAACAAAAAACCTAAATGAAATCAATTGCTTTGGAAAAGTATCATGGTTTGCTAAAATAAGGCAAGTGTAAAGATTATCAGAAATTTTCTTCATCATATTCCCACAGTATTCACAAACATATAGGTATGAAAATTTTATTAGAAGGATTTTAGAGCTCTCTGGGTGTGTTTTTAGAGAAAGAGTGCAACCAATCAGACTTAGAGGTGAATACCGACTTTACCCACATTGACAGATGCCCAAGTCCCTATATAAAATGTGCAGTGTTTGCATGTCACCTATGCACAACCTTTTTAAAACTCTTACTCACCTCTAGATTACTTACAATGCCCTAATACATTGTGAATATTATGTACCTAGTTATCAGACTGTATTGCTTAGTGAATAATGAGAAGGAAAATAAAAGTCTATACACATTCAGATGTCTAAATATTTTCCATCTGCAGTTGGTAGGACCCATGGATGTGTCACCCATGTTTATGGAGGGCCAACTCTAAGGAAGACATATGAGACATTAAGGGAAATGCTTTGTATAAATCCTACCAAATACAATAAGACTTCAAGAAGACATTTATGTGTATGTCTTAAACATCTTCAACATCCCTTTTATTGTAATTTTGTTCCAGCTAGGAAATTACTCAGGTATTTTGAATATATGCCCTTGTATTATAGACTCTATTGTAACTGAAAAACAGATACTTTAATCCTAGTGGGAAGGGAACTAGGAGTGAGAAGGGAAAGGGGCAAAGAAGGTAATGCTCAAAGAAGACAAAACCATGAAGCTGATGTGTTTCTAGTGAAGCAGAGGTCCCTGTAGAGGGACAGGTTAAAGATTAAGGTGAGTGAAGGTGACTGATGGAGGGAATTGTGTCAAAGGCAATTTGGGGAATAGAAAAAACCCTGGGCAAGAAAGTAAGAAGTACAGATGAGTAAGGAACAAATGGTAGTAGGGAGACCAAAAGCCACGAGAGGTCAGGCCAAATGTCCTCCATCAAGTGGGTTCTTTAGGATGTATCACAGCCTGCTGCAAGTTAGAGGGTAATTAGGAAGGAGTCAGATTTGGAATAGTTATTAAGAGAAATGAGGAAGGAAAGTGGCCAGTTATAGATGGAATGATGGGTAATTGGTTTTAGAGGCCAATGATATTTCTTTAATGTTTCAGAACATTTACCCAAGTGATTGGAAGAAACAGATTGATAATTACTTCTACATTACACTTGTAGGGGTCTTAGAATTCTTTCCTTGGTGTAACATTTTATACTCAGTTGTTCTTTAGGTAGAGACATTTTTTAAAAACACAATCACCTAATATGGGTG
Organism: Marmota monax; assembly: GCF_021218885.2. Classification (NCBI taxonomy): domain Eukaryota; kingdom Metazoa; phylum Chordata; class Mammalia; order Rodentia; family Sciuridae; genus Marmota; species Marmota monax. The sequence continues at coordinate 28,555,598 of NW_026692781.1, read as the reverse complement.
TTAAGTGAGGTAAAAGAAGAACAATTCATACACAATCTAGAAAACATACTTTGTCCTCAAAAATCTCTGAAAAAAAGATCTGAGCAGAGAAATGTTATCACTGTAAATATATTCTCAGGCTAGACTAACTGACTGCAACTTAAATAACGGGGTTAACCTACCAAGAAGAAGAAGTTGTAACCTGAAGTAGCAATTTAGATTGATCTTCTTGAAACAAAGCAAAGGAAGGAGTCATACTAGGTATACTTTGCATGGCATGCCCATGGTGGCCTGGGTTCCACTAGCTAGCAGCCCTATGAGTGATAGTAACAGCTGAGGTTGTTCTACTCGTATGCAAAGAATTCAAACTCATTGTTCTTAACTGGTTTATTTCTAGTGACTTTATATTTGCAATTAAGATTAGCAGCCACTTGATGGAAAAAGTGTTTATATTTGTCAAGGATAATGAATTATTGGAAACATAACTCATCAAAGTGAAATGTATGTAGATTAACCAGAATATTAATCTTCATGGTTATTTTCTACTTGACAAGCATTGTACTTGGCAGGGAATAACCCTGAAGCTTCCTTCTCCATGAAGGCTGAAGGATGATCTCTTGCTGTGGCACTTGGACTTGTTTTTTGAATCATATCCATAAGCTGTGCTCCATGTCAGCTCATCCTAATTCTAACCTGTGTCTCATCATATATGGAACTTTTGTGTTCTGGATGAACCTGAATACTCATGCTACATCATAGACGTTTGATTTTAAGGGTTCAGCCTCTCTTTCCTTAACTCATTAATTTAATCAAATGGGCTATAAACGAAGTAGGGCAATTGAAGTCCGAGCTTTATGGTTTATCCTAATATGCTTGAGCTGGTAGATAAATTGAACACTGAACTCTAGACTTGTTTCTTGGAGAAGTGTCTGGGAAGGAAGGAAGCATCACATCATTCATTCTCCCTAATTTCCTCTGTGAAACTAAGTAGGGATATCCAGGTAATGCAGCATTTCTACCTTGGAGTAACCATGACTGGCAAAGAAAATGTTAGTGTCCCTCTGGGACAACAGGTGCCAATGGTGGTTTTCTGTCTCAGCTCCCTTCCTGGAATCTTAAAGGATCTGTTAACCTTGGGGATCTCCTCTGTCCTGGCCTCAGACCTCCTAGAATAATTCTTCTCATCAATTACTACTGCCCTTGCATTCTGTCCTCAGTGACCCAAGGTTATTATCTCAGAAGTGAGTACCTAGTTTGGCTTAATTGACTGGGGAGAAAACACTTCTACAGAAGCACACTTCAACAAGTGCCATATTCTTATGGGTGCTTTTAGTCATAGTGATCCTCATGCTTGGTACTCAAAACAGATTGAAGCTGCCTCATCTTTCTTGAGGTCTCAAGAGGAAACTGGCAAAACAATATTTTTAGAAAATTGTCCATATTCATCACTACTTTGTTTTTTAAAAGAAGACTTTTGGACAGGTAGATACTTTGTACTTGCTGTCCCTGTGTTCTGTTCCCTGGAGGGTCTAACCTCCTGTGCTTTCCAAGTGACCAATAGCTTGTAAGTAAATTTATTTGTGAACATATGAGAGGCCCTGTCCTTATCCAAGTAGTTCAGACCATTAAAATATCTTTCAGAAGGTGGAGCAATCATCTTTGTTTCTGGCCTGAAGCTGTCATGCACTCTTAGGGTTTCCAACCAGATGATCCAGCTATACTACTCCTCAGTATTTATTCAAAAGAATTAAAGTCAGCATACTTCAGTGACAGTTTAAGCCATGTGTGCCACACACAATTCACAGTAGCCAAGTCATGGAACCAACATTGATGTCTGTCATTGGAAAAGTGGAGAAAGAATATGTGGTATCTGTACACAGTAGAGTTTTACTCAGTCATAAAGAAGAACAAAATTATGTTATTTGCAGGAAAACAGATGAAACTGGAGAATATTGTGCTAAGTGAGATAAACCAAACTCAGAAAGTCAAGGGTTGTACGTTTTCTCTCATATGTGGAAACTAGAGAGAAAAAAGGAGAAAAGGAAAAAAGAGGATCTCCTGAAAGTAGAAGGGAGACCAGTAGGGTAGAGGTTGGAGATGTAGAGGCAGGAAGGTAGGTTACAGGGGAGTAAAAGAGACCAAATTATACTATGTACATGCACAAATATATCAAGTGAATCCCACTGTTATGTATTATTATACCAATGAAAAGGGAATAAAATCATTATTTTTGGTTATTCCTTACCAAAAACAAAATTCTCAGGAATTCCAGGTCAGGCCACGAATGATGAATCTAAATCATTAAGCAGTTTTTAGGATGGTGGATTTATCTGTTAGGAGTTTTGTTCATCTGCGCATAACAGAAACACAGCTGCAGTGGCTTAGCCAGATAGGAATTTCTTTGTTCCTAGGTTGCAGGAAGTGTAAAGGCAGGTAGTTTCAGGCATCAGCTAATTATCACTGCTTCCAGTTTCTTCCCTGACATCCCCAATATATGGCTGTCATTCCACAAGGGCAGGGGAGGAGCAAAAGGATGCTGGGACTGTCCTTTATTTACTTGGAAAGTAATATTTTCCTTAATATTTTCCAACTGGTGGACTTCCACTGACATATCACTGGCCAGAACCAGGTGACATGCCACCCTAACTACTAGGGGATTCTGAAGAGGTGATTATTTTTAATTGCACTCATTGTTGCCTTGAACAGAATTGGAGTTTTGTTGGCAAGGAAGATGTTGAATGATTAAGCAGTGAGCAGTCTGCCCATAAGAGCTACCTGCCATCTTTCAAAACCAGCATTAAACATTTGCCTGAGTGCTATCTAAATAATGGCATCTTGGTTATACATCTTGATTTGGGATGGAGTGTTTGCTTACCTTGTTTGTCTAGGAGAGGAGGTGATACGGTAAGTGGGCTATGCCTTTCCTTTCTTAAGAATAGTGGCTGTGTCTTGGCCTTTCACAGTAAAGACTCTTTGACTTATAACAGGCTAAAGGCAAATGGCATGAAAAGACCAATCCTCCCAAAGTTCTCGAGCTTATCAATATGGTGAAACCCAAAGGCCCAAGGACAACCACAGATAGAAATCCCTCTGACCCCCTTAATTTGGCCCACTTTGCATTTCTTTCATGCTCAAAAGGGCAAAGATTTTCTTGTTACGACCATCCCTTTGGGCTCGGGATCTGTTTTCCCTTTCCTATTTTAGTGTAGCTCTTAATTTATCCTGCTTTATTCCAACCCTGGGTTAAAGTATATTTCTAATCTTTTTTCCTAGGAAAACAAATGAAGTACATGCAATTTGAAGAACTAGTGTCACTATACACTTTTGATGTACCTATAAAACTTCAAATGCTCTCCTTTTCACGCTTTCTAGTTTTATTTCTTCCTCTAGGTCCTTGATGCAGAGCTGTAACCCAATATGTTGTGAGTAAGTTATAGAATATGAACCCCTTCAGCCTTCAGGGTGCTAGGGCAGAGCCCAAGGCAGGCCCATCTTTGGCAGGCATCTTAAGTGAAAATATATCTTACACTGACTACCTCAGTGCGTTGAATATATTACCATTTCCTATATGCCACGAGGATAGAAAGCTTGGGAAATCCGGTCTCCAGACCTATTCTTTGGGTCCCTGTCCTTTCTATCATTCTTCCACATAGAAGCACACAGAATTTCTGTTGTGTCTTAGAAGATAACTTCATAACTTCACATCCTTTTGGTTCATTCCATCTTTTTTTCTTCTTCTTCTTCTTCAAGTTCTGAGGATTGAATCCAGGACCTTGCACATATTGGGCAAGCACTTTACCACTGAGCTACATACCCAGCCCCCTCATTTCATCCTGAATTCTGTTCTATTATCCCAGTTTGCCCTTCTTTTCCTTTTGATAAGGGATTTCATAGAAGGAAGCTCACCCTAACCTCTTTCTTATAAATTAGCTCCTTGCTGAAGCTGCAGCAAGTATACCCATTGTTCTTTGCAGTAGTGTCTTTTGGTAACACTGAACTTGGCCAAGCCCCCAAATGCCATCTTCTTTCCAATCTCTCACCCTGACCCCTTGTCCCAATAAATGCAACTGTAGAAATTCAGAATAATAATATGCTGGAAGGTAGTCATTAAGAATAGTGTTCATTAATATTCCCTTTTATTTTTTTCTATTTATTTTAGAGCATGAATTAGTCTTGGAGCTAAGAAAAGACAGGTTATAATTAAATTAAAAATGTTTTTAAAATTTTTTCCAGATGAGAATTCTCCAGCCAACTTCTGGGATTCTAAAAACAGGGGTGTGACTGGAACACAGAAAGGACAAATTGTGTGGAGAATTGAGCCTGGGCCCTACTTCATGGAACGTAAGTAACTGAGTGTGAAACACAAGTTTAGTATTGAATATTGCATAAATATATGCATAGGTCTATAGAATCTTTACTGAATTTTAAAAAATATTTTTGGTTCTTATTTATATATTTCTGTCATAAAGCTCCACAGCGAAAAATACATGGTTTTTCAGAACATGCTCATTAGAGAATGTTCACATATTTTGAAATAAAAAAGAGTTAGGCATTTGTACATATACAAACACACACAAATATGTGAATATAAATATATACAATACATGTATATTTATGTACCTTATGGAATATATGGTATATAAATTATGTGTTATCTTAATACTTTACAAATTTATATATATCCTTGTATCTACATTTATAATTAATGTTTAAGTATATTAATTCTGGATGCAGAAAGGATAATTAGGATTTTTGTCAATTTAAGAATTTTATTTGTTTTTAGAATACTTCATTATTATTTTTGCCAGCAACAGAACAATCTGGATTCTGGTCTTTTCAAAGTGTTGATAAGATAGTCTGGGGGGCACTTTGATTGAGGAAATCACTAATGCAGCTAACATGGAATCAGAAAGAGGCTGCAGATAATGTAACCATTGCCCAATTAATATCTCTCCCCTTTTTATTTTGGGTAAAATGGAGGTGGTTTATATTTGCCACTAGTGTTACTAAGAACATCCTAAATATTCTATAAAAATTTATAAAATAGAAAGAATGAATAATAGATGATTTACTAGTTGGCCCAGATTTAACATCTATGTCTATAGAATTTACTTTTCTTTAATGTACGAAAAATGGGCTTTTAAAAATTTTTTCTGAGTTATAGAGCCCTGTGTAAGAATTAAGATTTCTCTATGCAAGATATTTAATATACAATAAGATATTTAATATACAACAGAGTAATTAAGGATAGAACTTATTAAGCCTTAAAATATAAGGTATAATTTGATTAAATGGAAATTTGTTGCAAGTATGTCTTTAATGATGCATCTAAATGTAATATAAAAGTTATTTTAAAAGTTTAATGTCTAGGGGCTAGGATTGTGGCTCAGTAGCAAAGCGCTTGCCTTGCATGTGTCAGGCACTGGGTTCAATCCTCAGTACCACATGGAGGTGAATAAGTAAAAAATGAAGGTATTTTTTCATCTACAACTGAAAAAATATTTTTTAAAAAGTTTAATATCTATTACTTTGAATTGGTATTAAAGGTATAAGATAATATCTTCAATCATCCTTGCTGGTTGATCAGCATTTCAGAACTTTCTCTAATCCTGCTTCTGTCCCTTAAGGAATGTCTTCATAGTCCAATGTTCTGGCTAGCTTTCTCTTAAAATGGAGTGTATTTTCTAAGGGAGACTGTTCATGACATAAGAAGAAGAGGAGGTGGGGAGTAGGTGGGTGGGGGAGCAGATATGCACACCATAATCCCAGCTAGTAGAAGAGTGTCTAGGAAAGTATGGGAACATTGGATAAGGTTGTTTCTGGGAGGTGGAGTTATGGATGATTTGTTATTCTTGTCTATTTCTACTTTACTTTCCAACATTGGCTTAATTGACACTACTAAGTGGTAAGGAAAATAAGTCAGAATGTGGGAAAAATGGAACAGGAAATAGCTGGTTTTACTTGTAATATGATTCCTTCTTTGAAAGGATCCCAGGGTTTAAGAGGCTGATTAAGTGAGAAATATTACCAGCTGAATGCCAGGAGAAAGGCAAAACCACCTTTCTGTTTGCTTCAAAATGCTAAAGACTGCATGCCATGATTGCCTGTTGACAGAGGGGCAGATTTTTATTGCCGAGCCCAGGAACACCTTGGACAAAGCCAGTGTCACACACTGCTATAATTTGGAACATTATGTGAAGAAAAAAAAATCTATTTACGGAGTATTCCACTTGCTGTGATTGATTTTTTTTCTCTCTCCCAAAATGTTAGAGATTCATAATGTCCTGGCTGATTAAGCTATACCAAACAGTAAACAAAACAAATATAAATTTACTATATAGTAAATACTATAAACAGTAAGTATAGTAAATATTTGTCTTGGCAAATGTTTTTTCTACATCTCATTCTGTTATTTAATAGAAGTGCGCTTGATGTTGAAGCTAGGAATTAGGAATGAAAAAAAGAGTAAGGTTCCCCTGCCTATTTTGTTTTCTCTTCTAATTTAGCATTCCATAGCTTCATTCTTCACACATAAAATTGGAAGCATTGAATAGCATATTATAAGCCTGGAAATAGTCAGTAATGTTTTGAAGGACTGAGAAAGATAGTTTAAGTCTAAGATAGTGAATAGGAATTTCAGAAAGATTCTGCATTCAAATAATCCTATCTTCACAGGATCAAAATGAGTTCTCCTCTGACATACCCCTCTATCTTTACAGTGGAAAAAAACAATCATGTAGTGTTTCTACCCATACTTAGCAGTAAAGTCTGTGTCTTTTAGATGTCAGTTTTTAATCCCAAAGTCTGGATAGAGGAATCCTAAGGGAGCTTCATAGCATAATGAAATTTTGGAGCTGATGATGTGGAACTTAAAAAAAAAATGGGAAGATGTTCACACAGCTTCTAGAATTGTAGATATCGTCAGCCTCAGATGTTCAAAACTTATGGTATTTTAAAACTTTTACTTTCATCTTCAGAAATAAAATTAAGTTATCTTTAGCTCATTGGAAGTACAAGAAAAGTAAAGCCCTCTGAAAATTGATCTGTCCAGATTCCTGAACAAGCTTGGATTTGAGCTGTTTAGAATACTTCTGAATGTCAGATGGCTCTGGTTTGTTTAATCAACCCCCACAGGAGGTAGGTGGCCCAGGCTTATCTTAGTAGGTTATTATTAGGCCCTACTTAAGAGAATTAAGGAAAAAGTCCAGTTTAATTTTGGGGAGACGACCATCCTAAGCATTAGAGAGGGGACTGGCTTCCTCCAAAGAGTGTCAAATAATCCTCCAGTGAGTTTATGCTCACAGCAACTGAATGGATCATCTGTGCAGTATGCTTTTTTGAGTTCGGAAGTTTAAGAAGTTTCAAAAGTTGTCTTGGCAAGTCAAATTGTCTATATTATCTCATGTATTCTTTCATAAACTGTGGCCATTCATTCATTCATTCATACCTGCTTTTTCTCTTGCCCTCTTTCTTCTATTCATCCATCCATTATCTCTTCATCCATCATGAAATATTTATTGAGTGCCAACTTTATGCCAGGTACTATTTTAGCTATTCAGTAATCCTGGATCGATGAGCAAGTTTAGAAGTAGTAAACTTGATTTACATTAGTTGGTGATTATTAAGGATAAAAACACAACAGTGGTATTTGTAGAAGCTATATAGTGTTTTCCCACATTTATTTGCATCAGCCTTGAGAAATGAATATAGGGTTAGGAAGCAGCAGTAGAAATCCAAACAGCTTATGTGAGGGTCTCTTCTCTAAGTGGCAGCACTCATGTTGGCATCATCTCAAAATAGACTTGTCACAGGATGGCTCTTTTTGGAAGAGAGGGTATGACCTCAGCCTCTTGTTTTTACTTTCAGAGCCCCGACTCTAAATGCCGCCATCTCTAAATCCTTTCCCACTGATGTCAGAGGGCCTTCTTGCCCCTTGGATTGAGATTTGGTGCTTTTCATTCTCCATCCTCATATTAAATATTTTGGGATAGTTAGTTCTCAATCCTATAGATTTCTGCCACATCTATAATGATTTTCCTGAGCTTTAGCCAAGGAAATCCTCTCCATTTCAGGCTGGGCTGCAGGTGTCCTTATTAAAGAGAAGACAACTTACAGAAATGCAATAATGACAAGTGCACATACCACCAGGAATGTGGGCAAATTTCCTCAAAAGTGTGAATTAAGATGTGTTTACTTTTTCTCAGATTGTGGTTCCTGAATAACAGGGCTCTGAATAGGAACTATAATCTTAAGTGTTTCATAAAATCATCCAGGACAGTGATTAAAATCATGCTTTAAAATAAATCACAATTAGCCTGATTTTTTAGATTATTTTAGTAAAACAGAGAGCATTGAAGGAAGAAGGGTGTTTACATCCCATCTGTCTTTATGGTTCAACTTTATGGTCACCTTCTAGAAACTTGGGGCAAATCCAGACTTTCTAAATAAGGATGAGCTGCCTAAGCAAATCTTATAGCTAAGGCTTCGGACCTTTGAGGCAAAACGATTTTGTGAAAGGAGTGAATGACCTGTAGACCATGTTTTTGGAGAGGGCTTGAGATGTAATCATGCATAAATGCCTCTGATTAACGTAACTGAATTGGATTGTTTTTTTTTTTTTAAATTTTTGAAGAGGTAATATATAAGAAGAGTATAATATTAAAAAGATATAATAAGTGAAAGTAAATCTCTTCCCAGTTTTGTGTCCCAGTAACTAGTTTCCCCACCCTAAAGTCAACTAGTTACTAGTTTCATGTTATCTATCTGGAAATACTTTATTTATATATAAGACCAGAAATATAGTCTTCATTTAAACAGGATGGTGGCTTTACAATGCAATATCAGAATCACAATTTCAGAAACCCTTTACTTCAGAACACATTTAACACTGTCCACAGTCCCTTCTTCCTCCCTATCCTCCCCTTCACTCCCCATGCCTGCTCTAGTGGGGATGGGGTTGTTGTGCTTTTGCCCTGGGGATGTTTTATTTGTACTTATGAAAGGGGCATTTAAATTGAGGGTACCGAATATTTATTTTAGTAACACTATTGCTAAAATATCCTGAAGTTTACTGAAAGAAGCCAGACTATATTTCCATGATTCATGATTGTGTTCAGCTTTCAGAAGGTACCTAAGAGGTGAAGATGTAACTTGGACCACAATCTCTTAGACAAGTCACCAGCAAGTTCTGATAGGCCAATATGGAAAGATTTACCCTTCTCCTGGCTTGCTGCCCTCTGAGGCAACATGCTGTTCATGCGTGGATTCTTTGGAAAAATTACTGGTTTTTAACAGCTTTTTGGATTTTTCACCTGTAATTTGAGGCCAGTAGGAGGTGATGTTGCCTGCTGCATCAAGCTGTAGGGAAACCATTTAGGAGGATGGGATCACTCATTGCTCCTTGGTCCACGTCTACCATCTCCCCTGCTTGTGGACATGCTGGCCATTTGGACACTGGGTTCCTCCCTAACTGGATGCTCAGTCACTGTGCCTGAATTCACTTCTATTTGCCCTTGTATGTATTTCTCTGGAATAGCTTTTTTTTTTTTTTTTTTTAATTTTCCTCTTGCAGTTAAAGGTTGTTGCTGGAAGCCTGGATACCAACTTCTCTTTTTCACCCTTTTACATAGTTACCTTTTCTCCTAACTAACATGTTCAAATACATTAATCAAAATGTCACTCTCTCCCTTACTCAGAGGGGAAGTCGTTTAGGTAACCATTTAAAAAGTTTTTGAGTGATCTCCTAAAATGCTAAGTAACATTTGAAGATAAAAAGTCCCACTCAATATGGAACATTCCTATGCACTAAGGGGCAGAGAGCCTCACCCATGTCCTGCTGGGGGAGCCTGCTGGCTTCTATCCAGGAGCAGATAACTGGTTCTGTCCAGAACTGTGGTGACCAGCCTGTGTGTGTGTGGCCTTGACAGGATGATCTGTGGAAATTCCTCAGCTTTGCACTTCTGTAACACCACTCTGCAGAGTTTTGGTGATCATATTCATAAAACCTACTTTTGTGCAATTCATAAGAAGTTTTATCTTGTAGTTCCATGTATTCTGAATTATTGTGTGTGTTGGAGATTTTTTTGTTACTCTAAGAAATAAAATAATGCCCCACATGGATCAGTTAGCAAAACTGTCCTGGTCATCAATATCCTCCAAGAGAAGTAAGCAATTGAGTTTCCTTGGTCTCAGAGTCTCTTGCCTAGCTGACTATTAAAACCTTAGAAAAAGAGCAGATAGCATCCTCTAACCTGAGAGAGAGTTAGGAGAAGATATATTATAAAAATGCACTTCTCTCTATTAAAAAATGTCATGTTCACGCACTAACCATCTATTTGATTTATGAGGTGCTGCTGCAGGCAGATTCACAGACTGCAGGTTCTCTGGCATTTAGAGAGTGATACTAATGAGCTCGTACCCACAGAATCCAATTGTGGATATCACAAACTCTGTGGAGCTTTGTGCTGCTTTGATAGTCTTTGTGCATGTGGCTTCACTTGGTTCTCATAGAACATGTGCTGTTGGGTCATGGAAGAAAGCAAGTGGAGAGTGAGGTCTGCTCAGCTTCATGCAGTTATGAACTGTCCCCATAATCAAGATCTTGTGTTAGTGTTCAGGAAAATCATTTGAAGGAATGTTCTCTGGAGGCAAAATCACAGTGAAGCTAGAATTCTTGCTGTTCCTCACACTCAGCATGATCACCGCTGCCTGCCTGCATCTGCACTCCTCTCTCCTGGCTCTCTGATCTCATTTTCTGATTCATAGGACCTCTTTATTCCATGACACCTTCTGACTCCACCATGGCCTCCTAATCTCCCAGGTCTCTGTTTTCTTCTTCCTGCTGCTCTTTGTCATGCCCAGGACTGTCATCTCAGCAGCTGCGCTGTAAACACCTGCTGGACCAAAGTCCTTTCCTGGATTAGTCTGGCACAGTGCTGAGCATGTATTTTGGTGGGGACATAGTAAAACATCTTTTGGTTGATGATACTAACTGAACTATGAATTAATGATTGGATTGTGGTTAATGTACTTAATAGACTGAATATTTTACCTCATGATGGAACTTTTCTTATTATTTTATCTTTTTCTTAAACAAGCTAACCAAGTCCTGTGTAAGAAGCTTTTGGGTACTGTCTGGAAAGTCAGTGAAAATTAACTTCCTTGGGAAAATATATAGAGTCCGCTTTCACGATCCTGGTAATTCATTTGAAAAAGGGATTCCCTGATATAGCTCAGGACTCTCTCTGGGGCCTGGCCACTGGCATCATTGCCAATATAGAATGACACCTTGGGAAAAATGCATCTGGCCGTGGCACTTCTGAGACTCAGATGTTCTGTATGTAAAGAAATTCTGGTGATTGTAGGTTTTATATTGAACACATTTTGTCTGCTTGCTCATTGATATTGTAATTACTTTCCAAAGACCATAATTGGTATTTGTAATGCTTTTTGTCAAGCTTAAATTAATAGAACAATGCCATGAAGTGAATGTGTGTATATGTACATATATATACACACACACACACACACACACACACATATACATATGTACATATGCCTACGTGTGTGTATGTATGTATGTATGTAGTTCTCAAATTTGATCTCTAATATCAGCACTAAAATCATTTGGAAAATTAAAATAATACAGATTCCCATAGAGTCTACTGTGGTATACTTTTGTATTTTTTTTTTTAACTTTTTTCTTTATTTCTATTGACAGTGACTATCTGACTGTATTGTAGAGGTTAGGACCTTGGGCAGATTGGGTTTTAGTCCCCACTGTCATTTCTTGTTTGACCTACAGCAAACCTCAATTTCTCATCTCTAACACATTGACAGGAATTTCTGCCTCCCAAGCATGATGTGATGGTTAAATAATAGCATGAACATGAGACATAACACTGTTTGGCAAATTGTGGAGTCTCTTAATAAACGTAGCTAGTTTTATTCTTATCTCCACACTGTTTGGGTATATTGTTTTTATGCATCATTTTTCTGATATGTTTGAGCTATTCTTCAAATGTTTCAGAAGAGCATACAAAATCAAACAGGGATTGGTATAATCTGTTGTCTCTGATTGGAAAAGAAGGGATTGTTCACAGAGTCAAGAGTGACATTGCCTGAGAGGAGAATGATGGGTTTCCTCAGTGGATTCCTACATGACTTCTTTCATTGTTTAAAATACTGTCCCTTCCCCTTTACTTTTCAGCGGAGATAAAAATCTGTTTTAAATACTACCATGGCATTAGTGGAGCCCTGCGAGCCACGACCCCCTGCATCACAGTGAAGAACCCAGCTGTGATGGTGAGTGCCCCTCTCTGCCAGCTTCCTCATGAGGTGCATGCAGGGATACGATTTCTATTTTTGCCTCTGCATCCCTGACAGAGTTACTATGAACAAGGAAAAAAGAAATGCATAACAGCGTGGGCACTGTTTTAGAAAAGGAAAAAGCTTACAAAGTTGGCATACCTGAATCTATAATATAAATCAGTGGGAAAACATGCTGTGTGTTGGCAGCTCTGCAGGGAACCCTCTCATGAGGAACAGTGGCCAGTGTCCCATCACAAAAAGGTTTTAAACTTGGTTTGGGTGGCTGATTGGTAGGAAATGTTGGTATTGCATCTTAGGTGAATTTAATTTACATGAATTCAGGGAGTAAAAGAGAAAATGTAACCATTTAAATAGTGGGTGATTTTACCTGCCAACCCAAAGATCAAAGTGCTGGATTCCATTCAATGCTGAGTTGGGGTGTAGTGCCTAAAGATACTGTTTATATTTTTTAGGAAAATGTGGCCACTTGTTAGAAGCCAACTTCTTTATCAGGCCCTCAACTGAAGAAACAGATAATCTAATTTACTTTTGGAGGAAACTGGTTGTGTTGGACATTTAAAAGAAACATGTCTGTTCTTGGAATGAAACTTTCCTAACAACTTCGTGATTTTTTTCATTCAATACACCAAATTTAAAACTCTAGCATTCTTGTAATGAATGGGTCCATTGTATATGATGATTGGATTATGGTTTGAGGTGATTTTTAGGGCCCAAGATATGTAAAACCTTGCAGTTTTTATTAGTCATTAATAAAAACTAGGTCATGAATATAACAAAAAAATGTTGACTTTTGTACTATAGGATCTTACAAAATTGTGTGTGTGGGTGTCCATGAGTATACACATTTATAGATGGTTGCACTTTTGGAAATAGACAAGTGACCAGGTGGAGTTCCTATAATTCAGAAAGCAATCTCTGAAGATGGCATTCTGAAATCTTCCAGACCTGCCATGCACTGTCTTAGGTAGTGTCTGTGCCTCTGAATTGAGTAGTCTTTTCTTTTTATTTATATCCACTGGGTGCCTGCTAAGTGCCAGGTACTAGGGATGAAATGATAAGAACAACACAGCTGTGGCTCTTATTGGTCTGGTGAAGGACAGCAATATCAATCAAATTTCATTGTATTTATTTGAGTGATACTTCTTTAAGGAGAATCATATTAGTAAGAAGGCTTCTCTGAAGAAGATGTGATGAGAGACAATCTGAAGGGTGAATAGAAGTTATTTAGGATGAAGAGCATTTCAGACTGAGGGGACAGTGTGTGAAAATACTTCAACACTCAGACTATGGGGGATAGGAAAAGGAAAGAAAGTGGTGGAATGAATCCAAAATAATTTTTCTATGTACTTATATTAATACACCATAGTGAATCCCACCATCATGTATATCTATAAGAATGGGGTGCTAACTAGAATAAGATATATTCCATGCTTATATAATTATATTAAAATGAATTTTATTATCATTATAACTGAAAAGATCCAACAAAAAATAACACAGTAGAAAATAAATAAATAAATAAGATCATCTTTGAGTCCCCATTGTAGAAAACCTAGTGTATAATATAAAAGAATAACCCACATTACTATTTAAGACTGTAAAGGTCACAAAAGAATAGCAATTGTTGACTAACAGAATCTGCCATGTCACAGAGTAAGCTCTGGAATGGACTTTGTTCCAGTTAATATTCTAAAAAGAGAAGGTACAAAACTAGAAGAGTGGGCAGGTTATAATAAAACCTTTGACCATTTATTGCTTATGAAAATAGACAATAACTAGTAATGCTAATAAACATTTTCTGGAGTCAAGAGCTTTTAGACTTGAGCAATTTTAATGCCCAGATATCACAGGAGGCACTGGGAGTTTATAGCTGACTGAACATTGATTTCATTCCATCGATTTTGCATTTAGATCACTTTGTTAAAGCCTATAGATATTTTGGAGATAATTAATTTGCTGAAAACAGATTTTAGAGCACTTTAAGAGCTTCATAGATGCAGCACTGGCAATCATAAAGGAATATTTTGGTTCAAAGACAGACTAAGAATTGTTGGTCAATAGATTTCTGACTAAGCTTGAAACACTTGGGTCTGTGTTCAAAATTTAAGTCTCATTGAGAAACATCATTTGGGGAATCAATGGTGTGCTTCTATAGCAGCATGATGGTCCCCTAAGTATATGATGTGTATTCATTATTATGACTGATTAAAAACATTGATATTCAAAAAACTTACCTTGTATGATTATACCATGTCCAGATGCAAAGGCTAGACCTGGAAGAAATAACTCCCTAGGGATGGAAATGTGCTACCATCCTAATCATATGGTCTCTTTTCTCACATGTCCTTTTGCAATGAATCAGGATTTTTAAAAAAATTGTCTTCACTGTCATTTGTATTTTGATGCTATTGTTTTTGAGAATACTCATTGGTATGTGTTTCAGTCACTTGGAACAGGAAATCCTTTGGCTGAAGGGGCAGATTAAAGCCACCATCACTCACGACCACATATTGTCTCAACACTTGGTTGACAGTGTGGCTTCTGGTTTTCCTGGAATGAATCTGTGTAATGAGTTTATTTTAAAATCTCTCTAAACACCGAGTACAAGTGTGTTTATTACCACTAATGTCCCTGTATTAATGGTAATGTTTGGTCTTTCCTGGCTTTCTTAGAATGAATAATAAAATTGAATTCTTTGAGTATTATTTCAGATGAGCATTTTAAAATCTAAGAGAGGTCAGGTGGGACACTATTTTTCTATGAATTCTTTGAGAATTGTTTCAGAGTAGTGTATTGCCAGCTGGTGAATTACTTTTTTAAATGAGAATTAAAGGACATTTTTCTTTTGTTCCTATTTGCTTTTTATAATATTTAATTGGTTTTAAATGAAGATAGGCTATGAATCTTTTCAAGTAACTCACTTAGCACAAGTACCTATAGCAGGTAGAGGTGTCATGTTCCTAGAGTGACACATTTGACTGAACAGTGTGGTCCATTTGAAGTGAGGCCCTGTTTTTTCAGGTCTGCCTGAAGGGGAAGGTTGCTGCATATCTTGTCTTTCTGGTGGTCTGCACTACTTCCCAGCAGTCTAGAGTCATGAGTCATGAAAGCAGGATGCAATAGTCACAGTGGTCAGTTGTCTGGCTAGCTTACTCTGCCTCTGCCCCAGTTAACCTGGGAATGATGACTCAAATGGACAAAAACAATTTAGGAAACCACACATATTTGCTGAGCACCAAATCTATGATCATCAAGGATTTGGTTCTATAGACGGAATGAAATAAAGATACCTGGATGGTACCCTGGTATGTTGCAGATGACATGTGAAACAACCAGGAAGCAATTAAGAATCACACAAAATCGTCCTAACTAATGTATAGGAATTACAGAGAAGACAGTAGAAATTTGCATTTTGAAATTTGAAATATATTTGGAATTTCTTTTGGAATTTCTCAACTTTGCTTGGATTAGTGCAGGTTTTTAATCTCCTGATGATGTCTGATTTCTTTAAAGGAATATGGGTAAGACAAAGTGTTAAAACCAGCCCTGGACAGTAGTTAAAATGGTAAAAGCAGATTTTAATCAGGAACTAGTACAATAGGGAAAAGAGACCTTAATATAGAATTGGCACAATTACAAATATAACAAAAGAAAGTGAGGGGAGCAGAATGGGGGATGTGAGGTCCGTGGATGAAAAGTTACTAAATGGGTAAATACAAGATAAATAAAGGATAGGGTGATTCTTGCTAAACCGAATAACAAAATTCTTACTGAAGGCAGACCAGGGTGGTCAGATATCACCTGGGAAGGGGAGGATGAAGAATTTGGTCTGATATTAAAGTGATCAGATATGGAGAATGGGGATTCTCTGTATACTGAAAGCATCATTTTTGTTAAAACTCAGCTCTACAAAGATGGAAATGGGAGCCCAAGATCAGCACCAGTTTAAGCAGAGGGCTCAAGGGAACTTGATTAAAGTTTGGTCAAGAAAAGAATCTTGGTCAGAGGGTTTAATCCAAACTTCAGAATTAAAGTGTAATTTCCACTCTCCAATGATTCAGAATATATTCTGCCTTCAATTCTGTCTCTTCCAGTGTTATGAACTTCTTTATCAGAGTATCATGAAGGTCTTCCAGTGTGCCAGAATTGTGCATAAATTGAGAAAGGCCTAAATTTGCAATGTGGTCTATAAATGATTGGTTTCATGTGAAATATAATTTACTTGGAAGATTTTAGGAAAAAATATATCAGTACACTAGCACCACTAGAAGCTTAGAAAGGAGGAAGGACACCCCTGTGGAAACTCAGATATTTTTCAAGAGAGGATGACTGTACATGTGGATGAGTCTGATATAAATCAACTATTTAGTTTCTTCTAGGTTTTCATAATAAGTCTGAAGGAATTTGATGTTTAGTGTTTAACTTAAGGAAGTGTTAAATAATAATGTTGTTAGTAATGTAAGTGCATTTACTACATGTCAACTATATTCTCATTAAAGGAGAAAAGGATATAAGATAGGCTGATTCATATTCATAAAGGATTTCAAAACTCATTATTTGAATTTGGGGGTAAGATCAAATTTAAATAGAACCTTTGTTTAGCTTCAAGAATCTATATTTCTTTGTTCCAAGATTTGGAAATTTACAGACAAGCTGCAATGTGTTTTGATACAAAAATCATTGTATTTGCAAACATCTGCAGTTCCTGGGGAAGATAAGGTAGCATAATACCTATGTGACACTTCAAATACTTTTTTTTTTTCCTCCTCAGATGGGGGCAGAGGGCATGGAAGGAGGTGCTTCAGGAAATCTGCATTCTCGGAAGCTGGTCAGCTTTACCTTGTCAGGTAAGAATGTCTTTAATTGTGGCATCTAGTTTGAAAGTGTCTGATTTCAAAGGTAGGGATAGTTCAAAGGTAGGGATAGTTCCTTTTTTCTGCACGATCCCATAAATAACATGTGAATTTATTGTTTTGGAATTTTTTGGTCATACTTTTAGGAATTCAAGTATACCTTTTTCCCTGATGAAATTACATCATTAATATAAATTCAGAAATGATTTCTTCTACAAAGTTTTCTGATGATTAAAGGACTATATGTGTAGTTACTAAAACTGTAACACAACGTGCTAATTCTACTGAGGAGTTTTGATTATTTTGAACAATTATGCTTACTTCAGTTAGAGACAGTAAAATTTTAAAGACTTGGTATACTTTTTTTTTTAAAAAAAGTCAAGGTATACTTCTTTCTGTGCAGGAATATACATAAAAATTGGAAAGTGAATAAAACAAGCTTTTGGTTTTTTTCTTGTTAGTTAAATATTCTGGCTGCTTGTGTGTTTCTCATACAGTTGATGTACTGCTCTTCTCTCTGAGCCATGAATTTGGACCCTTTTTCAGTCTGTGCCTTTGATTTGGCTGAAGCCAGTGATTAAAAAAAAGAATAATATAAGTTTACTACCAAAGGGATTTTTTTTTGCCAAAACATCATTTTATATAAACTGAAAATTTTTGCATGAAAAATGTACATATCTATCTATGTATGTACTGCAATGTAGAAAAGGTGAGATGTATTTCATGCATAGGTCGTTGTCAGAGAAGTTTGAAAGCCACTGATTTAAAAAAATAAAATGAACTGGTAGCTTTAAACTCAAGGATACGCCAAGATCAGTATTTGAATTGGACTTCTAAAACAGACGACTGTATGACAACAAAGTCTAACTGATGTCTGTCACAGTAAGACATTTTGTTTCATTGCTCTGTGGTCTAGTGCTTCTGAAATTTAAATTAGACCCACTTTTCCTGACTGCAGAAAAAAATGTTGTGAGTGAAAACAGACGTTCTCAAAAGTGAGATCTTAAAATCAGACTCTTCCACAAGGCACAATTGTCACAAATGACTGAAGCATGCACATCTGTTCATTGCTGGTTCACGTCCCTCCCAGCAGCTACATTTGCTTTTTCATAGTCCTTCCCCCTTCCTTTGAGGCTGTTGCATGTGAAAACCTTTTTTGCTTTGCTTCTCTGGTGAATCTCACAAGTTTATACTTCAAATATAATGTAATACAACATGCTAATTGTACTGGCAGGTTATAATCCAAATTTGGCCACTAATTATAGTTTTCTTTTTCTTTTCTTTTTTTTTAACTGAAAATTAAACCCAGGGGCTCTTTATTACTGCATTATATGCCCAGTCCTTTTTGGTTTTAATTTTTCCATTTTGTGACAGAGCCTTGCAAAGTTGCTGAGGCTGGACTTGAACTTGTGATCCTCCTGCCTCAGCCTATTAAATAATATTTTTTGGAACCCTTAGGATTTAAACAACATCTAGGTTTTTAGAAGGACAGCTAAAATCCTGTTGTACTACTCTCCTACCCCTATCTGTCTGTTTTCTGAAAACATCTTGGTTGTTTAGACCTCTGTAGTCCTGAGAGGCTGCAGGTACTGAAATTCCTTGTTATAGTAGTGAACAATTATCTAACCCCAATAGCTCAGAAAATTTAAAGTTCAAACATACCATAGTTTCTTTTGTACAACATGAAATTTTGCTCTATACCCATGGGTTTCTTAGTTTACAGTTATTGCCTCATGCTTTCAATTGATACCATTCTAAATATAGAACTCACATAGTGATTTTAACTCCAGAGGGGATGCTATTAACTCATCATGGGAGAATGACCATCTGGAAGGTTAAAATTCCTAGAGCATTTCCTGAAAAGTAGAAAAATAAATTTCAGGTCACAGCCAAATGCTTCTTTTAATACTTCTTCTAGCATCCCACCTCTCTTCACATGGAGGCTGGTTACCTAACATCTGTTTTTTATTTCCTACCATATAGTCAGACATTTGCAGATACACAGAAGTGGCTAAAAATCATAGGAGATGAAAGCAATTCCATAAGGTTAATTCTAGAAGCTTAATCTGGTTGTAACATATTGACTGTGGATGCTAATTTTTATCTTAGGGCATTGAAGCATTGTAGAATGGTTGCCTACAAATATTCTACTCTTGATTATCTAAGGATTATCTACTCTTGATTATCTAAGAATACAAATAATTGAACTCTACAACTAAAATAAAAATTGTACTTGAATTAATATTTTAAATCTCTTCCAAATAAGGCTGTAACTAGGATATTTAACATGTCATACCTTTGTGACTTTAAGTCCTTCTTTGGCCTATCATGGATATGAACAATAAAACATATATAAGAAAAAAGCAAGAAGCAAGAGTACAAGTGAAATGGATAAAGGGAACTAAATTATCAGATTAAACATGATTGGTAGTTTATTGTATTTATTAATGAAGATGTGTTTGTACTATGTCTTGTTTCTCATTGTGGGAGATTTTAATATCAGGGTTATCTAACAGTGACATCTTTCATCCCAGTGACTTAATCTTCTGGTGAAATGCTTTTCGTTTGAAGGAACACTTTTTGCAAATGGCTTAGCTCTGCCAGACTTTGCAGCAGCCACTTCTGTCCACATTCCTCTTCATTTATTGAAAAGAAATTCCTTGTCTGGAAGTAGATCTTAATGTCTAAAGTATATCATTCTGCCTCTGAGTCCAAGGCAAGCCTACTCAAAGGCAAGAAAATAAATGTGTAAATTGCATTTCCCTCTCAAAGCGGCTTTATGCTAAATAAAATCAAGTGAAAACGTGTGGCACTATTAAACTGACAGTACAGTGCAAACTCTGCATTTAATAGTGCCTGCTTAGTTTATGAAGCATCAGCAATAGGGTCTGTGGGGACAATGAGATTACAGCAGCTTTTCTGAGTGTCTGTCTAGTCTTTTCTTTGTCTCTTCCCTTGCTTGCTGGTTGTCAGGCTAAAGGTTGTATTATATTTCATGCAGTGTCATTAACACAAGGTCCTTTGGTTGAATACTTCAGTATTTGCTGACGTATTAAGCTTCCTCCTTCTCCTGCCAGTTATGTGTTACTGGACAGTCCTCACCTGCTTTCTTCACATATGTTCAGGCCATGAGTTCTTGTGAGCCATTGGAAGCCCTCTCCAGTTTGACCTGGAGGAGTCTATGGTCAGCCAGCTCCAGGCCAATTCTCTTCTCCTAAGAAAGACCTTCTATTTTCAGAAATGGGTTTGCATGAGATGACCCTGGAGACCCTTTGAAAGCCAAAGGTTTTGATGCTGTCTGAACTAGAGTGTTTAGGACCTCCCCAGACTGATCCACAGAAAGTTATTTACATTCTTTTCTTCCAGAAGTTTTCATGATTGCTTAGCTCCCAGAACTACATTAATCCACTGATAATCTCAGAACTGGGGAACCAGGAGGGCCATCTTTTGTTCCTGTCATTTTTGTATCTTTTAGCCTGACTATTTTTTTTAAGTATCAGTTTCCTCACTAAACAGACTTTAGTTAGGACATTTATGCACATGACAATTTGTGAAACTAAGGTGAGTTCTAGGACATTCATCAAATATTTAAATTACAGACTATAGAAAAAGTATCTGTAGAACTATTTAAAATAGCAGGCAAGACCCACATATATGAATCATTTTTGGTCCACTCTTTCCACCTAATGTTCTTCACACTTATGAAACATATACAGCATTTTAAACATGGCACCCATGAATGTGTACTCTGAAGCTTCCTCTCTAATTAAACTTAATTCAAACTCATTTCCATATGTATATAAAAGATTCATTTTTTTTCATGAAGGAAGTTGCTGTCCAAAAAACTATTTACTAAGGATTTTTCTCAAGACACTGTCTAAAACTCCAGTTGCCAAATTACTACTCTGGGAAAGGTGGTAAACGATGCACCTGCTGGCATCTAAAGGTTCCCAGGATAGGGAGCACAGGGGTGTGAGGTGGTGGTAAAGGTTTGGCTTCAGTTTTACAACCTGTGAGGAAAACCACCTTTGAAATTGCAGCCATAACCCACTTGTCCTCATTTGTCCAAGCAATTATAGCGTGAATAACTTTTGTTGTTGTTTTACCGAATTGTTGTGTTTAGAACCTCTTGTGTGATTAAGAGTGAATTATCTTTGAGTTGTTGTTCTAATCAGGATATGTGGATCCTTCCTTCTGCCTTTTTCCATCCCTCCCTCCTCCCTCCTCCTCCTTCTTTGTCTTTCCCTCCTTCTCTCTCTTTCTTTAAAGATCTTAGGGCAGTTGGGCTAAAGAAAGGGATGTTCTTCAATCCTGACCCTTATCTTAAGATGTCCATTCAGCCAGGGAAGAAGAGCAGTTTCCCCACCTGTGCTCACCATGGGCAGGAGAGAAGGTCTACTATCATCAGTAACACCACTAATCCTATTTGGCACCGAGAGGTAAGATGACCCTTAGGGGTCTTCTACTTGACAGAATGTCAACCAGGCTCATTGTTTTCCTTCTGAGCTCTATGCACTTTGAACTATTCATGCGTGTGGGCAATATGGCTAAGTTGTCTAGGGTTCTGTTCGAAAGAGGGTACAATTAGACTGAAGTTTTCTATCTCATCAAAGTTGGGTCCAAGACAGTTGAGGTATTTACTTCAGGGACACAATTTAAGGGTCTGCCAAAAGATTCAGTAATCAAATATCTTAATGAAATAAATATGTATATATGTATATTTATTTTATTTTATTTTTATGCAGTACTTAGGATTCAACCAAGAGGGACTCTACTACTGAGCTACATTCCTACCTCTTTGTTAATTTTTTATTTTGCAACAGTGTCTTGCTAAGTTACTGAGGCTGGCCTTGAACTTGCAATATTCCTGCCTCAGCCTCCTGAGTCATTGGGATTACAGGCACATGACACCATGCCTGACTTAATAAATTATTTTTTTTTTTACAAAATTAAAATCAATGCCAGAAATTTGCCATGAACAAAATTCCATAATTTTAAATAAGAACAGGATAAGTAATTATTACTTTGAAGAACCTGAGTAAAAGTTTTATTTAAAATTTTGTCCTAACATGAATTCTTTTCAAATTGAAGGAACTTCTCTGTGGACTTTGGCAAATCTTTTGTGGATTTCTAGATTTTTGTTGCATGAGCCATTCTAAGAGTTGTCACCCGGAGTGACGGCAGATTGTGTTGATGGTATTTTAGACTTCCTCACAGCTACAGTATGCTACCCGTCATCCTAGTGCCCATATCAAGCAAAGGGTTTTCTCATTAGAAATACGGAGAGTCAGAGAATGAACAAAAAGACACCATGTGGTTACTTACAGTTTGAACAAGGCATAAACTCTTCCACCATTTCTCAGGGATCCAGCAATATGTTCTAACAATATTGTAGAGGTATTTAATTGGAGAGGGATAATGCAGTAGATCTAAAACCAATTTGAGAAGACGTGTGACATGCTCTTTGATCCTTGTCAACACAGCAAAATGTGTCTCCTGAGCAGTTGCTCTGGTTATCTGAACAGGCAAACATCACTTGCATTCTTATACATGGTTTAAAAAACTACACATAGGATCTCTTAATAAGAAATAATACTTAGAGGCATACCCCTTAATCTAACATATTTCAAAGCCTAGAAGACAGAATTAATCTCAATATAATCTCTAGAAGGCACATAGTGAATATGGTATTGTAATAAGCAATAGCTTTATTTCTAACATTTTGTATTTGCAAGTTTTCTTGAGCAGTCATCAGTGCAAACCTGATAGGGGAGGCTATGGGATGAGATAATCATCTCTCTGTTTTGGATTAAGTAACCAAAACTTGCTGGGTGTGGTGGTGCATGCCTGAAATCACAGCAGTTTGGGAGGCTGAGGCAGGGGGATCCAGATCAAAGCCAGCCTCAGCATAAATGAATAGCTACTCAGTGAGACCCTGTCTCTAAATAAAATACAAAGTAGAGCTGGGGATGTGGCTCAGTGGTCGAGTGCCCCTGAGTTCAATCCCTGGTACTAAAAATAAATAATCAATCAAGCAATCAAATAAACCAAAGGTTGGAGTGTTTATGTGACTAACTACTCAAGAGGCAATAATGGGGCTTGCATTCAGCTTTCTCATTCTAAGTAAGTGCTTTTTTCCATAAAGCAGACGCCAAATTGCCTGGCCCTTAGAGAACTTTTATTG
The DNA here is from genome assembly GCF_021218885.2 of Marmota monax. NCBI lineage: Eukaryota > Metazoa > Chordata > Mammalia > Rodentia > Sciuridae > Marmota > Marmota monax. The sequence continues at coordinate 28,532,252 of NW_026692781.1, read as the reverse complement.
TTATGACTAAATAAACGTTGTGGTGCCTAAGCACCAAGCTGGTTGGCACTATTCACATCACTGCAGTTGTGTGGATTCCGTCAGGGAAAGAGTGACAATATTTTGGTTAGTTTTCTGGCCCTATCTTTTATTTATTCTGATATCAGCTTTAAAAAGGAAATTTTATCTTTTTATTAATTTATTTATATTAATTAGGTATATGTGACAGCAAAATGCATTTTGCTTCATTGTACACAATTGCAGCGCAACTTTTCGTTTCTCTGATTGTACACAATATAGCATCACACCATATGTGTAGTCATACATGTACCAAGGGTAATGATGTCCATCTCATTCCACCATCTTTCCTAAGCCCCCACCCTCCTTCTCCTTTGCCGCATCAGTTTCTCCATTTTTCCCCATGCCTCCTTCCTCCCATCTTAATGATAAAATTAGTAAAGCTTTTTATATTTATTTTATATACTTATCAACTCCAATTTAGATTTCCCCAATGACATTCTTAAATAAAAACAAAGCCTATCTTAACTTCTGTTTTTGTTTTCTGTCCCAGAAAAAATGACCCCATGAATAATGACAAGAAACAAATGTTTGTTCATATTTGTTGCAGTTGCAACCATTGTAGACCTAATTATGTTTTCAAACTGAGGTAGGCGGAATCCTTATATGAGGTACCTAAAGATGGGAAAGGCCAACTGTGTGAAGGCATAAATTATGTAAATAAAATGCATCTGTTAAAAGAAAAAAATGACCCCATGTGTCTCTTAAACTTGGGTAATAATTCCATTTAAAAACTGTTTTATTTTAATTCTTTTTAGGGATACCACAGTACTCTATAGATGTTCCTACTTTAACCACTAAATGAAGGAATATTATAAACTATGTTTTGCAACTTCAAAAATCCCATGAGATTAGGAGTTTAAATGGCTATTAATAAAATATTTCAGTTCATTCTAATCCAGCACATATCAAAATACAGGATCCACAATAGCCATAGATTTTTCTAGTAATATGGACCCCATATATCATTACAATTTAAGAGAGATCATTTCCTATACTGTAAAGTGTTATATTTGTCCTTGTTTTGAACCAACATGTTCCCTGCTTTTGCTTTCAGAAATATTCCTTTTTTGCACTTCTAACTGATGTCCTGGAAATTGAAATTAAAGACAAGTTTGCCAAGAGCCGTCCTATTATCAAACGTTTCCTGGGGAAACTAACCATTCCAGTCCAGAGGTTGCTGGAGCGACAAGCCATTGGGTAATCAGCTCTGACTTCTAGGGATCTTGTTGAGATAAGTTTGTACAGAAATGACTTGGTAGCCCTAGGACTTTTCTTACTGACAAGAAGTGATAATATAATTCTTTTAAAAATAAAAGTGGCTTTACAGTTATTAAAAGTATACAGGGTCAATAGCACTTCATTATAATTATGTATCTTTTTTTCTTGGCATCTATATCTTTTTCAAGATGTACATACCATTTGTATTTCAGAATCATATTTCAGTGTTCGATTGTGTTTTTAATGTATTGAAATCTGTCTATAAAACTCTCCCTAGAGCAGAATTTAGTGTCAGAGGATACTTACTTTATCCTAATTAAGCCCATCTGGAGAAGCTATTATTTCTGAAAAACAAAAGCAATCTTGTTTGTGGCCTTTCAAAACAAGACCTAGATAAGGAGGTAAAATAGTAAGCTCCTAGACATATGCAGAATCTTAACATGTGATCCATGCTTTTCTTTGTATGAGTTTTTAGTAAGTTGTGAGTAAAGAAATCATAGCATGTTTCCATTCTATATTATATTGAACATGGTTTTACATGGTAAGCACCAGCAGACTCTAACACATGTACTCTGAGATGACACTAAGAGGCATCTGGTTGTGTACCTCTTTTACTGTAAGAACATTTTGAACATGTGGAGGTGGTGGTTATGGTAGCAGCAGAAGTAACAGTAGTAATTAGGAGTAACAATAATCACCTAAGATGCTGGGAGTCCACTGTATGTCAGGGGTTAAGTATATCACACTCATTTGCTCATGTAATCTCAACAGCAATGAGAGGTAGCTAATGTAATAATACTAATTTCAGAGAAGACTCCTAGGCTAATAAGCAGATGGTGGAGCTGAGATTTGAGTTCGGATCCATCTGCTATAGAAAGAACCTGGTGTCTCTGAAACGTCTCAAGGACTGGCTATAATGTAATATTACTGTTACCTTTGGACAGTTGATATTTCATATTCACTCTGCTACTAATCAACTCTTTGATTTTGGCAAATCACAATTTTCTTGGTCTTTAATTTTCTCATCTGAAAATTAAAACATTTGGACCACATAATCTCTAAGGCCCCTTCAAAGCCCAAAACTCAGAGATTCTAATGGAGTCTAATCCTCTTGATGGTCAGAGGCAGTGGATTTTGTGGTTGAGCCGTCCATAGCAAGTCGGAAGATTATATGAAATTCTAACAACCTGACTTACCTGATGAAAGCTGAGAAATCTCAATTATTTTTAAGAATAACATTTAGAGCTTCTAGTAGATATATTTTGGAAAGCTTTTAAAATTATTTTTAGCATTTATAAAAAGTGAAAGATTATAGAGAGTGAGAACTGAGTACAGTGAATATAACATATTTATCATTTAATTTATATAATTATAATCATGTAATTTACATAATATATATGACACTTGGTGGTGTCAATTTTATGTATGCCAGCAATAACAAACAAGGAAAAATAGAATCTCATGATTGAAAATGTTATTCACTTTCTGGCTTTTGATTTACTCTTTTAAAGAATTGAATATCCAGAGAATTACCAGTCCTGGATTCTATGTGTACTAGAAGCAAGTCCAACATGGATTCATAAAATATCAGGATCATGGATTATTTCTAAGTAGATTAAAATCACTGCAATGATACTACATATTAGCATATTAGCTGTTACATATAAATCTATATTCTGATATGATTATTGTTTTCCATCAAATAATTGATAGCTCTTGAAAAATGCTGTATTTGATTGGTTAGGCATTTGGTAGCATGCTGCTCTTTGAAATTGTTGAACTTTTACAGGGTGCAGTTGTAGAGGATGAGCTAGAACTCCTTACTAATAACCTATTTCAAGAATGTTTGTTTGAACATGACATTTACCAGAGCATGACTTCTGTTCCTTCCAAAAGGCATGTCACGCTCCTATGCTTTGTCAATTCCTCTGATTATGTTAGTAAGAGACTGTCTTAGTGAGAATGTTTTTGCACTCATTTTTTCATAATAATATATAACACATTCTTTTATAATTATATATGACAGTGAGAAACAGAATGAATCAGGGTGAGCAAGACCAGCACAGCTGCTGAATCCCTGGATAGGCACTCAGTGAATGAGGAAACTCTGGGCTCAGAATCTACAGTGAATAGGGAGGGTTCCCTGTACTTACAAGTTGAATAGTTGAGTATCTTGTCAGTTAAAATTCATTTTCCAAGTAAAAAAGTCTCACTTATTAATTAGTTTAATTCATATATGTATATATATATATACACACACATATATATGTTATTATATGTACATAATTATATATTACGTGCCTACTAAATGTCAAGCACTGTGTTGGGCATTGGAGAGGAGATAGTGAGCAAAACAGATAGATATAGCCTTTCCTTACAGTTCTTACAAATATTTATTTCCTAAATAAAACTCATCAGTTTTATAAATCTTCATCATTAACACTAACACTTTGCTTTTATTGATTGAGGAGGAGGAGGAGAGGAGGATTGATTTATTTTTAAACCAGAAATGATGATTTTATCTTTAAAGGACTGAGTCTCCAAAGAGATGGGTGAACAGCGAAGTTGAGAGCAGGTCCAACTCATGCATTAGTGGACAAATATCAAGCATTTCTGTGTGTTGGGCACTGTCTAAATATTGGGACAATAGTGGTGAAGAAAAGAAAAAGACATCCCTGTCATTATGCAGATAATAGTCATCATATAATGTTATTTGGATACTCTAAATGGCTTTGGACATACCTGTAGTGTCTAATAGTTGCAGACGCCTTTGCATTACTTTACAGAAGAAATTTTGTAAAGTACCAGTTTAAATAGAAAAAGCATTGATATTATTCAAATCAAGGTGGCCCACAAGGCAATATGTCATTATGATGTGTGATACTGAAACCGGTCTGGAATCACTGAGATGTATGTAAAATGAGGTGCAGTGACTGCCAAGGGGGGGCTTCTGTGTCAGATGAATCTGTGTCTATTCCCAGGTCTGGCACTTAATAGTTGACTGGCTGCATCTTAGTTCCCTCCTCTAGAAAACAGGGCTACCATTACCTCTGGCTTGCTAGGAGAATGAAAAGAAATAATGCACATAAAGCCCTCAGCAGAGTAATACAGGGCACACAGTAAGACATCTGTATGGGAAATGAAACATCAAAGCATCAATCAAGAAAGTGAAATTATCACAATGTCATCTCTAGGCAAGAAAAAGAACTCTCTAAGAAAGTCTTGCTTTGAGATCAGAATAATTCATAAGAACTGAACTGGGATTTTTAACTTAATTTGTGTTCTTTTAAACAGACAATGCCTATTAGGAGTGTACTAAGGAAATAGAGAAGAACAGAGAAATTATGCAGAGTTATGCCATATAGCTGACTGAATACTCTAAACTGTCCAGTAATGCAGATGTTAGGCCGAGGCATTATGTTCTCCTTCTTAAATAGCCATTAGAGGGCAGTGTGAGAACAGAGATGGTATGATTTGATACTATCCCATTGATTATTTTTTAATGAAGAAAAAAAATCTAATTCAGAATAAGAGTTGCTTGCACTCAAGCAAATTAAGTAATTGCATTTGACTTCAATAAATAGACATGGTCTTGAAACAGACGGAGAATTTCATCCTTGAGGAAAGTGGCTAACCAAGCCTGGCAGCAAGGCTGGGCAAAAACTGGGCAAACCCAGTTGTGAATCCCTCCAGCACCATGTTGGGGACATGACCCCTCTGATCTTATAGTGACACATTCTCCAACCATCCCATCAGCATGGCTCAAAAGGTGCCTTGAGAATCAGTGATCTGCCAGGCTCCCTCACAGTGAGGGGCAACAGGTCCACCCCTACCTTTGCAGGTGAGGAAGGAGAGGTGAGTAGTCCATCTACTCATACCAGCTGGGTCTGCTGCCTGTGTATGGCCCTTTCCTGTGTTTCCATGTTGCTCTCTCCTAATAATTTTCTTTTCAACAAGGTTTCCTTTTATCTCTGGCTTTATAAAGTGTTCACATGGGCTATAATGTGCCTTATATTTTCTTTACTTGTGAGTCTGAAATTTTAAAGGAAAATACGTGGGATTTGGGGGTGCCTGTGGGAATAATGTGAAGGCTGACACCTGTGTAGTAAGGATGTGAGAACCATTTCTCCTCCTGCAGGGATCAGATGCTCAGCTACAACCTTGGAAGAAGGCTCCCAGCTGATCATGTGAGCGGGTACCTGCAGTTTAAAGTGGAAGTCACATCTTCTGTCCATGAAGGTGAGGTGCCTATACACATCCATAAACACTTGCTAAATCTTGCTCTGTGGGCAGTTGGCATTTGAACAGAATTGAGTTTGTGTTCTGTTCTGAAAATAAAATAGCTTTCAAATAATCATTTGAAATATGATAATCACCTGCTGAAGTTCTCAAAGCAGAGAGGAAAGCCTGTTTATCACAAAATGTCTCTTAGAATTTCACCTGCATTTTGAAACTAAGCAGCAGAATTTCTGCAGGAGTTAGCATATACATAACTCACATGTCAAACTCGCTACATGCTGTGTAGTCGGGAGTGTTGAAACTCAGCAAGTTGGTAATACCACCAAATGGCTTCAGTGGGATGACCGAATTCTTTGAACCAATTGGTCACGAGACAAAAGATTATGAAAAGTTCATTTGCTATTTCTAGTTCATCTTTACAAATGCTGCTTTCTCATCCAGATGCGTCGCCAGAAGCTGTTGGTACGATCCTTGGAGTCGGTACTGTGAACGGAGATCTAGGAAGCCCGTCTGATGACGAGGACATGCCAGGGAGCCATCATGACAGCCCTGTTTGTGCTAATGGACCAGTGTCTGAGGAAAGTACTGCTGAGGGGACACCCAAGCATTCTTTCAGGACTAGTTCTACTCTGGAAATAGACACAGAGGATTTAACCTCTACTTCTTCAAGGACCTCACCTCCCAGAGGCCGTCAGGATTCACTCAATGATTATTTAGATGCTATCGAACACAATGGCCCTTCCAGGCCAGGAGCAGCAACCTCCTCTGAGAGGGCCATGGGAGCCTCTCCAAAACTAAGGAGTAGTTTTCCCACTGACACAAGACTCAATGCAATGCTTCATATTGATTCTGATGAAGAAGACCATGAGTTCCAGCAAGACCTGGGTTATCCATCTTCCTTGGAGGAGGAAGGTGGTTTGATCATGTTTAGCAGGGCATCGAGAACTGATGATGGCAGCCTGACATCTCAGACGAAGCCAGAGGATGACCACCCCATTGAAAATGAGGAAACCTCCCTGCACGAAGCAGCTTCCTTTGAGGATAAGCCAGAGAACCTTCCTGAGCTTGCAGATGGCTCCTTGCCCTCAGGCCCAGCCCCAGAGGAAAGCGAAACTGGCCCAGAGTCTCAACCCAGTGCTGACCAGGGCAGCACTGAGTTGTGTGGCTCTCAAGAGGTTGATCAGCCTACAAGTGGGGCGGACACGGGGACTTCTGACACATCAGGAGGGAGCCGAAGAGCCATCAGTGAGACCGAGTCCCTGGATCAGGGGTCTGAGCCGTCCCAGGTGTCCTCCGAAACAGAACCCAGCGACCCTGCCAGGACAGAGAGCGTGAGTGAAGCCAGCACCCGGCCTGAGGGAGAGAGTGACCTGGAAGGTGCTGACAGCTCCTGCAATGAGAGTGTGACCACACAGCTGTCCTCAGTGGACACTCGGTGCTCCTCCATGGAGAGTGCACGGTTTCCCGAAACCCCAGCCTTTTCTTCTCAGGAAGAGGAAGACGGGGCCTGTGCAGCAGAGCCCCCCAGCAGTGGCCCTGCTGAAGGGTCTCAGGATCCCATATGCACTCCGGGTTCTTTACCTGTGGTACAGGTGCCCAGTGGGGAGGAGGAAGGGCCAGCGACAGATTCAGCCACATTACCTGACCAGGAGGAGCTTGGGGAGGTCTGGCAGCGGAGAGGGAGCCTAGAGGGAGCTGTTGCTGCTGCCCCTGAGAGCCAGCCTCAGGAAGAAGGTGATGCTGGGGATGCCCAAGGCGCTTGTGAAGGGGCCACTGCCCAGGAGGAGGGCGCTACTGGAGGTAGGATGCAGGAGACTCAGTGCTTGGAGAGAAGTTGTGTTGTTTTCCCCTCAATGCAAATTATATTGCAGTTGCATATGACCTGAATTCCTTGTTGTGGGGTTCTGGAGTTAGCAAAAGGAATGAGAAGGGAAAGAGGGGGAAGATCAAAAATGGAACCAGAAAGAGCTGGAAACAGGGAACAAATGTATGGGCATTTGTTAGGCCTCAGTTCTAAATCAGTATTTATTATTATTATTATTATTTAATACATCTTCTGTGGCTAAAATAAGAGACCTGGCAAACAACAGGTTTCAAACTTAAATAATGAATTTCTAATGGGTCCTGATACAAAACCAAATAGACTGGCAGTTTTGACCTAGTATAATCTACAGAGGTTATTAGGAAAACCTAAGTCATACCCCCTTCATAAAACCTCAGAGCAGCAGGTTAGTATGTGCTTTGCATCAGTTTTTGTTTTTTTGTCCTGTATAGCATAAGAGATGTCAATCAAGTTAGGTGATACATTCTGACACTTGAAGCACAAGCCAGTGTCTGAAGACGCAAATTTGGACATAAAATTTGCATTGAATCTCAGTGAATGTGGCTCTCTAGAATGATTCTTTTATAATGTTTTAATAGAGATGCATTAAAAAGTTAAAGGATAATTATTTCATATGCCAAAATAAGATAGACTCAAATTAGCATGGTTTTCTTATTCTATAATTAATTTTTCTACCTAAATTATTTCCTCTTTCTCCTATTTTATTTTTGCTTCTTTCATTATCTGGTGGCCTTTTTGTACCCTAAAGCATTAGTGCATGAGCAGAGCAGAAGCCAGGTGAGTGGAGGAGGAGGAGGGGGACAAAGGAGGAAAAATGTATGCAGAGGACATTGCTTTAGAGGCCTGTTCCGAGCACTACCTCCTTTTTATTCTCTTTTTTCATTTCTTGATTCTCATATGGGAAATGAGACTACGGAAAGATCAGCCTCAGGATTGATGTTAGGTTTTTTTTTTTTTTTTTTTTTTTAATTAAGACTGTTTAACACTGAGAGTGAAAGCAATACCTAGGTAACTTTGTACCTTTAATCTTAGGTTCTCAAGCCAATGGTCACCAGCCCTTGCGGTCACTACCTTCAGTGCGCCAGGATGTCAGCCGGTACCAGAGGGTGGATGAGGCTCTCCCACCAAGTGAGCAGCTGTTGACTAAATGGTCCATCTTAATCACAGGGTACAAGGGACACAAGCAGATCCAATCCATGGGTCCTAGGGAGGCAGGAGTCTTAGGGTTGCTCCTTGGCAGGGTGATGTAGTCTGGAAAATGCCATGCCCTGACTCTCTTGGGCCTCATTCTGTTGAATGAAAAGACAGCTGGGGGAAAAGTAAACACTGCACTGCCTGTGGAGTAAAAACTGTAATCATGGAAGTAAGATCCAGAAATATTGGGCAATTGGGTGCATAATAGAATCTTTAAAAATTATGCCTAATAGCAGCATGAATTTTCATTCAGTTAGCAGACAAATAGGTCCAGTTTCTTAGAAAAGCCTCATTCTGTGTAATATATTGCCTTTTTGTTTACTTCCATCTTTTTAAAATAATTAAGCACAAGATTCTGATGTCTTCCCTTAGGGATATGAAAAGAAATGTTATTAATCTCAGAAATTAGCCTCCTATTTTGGGGCCCATGACAGTTATCTGGGGATTTAAAAGATGTTTCATTTCTTTTACTTTCAGGAGACACTTAGCACTTACAGGAGAGATGGTTGAGGATTAGTGGTGCTAGGAAATAGTTACACAGTCTGCATTCAAGTGCCAGGCATAGTCTGGAAAAAATTTAAACTCAATTTAAATTTCTAGAGTCCCTTAAAGTAGTGTTGTTCTGTGAAACCAATGCATTTTGAGGAATAATTATACAGATCAGTAAATACTGTGTGTAAGAAAACATTAGAAAGTATACCCTTAGCTTTGTTGCTTTTTTCTTCTTATTCACCCTCTTCTCTGCTCACGCATCTTATGTGGGATCCTGGCAAGAGCTTCGACTGTGTATTTTGAAAATGGTGAGATGTAAGAAGAGGAGGGCATGAATTTAAAGGGCCAAAATACTGAATTCATTCTTAGTTTTGGAGAAGCTAACAAAAGAGATAAACAGTACTATACGTTTTTTTCAAAAATTGGCTTAATCCTTTTGAAATTCTGTTGTACCAGATCCTTCCCTTGTTTGTACATTTGGATCACTAAAACCTATTATTCATAGAAAACCTATTTTTAAAATATATATTTTTAAAATATATTTTAAAAAATAGAACAAGGGGCTGGGATTGTGGCTCAGTGGTAGAGTGCTTGCCTGATATGTATGAGGCACTGGGTTTGATTCTCAGCACCACATATAAGTAAATTAATAAAATAAAGATTTATCAACAACTAAAAAAATATTTTAAAAAGTAGAACAAGAGATTAATTAATCATTTGTCATCTGAAGCAGGTGGAGGGACAAGGAATGAAAACTTCCTATAGTTTACTCTGGGAGAAAAGATTAGAGTCAGGAAAGAGGAATATTCCTGGGAGACATTTAGGTATAATTGGAGCAAAATGAATTGAGAACATGAGGAAGAGTTCTGAGAGAGCTTTGTTTGTATGTGTATGTAGATTAATAGTAACCAGAGTTTCTGGAGGCAGGACAAGGAGACAGCATTGCACAAGTTCATCCATTAACAGCATCCCCCTAATCACATTGATTACTCTAATTTTTGCTGGACATAATTTTGGTCTATAGGTTGTATTCAGTGAGGATAGCGACTTGCTTGCTGAAATGGTGACCACCACTTATGATATCTCAATCTGTTTTTTTTAAATACTGATAAGTATAGATAAAATCCCTCTTGGTATTTCTTCTTTGCAAACAATTGGCAATTCATTTCAATAAGTTCATATGTTCCCAAGTGAGAATAATTTAATGGTCCATTCTATTTCATAAGTGACAGATGAATAGGCAGACAAATCCCAAGACGTGTCCCCCTTGTTCAGTGGTTTTCAGTGGTGCCCCCTAGTAGGGGGCACTTGGAGTCTATGGACTGTCTTTTATCATAACAGTGTTTGCAAAGAGTTGCTGGATTTAGTGGCTGAGCCCTGAGATGCCAAACCTCCTGCAATGATGGGACAGTCTGACACAACAAGGAACTGTCTTGCCCAGAATTCTAACATAATTCATTCTTGCCCATTGAGAAATATGCCTCAGCCCTGATTTATTTAGTACTCAATAAATGATGCTTTTTTTGGTAAAATATAACCAGAATTTTTATATTTTAAAAACTCAGAACTGAAAATGCCTTCCTCTAAAAATGAGATTAAATACACACACACACACACACACACACACACACACATTGGAGGAGCAAGCAGTTTGCAAATTTGAGGATTTATGGATTTATACAATTGAGGTAGGTAGGTTACAAAGTAGGGTCTGAGTGTACCTGATGACTGTTGAGCTCCGTCCCCTATTCCCATGTGTGTCTCATCCTTTCTACAGTCTGTTTAATCCCTTGACTGCCCTCACTAGTTGTCTGTCCCCACTCCAGCTACTCTGCCTTCCTTTTCTGGCCAAGCACTCCATTGCCACCTCTGACCTGCCTTGTCCTACAGCTGTGACATCTGCATTCCTCTGTGTCTTTTGCCTTCTGCAGCTCAGCTGAGGGGCATCTGGTTGGAATGTGCAGATTGGTCCATCTCTTAAATGACCTCACTGAATTATTTTAAGGCTAACAGCTCTACTTTTTAAAAGAAGTATTTCTTATAGTAACTCAAATTTGTGAAGTACTATTTTACACTTCGATAAAGCACTTTCACATGCTTTCTTTTTTGTTCGGATAATTTTGTGAAATAGATCAAGCTTATACATAATTTATGGATTGATGCGTGGAAGTCAGCTAATTGGATTGCTCGATTTTATATATGAAGCTCAGATGAATTAAGGAATTTATTTAAGATCCCATGCTAGTCAAAGTTGAGGCAGTTTCAAACATTGCTTTTCCTGCAACAGGTAGTCTGATCTGAGATTGGAAGGGAAGGGGCTGTTGTGTGAGTAGGTGAATGTAGATTCTGAAAGTCTGCATAGAAGCAAAGGAGTGGTATGTGATTTATTTGATACCAGTGACATCTCAAATCAGACAGCTTGGGGATTTCACTGAAACTTCACTATGGTGTTCTACTTTGAGGTCAGACCAAGAAAGCCTCTGCACATGCTCAGCTTTCTTCTATTACAGGATGGGTTTAGGCAGCAGGAACCTCCCTGGGGAAGCCCCTCACCCGCAAGAGCAGTCGCAGTGACTTTGTGAGCCAACATTGGGTCCTGTCAGATTTCCCCTGTTCAGTGTCTGTGTCAGGATGTGTGACCTTTTTCTTTCTGTGCCAGTCACTGTCCATACCCTCAGGACAAACTACAGAAGCAGTGTGCTTTGAGCTTGGGTAGCCCCCAAACTTGATTTTTAGAAATGATTCCTCACTATTCTTGTTGTTGTTATTGTTATTTTAATATATTTTCACTTTAAAAATATTTGCTATAAAATATAGTGAGGAAACTGTCCAGCAAACTTATGCTTCTCTCTGACAATTCAACACCCCAATTAAGAGGATTCGGTGGTGGTCCTGGCTTTGCCACTTCAGTCCTATAGCTGATCACGTCAGAGTAACACTTAGTTCCTGAGCTTCTGTTTGAATTCTTTTTATCTAAAGCAGGATTTTCTTGCTTGTTTGCTGCTGCTTGCAGTCTCATTTCTCCTGTCTCAGGATTGGGGACAGATCTTAGATTTGGTATCAACTGCTCAGCTGTGGGAATGATTTTCCAGTTGATCCTCCAAATCTCCCTCCCACCTTAGGCCATGAGCATTCACTGTGACCTCGTGGGCCATGTACCTATAACCACTGGTCAAGAGATGTTCTCATGATTCATAGACAATAAGAAAGGCCAGGCCTTGGAGGAGGGCTGGCTCTGTCCATAGCCTTCCAAGGAGATAGTGTGGACCTGAATGTGAACTGAGCACAAATTCCAAGACGTGCAGCCCTTGTTCAGTGGTTTTCAGTGGTGCCACCCAGTAGGGGACATCTGGGGTCTGTACCTTTCATCATAACAGTGTTTGTAAGGCCTGGTAGAACATTATCAGCATGACAATTTTGGGTTTTTTAGTATTAAGGGGAAAAAAAAAAAGAGCCCTCCCAGCCCCTCTGAAAAACTGTTTTCTTTTCCTCTTATTGACTCCAGTGTACTTATAACCGAACCCCCTGCTGCACTAGAGACGATGTGGATTATTGTGTAAGTGTTTTTTCCCCAGAAGGATAGTTTTTCTAGGAATAGGAATGGATTCAGGATGAACACTCTGCATTGGTGAGCTCTGATAGGATCCCAGCATGGTTGCTGGATTATGCATAGGATGTGTAGGCCTGGAAAAATACAGGGAGACATTTACCACCTCTTTGTGATTGCATACTTTTGTGATTTTTAAAGCATCCTTCAAAATGAAAGCCTGAAAGTAGACAGCAAATCCGAAAAGTGTAATTAATCCTCGAGTTTCAACTGTGTTTAGGGCCAGGGGTTCTTAATCTCTAGAGATTAAAATTGAGTTTGAAGGAAAACAAACTGATGCTCTTAAACTAAAAAGCTACTTGCTTAAAAATTAAAGAATAAGGGACAAAATATTCAGCTACCTGAACTTTTAAAACGTTTTCCTTCAAATAAAATATAGCAGAAAATAGCACATTCAGCCTCCTGAATATTTTCCAACTGAACATACCTATACAACCAAACAGCACATCACCAGCACCCTAGAAATCCCCTTTGGGCCCTCTGCCAGTCACTAACTCCCCCTGATGGGAAAGAGACCTAGCATCCTGACTCCTCAATCATGTTTTGTTTTTTTGCACTTTAAATAAGTGGAATCAGACTTACTTGAGTGTTAAAATAACAACAGCAAAGAAATCTTTTAAACACAACCATCTGTCATCTATCACAAAGTTTATATTTTTCCTTCAAACTAATTTATTATGGCTGTACCATCTTGCCATTTTGGTGATCATACCATACTTTTATAATTTTCTCATAGTGGACTTATAAATGTAACCATTCAGGATTGGGGTTTATTAAGTCCACTATAACCAATTTAAGCCTCCACCCATAGTCCTCTCTCCCCCTTGATTGATACAGTTCATTGGCTTACCCTGATATATATGGAGCTCATTCCCTTTGGCCATTGGCCTTCCTCCCCATCTCCCCATTTGCTGAGATAAATTTACATCTCATCTGATCAATATCAGGGTGGTCCAGTGGAGACCAAAGTCCAGTTTGAGGGAGTGGGAAAGAGGATGATGACAAGAACAGAAGGATCAATAGTACAACCCTGCCCCCTTCCCACACATGTTGATTCTAAAAGCTCTTAAGACCTTACCTGCCCCACCTGCCTCTGTGCCCTGCCTAAGGAATCAGTGCTATGGTGGTGGCCATGGAGAGAGTTTTACCAGCTTTCTAAATCTCAGATTTCCTCTTACTGTCTTAACTGTTTAGAGTGGAGTATTTATATTTAAGTTTCAGGATGTCAAAGAGGCCACTTGTTCCTAGATTTTAATGTGGGGTACTTAGGCTGAAGTTTAGCTTCTTCTGAACCCACATCTTATGACCTCTAAGAAATCTAGCATTAGCTCCATGGGTTTGTTCAGTAAATTAGCTACAGTAATAAGTGCTTATTAACATATGCCAGTGTTTCTCAAATTTTAAGTGTTCTAGTTTTTAGTTTTAGTTTAAAATTTTAGTTTTCTCAAAGTTTAGTTTAGGAATCACTTGGAAAGGTTAAAAAGAAAAGTGAGTCCTCTATTCAGAGTCTGAATCTGAAGATTGTAGTGTGTCCTAGGAATCTCCACTTTTATTGATCCTCAAAGAGATTCTCATATGTTTTCCAAGTCCCCCTGTACCTTGAGAATAATTTCTCTAGATAATAAATTTCAAATTCTATTATTGCCATGAATCTCTTTATGTAAATAAAATCTTATGTGGAATGCCAGTGTACACCACAGATCATATTGGGGCTTCTGTGGCTAAAGTAGGGTTGGTGAGTGGTTCCAGTGTCCCTCCACTCAACGTTCCAAAAATGCTAGACCTGTAAGGCTTAGTTAATTAGAGTTTAGTTTGGAAATTCTAACCTCTACAAAAGACATACGAGGTGATACTAAGATATTGCTGGGCCCTTATCGAACCTAATGTAAAAAAGTGTGCATCATTTGCTAGATTATAGCATTTTAGAACTGGAAGGGGCCTTAGATAATGTTTAAATCTGGACTCTAATTTTCAAAAACTGTGGTCTGTAGGGGCTGAGGTTGTGGCTTAGCAGTAGAGTGCTTGCCTAGCATGTGTGAGGCACTGGGTTTGATCCTCAGCACCACATAAAAAATAAGTAAATAAATAAATAAAGATATTGTGTCCAAATACATATATATAAACAAACTGTGGTCTGTAGAGTTGTAGTAACTTTTTGAAGTTCATGTAGTATTATGTGTGACAAGACATGGTCAGAAACCAGGGTTTTTAATCTCTCAATTTGGTGCATCATCCTAATCCACCCACATACACCAATAAAATGCTCTTGGTCTCACAGCATCCTGATTGTGTATTTTTACAATGTACAATCAGGATAAGAAAGTGTTAAGATCCCTGTTGTCTTTCTTTACCTATCTGAGTTTAGCATGGTTTCTTTCAAAAAAGCTTTGATTCTGTAAAATGACTTCTCGTGTG
This sequence comes from Marmota monax, assembly GCF_021218885.2. Taxonomy (NCBI): domain Eukaryota; kingdom Metazoa; phylum Chordata; class Mammalia; order Rodentia; family Sciuridae; genus Marmota; species Marmota monax. The sequence goes on along the minus strand of NW_026692781.1, from coordinate 28,517,184 downwards.
AAGAACAACCAGGCCCAGTAGAGCAGAGGGACTTTAACCCAGAGACCCAGGAGGCGAGTCTGGGAGCCCTGTCAGGAGCCTGCCAGTCCCTGGCCAGGTGTGAGGAAGTGGAGAGGACCAGCTGAGAGGGAGATACCTGGGAGGCACATCATTGCTTAGAGCTCGGCTAGCCACACTCCATGCCCATCCCTGGCCCCTACCAGCTTCTTCCTCTGTGAAGTAGAGGCCAGAACATGAATTCCCTGAGGTTATTTGAGAATTAAAGAAAGTTCTATGATTATTATCCTCCTTATTATCTCTAAGGGACAAGTTGGAAAACACAGCATCTTTTCCTACTTAATAAAAAGAAAATAACATTTAAAAATACGTTGCTAGTTTTGAGAAGATGAGAAAGTTCTAGAGCTAAGTGGTGGGAACAGTTGCCTGGCAACAGAAATGCCCTCGAATTATATGCTTAAAAATGGCTAAAATGTTAAATTACATATTATGTATATTTAACCACAATAAAACCATGCAAATATAAAAAAAGAAAGATGTATAAGATATTAGAGCAATTATACCCTTCAAAATAAGTGATAGGTACAACAGAGGCCTAATCCTCCCACAGGCACCTCTCTTGATTTGCCTGGATGGATGGGTATTGATCACTTGGGTAGGAATGAATATGCAGTTCATCAGTAAGTCTTTATACATCCAATGCCAAGCACCCGCTTGGAGTCAGCAATATAGAATTTGTTTTTATGGAGACTTAAGTAGCAGCATCAATTTGAAGATATGATATTTGATAGGGATAGTCTTAACATATATTCAACATCCCATGTTCTTAGAAAGCAAACTTTTGGTCCTATTATCTCATTCATCCTATTGCACATAGAAATATCTTTACTGAAAAACAAGTTAAAAGTTATCTCTGGCTTTTGTAGAAGGGGAATACAAGAAACATTTTTATAACATTACACCATTTTAAATCATTTGTTCCTTTATTATATGCTACGTGCAAGGGAACAGTGGTGAATATATTTAGAGAACCTGTCCCCAAATCCCTTATTTTGCTACCCTTATAGCGCTAAACAGGCTACATCCACATCTTGTTTGGTAAATCCTGTTTAGTTACTTCCAAGAAAAAGTTCCATCTGTGAATTTTTTTTTAACTTTCTTTTGTCAGGAAATGGAAAATATGTAGCAATGTGTTTTCTTTTCTGCCTTAACTGCCAAAAAATTTAGAGCCAGAATTTAGTAATAACCTTATCTAAGACACTTGGCAGCATTTCTTTCTGTTTCCTTTAGTTTGCTCTGTTCTTTTTTTTTTTTTTTTTTTTTCTTTAATTTCGAATTGACCTATTCTATGTTTTTAAAATTAGGAGCTACTCTAAACATTCTTGTTGAAGGAATGATCATTTGTTTTCATGTGAACTTGATTTGACATAGTGTGTGCATGTATTATCCTGGCTCTAATGAGACAAAAATGAGATGAAAGTAATTCACTCTTGAAATCTATGAGATGGGAAGCATGCAAAGGGCTTTGGAGTGTGGTTTCTGGAGATGCTTTCATGTCCTTACATTTGTCAGGGAAGCACAGGCTATATATGAGGTCTTTTGGAAATGTCCTATTGATGGGATGGTAGCTATGCTCTAGATTTTCAGATATGAAGGGCAGGTTTGTTGGGAGTGTGTTACCTTGGCGCGTCAGTGGCTTTGAGTTATTGTCATCTGTGTGGTGCTATTCATTGGTCCAATTTTTCTTTCTTTTGCTACTTGTCATACATTACGGTGTGCTGAGATCAACAAAGATATCTTTCAACTCCCAGCTGAGGTAGTGATCCTCAGGGGCAGTCCTGTGCGGCTGGTATCTCTCTTGCAGGTCTTCTCGACCCTAAGGACATTGTCAAAATACATGTTTTATGTATTTCTAGAGCAAATGATAAGTGAGGTGATCATGTTGAGATTTTTGAGATAGAGTTCTCAGGAGAAAGTGTATATTAATTAAAAAATATATAAAAATATAAAGAACTTCCCTCGTTAAAGACTAGATTTCTGCTCTTTTCATGTTTCCTGTTTGAATTTCCCTTTCCAAATGCAATAAGTTCCAAACATTTGCCTTCTGAGAAGACAACTCATGCTCTGTGCATTTAAATGAGGGAATGGCCTCCTAGAGAGTCACAGAGGTGGAATGTCTAGCCCTGAAGACTGGTCTGCTCTGTTTTTACTGAACATGTACTTATGTATTTTTGTTGGCAGAGACTAACACTCTTAATGTGATTGCTTAACATACAATTAAATAATCTTTAAAAAACTTGTATTTATTTTAGGTTGGAGGGAAGAAATTGTCCTTGCTCTAAAAATGTGTTCATCTTTGGGAAAGTGCAAATTGAAGTGTATAGATAATGATACTGTTTGATCACTGGGCTAGCAGTAATTAGCTACTTTTCTTCTGAAGACTAAATTGACTACAATTGTGTGTAAATTTATACATGGAAGTTTCCAGTTTGAATTTTTTTTTAATCTAACCTAGAAAAAAAATTGAGAAAAATCAGGTTTGGTTGAAAATAAACACCAATACCAATTTTGATGTGACAGTTGAGAATATTAGGATGCAAACATGTACTTTTAAAGTACTGATGTTCATATATGAAGGACAAGAACTATGGGCAACTTTGCAAAGATTCTCTACATTTAGAGGTTCTTTAGGAGATTTGTATTATACACACAGGGTAGACTTAATAACCAGTAACAACAGTTTCTTAAGTGGACTGGGGAGAAATGCTGGATTACACAGTGAGGTATATGTCATTAGCCCCAAATTATACCATGTCAGAGAGAGAGAACTTGAACTTAATGAACCACATTAGTGGCCCCAGCTCCTCCTCCTAATGCCTCTCCTCTCCGTGCCTTGCTGCTGTTTAGACTGGGAGGCGCGCATTGACAGCCATGGCAGGATCTTCTATGTGGATCACGTAAACAGAACCACAACGTGGCAGCGGCCGACAGCTCCCCCAGCCCCACAGGTGCTGCAGAGATCTAACTCCATACAACAAATGGAGCAGCTCAACCGGCGGTGAGGATGCATGTTTTTGTAAACGTTTGTCTTGTGGTTGGGTTTTACCTGGTGCAAAGTATGAGACGCAGCTGTCTCTTTCATCTCAGGGTGTTCTGGCATTAAAGTATAGCTACAACCTCTTTTAATTCATAGACTACACTGGACTTTTTTTGGTGGTGGAAAAAAAAACCCACATATGTACACACATTGGAAATAAATAGTAATGACCCTTTTAGACAACCCACGCTATTGTTTTTTATTAAAGAGAACATATGTGTTTAGAATTTGAAGCCAAATACCTTTTCTAATCTTGAGAATCTTCCTTTGTGGTGCATCTTTGTTATCAACCTCTGTTTTTTCAATCAGCCATTTTTTTTTTCAAGAACTAATTACAGTGAAACATAAAGCTGTTCTTTCCTTTAGCAATATAGGAATTTAGTTTTCTTTGGTGAAGGGCCACAATTTTCTTTTAAGTTTTATTAATTTGTTAGGGAAATGTTTCACAAACAATAGACAGAAAAAATCCAATGCATTGAAATTTACTTAAACAATGGATGGTCCACAGGGTCAGGGAACGGGAACCTGGGGAGGACTTAAGTGAATATGAGAAAGAAGGTAGTGAAAACTTTGAGGCTCGGGGGGAGCAGTTGGGTCCCACCTTTTCAAGGCTGCTGGAATGTAACTATAGACTCATGATCTTAGTTATCAGAGCATCCGCAGAACCATGACTAATGAGAGGCCTGAGGAAAATACCAGTGCTATTGATGGGGCGGGGGAGGAAGCCGACTTTCACCAAGCCAGTGCAGGTAAGAACCTTGGGTTCGTTGGATTTTATAGACTCATAAAAGTAGGAAATAAATGACTAAGAATTTCCCAGGATATGAGCTTTTCTTGAGAACTCTTGATCTTCAATAAAATCTGATAACCCAACTCAAAAAAAAAAATTACCACAAACCCCTTCAAATACTTTACCTTTTATTAGTACTATGAAAAGAATCACAAATAGAATATAAATTACCATAGTCTCTGAATCTGTGGGATAGTGGGAGAGGAATCTGATCATTTTGAAAGAGTCTAAGAATGCATTAAAGTGGATTCAATTTAGTTTTAGTGTAATTGAGAACAGTTGGGTCTTATGTATGAATTTATATTAAGGAAAAAAAGAAGTGTTGGGGGTTGAAGTAACAGCAGATGATAGAGGTATTGTTTGGTTCTTATGAAACACAGATTGAAGTGAACAGAACAATTTCCTTGAAAGCCTTTGTGGTCTGTCCTGTCCAGATTTCCGCCGGGAGAATGTCCTGCCCCACTCTACCTCCAGATCCAGGCTCACGTTGCTGTTACAGTCTCCCCCTGTGAAGTTCCTCATCAGCCCAGAGTTCTTCACCGTGCTACATTCTAACCCTGTGAGTAGCAAATCTGGAGGAACGTGCCGGGAAAACAACTGGTCAGAGAAACCTGTGCTCACTTATGTAATGAGAGTAAGAATAACAGCCAGTGATCTGAGCACTTCACTGCATGTTTTAACCCACTTAGTCCAAAGTATCCTTGTCTTGCTGCTTTAACAACAAGACAAAACAGAAAGCCCTGAAATCGAGGGGCTTAGGAACAATGAAAATTTATCTTTCACAGTTCTGGACGGTGGTAAGTGTAGGCTCTATGTGCTGGCCAATTTGGTGTCAAGTGAGGGCTCATTTCCTGGTTCACAGACAGGACCTTCATGCTGCTTCCTCACAGTGTGGAAGGGTTGAAGGTCTCTTTTTGGGTTTCTTCACTAATTCCACTCATGAGGATTCTACCCTTATGCCCATCACCTCTTAGGCCATCTCCCTTTCCCTCTCCTAAACCATTATGTTGGTGATTAAGGTTCAACATATGGATTTTGGGGGACACACATATTTAGACCATACCAGAACAGTCATTCCATAAGTCTCTCAAGGCTAAGGGAATGGCTTGCTGAAGACATTAGGTAGAGGAAGTATGTTGTAGTGGCATGTAGTGACCTAGGATGAGGGAAACGTTGCCCTTAGAAGCCCAGCTGGACATAACCCATTTGTCATGGCATGAATTAGAAAGAGCCTGGGGCAAGGAGGTAAGGAAATAGAGAGGAAGGGAATGAACGGCATGGCACCAGAGGAATCACAAGCAAACTTGGCAAGACTTGGTAGGGATTGTATAGATAGAATAGAAACTGAAGGTGACCCTGAATATTAATAATACACATAAGTAATAAATAATAATAATAATATGGAAAGTTAGAATGAGGGATTGCTTAGAGGAATGGAAGGAGAACATATCAGATTTAACAAATTATATATCCTTGGAAAAACAGATGAGACCATGGGAAACGTAGAAGTTAGCATAGTCATAACACCAAGAGTTCTGAGTGAGGTCATTAGGATGTCCATATTTTTTGATGTTAATATATTTCTATCTTACTTCATTGGCTTTGCTTTATAAGCATCTGCCTGGTTTTACTCATCATTATCTCTGGGTTTATAGGTTTAGCTTGGAACAAAGACGTTTGGGGTCGAGGGTGACAATGGCTAGCACACTGGCTGTCCTTGTATCATGTGAGAGGAGTTAGACTGGCCATACATGCCAACAATGGATTCCCTTTTATGTATGGGTGCTGAGCTGAGTCCTAAGGACACAAAGATCAGAGCAGGCATGGGCCCTGGGATCTCAGACTTGAAAAAACATCACAATGCCATGATCAGAGTTATGAGTGTAGTGATGGAAAGCTGTAGAAGACATGCTGGAATGAGTGATTAACTCCGAGGGGAAAGCACACACAAGGAGCCATAGACAGGTTTGCATCTGAAATAGGTTTTAATGGCTGGACTGGAGCTTGTCCTTGAATAATATGGGCAAGAGCACTCTAGGTAGAAGGGAAAAGTACTTTACGGAACAAGATATTCAGGACACTGCAGGACTGTCTTGATAATTATTAATCACAGAAGCACAGAAATTGGATAGCAGTTTAAAGCCAGTTGGTGTTGTTGATATGTTGAAAGCATAGGACATTGGAAAAGTCAGCCTTGAGGGTGGAAAGGTGAGCAGAAGCCAGAGCACACAAAACTAAACTCGTGTACTCGTGTCTAGGAGGTAACAGACTTTTTTACCAAGAAGAAAGGGCTAACATTTAGGGTTGTCACTCAACACAAAGTATCATGGTATAGTGAGAAGAGTTTTGGATTTGGAGTCAGAGAGTAAGGCTTCCATTTGTTCATTTGTTTTATCATTTCAGTCAACCTATATTTATTAAAAGTCTGTGATTTGGTATATTCTAGATTGTGGAGTTATAGTTGTAAATAAAATAGAGTGATAGATAACAGATGAGTGAATAAAAAAGAATAATTAAGATGAGGCATCATAGCCTGAGGCAACTGGAGTGGTACACTGGAATAGAGCACTTGGGCAGAAACTGTTTCAGATGTGAGGAGGGCGATGGGGTATAGGAAGGCGACAGGCAGGCCTCCCCAGGGATCCTAGGAACATTCAAGCTGTCATAAAATGTCAAGAAGCCAGTATGGTAAAGGCCTGTGAGCAGAACCTTCTTTGCTAAAAAAGAGCTGTAGTTTGCAGGCAGGAAGGAGTTTGAGGGGCATATAATAATCTCAGATAACTGAGTGGGGATACAGAATATAAAGCTTACATGATCTGGCAAGGAATTTGGACTTTAATATAAATAGATTTCATTCTAAAATTGATTCCTCTATGTAGGTGATTTAGATTTCTAGAAAGTTCTAGCTACTTTGGGAGAATGGGTAATAAAGTGCAAACCTGGCTTTGGAAAGACAGGTGAAAAGGCTTTGTGAGGAGATGTAGAAGTGGCTTGGACCAGTGCAGTATCAGTAGACACTGAGACAAGTAAATGAACATGTGATGTGTTTTGGATGGAGGGCTGACATTATGGTAATAGGCTGGAGTGTAGGGATAAGAAAGCATCACATAAAAATAAATAAATAAAATAAAGATATTGTGTCCAACTACAACTAAAAAATAAATATTAAAAAAAAGAAAGAAAAAGACTTTAGGAAGGAGCAACTGATTGTATGATAATATTCCAGGGTTTGTTGATAAATGTTTGCTGATAAATATGTGCATATGTATATATGTATATGCATTTCTCTTTAAAAATATATACACATATATATCAACTATAAAATTTATCTATATAAAGGAAATATAGTGTACAGTTTATAAGTAAAAGTAAAATATGCATAGAATGCTTTTGTTGATTTTCCCCACTATTGTATCAGTAACCAACCTACAGTGGTAATGGTAATTGATTAACGGTTTAGTTCCAAGAGGGATGCTTTTGTTTTCATTAATGAGTAGGACAACAGTGAAACAAAGAAAACAGGGAAATAGGGAAGTCATACTCTTGTCAATGAGGTCAGCACCTTCTTTGTTGAGCCAGATAATAGTTTTTGAATACTGGACCTGTGTTTCTTCATTTTGTGGGTGTGAGATATTCACAATGTAACAGCATGATTTGAAGTTTAGTTTGCATTAGTAGCATTTTATTTTCTCCATCGATTTCTAAGTCAGAAAAAGGCAACCAATTTTATTCTCGAAGGATCAGAGAGTAAATATTTTAGGTGTTTAGACCAAGGACAATATGTAAACACAGGGATCTGGCTGTGTTCCAATGATACTTTGTTTACAAACACAGTCAGGCTGATCTAAACAGCCTACAAAACAATACATCAAGCCCTGATTTGTATTTACCCACTTCTGCACTGTGCATACGCCCACCAAGGCCAAAATCAAGATGCTAATGACCTCAGCAAGCACAGGTTCTGACTTCTCTGTGTGGGCTGCTTTCTTTGGTACAAGTTCCTCATCACTTCAGTATTTCAATTAGAGGCTGGAATAACAGTCACCAGGCTGTGGTCTAAGACTGTGATTATTAAACTTGGAAGGCTTAAAAAAAAAAAAACACACACACACATTCTTTGTTCCTTGGAGAATCTGGTTCAATAGGTCTGGAGTGGGTCCCAGGAGTCTGTATTCATTTACTTATGTAAGGTCCCTTAAGTAATTGTGATGCAATTAGGGGCTTATAATTTGGGATCTCTTAATGTCAAGACATTGCATCAAAGGACCCCATTGCCTACATCACAACTATACACCTTGTAGACTTCTGACAGCTAAATCGTCTTAAAAGTGTGAAAATTCTAAGCACCTAACTGGTTTTCTTCTCACTTTGTTTTCTTTTTGTTGTTATCTTTCATTTTTCTATATTTGAGCATGATTTTAAAATTTCTCTGGATAGCCCATCATGATTTTAAAGTACTCTTTCTAAAGCATTTCAATTTTTTTCTTCTTTATACCCAAACTGCATTCATTATTGGCTAAAAAAAGGATCCATGCTGTACATCTATGCAAATCTGTAAGATTTAAATTCTGTTGGTTTAGAAGGCATATTTCCCTGACTTACATGCGGCAGAAATTAAAGCAGTTGGGTTTTTCTTGCTAAATGTCTCAAGGTAGCACTAATGGGATAAGATTATGTAGAAGTCATTACTTGTTGGAGTTCTTCTCTTTCCTAGATTAGTAGAGAATGTTAGAAAACAACTCATTTGGTCTATCTTCATTTTTTTGTTTATGTTTTTAATTTTGCTTTTGCTTGAATTGCTTATGCTATATAATTCTTAATGTATATTCCTTGTTTGTATTATTGGAATATTCAATATGCAAAAGGAGTGTTTTAATTTAAAGGTTTGCCTAATTCTCTGTTTCTATGATTGGAAGATACCAGTTTGTGTTGCAAGATAGTCATAAGAAATAGATATTGTGTGGCAATAATTTACCTGATAATTCTCATTAAAAAGAATAAAAGTAAGTAGAGACATGGTGTCATAACGCTAAAGGAAAACTTGATAAACAAAATTTTGATATTTTTCTTTGGTATGGGGGTTTGATTTCAGATATATTCTACTGCCCTCTGCTGGTTGTGATCAGATTTCCTCTAAAATTGTCTCACTAAAGTATTTCTTCTTAACTCAAGATTTAGTTGTTGTCACCACGTCTTTCATAGTTGGTATGCCTGTGTTTATCTGACTATGCATAAATGTACTTAATTATATGCAACTGAGTAATATTTCCAACATACATGCCAAATAATTATTACTTTGACTTTTAATAAGCACTAGAAATACATGAATTCTAACATATAAATTCCTTGGCACTTAATGAAGAAAAATATTATTCTATAATTCACAAATATACTTTTACAGGTCAAGAATTACTATCATAGCAAAATATATGAACCGATAATTTATAGTTGTTTCTGTTAATAGATTTAAATTTCCCTCCATTTTATTTTCTAACTAGATGAAAACAATGTAAAATTCTTTGTAATTTAAAATATTAGGAAGAAAGATTGTATAAGACAGGACTCTTCATTCCCAAACCAGTGTCTTCTAGAGATAATATTTCCTGATTTTGTTTGTAATAAATTTTGTTTATGGAATGTATACAAGTGAATTTGTGGTTATGAGAGGCATTTGCTATAGATTCAGTGATGCAATTTTCCAATCCTAAATTCAAAATGCCTATTCTTTTTTTTAATTCTTATTTTTTGCAGTGCTGAGGATTGAACCCAGGGCTTTACGTATGGTAGGCAAACACACTACCATTGAGCTACATCCCCAGCCCCACAATGTCTATTATTAAGAGAAACCTGCAAAAAAAGGGGGGGGGGTGGGCTAGGGATTATCATTTGCATTTGCATTGTGGTTGATGGATAAGAATTATTTATATATAATTTTTTTTATTTTGCTGCCAAATGATAAGAACATTCTCCTCAGCTCCTTTCATTATTTTTCACTAAAACCTCAAACACGTAACCAAACAAGATTCATTTAAGCTCCAAGTTTAATTTTAACCAAATTCCAGTAAAGAAATTCAATCAGTCATTGGCTCAACCATTGAGTGTCTTGCTAGGCAGACATGAAACAAAGAAGAGAGAGGCTGGGAAAGGGAGTTTTGAAACAGAGAAGAAATAACTAAAAAGGATAAGTTCACTCACTTCAAAAGAAAACAAAACTTAATGTTTTCCAGAGATCTTTTAAAGGGGCTTTATCTGCTATTAAGGTTGGTCAACTCTCCTTCACTCCCTGTGACTCCTTTAGCAACCCCTCCCCAGGTAAAATCATTCTGTGCACTTGTGTCAGTTATGTTACAACAGAGATGCCACTCACTCCTTCCTGATCTGCTTTTGTTTTAGGTAAAAACTCAGATCCATTTACTTCATCTTTTTCTTTAAGACAGACAAATCAACAAACAAATGCAGAAAAAGATCCTTACCTACTTAGGACCATAAATCCCAGAGGGAGAATAAAGATGATTTCTTCTCTCTTGAACCACAGCTTTGCTGACATCAGCCTCCATGAAGACCAAACCCTTTCCATCCAGTCTCACCTGTGTAGTGTCTCTTCACTCACATTCTTAGCTCTGCTGGTTCTCCAGGGTGTTTCAGCATCTGCACCACCATTGTCTTCTCTTTTCCAGCTCTACTCTTTACCTCCTGTGAACCGCTTCCTCCCACATCCCCCTATAATTTCCCTCTCCATCCTTTTGAGTGATCAGGTCTGTATCCTCAGGGTTTAGCACAGGGCTTAGCACATAGTTAATGAAAGGAAAGAAGACCCTGCTTAGTTAACAGAGAGTGAGATGCTAGCCCAAGATCTTCAAAGACTAAGAGAGAAAACAACTTTACTACCATCATTTATCTGTTATAAAACAGGTATGATATGTATAATCCCCTATATATTCTTCTAATTACTTGAACTCTGTATTTTATAGTGATTTTTACCTCTTCAAAGCATTTTCACATCCTTTGTTCTATTAAATTTGAATCTCACATGCCTCTGAAAAAAACAAGGGAGTTATTATCCCATCTTATATTTGAGGCAATTGAGGCAGACAAAAATTAAATGATTTTCCTTGTCTCTGTCCATAAGTGATAGAGGTATGACCAGAGTCCTCATTGTAGTGCTGTACGAAATGGAGTATAAATATCCAGTAATAAAAGAATATTTATACCTCATTTTGGATTTTATCTGTATCTCTCTATTCAATTACATCTATACAATATTTATATAAATACATACACACTACAGTATATACCATACACATAAATATATACATTTATGTGTGTGTATATATACACATGTGTGTGTATGTGTGTGTGTGAGTATATATGCATACATACATGCATACATGTTAAAAAAATGGTTTCTTTGTAAAAATGTAGCAGTGTAGAGAGATGTTCCTGTTTGCCTTAAGTATTTTGAATAAACCCTGACAGTCATGTGCATTTTATTCAGATTTGAAAAGACTGATTCTAAAAGTTGTTTGCTAGTTAATAATGAAAAATATTTTTTTGCATTTAATTTACCTTGGTAGATGCTTTATGCAAAGATTAGTCAACTCTGGCACTATGTTGCATGTCTCATTGAGTGGAGGGGGAAGATGAAAGGATATGATTAATTAGAAGAAGAATCTTAAGATTCCTGTGCATGAAGAGCTACCCCACTGCCAGGAATTATTTCAACCCTGAGGCTAGGATGAGTACCTTAACCTAACTGCTTAGAATTCTGCTACTTTTCTTTAGCAGGTTGAGAAGCATTTGTAGTGCTCTAGATTAGGAATTGTGGTGTGGCCTTTCATTATAATGGGAGGAGGGAAAAGTGAAAGGGACCAAGAGGTACACCCATTTATAACAACAGGACAATCCTACAATGATTTGTCCCCAAAGAGACTTATTAGGAGTAAGATTCAAGAGGTTTTTGTTTGTTTGTTTGTTTGTTTGTTTTCCATTGCTGTTCAAACTCATTCTCAGGCCTCTACATTTGCAATGGTTTATGTGAAAATGTGTCAGGAACTCAGAGCCAGAAGTAGAAACCAGAGGCTGGCTGATTGTACTCAAAACTCTAAGCCAAGACCAGCCATAGAGTAAATTATTAGTTAGCTAAAGTTTGTCTCTGACAACCTCTAATTTGTGTTAGTATCCTCTGTTTTCATGGTATCACTCTCCCATTCTCTCATGCTTCCTAATTGCTCAGAGGCCCTGCCTCTTTGTAGTATCCAGTGCTCTGAACCATGACTGCTCTCAGCCACCAAAACCTCCTCTTATTTAGACTCACAGGTTGAAATATGACCCCAAAGTAGCTTATACTCAAGTATACTACCAAACTAAGATCTGAGGATGATTCACTGCTGCCAGCTCTGTTTGCCCTTCCTTCCTTCTTTCCTTCTTTTCAGATGTTTTGATAGGAAAAAAAAGTATTTCAATACAAAGCAAAAAGCATATAATAATGGTGAATTAATCAGAACACTTTAGATTATACTTCAGTAACAGCAACAATAAATGTCAATGTCTTAAGCTTACAAAGATTTGTTTCTTACTCCAAATCAGATTTTTTTTGGGGGGTTCTCCAATTCACATAGTCACTCAGGGACCCAGGGACCCAGGCTGCAGAGCAGCCACCATTTCTAACACTGTTACTTGCTGTGCTTGCAGGGCCAAAGTGAAGAAAGCTCTGGAGGGGACTCACATGGACAATAATGCCTTGAGCTGGACATGACACACCATTTTTTGTTTTTCTTATTTGTTTTTTAGTAGGGGGATTGAACCCAGGGGTGCTTTACCACTGAGCCATATCCCCAGTTCTTTTTTTTTTTAATTTTTTTTTAATTTTGAGACAGGGTCTCACTAAGTTGCTGAGCCTGTCTTCAAACATGTAATCTTCCTGCCTCAGCCTCCCTGCTATCTGGGATTACAGGCATGTACTACCATGCCCAGCTAGACATGACACATCTTGAGAGACCCTGGAAAGACTGGAAAAATGTTTACTGTCCTTATGCTCATTTATTGTTTATCCCTAATAACTAATGCAGTATTGGGCCCAGTAGAAAGTAAGTGTTTATTAAATTGAACTGATTTACAGGAACTCTGATTGGGGTTTGTTTTAAGCTATTTTAGACTGAAAGAAATGATAGAACCTATGAAGTAAAGCTTGAAGGTCCCTAGACTGTCTAGCATCCTTGAATACTAAGGTATTAGGAATCCAAAGCCCTTTGAATCTACCTGAGAAGAATAGAATTTCAGGAAGCATCATTCATAACCTAGTCACTGTCATGGATATCATATTCTTGATGATTCAAGAAAAGAGCTCCTATGTAGTTATTCTTTTTCTGCTGCTTAGCACATGATATTATGCAGTGAATATTTGTTTGATACCTGATGTATAGTGTCATGGACTTAGAATCAATTTCTGGAGTCTTAAGCATCTTAAGAGTTAAGGCTATAGAGTTTTTGACAAAACCAACATTTTTTTTGTATGGTAGTATAGTGGAGTTTCATTAAATTTGCATTTCCATCATATAAATTCTACCATACATACATAGGGGAAAAGAGAGAGAGAAAAATAATAGATAAGCAGTCCAGGCAGTTCTAGCTGCTATTCCATTCACTGAGTTGATGCCTCCAAGAAAATGTAAGATGAAAACTTCAGTCTACTCTAATCGCAATTGGAGGTGACTTCAGTAAAAGCAATTCATCTCATTGCATGTGCTTCTAATGCTCAAATATATGACAAAAATTTTCCCATACAACGTGGCCCCCAAATGTACGCCAGCTGAATCATCTGGCATTCACCCATAGAGCCAATGCTCTGGTTTAATGATGGAGGAAAAACAGTGTATGTGACGGCTCACTGGGAGGTGGCATATTTATCTCCAACATAGCACAATTTTGATTGTGTATATGTTTTGCTAAAACCATCTTTAGGACCTAATGTCCTGTGTAGAATGAGATGCTACAGTGTTCTTTTTCTTTAGAAAACTCTTCACCAATAGCGGAGAGAAACTTCTACCCATAGTCGTCTTCTGTTATTTTGTTCAATGTGCTTTTCTGTTTGTTGTTTTAATATGCAGGTCTGAAGTCATGTTGAAGCCTGTGAACCTGTTTTATATACCTACTAGGAGATGTGGTATATAGCCATGTGTAGTCATTGTGATGCTTTTACGTTCCACAAGCAGGTTAATGTTGGTTCTCCATCCTTTCCTCCAGAGTGCCTACCGCATGTTTACAAACAACACGTGTTTGAAGCACATGATCACCAAAGTCCGGAGGGACACCCACCACTTTGAACGCTACCAGCATAACAGGGACCTCGTGGGATTCCTCAACATGTTTGCGAACAAACAGCTGGAATTGCCAAGGGGCTGGGAGATGAAACATGATCATCAGGGCAAGGTAACATGAGGGGGCTGCCCCTGGGAGCAGCCGAATGACTGTGGGTCACTTGTGACTTTGGCACTTGGCTCTAGCTTTTCAGTGAGGGCTGATGGCCCTTTGTGGGGACAGACATTCCATCTCCTCTTCAGGTGAAACCTGCTCTGGCAGGCCATTTTTCCTATAAGCCCTCACAACACTAGTCTGAAATCAAGTATGGTGCAGAGGTGTGAATTTGGTGGGGACAAATTTCCCTGGATATTCTTCTACCTGTCATTTCTGACCATTTCCTACTAATGAAATAAAGTGTTTCTTAGGCAACAACACTTTTCCTGCCTGTGTAGCTCCTGTTGTAGATATTTAAACAAAAAGTTGCGATATTGTTTGGAAGGGCTACTAGGAGTCACTCAGCAAGTCACTGCTAAAGATACCATCTGGGCCTCAGTTCTGGCTCAGAATAGATTTTATTTGCACTCTGAACAACTCACTGATGCATTTATGATGAGAAATGCATGACTATCACAGGTCAGAGTAACCACACATCTGTACTTCCTTTGTAGACGGGTGAACCAGAAAGCCTGGTGATAATCAGGAAGTCGTTCTATGAGTAAGAGTGAGAAAGTTAGTGCTTGTTATAAGGCGATCTCAGCCAAGATTTTATTTTTATTTAACATTTGCTTAGCACTTATTATGAGCCATGAAATGTTTATACATTTTATACATAGAAGGTCCTATGTATAGCGAGTACTGCTTACTAAAGCAGTACTTTTAGTATTGCCACTTACAAATAAGTAGTCCCAGGCCCAGAATGGCTCTGTGACTTTCCTGGTGTCACTGAGACACGCAGAGGCTGAGCTGTGCTCAGACCCAGGCCGTCTGGTTTGAGAGGCTACACTCTTACCCATGATGTGCTCTACAGAATTATGTAACCAACCTCAGCTTCCTTATATATTAAAAGTCTTGGAATTTGTGACTTAAAGGATACTGAGGATTAAAATGACATGATATTAAGAGTTCTTTTATATTTTTAATTACCCCCTTTTATCCCCTCTTCTACTCTAGCACTTTCACACAGAAGTTTCTTAAAACAAGTTGATGAGTGATACTTGCAAGCAGTAGTTCCCTGGTTATTCAGCAAGCTTTGCTTTAGTCAAAATAAAAAGCTTCTGGGTTCCCTCTCTACTCCTCTTCCTCCTTCCTTCTAAGCCCTTACTGGAAGCAACTCCTGGGTTTGCTCCATTTGACCTCTCTTAATGTATGTGTTGTCTTAGGTTTTTTGTATTACATGCTTGAAAAAAATAGAGATTGTGTTTGCACTTTACCTATCTTATGGAAGAATATTTTTTTGGTAATTACTTAAGGCCAAGGATTTAAATTGTTTAAACTGGATGAGATTTCATAGGCTTGAAATACATACAATATGAAATACATACAGTATGTTATGTTTGGGAGATATACAGTGAAAAACATGTTTGAGTCACATAAAAAAAAGAGAAAAAAGAAGTAAAACATTAATTAAATTAACCACTAATCAGAATGAGAACAGAACATCAAGTCTTGTTAGGTAAGACAATGTTGAAGATGATGTTGATGTGTATTTATTAAACTTATCCATGTGCCAGACTGTTTCAGTTAGCTTTTTCGCTGCTGTGAGTAAAAGATCTAACCAGCACAATTTTAGGGGAGGAAAAGATTATTTGGGGGTCATAGTTTCAGAGGTCTTAGTCTATGAACAGCAGGCTCCATTCCTTGGGGCTCAAGTTGAGGCAGAGCATCATGGCAGAGTGTGTGGCAGAGGGAAGCAGCTCACATGGTGGTCAGAAAGCAGAGAGAGACTCCACTTGCCAGATACAAATATATACCCCAAAGTCACACCTCTAATTCCCACCTCCTCCAGCCACACCCTAACACTTCAGTTTCCACTCAGTTAATCCCTATCAAGTTATTAATTCACTGATTTGGTTAAGACTCTCACTACCCAATCGTTTCTCCCCTGAACATTGCATTGTCTCACATGTGAGCTTTTGGGGGATACCTCACATCCAAACCATAAAACAGGCACTCTATTAAGTACTTTCCCATGGATTATTTTATTTATAGCTCATGGCAGTGTATGAGGTGGGTATTATTATCTACATTTTGCTGAGCTTTAGAGGTGTTAATAGTGTATGTATTCACAAGGAAGTGAGAAACCCACTGTATTCTAATTCAAAGGAATTGTTTATGACATTTGCCAGTAAATGGATGGATCTGGAGAATATCATGCTAAGTGGAATAAGCCAATCCCCCAAAACCAAAGGTCGAATGATTTTGCTGATATGTGGAAGCTAAACTATAATAAAGGTGTGGAAGGGGAAGAAGAAAAATTCAATAGATTAGACAAAGGGGAAAAAAAAGGAAGGAAGGGGGATAGGAATAGGAAAGAGTAGAGTAAATCTAACATAATTTTCTTATGTACACATAGAAAATACCTAAGTGAATCCCACCATTATGTCCACTCACAAGAATGGGGTCCTAATTAGAATAAGATATATCCTATGCTTATATAATTTAATCAAATGGTTCCTACTGTCATGTATAACAAAAAATAACCAATAAAAGAAAATTTAAAAAACAAACAAATAACAGATATTTGAACATCTCAAGGAAGAGAAATTCCAGGACAAATTCTGGGATTACTAGTGTCCTTCAAAGTTGAGTCATACATATTGATCATGATTAGATCATGGGTAATTTCTAACAGAACATGTGGTCAGGAACCCATGGATGGCTTTGTGCCTAAATATCAGGAGGGCTCATGCTAGGGGCTCACAGTATCAATGTAAAGAATGGAGTTCACATGTACTGATGGATTATTAGATGCCAAGATCTATGCTAAAGATATTATTTTATTTATTTTCACAGCAATTCTGTAAAATAGTTTTTACTATAGAAGAAAATCAGGCTCAGAAAGGTTGAGTTAATTGCGTGCAGTAAATTCTTGGATACAAACCCTGGTCTTTCTGTATTAATAGTTGCATAGGGTTGGCATGATATGGTGAGTGAATGCTCAAAGCTTTCCTGTACAAGGTCCATCTAGACCTCAGTGTCCACAAACTGTCTAATTTGGGAGACATCATTTTAAATCCCAGGGTCTGACTTTCCTTATCTGTACAAATAAATAGGGTGGTCATCTTTTCCTCTGATAGTTGACCATTGAACATTTTCTTTGGAGAAAAAGGTATACTCAAACACTTTGTTCATTGCTAAATTGGGTTATTTGGCTTTATTTTATCGAGTTCCAAAAGTTCTTTAAATGCTAGACCCTTATCAGACACATGGCTTATAGATATTTTCTCATGTTTCCTGGGTCATATTTTCACTGTCTTGATGGTATTGTTGACAGCACAAAAGTTTTATCTTTGATGTAGTCTATCTGTATTTTTCTTTTGTTATTTGTGCTTTTGGTGTTATAACTAAAAATACATGTACCTTAAGGCTACAAAGGTTTACTCTTCTATTTTCTTCAAGAGTTTTATAGTTTTAGCTTCTCAATCCATTTCAAACTATAACCCATTTCTAGCAAATGTTTTTAATGGTGTGAGGTAGGGATCCAACTTCATTTTGTGTGTGTGTGTGTGTGTGTGTGTATCTAATTATCCCAGCATCATTTGCTGAAAAGACTCTTCTTTCCCAATGGAATATCATTAGTCATTAGAGAAATGCAAATGAAAGCCACAGTGAGTTAGTACCTGACACCCATACTTGAAAAAAAATGGAAAACAATAAATGTTGATGAGAATGTGGAGAAACTGAAGCCCTCATCTATTGCTTTGGAAACAGTTTGGGAGTTCCTCAAAGGGTTTAACAAATAATTGCCACATGATCTTACAATTCTACTTCTAGATATATACCCAAGGGAAATTAAATATACCTCTACATAAAAACGTGTATATGAAATGCATAGCAACATTTTTCATAATAGCCAATAGTTGGAAGTAATCCAAATGTGCATCGATGGGTAAATAAAATGTGGAAAATTGATACAGAGGAATACTACATAATAATACTACCAAGGAATGATGTACTGATACATGCTATAACATAAATAAACTGAAAACATTTGCTAAGTGAAAGAATCTAGTCAAAAGATCACCTATTATTCAATTTCTGTGAAATATCCAGAATAAGGAAATATAGAGAGACAAAAAGTAGATTAATAGTTGCATAGGGTTGGGATGATATGGTGAGTGAATGCCCATGGGTATGGGTTTCATTGTAGGGGTCAAAGATGTCCTAAAATTAGAGTTGGAAATAGTTGCACAACCCTGTCTCTGTACTTTAAACAACATGATATATGTACTTTAAATGGGTGAATTGTATAGTATCTAAGTTAATTGTTAATAAAACTGTTTAAAAGTGAATAGTTTGAGAAGACCAAGATTGCCTTTTTAGCTCCCAGATTTTATAGATTTCTGCTACCTTCATCTCAAAGATTAGATGATATTAATATCAAATTTGCACTTGTCTTAGTGTGTTTTGATTGAGCTAACAAGATACCTTAGAGTGTAGCTCATAAACAACAGAAGCATATTTCTCACAGTTCTGTAGATTAAGAAGACTTCTTAATGCTGTCACCTTGGGAGTTAGGTTTCAACATATGCATGGTGAGGGAGGGAACACACAAATATTTATAATAGTAATGCTTTTCCTTCTGCTTTTAATTACGTTTGTAGAGGTCACTTGTTCAAAATTCCATAGTGGTATTCCTTTCAGCAGTATTTTTTCCCATTAGTTATTTCCTTAATTATTTTAATTTTGTAATGTTGAGAATGAGAACTGAGCCAAGTTTAATTTCATACAGGGTTGACTTTATGAGACTGTGTCATCAACATCTGTATGTATCTGTGGGAGCTAAGGCCCAGGATTTCCACTCAACATGCAGGACATACATTTTGACTTAGTTCATTTTGAAATGAAAGAAAGTAGGCCAGTGTGAAAAGAAAGTTTCTGCTTGCTTCTCATTGTAATAATTTTTAAACTTTTGAATATTCTCAGGAGTGTGAAAATCAAGGGTAATTTGGGATCTGAATAACTGTTGATTTTTATTATTTATGCAAGAAATATGCATCAGTAGTATTAAAATGTGACTGAATTAAATAATTTCTGATTCTTGGCTGAGTTTAATCATTAGTGTGTGCTCATGGGGATGACATATCTAGAAAAAATGTGCTTTAATAAGGAAAACCAAATGGTATTTAACCTAGGAATGGGTTTTTTTATGTTTTTTGCTTTGTTTTTTTGTTAATTTGATGGATTTGAGAAAATGATGCTGAAGTAGGTCAGGATTCTTGAGTCCAACACTATCGGATATGACCTCCATGAACCCCCATTTTTTTTAGGAACCCTCTTTTGTGTGTGGGGGGTTGGGGGTTGAACTTAGGGCCTTCCACATCCTAAGCAATCACTGTCACTGAGCTACAGCCCCAGCCTTCCCATTTTCTTTCCTATGCGGTTTAGGATCAGTTCTTTCCAGCTCCTAGAGATGTGATTGGCATCAAATTATAGAACAGTAGGTTTACAAATGGAAGAAAAACAATAATAATTAGTATGGTAATGATCATGGTTCATTCATTAATGAATTTATTAAATTTTAGAATGTAAAAGCTATATGTTTGAAAGGCTTTAGAGGTTCATATTTAATTTGAGGTCAACAAGAATAAGGAATATAAAAACATCTTCAAAATGAAAAGGAATACACAGCCCTCTGAGCCTAAAGAGTAGGATGTGGGATACTCAATGGGTTGCTGCCACCCTATTCAACAAAATGTTGATTTGAGTAGGGATAGATGTAGGGTGAATAAAGAGTTTTGTCAATTGAGATTTCTGAAAATGATAAAAATTTGACAATGGTTGAATCCTTACTTTAGCAGAAAATGCATGGATGATTTTAAAAGATACATGTTTACTTCTGCCTTAAACCTGAGTGCTCTTTTTTTTTTTTTTTTAACCATGAGTACTGTCTTTGTGGGGTCTGATAGATTTGTTCCCTTGCTGAATCAGTGACCTTTTGCTCTGATGGTTGCTTGTCATATTTGCTCATGAAAGTAGGATTTTAAAAATAGGGCTGGGGCTGTAGTTTAGTGGTAGAGCACTTGCCTAGCACATGTGAGGCACTGGGTTCAATTCTCAGCACCACATGAAAAAAATAAAGATATTTTGGGGCTGGGGTTGTGGCTTAGTGGTAGAGCGCTCAACTTGCACGTGTGAGGCCCTGGGTTTGATCCTCAGCACCACATAAAAATAAATAAATAAATTAATTAAAGGTATTGTGTCCAACTACAACTAAAAATAAATTTTAAAAAAGATATTTTATCCATCTGCAACTAAAAATATTTTATTAAAAAAATTCTCAAATGATAAGGTATGTTAACTTAGAACTGGAACCCAAATCAGATCTACACATTTGCACAGAATCATGCACTTCGATTTAAGGCCACTGGGCACTCTTCCCCTAGACATTGCCGGTTAACCATGGATACCTCACCTTTGGATTATTAAAGATTATGTACCATAGCATTGGTGCAGGTTATGCAGGGGTCCAATGTAGAACGACTTGTTTCTGGCATGAGATACCTGGAAATTTTTCAGAGTAGAGGTAGTATTTGAGCTGAACTTTCCATGATGGGTAGGATGGTGATTAGAAGAGATTGTTGAAAAGAAAAGAAAAAAAAAAGGAATAGGGAGGGAAATCCAGAAGTAAAGTCACAGAGACAGGAAAGCACCAGGTGGGTATGTCTCATTCCTGTGAAGAAATAACTGGTAAATCTCAAGAGACTCATATCAATGAAATGAAAACAGAGGCAGCTACATTGCAGAGGGTTGAGGATAACAGAGAGTGTTGCAAAAAGACATAATTAACAACAACAACAACAAAAGTGGGGTTTTATTTATTTATTTGATTTAAGTTTTAGGAAAAGAACTCTTTTTACTTTTCTGTTTCAGATGTTAAATATGAAGTGCCCCCACCCCCACACTTTGCTTTGTACTCTCAAACAGTATTAACACAGAGTATTTTCCCCAGATTATTCTACTTTGGCTTAAATTCAAATTCTAGGAAACCTTGATCTTTATAAGCAATATGCCATAAACTTTATTTTTGAAACAAAAGTGTAAAATGGTAATTATATTTTTATTTAAAGTAAAACGTCTTTCCCATGGTTTCCTGTGTTTTTGCCTTCAAAAATCACATGTTAAATCCAAGCTTTGTAATTCTGATTAGGAGTCTGAGTGTCCACATGGTCCAAATAACCAACTTTGATGACCACAGCAAATAGCAATTTTAGTTCTGAGGACAGATTTTTGAATAGAATAGGTATTTGTGTTTTAGAAGTCACCATAGGCTGAGCCTACTTGGGGGCTCTTGTTCTACCAGACCTAAATGGTCTGTGTGGCCTCAAAAGTTATCCCAGGTATGACCTAGGCCCTGGTGTGAATCCTACAGGAAACTGATGGCCTATAATTTACTGGGTCAAGTTCTATTTAGCTCAGTGAATAAAAGGCAACTTAATATTTAGAGGTCTCAAGTGAATTCCAAAAATCCTTTAGCAAGATAAGTGTCACATTTTGAAAAATATGTTATTGTCTACTTAAGTACATTTGTTACTTTTGTGATACATGTCATTAATTGTTTTGAAACCATGAATACCTCTTTGTGGTAGTGACCTGGTTTAAATACCTTGTGTTATATAGCAATCCAGATGAAGATGGGATTAAACTCTAAATTTATAGATAGGACATTTTTAAAAAATCTTTTACCTATTTTAAAAGGGTAAGTGATGTCAGATCAAAAAATAACCCACAAGTAAATATACATGGAAGGCAAGTGGCAAAACAAAGTATTTTGGGAGGCTGTATAATGTTTCAAATGAGACAATAGAACAGATTTTGGGCTTGTTGGTATCTTACTGAGGAGATTGCCAGATTTATAGAATCTGGAAGGAATTGCCCAAATATGGAGATGGACTTCGGTATTTATTTATTTATTTTAAACAGTGTCCCTAAGACCTGCATTGGATTTCTAAAAATATATATTATTTTCAAATTTTGTGGTAATGCCTTTTTACTCCACCTTATACATACTAACTTGGATTTTCAGTCTTCCATAATGATGTGCTGGTAATTGAGAAAGACAATCTGACTGTCTTTCTGTAACATAGATACAAGTGTGTTTTGTTTTATTTTGTTTACATGGTCTTTTAATATGTATTTCTTGTTTGGCAAAATATTAACTGGAAACAATTTCAAACCTCTTTAATTTAGATTGTTGAGCCCGAGGTTGGTATTTCTTCACAAATACTGATGGCTTTTTCTTTTCTTAAAATAATAGAAGTTTAAAAAAAGAAGAAGAAGAAAGAATTGTGTAAAGAAAGAAATGTGTTTTATTTGGCTTCACTAAAATACCACTTGGCTCCAAACACCCCATATTTCCTGATTCTGGCTATGCCCCGAAGCTGTGAAAGGGTAGAAGTTTTTAAAATGAGATCTGAGTTTGTATATTTGCATTCCTTTCAGTTTTTGAGTTCTTAGTCTTAGCTGGCCCAGCACTGTAATGCTTGAGTGAATTTCTTTAATGAAACTTAACAGTAGGGAATCAATGTTATTCAAAATTTGCTTTGCTAGTGGCTAATATGAAAAGCATTTCCCCCCTCAGGTAATTGCTTTTCTCATATAGTTTGCATTTCCAACATACTATACAAACAGTTAATACATGGCAGATATTTTCATAAGTAATCACAGGCTATTCAAAATTGTGACATAAAAGAGACCCAAATTGAAAAAAAAAAGTACTAGGTCAACTTCATTGCTAGCTTGAACTAGTTAGCATTTCCTGTGGGAAAGAGGTCCACTTTTCTGACATAATTGATAATGTCTGTCACAAATAGAGACGGCAAGCCTGAAATTTGCACAGGGACTTTTTCATGTTATCCTGTTCATTTTAAAGTAGAATACATTTTTCACAACTCAGTGGAGAGTTGAGCAATGAATCCCTTTTAGGTGGATATAGCAATGCACTAGGGAAACATGTCCAAGGTGGCACAGTGAGCCCAGAGAAGAGCCAAAGGTACCTGAAGGAGCTGTTTCTCAACACTTCCTGTTAGGGCTCTAGCCCTGGGGTGCTGATAGAGGCTTAATCAACACCTTTTCCCCAAATGTGTGGGTCTTCAAAAGCACGTGTAAACAAGATACACATTCCATTTGACTCTAAAACAGAACCCCTTGTGAGATACAAATAGCACCTGGTTCCCAGCCCAGGCCATGCCTCCAACAAGTCTGTGGGAGAACCACATAGGGTATATGGGGTATGGTCTGCTGTCTTTGATGGGTAGCAGCCTATTCAGTGTTGAAGCAGAGTAGGCCAAACATCATGAGTGGCTGTTCTTGTCAGCCTGATTCAATACATACCTGAGTGCTTTTCTAAAGTCAAGTACCAGATGAAGGTATGAGGGGAGTAGGGAGAACACAATTAAACGAGAAAAATGCTAAGTAGAAAGCAGAACAGAAGAAAAAGAGATAAGAAAAGAGGGGTGATGGGAATGAGGTATGCCTATTGGGCTTTGGAGTCAGACAGAAAGATAGCTTTGTATGTTTCCAGCTCCATATTTTGCTTAAATTGGGAACTGATACCCAGATAGATTAATGGTGAACCCTAATAAAATACAATTATTACCAAATAATGGAAATTCCTATTTATAATGGTGATTCCTGACTATAACTTAGGAAGACTATGTTTCCTCTGCAGTGTGGAGACTTCAGGGAAGGATTTGACTTGGCTCTAGTGTGACAGAAGATTTATGAAAAATTTAACACTGAAGATTGTATTTGTGCACATAGAGAAGCTTAGAGGTAGGTAGTCGAGGATTCACTAGGCAGTTCATCAAGTTGCAAGAGCCCCCTGGCTCCTTCTAGCTTTTTTGCTTCACCAGGTCCATGTTTTCAGTGTGGCTACTGAAGCTCCAGCTCTTACATCTTTGTTTCAGGGAGCAGGATAAGATGAAGGACAGAAGGAAGGCTCAAATTGTGCCTTGCAAAGGGCTTCCCAGAAGTGCCCATGTTTCATATCTGCTTGGCCAGAGCTTATTTTGGCCACTCAACTATAAGGGACCACCTGAGTAGCATAGTTTTCACTGGTGTTTCCCTCCCCCACCTTTCTCTCTCTCTCTCTCTCTCTCTCTCTCTCTCTCTCTGGCCTACATAAGGCCTGTAGAGAGAAAACATCTTGATCCTTAGGAAAATGTCATAGAGATGAACAATAATATTAGTGATGGTAGTGGTCACTCACATTTGAGGTGCCACAGCTCTGTGTTCAAAAATTTAGATGAACCCTATCCTTTAGCCTTCTTTTTATGTAGATGTGGTTATCTCCATTTATCAGAAAAGAAACTGAGTCTTAATAAATTTAAGTAGTCTTTCCAAGGGTCCATCACCTGTGAGAGGTAGAGCTATAACAATGAACCAGATGGGTCTTTATCTAGATCTCAAGCATTTAACCATGACTTTGCCTCCCACTTCTCAAGTTTTCACCTGGTGGTTTATTCATATCTATAGTGGGATTTTAAAAAACCTTATGTCCCATTTATGTTCTTATGGTCTTTAGCTTCCTACTTTTTTCACCACACACAAACACACACACACACACACACTTTATTTATTTCCCAAATTTTTAACTGTTTTTTTTTGTGTGTGTGTGTTTGTGTGGTTTATAAATACTTGGTTAGTTAATTATGAGTTGTCTCTTCACATTTTGGTGAGAAATCTGTGTATTAAAATTTGGGGCAATTTGTTATTTTGTTACTTACTGAGCAACCTTCTTCTCCTAGGCCCACTCCTAAAAGCTATGGGGATCACAAGGTAAAAAAGAGTCCCTTCCCTCAAGGAATTTACAATATACTTCTTTAGAGAATGGATTTTAGACAAGCCTGTTAACATCCAATTAGGCTGACATACATGCAAATCACAATTGACCTAGATGTAGACACCCATGTGTCTATAATTACAAGAGCATCATTGTAGCTCTGGTGGCCACCCATCCCTTTAAAACATCTAAGAAATTACTAGAATAAATAGGCAATTCTGTTTAAACACTCTATATTTTCCCTTAAACAACATGGTTTATATTATTGTGTTAGTAAAAAAAGCTTGTTAATGTTAATTTACACAAGGAAGATGGGGACTGAATTGTAATGCCTGTTATTTAAAACTAGGTGTTAACCATGTCCAATTGTCATAGTTTAATTCCAATTTTATGACATTTTAAATTGTGTCAAGAATAATGGACAAGTATAAAGTCTAAATCAGGTGAACATTGGAATTAAGTTTGGAGCCAGTACCTATCCATACAAGTCTATTAGTATTTATGACTGGTATGCTTTTTACAAAATTTGAGAAAAAAGATGTTCACCTGATAGGTTAGGGAAGAGAAAGAAGGAGCATTGGGAGGCTGGTGACAAAATCTCACACAAAACTTCCCTTTAATCCAGTCCTTGTACCTGCAAATCAAATATTAAGAGAAGGAATCAAGAAAAAGTCTTATTATACCCTTTTTCTTTTGCTTTTTTTCCTAGTGCATCTATCATTTTACTTAATCTAAAAGTTATTTTTTATAAAAACATAATTTTTTTATAACTTGGAACTACCAACAAATTATTTACCCCCATTTCCTGGTTATGTACAACCAGAAACATTTTGTCCCATTAATGGGGAAGTGATTTTTAAAATAGGCATAAATATACCACCTGTCTCTTGCATTTG
The DNA here is from genome assembly GCF_021218885.2 of Marmota monax. NCBI lineage: Eukaryota > Metazoa > Chordata > Mammalia > Rodentia > Sciuridae > Marmota > Marmota monax. Next base: position 28,491,103 of record NW_026692781.1, on the reverse strand, counting down.
CCTAGATAGATTTATTCTTAGTCTTTCAAGAATAAATTAACTGAGCTCCATCAGTTTGAAAAGTCAGTTCTTTTTTGCTTAGGTCACTTGTGATACATCATGTGCCCAGACGTTTGATTTATAGATACTGAGTCTCCTGGCTTTACTAATAGTCCCTTTTGGTGGTTCCATTCACTTTATCTGATCAATGTCTAATTGAACTTGAGATACTGGGTTTCATTATTATCTTGAGCGAACTTTACTTTGAAAACTTATAACATTTGGCCTAATGATAATGAAGTTGCACTTGTATAGACTTTTATAAACAAACAAAATGCATAAAACAAACAAAAATGCATTTCTACATTGTATGTGATCCTTTCTGCAACACTGAGAAAATTGGCTTATGTTCATTCATGATTTCATGTTGTCAGTATGAAGTAAACATGATAGACAGACGTGGTTTTCACCCTCCCAACCTGTTAGTGGGGAGAGATGTTTATTATGAATGAGGGAGACATGTTTTTATAAGAAATATATAGCTCAGAGAACTGAAGCAACTTTCCCAGAGTCATGGTAGATATGTGATAAAGGTTTCGGTGTGTGATGGATGACTAAACTAGAAGGGTAAGCAGGAGGGAGATTCTTAGTCTTGAAAAACTGACCAAAGTATTAGGATGAATAACCATTCGAGACTCTGGATTAGGGTGGTGTTTTAGTCAGCTTTTTTGCTGCTGTAACTAAAATATCTGACAAGAACAATTGTAGAGGCATAAAAGTTTATTTGAGGGCTCACAGTTTTAGAGGTCTCAGTCTATGAACAGCAATCTCCATTCCTCAGAGATCAAGGTAAGGCAGACTATCATGGTGGAAGAATGTGGCAGAGGAAAGTGGCTCACATGATGATCAGGAAGCAGAGAGACACTAAGTTCGGGTCACAAAATATACAACCCAAAGGCACGCCTCCAATGAGCTACCTCTTCCAGCCACACCGTACCCACCTTCAGTTACCACTCAGTTAATCCTCATTAGGGGATTAATTCACTGATTGGATTAAGTCTGTCATAATCTAGTCATTTCTCCTCTAAACCTTCTTGCATTGTCTCACACATGAGCCTTTAGGTGACACCTCACATCTAAACCATAACAGGTGGTAATATAATCCATGGTTAGAAGGAATATTCTTAGAGTAAGATACCAGCTAAATGGATAAAGGTGGTGGAGATGTGGCCAACTGACAAACTTTTAATACTTATATGTATAAGATAAAGTCCTGAAATAATGGAGTGGTTCAGGAAGGGGATGGGGCAGACAAATAGAGGCCACTGCACTGGGGAAATGGAAGGGACTCGGTGGCTGACTGTTTAGGAAAAGGAAAAGACAAAGATAAGAATTCAGTGATGCTGATGTTTCAGATCGTAAGAACTTATAATGACCACATTTGGGAAGCACCTAAAGAGCATCCATTAAAAGAACCCCAAAATATCCCTTCTTGTGGAATCCTTCTAAGACCACATCTTTGATGACACTCTCTTGGAGTATTTTCTAAAACCAGTCACAATGTTCCCTCCTGCTCCCTTCTAGACCTAGTCTAAGTGTGGCTCTCTCTATTCTGCTCTATCCCAAGGGATGAGGAGCAGTTACCACAAAGATTAGAAATTATGAAAAACTGGACCCAAGATCCTTACTCAGAAGTGGACCTCTTCCTGAAGGTGTGATGGTCTAGGTCAGCTGAGACACGTATGTGGCATGTGTTCTCTATTGATTTTCTGGATTGTATCCTAGGCATTTTTTGTCGACCACAACTCCCGAACCACCACCTTCATTGATCCTCGGCTCCCGCTGCAGAGCAGTAGACCCACAAGTGCACTGGTTCACCGACAACACTTGACCAGGCAACGCAGCCACAGTGCGGGTGAGGTGAGTCACATGCTGCAGGGACCGACCTGCTGGTTGATAGAAGCTACAGGGATGTGGTGGTTGGTGAAATTGGGTTGGCTTTTTATTATGTTTTTTGCTTTGCTTTGTTTTTCTAGTTTGATTTAAAAGGAGAATCATTTGGAGGATGAAAAGCTTTATAATGTTGACAGGCTTCTCTAGAAATATGCACAGCCTAAGTTACAAATTTTAAAGGTAGGGCATATGAGGAAAGACTGAAGATGAGATTTTTTTTTATTAACTCAGAGAAAGGTGAGAGGGAATTAATGATGCACTAAAATGTTATTAGAAGATGATAATGAGACTTTTTGCACATCCAAGGACATAAGAAGAAATGAATGCAACTTTTAGTGGACTAAAACTTTATTCAATATAGGAAAGGATTTCCCAAGTGAGGTTTGCTGGATTACATTAAAATATTCATCCAAGACTATGGAGTTGAGGAATCCTCACTAGTATTCTTTAAGATTAGGATATATCCAATGGGCTTGATTTATATACTAAATACCCAGAGAAAATTAGATGAACTAGAAATTACTGAAAGCTCTATGGGCTACTTGCCAGTTTGTAGTGGCCCATGGTAACCACATGAGGGCCCTCCAATATCCTAACCCAAAACACACAAATCCTTCCTGCTCCTTTCTAGACCTAGTCTAAGTGTGGCTCTCTTCTTTAGCAGTTTAAACACAAGGAATGTTTCAGGTTAAGTTACTTTGCTTCTCCTTAGAATCAGCTTATGCTTTGAGTGTGTATCATTCCTTAATGTACATTGTTTCTAACTATTCCCTCTACAAATAGAATTAAGATTCTTTTGTAGCATGCTTTTCATGTCTAAACACGTATCACGTTTTCAATATTATATTGTAAATCAAATATTGCTGTAGTCTTTCTTAAAAGAAAAAATTATGAATGCAATAAATAACTGGATTTGATTCATCAAAATTGAGCTCTTGGAATTTCCCCTCATGATTTAAATTCCTCCTGTAATGCATCCTGTGTTTGTTGGTTGTAAGTGCAGACACAGAAGAATTATACGTGAGAAGCTCATATAAAAATGATACATAAATCTATTGCAGGATGAGGTATGCACAAAAATATTTATGTTTTATGAGTAGCTTATAAATCTCTACCTCGCTGTCATATAAACCATTAGTGGTAAGCTGGAAGATACTGAGAGCATTCATTTTAAAAGCAAAACAGACCTCTCACCTTTGGACCTTGTGTGCAATGTGTAGCATAATTAGGACTCTGACTTATCACATGCCCCATGCACTTTAGCCATTACCTTATTGTGACCTCATAAGATGAAGCTGGAGGTTAGGTCAAATAAGACTCTTTTTATAAGGAAATATACTTGAGATTAATAGCCACATTTACATTTCCTTTCAACCCGTCTCCTCTGAACTTGAATTATTTTCATGGTCTAGTAGTAACCCATTGTGGGAGAGAGGCCCTGAGAGGTATGTTAAAATTTGAATGAAGATTTCTCTTCCTATTGATAGAAACTGAGCAGTAGACTAGAGATAGCACCATAAGGACTCCACATTTAGCCAAAGTGTTGCTGAACCTTTGCTAGGAACGTGCTTTCTGGTGCAGTGGTTGGAAGCCTACACATCTTGAAGTGCTACCCATACTTAGCATAGGATTTGCTTCCTGGATTATAGTCTGATTTCAAGATGTGAGATCTTGGAGAAGACCTTTGCTATCCAGGGAAATGAGACATGGGGCAATATGCTGACAGGAGGGAAACTATATATATTGGTATATTGAAATGGTACATTCTCTGACTGATAGACAATATGTAGTTAATGATGGAATCTTCACAGAGTGACTGATTCCATTCCTCAGGGCTGATAACTCAGGAGAAGCATCATAAGAAAACTAATTATACACATGAGTCTTTCCAGCCACTGTCCTGTACTGATTCAGCAAGTATCCCAATTCATAGAAATATTGGTATCTCTCCGATTCAACAGATTAATGCCAAACATGCACTAAAGTGCATAAACATAGTGGTTGGCATCATGAGAAATACAAATAATTAACATTTGTTGTTTGTGTTCTTAATTAGGAGAGAAAATATAAAATCATAATACCATGAATAAAAAAAATCTTTATAAAGCTTTTATTTTTTTTAGTAGTAGTTGGGAAAGAGAACTCTACTTTAATAACCTCCTTAGGTAATTGTGGATATTTTTCATTTTGAAAATTTCTTTCCAGCTTTTTTGAGGTATAACTGATAACTAATATAATCTGTTAATAATGGTAACTGCTTTGGAAATCTACGCTAAATCCTGTGGGAACTCAGAGCAGGCTGCATTTAACTTCAGCTTGAAGGGAAGGCTTCCTCAAGGAGGGGCTGTTTGACCTATACTTTGAAGCATGAGTGAGAACATTCTTGAAGGATAAGCAAACAGTGGAGGGTGGAGAGGCTGTTTCTAGGGTGAGGACCTTCAGAAAAATCCTCAACAAACATCAGGCCAATGCCATAGATAAAATGGTTGTGAAGGTTCCAGTGGATGGAAGTAGGAGCTCCATTTCAAATGTACTAGTTTATAAATCCGTTGTGTTGTTTTGCCTCTTGTTCTCTTATTCTTTTACACTACTGTTCTACTGATGTCCCAAAAGACTTCTGTAATATGGGGGAAATGCCAGAGTTTTCTGGCAATAATCTGAATGGGTATTTTGGGGCATCTACTTGTATGTATGACTTTCTAAATCGGTAGCAGGTACAATAAATAATTCAGGTTAGGGCAATCCTATTTAGGTTCTCCACACCAGCCACTGTTAGCTCCCTGGTGTGGGAGGCTCAAACTTGAAAGAGCTGTTATGCCAGGTGCTCTAATAGGCATGTGAAATTGCTGCTAAGGAGATAATACACTAACTTGGAACCCCATAGGAAGAGTGCTGCCCTTGGTTTCCTCCTCTGCTGAGACAGGGAATTCCCTGGCCTGCTTTAGCCACAAGAAGGAATATCTTGGCACTGCCCCAATACACTTTGTATCACCCAGTTCTTCCCTTTGATTGTACTGTTGCAGTTTTGTGTTATGTCAATGCATAAGTTATTCCTGATCAACAAGTCTGCTATTTAGGTGCCATAGCCTCAGTGATTACAAGCATATTGAACTACTTCTGTTACACTTGGAAATATTCACTGCCTAAAAAATAAAAAAATACAATACAATAAAATAAAAAAATACTCACTACCCCAGCTCCTTTCAAGGATGTGGGTACCTTAACTTTTCTCCCCTTCAGACACGAGAACAGGGCTTTTGAGGACCCAGAGTTCCATGTCAGCTCCACTGCTGGCAACTGATCTGATTGGCTGGTACTTTGCCTTGTTTGTTGTTAAATATTTTAAACAACTTGGTTTGGGATGCTGATGCAAATTCCTCTAGCTCCTGATGCAGAACATAAATGATGCTTGCATTTGCAGGTAGGAGAAGATTCTCGGCACGCAGGACCACCAGTTCTCCCCAGACCGTCCAGTACATTCAATACAGTCAGTAGGCCACAGTACCAGGACATGGTTCCAGTGGGTATGTCACCCCGTCCAGAAATCCCTCTGTGCTTTTGTGTCATTGTAGACGATGCATATTATACTCATACTTATCCTGTTAGCCTGCTATTCTCTGCCCTGTATTCAGAAACGATTGCATTAAGAAATTTCTAACAAAATCCCAGAGACTTCAGTCGCAAATGGCTTTTGTCTTATAAAAACCTATTGGATAAGATTTTTTAAAAATAGTACTCTACCTTTTCTAAGTAGAAGCCTTAGGTTGTTGAAGTTAAGAAAGAATAATTTATTAAGGTTATATATTTTGCAATCATAAACTAAGCATGTGAATGAGCACACACTTAGGGTATATTTAAAGCTTGAGACAGAATTTACATGGTGTGTGAATCTGTAGTCACCTCAGGAAGTAATCAAGCAAAGGTAGCACGTTCTTAAGGTGTTTTTGTAGCATATAGAAGGCAGCAAGAACCTTCAAAATAGTAAACTAAAAATAAATGAATGTGGGCATATAGGCCTAAAAAACAACTTGAGTGTTAAAATGATGAAGATGAAATAGATCTATGGTTTTCAAACCTGGTGCCCCTAAGGCAGATAGAGTGGATAGACCGAGGGAAGGTCATATGGACTGTCTTTTCCAACATCTTAAATTAGAGCACTTCTCCATTGTCTGTTTCTATTTTTAAATTTTTGCTTAAAAAAAAACTATGTGGTGAAATGCAGTGTAATGACAATGACCCAAATATATTTGATAACCACTGGATAGTGCACTGGATAAGAAGAAATCTAGGGTCAAGTCAGGATACATTTAATTGTGTCATTACTACTGTGATACTACATATCACACGTACAATTTTAAAATGCTGTGAAAAAGTTATCTAGTTTCTAATCTTGGATGAAATATAAAAACTAATAAATTATAAAAATGGCTTTTAGTTCATATATAATGAAATATATATTTAGGGACAGTTTGAGTCAACACTGGGCTTCCATTTTAGCAGATAACATTTAAAAATTTTTATTCATACTCAACTAAAATAGTATGTATGGGCAGCATAATGTACCATAAAATTTCAGACAGCAGATGTCTACAGAATTATACTTCTTTTGTTTAATCATTTGTTAGTTCTTTTTAAAGGCATGTATCTTGATCATATGTATAAACACAAAAGTGTTGACTTAGCCAGGAACTCTCATGTTTAAGAATCTACTCCCTTCTATGAATTTAAATATATTTATGCCTTTCCAACATCTTAAATTAGAGCAGTTCTCCATTGTCTGTTTCTATTAACAGAGTTCTTAATCTATTTTAATTAATTGTTTTTAAATTTCTTTAGCCAGCCTTGATTTGGAACATAAATTTTTTAATCATGTTTTATTCATAGGTGATGATGATTATTATATTGCAGCTGTTTGCATAGTTGTTTTGGTAAAAAGCGATTTATAGCTTAATAGCATTTATTTCCATGCAGAATTTGGGAATGATTTGCCCTCTGTATTTTGATTGTAGCTCTCTGCATCTTTTGTATTTGCGGAACTCTGGTTCTGCCCCTTTACCTCTCTGGCTGGCTAATATTTAACTAGAAAATGATTTTCCATTTATGACTGTTGTCATTTCTGTGAGGTTGATTTTGGTAAACTTAAAATGATCACTATCTAGAATCTTGATGAACTAATCTTGTCATTTGATAATAAATATGGTTCATATTGAGTTTAATAAGGGTTGAAATGAGTTTAATAGGAATACTTAAGTAAGCCACACACATCAGATATAAGGCATGGTCACATAACAGGTTGGACACACACTGGAATGTCAGCTTCTGTGATGGAAGAGACAGTGTAACTCCAAACTGTGCATCTGAATGCCAGGAATATTAACTATAAAAACTGCTTGTTTTTATATAAAACCACTGATAACACTTTTTTAAAAAAAACTGTTGTCTTTTCTGATTTTTTTTTCAGCTTATAATGACAAGATTGTTGCATTTCTGCGTCAACCCAACATCTTTGAAATTCTACAGGAGCGTCAACCTGATCTTACCAGGAATCACTCACTCAGGTAACCATAATCTTGGTATTTGTTTCAAGTTGCATAAGCCCCAATCATTAAATTTTGGTAACACTCGGAAATTCACTCTGTCACTTATTACAAAGGCATCTTCTAGGTCATCAGCCCCAACTCACTGTAGTTCTGACATCTATGAAGTACAAAAGTTGAATGAGATTAACTAAGCAATCTAGAGCTCTCTTTAAAGAAAAAACATGAAAAAGAAAGAAAAATTAACAGCCAAGAATCATACTAGATATGTATATTATACAGAAAAAAAAGTGTAGCTAGAGTAAACAAAATAATAGTTTATTGAATTAAGATTTGTAGAGTCTTAGGCTTGGTATTCACATTTTTCCATAATAAAAACACAGTGGAACCCAAGAAAGGAGTATGATTCTTTCTGCTGTCCAGCATTCTCCCTGCATGAACCCTCTCTTCTAAATAGCTCCTTAGCGCTTTCAGCCTGGTTTGACTTTACTGAATACAGGCTGTTCCTCTTCACTGGCAAGCTTTTCTCTTCTCAGTCTGGCAGAAAAGATCTCCTTTTCAAAGCCCAGGACAAGTTCTCCTTCCTTGAAACATTTCAGCTCTGCTGTGGAGTCTCAGTCTCATGATCTAGCCTAGTATTTCTCAATCTCATTAGAGCTAGAAAAGGGGGAATTTAATATTACATAACCCAAGGCCCTACATGCCACCTTTGCAGACATTAATTTGGTGATTTATCATGTAAGGTACCTCTTTTTTTTTTTTTTCTTTGTACTGTTTTGGCTATTTGATTTCTGTGCTTTAGTTTGATTTTTGAAGTTTTTAAAACCTTATTTTCCAATTAGATTATAAGATCCTTGCAAAGAGGGATCTTATAAGACTCGTTATTTCTCCTTCTTACTACTCAGACATCTAGACTAGCACTTTGCATAGTGAACTTGTTAATTCGAAAATAAATTATCAGCTATTCTCGGTTTCTCCTGCCTTTTAAAGCTGTCATTACTTTTAAAGTTCTAAAGGCTACAACTGCACAACATTTCGAGTATGACATTACAAACGTTGCTTATGTGGAGAATTCAGTTTTACATGATTAACATTAAACTGAAGATTTAGTCCTTTCTCCAACACAGCACTCTGTTCTCAATCACATAAAAGATCAAAATTATACAAGTGTGGATTTGGTGTGTTTGTTTATTATGAGATCCACAAAGTCATCCATGGAGAATCTCATGTAAGACTTTTTAGTTAATGAAATTGCAGAAATGAGCTCCTTGATGGTCTAATTAAAGATCTTACTGATTCTGGACTTTAAATCAAAGCAAATAAACAAGCTAAATTCTTACTCTTTTGCTAGCCAAAAGATAAAGCAAACACTATTTTCTCTAATCTCTACCACCTCCAGCCGCAGTACATGTCCACAAAGGCTTGCTTATACATACACACACACACACACACACACACACACACACACTTACACTCACACTCACACACTCACACAGATTTAGTTCATATCTGTTCCTCTGGAAATACCCTAATCCCCACATAAGAGAAAGAAAAAGGAGGAAACTCAAGTTTTCCACTTTTTCTCTGCACTTCACATTAGCATTTAAAATAATTAATGTATCTTTCAACCTCCCCATGGGAGAGGTTGGATGCTTTAATCTCTACCTGAACAGAGCATTGTCATTATTCTTTAATGACTTGACAGAACCTTAACAGACCCCAACAGAAGGGAGGCTCCAGGCTCCAGATGGCAACTTCCCAGTTTTCTTTTTTATTTTCTTTTTTACTTTTTTAGTCTTAAGTCTCTAATCTTCTGAACATTGCTGAAGATTTTATAATTGAGTAACACCCAGGGTCCTCAGTTAAGCATAATTTTCTTCTAACATAGATCTCACATGATAATCCCTTACTAAGAAATTGTCTGATAGGCCTTGGAATATGTTTCTATCTATTTACATTTGTTAAATATGATTATGGAAAGCATATGTAATCAGGACAAGTAGAAGGAAATAGGAATTTAAATCAATGAGCTAATGCCAGAGTGTGTGTCACAGTGTACTTTCATTTTCCAAAATGTTTTTGGTAGTTAAGCACTTTGCTTTATCATAATGACCTAAAGGGGAAGTTTATATATGTGAGAGAACATTCTGTTTCATGTAGTTAAAAACTGCATTGTAAGGACCATTCCCATAAGTAGCAGGAATGGAACCAGCTGGAGTTTAATCTCACATTTCAGTGATATTTTTAATAACAGATTGCATTAACTTTCTGCACTACAACAAAATGCCTGAGATAATTAACTTATAAAGAGAAGAGGTTTATTATTGTTCATGGTCCAGTCCATGATCAGGAGGACCTGTTGACTTCAGGCCTTTGGTGGACAAGCCAGATGGCAGTGTTGGGGAGTATAAATTGGAGTAAAACTGCTTACCTTCTGGCCAGGAGGCAAAAGAGAGAGGAAGGGGCCAGAGTCCCACAATCCCCTTCTGGTACACAATCCCAGTGACCTAAGGACCTCCCATAAGGTACCTTCTTCTATAGGACCACAGTACCTCTCAACAGCATCTTACTGAAGACCTGCCCTTTAACACATAGTCCTTTGGTGGACATTCAAACTATAACATGGACTTATTTATGTGTGGAATAGAGCCACTGGGTAATCTGTATCTCGCAGGTGATTATAAATCATCTGCTCATGCCTTAAGCAAGGATTACCAACACCAACAGAGTTTTCTACACATTCTTCTTCCTCTGTGGCATATCCACTTAAAAGAAATAACCCTTCATATTCTGTCCACAAATTAATGAAGAAATAGAGGACAGCCTTGGAGACTGAAGTAGGTATGCCTTCTTATTTTGTATTTTTCTTCTTTTGTGTGTTATTCTCCCCAAACCAGAAAATAGCAAGCTGTTTGATAGTTTGCATCCATATATAGCTTCCTCTTCCTTGAGACTCCACTTGGGTATCTTTTCCTGTAGAATGGCTGAGAGTTTCCATGCAATAGAATATGGCTTTTATTTCAACTCTGTATTGAAATCACTCCTCTATCTATCATGCAAATGTGAATGGTACCAAGTACCCCCTGGTTTTCATTTTTTAATTTTGAAAGAGATTTATTTCCTTAATTAGAAAAATCAGCATCCAAATTTGCTACCACCTCTGTCAAATGGGAAATGTCCCCTTGGACTGTTATATCCTACTCCTAGTTCTCACTGGAAGACAGTAATCATACCAACATATTTGAATGCTTTGTCATAAAAAACAAGAGATAAAGTAAAAAGTTCCAGTACTGTATCCAAATAAAATATATTCATTTAAAAACTTTTAATAGGAGCTGGGTTGTGGCTCTATAGTAGATGCTTACCTAGCATGTGTGAGGCACTGGGTTGGATCTTTACCACCACGTAAAAAAATAAATAAAAAATAAAGACTGTGTCCATTTACAACTAAAAATATTTAAAAATTTTAAAATAATGTTTTATAGGTGAATTTTATGAATACAAATTCAGTAAAATTTTTAATTTTGGTGTTTGTACAATATTCTGTTATGATAAAGGATCTAAATGTCATAACCCCCCGAGTTAAGAGTTGAGACATTCCCTCTTAATGTGATTATTAAGTCTAACCACTTAATCTAATCCCTGCCTGTCTTGCTCTCCCCAGGAGTCAGTGATAATTATTTTGGGCACCAGGCTGATTCCTCTTTGAGCACTTCCTATAGAAATTCCCTTGCCATAAGAATGTGATCTGTGCCGGGGATGATGGAGTACACCTATAATCCCAGCACCTCTGGAGGCTGAGGCAAGAGGATCACAAGTCCAGAGCCAGCCTCAGGAACTTAGTGAGATCCTAAGCAACTTAGTGAGACCCTGTCTCAAAATAAAAATAAAATGAAAAGAGCTGGATATTACTCAGTGGTTAAATGCTGCTGAATTCAGTCCCTAGTATAAATAAATAAATAAATAGATAGATAGATAGATAAATAAATAAATAAATAAGTAAATAAATAAATAAATAAATAAAAGAATGTGATCTGTGACACTTTTGTTCATTCTGGGTAAATCAGCCCATTTAATATTTTAAGTTTTAGTAAATCAGAAAATTGGAAGTCCAAAACATCCTGAGCCAGAAAAGGCAAATGTATGTGTGTCTCTGGATTCCCTAGACTGGAACTAAACTCAGACTCTGACCTTTATGTTCACATCATCCTATTTTTAGAGCCCTGCATGTTTGAAAATTATTTTGAAATTATTAAACAATACAGAATCATATGGAATTAAAAAGATAAGATTTTCAAAAGCTGATTTATACAAAACAAACCCCAGTTTTCAAAATATCTAACCCATTTCTCAAGTAGAGATTTTATAGCAAGTGAATTTTTCTATATTTATGATCGGGCTAGATATTAATATCAGTTAAAATCTGAACTTTTTGTTCTAAGCATCATGAACTTATTTCTGCTGGCCTGATGTGCTTTCTTGTTGGGACTTGCTTAGCTCTGTCTTTGAGTCCTCCTCTAATTTGTTTACTGCTCGCTCGGATGTCTGGACCAATATGGCAATCTTCTGTTTTTATTGTACTAAAGTTAAATCTAGAATAGAACTGTTGTTTTCCTAAGTTGTAGACCATTTGCTTAGGCATAATTGTTAAATTTTTAAAATACCCAGTTAAAATAACTTATAGAGACCACCTAGTGATGACCATCATGAAATCTTGCTAGAAGTCTCTCACTGAAGACCAGACATCCTGGCTCTTAGAAAGTGGCAAGGAATTCATCTTAAGAGTTCAGATTTAGGGGTCAGCCAGTCCTGGGTTGGAATTCTAGCTCTGCAGTTTGCTCATCCTTCAAAGGTGACAATGAATGAGGCATTTAACAACCCCCTAAGTTGTTACCCCAAAATTGGGGCTGGGAATTTCTAACCTGCAATGTTCTTTTCAAGATTAAATGAGAAAATTAATACTTGGTGTTCAGTGGTATTCATAGCACTTGGTACTATGTAAGCACAGTAAGCATATAATAAATTGAAACTAATATATTAGTAATCTGCATTTCCTTTTGATTGTATCACAAGGACTCAATTTAAAGTAATTTGCCACTGAACTTTCTGTAATTCTCAAAACCACCAGCCTTGAGACTAAGCATACCTATAAATGGCACTATGTGTTTCTATGCATATAATTGAAGTGCAGCCAGGATCTCCTTAGTTCTGTGATTAACTTCCATATAGGTGAATTTCTAGTTCTATTTTCCCAGTTTCATATAGGGAGATTTTCTCTAGAAGCTTTTACACATATACAATGAAACCAGCTTTGATTGCTCATGCATAGAAGGCTAAGCAAGAATCAGAATAAATTAATGAGGACTATGTATCATGTAATGAGGACCAAGTATCATGGAAATATCATTAACATAACAGTTCAAACCTGGCCAAAGTTCCAGTACTGTATCCAAATAATGAAATATTTTCATAAGCAGCTCATTTTCTTGTAGATCTAGTGAGAGACTTGGGAATTTATTTACTAAGACAGTAAGAAACAGAGTCTTAGAACCAATTATATATTCTATGACTTTTGTAAAAAAGAATAACTCTACCCATGTTTTATTTAAATGAATATACTAATTTATAGATATGTCTAGGCTTTTGACATATGCATATTCTAATTTTTATATTTTCTGTTCATGAAATCTCATGACTCTTAAATTTAACACAATTATACAATCACCTAAAAATTAAAAAAAAGACACAAAGCAAGAATTCTATTAGCCAAAATTAGTTTAGATTTTTTTTTAGAGTATCACAACCAGGTATTTATTAAATTGTGTCCCTATAAATAGGGTTTCTTCATTTAACCTTGAAAAACATCCACAAATTACAAATATGTTCACCCACTAGATATTTCTCTAAAATATTGTGTTTTCTTGCTAACAAATGATTCAATTAAGGATTTTCAAAATTGTTTTCTTAAATTAGGAATGACTCTGTTTCAGGTATATCTGTTTCGCTGTGGATTTTTGCTATATCCTGCTGCATTTATCAAGAAAATAATTTAGTAAAATGTCTTCCTTAAGTAGCCCATCAGCCATGAACCATTTGTGAACAAAAGCAAAATATCAGTACTGAATTCAACCTCAAAGCTTTTCCCGAATCCAAAAGAATACTACATCTATTTCTAAAATCATAGAGAATAATTATCATTTGGTAATAGCACAAAATGGTTTCTAGTGAAATCTGTTGTTTACATAAATTAATCACCCAGCTATTAATGAATCAGGAGTTTTTTTTTAAATAAAATAAGCATCCCATCTCTGTTAAAATGTATTTTTGTCTCTATCAGTGGATTTAAATAGTAAAGCAAATTATTTTCAGAAAAAAATTAACTTTGAATAACCAATGCTGAAATTAAAATTACCTTGTTTGATATTCAGTGTCCTGCATACAAATGACTTTTACTGATATATCCCATTGAATCATTTCCTTAGTGGGGAAAGCACATTTTACTGAAGACAATCTTGTGGACCCTTGAGGCATCCTATCTGTCTGCTTTTTATAATTTATGATAGAAATAATGTAATGGTACCATCTGCAGTTAAAATGTCTCAAAACATCTTGTGTTTTCTACCCTATCCATTGTTATATACTTACATTCTAAATAGTATGCCATGAAATCAGGGTCTACATCTTATTCATCTTTTTAATCATTACAGAACTTCTTGTCTTACATTGCATAGAATGGATGTTTGATAAACATTTATTAAATCTATCAATTTCATAGAACATATATTTGGAACTTAATGATAGTACCTGAAATTTTACCTTAAGAGATAAGTAGCTACATTTCCATTAGTCCAATTAACATAAAGATTCATCTTTTTATTACAATAATTTGCCTATTTTTGTATATTCTAATGGGTCATTTAGATCTTAGAAAATAACAGCTTAGCAATTATTTTGATAATGGCTAGATTTTCTTAGCATATAGGATTATTCTTGAGGCTTGAGATGAAATTTTGAATTGTGTTCTCAACTTTTAAAATTATGTTCAGATTTTGATTACAATTATATTTTATTTCTAAGTAATTTGTACACAATAAAATATTTATAGTTATCCCCTTTTAAATTTCATATCTATATTTTTTTTTCATGTATTCAATCCTTTCATTTCTTGCAATAAAACCTTTTTGTTCTCTTCACATAGGGAACTGGATTTTTCTCTTTAGGCTTTCCCAAAGTATTTTATATCTTTGTTTCTGATGTGGTAGATTTTGTTTTTTGATCTTCTAAATTATAACTGCCAAAATATGGGAAACTACTAGTTTTTCTGAAATTGGTACTTCTCATTATTTTCCCTATGCCATGGCATTTTATATCACTTTCGGAAAATACAGCCATCCTTACGTCTCCCTTTTCATTCTGTTTAACTTGCTTGTCCATTCTGAGTGCTTCATAGTAAGCATTTTTGTGGGATTTTTTTTGTATATTTAAAAAAATTAAATGGAATTATAATATAGCTTCAATTCCTGAATATATTTTTATTAAAAATACTTGTTATCAAATACATAATAAAATATTATAATTCATAAGAAAATATAAACCATAGTTATATATCCTGTATATCTAAATGTTAATTCCTCAAAATAATGATAGGCTTAGGGTTTAAGCTGTTAGAATGCCTTAAGAAAGACTCATTATAACTAGGTGCTTTTGTGCATAATAATAAATCTCTCTCTTTTTCCAGTACTAGAGATTAAATACAGAGGTACTCTATCACTGAGCTACATCCCCAATCTTCAGAAATTTTTTTTTTTTTTTTTAATTTTGAGACAGGGTTTCCTTGTTTTCCAGGCTGGTCTAGAATTTGTGATCCTTCTGTCTCAGCTCCCAAGTAACTGGGATTACAGGCATGTGCTGCTGCACCAGGCATAACGAAATTTCTTTTACAAAGTTCAAAATTGTTTTGCTTCACAGTAGTTCCCCACTTAAGAGTGGATGCATGTAATCACACATATAACTGAACCTTAGACACTTTTTTTCATATAAATATACATAGCTGTGGAAAAGTTTAATTTATAAATTAGGCACAGTAAGAAGTTAACAATAGCATCATAAAATAGAAAAAATAGAAAAATTATAACAATATGCTATAATAAAAGTTATTTAAACCTTATGAATATTTTATTGCTAGAATTTTCCAATCAATATTTTTGGACTAAAGAAAACAGAGATAACTAAAACTGCAGAAGGTGACACCATAGCTAAGGGGAACCACTGTATATAGATTGCTTTATTGGTAGTCATAGTTTCCATCATCTTTTGAATTATGAGGAATGTAAACCCTTCATATGGATTATCTCTGTGCTTCTCATCGCATTTTTTCTTGTTTTATGGAGAGGCCAGTGTCTTATCTACTATATATCATAGAAGTACTCAATAAATATTTGTGGAATGAACTCCATAATTAGAATGACTTTCCCATAACAAACAGAAAAAAGAGTGGGTCATCAGAAATCTAGCTTGACTGTTTTCAATAGGTATTACTGTCAGTAGAGAAAAGAATAAACACTTAGGAAGCCTGCCTAATAATATATTCAGTAATTAAAAATTTCTGAGAGCTTACAATATGATAGGCTCTATGCTAAATATTTTATCTTCATTCTATAATTATGCTAATTTTATAATAAAAAAAGCAAGCAAAAAGAGTCAAGTAATTCTTAGTTCTTAGCTTGGAGATAACTTATATCAATTTATGATACATTTTGCTCATAAGCATGTAGAGAATTCATTTCACTTCTGTGTCTCCATAAGAATCACATGACCATATGGACCTATACCTCCAAATCTAACCTTTGTAATGGGAGGTAGAAAGAAAAGTTGACCTTTCTACTGCTTTGCTCTAGCAGGGAAGTCAGACAACACTCTGTGACTCTAATAGGGAGTATGAACATCAGTGCTATCTTTCCTTTTGTGTCAGTATATCTTTGGGGAAGTCGAGGGTACTTCTCTAAAATTACCCTCAGGCAGTTTTAAAAGCATATGTACTGGTGACTGTGTTACTAAACTGTTTCTGCAGGAACCCGAGTGTGCAGAGTTTACAATCCAGAGAGTTTTGCGGTTTAGAGCTCTGCTGCTTCTAGTTGTTTTTAAACACGTGCTGTCCTTAACTTCACCAAAATGTTGGTTGGCTTCAGTGAGAATATTTTCTGTGGGAATTTTAGTCTTGAGACTTTGCTGTCCTCAAATGATCTTCTGCCAGAGTTGATCTTCTGGGGGTGATCCTGTGCGCTAGAGGAAGTGGTTAGGAGGCCTAAACATTGTGATTCTGAGACAGCACTAACTAAGGAATTTTTCCTGAAGTTGTCACTACACAGCTTAGCATTTTGACCATCTAGTTGTGGGTTTTCCTACTAAGAGATTACCTTTTTTAAAATAAATAAATAAATAAATCGCCTCTTCACCTGTCTTTGCAATCTCCCCAGTGGATTCTGGTTTAGTAAATAATCTGACATCAGCTTTCTGATTCTTTTTTTGTTTCCCTGCCGAAGCAAAATATGATAGCAAGATTGTTTATTCCAAACACAAGTGGACTGTCAGAAGCCAGATATGTTATTTGGGCATTAACTGCTCATGTGCCTAGTTTGTATCTTATGAAGAACTCATTGTGTGCATATCACAGTGCTAGGTATCTAGGGAGTACAAAGATGGAAGAGGAGGCGCTTTTGCTCTGAGAAATTCGAATTTCTAAAGGAACTTATTATAATCTTCATTATAAACCACTAAGAATGAATAGAATTTCTTCCTGCCACAGAGTCCCTAACTCTATATATTAACAAAATAAACTTGAGTAAATAAATGTATTAAAGTAATATTCAGACATCCCCCTAATCACTATCAGACATATTTTAGCAACATTTCTCAGACCAATTATGCAAATTTCAAACACTGAGTGGATTCAGAAATTCATAGCACTCAATCTGTTATTTTTCCATCTAAAAGGAAAAGAAATGTTACAGAACTATCAAGTAGACTTTCCCTAGTTTATTTTAAAAGAAATTTAAATGTGTACAAATGTAAATTATGGGAAAACCTCTTATGCTTATGGTTTCTATAGATTATAAACCTAAAGATAAATTAAATAAAAACTAAGAAAATTAGTAATGTTTGAACAAATGAGTAATATAAGAAGATTTTTTTTTTTTTTGCCTTCCAGAAGCCAAATCACCAATGTTGAGACCATCATCAGTGGAAAGACAATCTGTGCTTTTTGTGCTATTTGTGTTTGAATTGATTTTTCTGGTTTTACTTCTACTAGTCTTTCACATGTATCCTTAGCATTATCACAATAATCATTTTTCCTTCTTAACAAAAAACACGTTTATATCTACTGATTCATTGTTTTATTAAGCCAATTTATTTAATTATATATCCCCAGATAAAATATTGAAGAAGAAAGATATCACTAAATGCACCCTAGGATGAGTGGATTCTACCACCCACAAGTTTTCTATTTGCAAACTACTGTAAAGCTTTTGTTCTTAGAATAAGCCATGACATCTTTGATGCATTATTTAGCATAAATGCATAATTTACTTTTAAAATCCATCTCTTCTATTTTCTCTCTAGCCCATGGCAACTTGCATGACTTAGCCTCACTTGATCATTTTCTTGACGCAAATTAATGCTGCAAGAGAAAAGTTTTGTCCTTGTAATTGGTAAGAAAATTGTGCACGAGCAACAAACTGTGGCTGTCATATTTAACAACAAGGCCCTGCTGACCTAAGAGCAGCCAGTCCTGCTCACTAGTACTTTTAAAAGTTCATCTCAGATTGCTTGGCACCAAGTGCCTTGTAACTGCAGACCTGGGACTGCAGACATTCGTCATGAATGTCATCCTTATTATCTGAAATATGCTTCTATCATTTTAGCTCATTTGAGCACCAAAGTGAAAATACAAAATTTAAAAATGATTGGAAAACTCCAGATCATGTCTATAGATTTCTAGTAGGCGAGGACACCAGTTTGAGAAACACTAGTCTAGAATATTAGGCAAATATCTGATAACCAAGGAACAGTTCCTTTTTCTTTCTCAGAAAAGAGGTGACATTTCTGAGATGTCTGCTGACTTCTCTTTCTCCTTCAGCCTTGATCTGCTCTTGACCAGAGTTAACCAATATCTTTCTTCTACATAAAAGGACTGTGTAGACTAGGCACAGGTGTAAGGCCAAAACAGAGTTCCCTTAAGTGAACAGAACCATTGACATAATTTCACACAATAACAGAATTGACATTGACTTTCTCTCTTCTGCTGCACCATAAGCTCTTTGACAAGTGACTCTGTCCTACTCCCTTGGGATTCCCAGTGTGTGAGACCATGCATGGCAAATAGGGGGTGCTCTGGAAAGGTTTGCTGTAAGAGCACATAAATATTCATAGAAGAAAGAACTCAGTACATCAGATGACATGTTCCCGTTTCTGCTCCTGGAAGCATATGACACATGGCTCGTCATTATGGGTCAGATGAGTTGGCCTGGAGGAAACTAGTCTCTGCCTGTCTCTGGTATGTTCTTGCCTGAAGAATCACACTAGTTGCCCACTGCGTAGTGGTTAATATCTGGAAAGTGATGAAATATTTCCCATTTGGCATACTTCCTCTGATGCCTTCCCCCTTTCCTTTCCTCATCTTATCATCCCTATGACTCAGATGAGCTGTGCTGGTTTTCTTATTCACAGGAAACTTACAGGCCACAGTCCAGAACATAGGCTCTTTATCATTCATCACTCGACCCGTTCATACAGTTGCAGTTAAGTCAGGACGAATGCTCATGCTCTTTGGTTTTTGGTTTTGTTCTATTTGCCTGACTTCATTGTGATGATAGGTCAAGCAGATAAACTGTGTATTGGTTGGAGATAACTTTTGATTCTTCAAGATCAAAGCATATTGTTATTGACCCTTATACAAGTACTGCTTTGGTTAAGTAATTATTCATTTTTTTCCAAGATAATTATTTTTCTAACTTAGCCTTTTTGAGTCAGTGTTTAGATTTCTTATCAGAAAACCATTCACCAGATAATGGGCATAGGTTTCCATCACATGCTCCAGACCACTTGAGGGAAAATGTCTTTCCTGATTCAAGCCTTCATGTTAAAGTAATCTCAGCTGGGAGGCTACACTTCTGAGCAGTTTTCTTTTCTTTTCTTTTCTTTTTTTAACCAGGGATTAAACCCAGGGATACTTAACCACTGAGCCATATCTGCAGCCCTTTAAAAACACTTTCTCATTAAGTTGTTTAGGGTCTCACTAAATTGCTGAGGCTGGCTTTGAACTTGTGATCCTCCTGCCTCAGCCTCCTAAAGCACAGGGATTACAGGGGTGTGCCACCGTGCCTGGCATGAGCAGTTATTTTATGCACCTCTCCATCATTCATTTCTTCAGTCTTTTCTTTAAAAAAATGGTAGTTACTGGCAATAAAGGACAGAAAAGAAAATTTGGTAATACTAAAGATTAGATGCTTTGTATATTAACATTATGTAAAATGGATCTAGCCACAAGAAACGAAGAACTAAGCTCTAGATCACACCTCTTAATCTGTGTAGCTAAGGGCAAATCAGTTTTGATGTAATGGGAAATTCTTGTCTGAATAATTAAGCCTTGCTGTCCACTTATTGCCTTCAAGTCTGTGGGCAATCTTAAGAGAATTTGGAACTTGTAAACCTAAAATTCATTGGAACTTTATGAAAATATCAAGTAGAAAAATAAGATGTTCTGTAGATAAAAACTAAATCTCAATAAATACAGAGACTGACTTTTCATTTTGTAGTAGAGTAATCAAAATAGATTGTCCTTAGTGCTCAGAGTAAAATTGCAGATCTTCTTGGCCTCTCTGTTCCAATCAAATGTGATAGTTTTAGTACCACAGTTTTTTGTTTTTATTTTTTCCCCTATCTTACAAAAATGAACATGGTATGCTTTGAAATAGCATTAGGTAAACAAGGGAAAGCAACTAAGAGAATTTTTTAAATTAAAATTGTGTTCTATATCAATACAATTTGTTATATATATACTTGTTATATACAAGTTGAAAGCTGTAACATGAAGATAACTTATGAAACAAAAAAAAAAACTGGTGCTGTCACATGTGTTCATAATAAAATAGTGCCTGAAATAACTCACACCACTGGGTTGGATATGTATAGGTATGTTACATGTTTGCCCATATACAAAAAAAATCTGTTTCATCAACTGTAGTAACTAAGTGTTTCTATTTTTAACGGATTCAAAAAAAAGCCTTATGCATTTATATTGAAATTATAATGCATAGATACTATCTGCTTCCAGGTAGCAATGAGCTCCTCACACTTAACTTTAGATCTACCCTTAGAATAGATGAATGATCTTAACAATCCCTTTTTAGAATAGCAGGGGATGAATGTGAATACTTACTTATGGAAGAGCAGGGGACCAGCCTAAAACTGTTGCTTAGATTTTTACTCACAATGGCCTTCACTCACAGAGGGGACTGGTTTTAACGACTCCATCGTACTACCGTCTTGAGCAGTCCTTAGTCAACAAAATGTTCAAAGCAACAACATAATACCCTCCACACCCATGTTAGAACTAGGAGATGTTGATGTTCCCAGGGTCCTCCATGGGATGTGTATTCCTAGGGGATTACAGAGTAACTGCCACACAATAGGAGCCAAAATGTGCTCTGGAAATTATTTTAAAAATGTGCTTTACAATGAGTTACATCCCTAAAGCCTTCCACATGTATTCTGAGCTTGTTTTTTTTTTTTTTTCCAATCTGAACAGGGAGAAGATCCAATTTATTCGAACTGAAGGGACCCCAGGATTGGTACGCCTTTCTAGTGATGCAGACCTTGTTATGTTGCTGAGGTATGTAACACGGTGAAGTAGACAGTTTCCTGATAGATACTAGGAAGCATTTTAGAAAATAATATGCCAATATTGATAGCCTAAACATGTCTTCTTTATCTTAAAATAGACTTAAGGAAATACATTGAAGATTTATTTGAGAAATTACATTTGTTACCACAGAGATCTGTTTAATTTTGTTTTTACCCTCCTGGAAAAAGGATGTGGTATTTGAGAAGGGAAAGACTATAGAGATGAATGAATACAATGTCCTAGTCAGAATGGAATAGAAGAGTAACCAGAGAAGCTACAAACGATTTACCTCCTCAGGGCAGGACAGAGGTCATCTTTATGTTTTCTTTTTTTCTCAAAATGTGTTTTGTTTCCTTCTGCTGATTCAAGATATTACTTATTTACTTTGTGGTTTTATGAGTTTAGGTTTGGGAAGTTGGATCAGAAAGTTGAAATTTGGTCCCTGGCACTCACTGCCAACTTGAAAGCCCTTTATAAAGTCGACCCGTTGTATTTTCTTTTGTGATGGTTAGATTGGCTTTGGTTTTTAAATTTTAGAGTAGTTCAGAAGGGAAACTGTCAAGTTTTCAAAAGACTTTCTCAGTTTTAATATCATCTCTCAAATATAGGCAAGCCAGAGTAAAATAAAGGTCTGTTCTACCTAGTGGTTGGGAAACCCACCACAGAGGCCTCTGAAGAATTTAAGGGAATGTCATGCTGAGCCACTGAGGTGTTGTTTTATTTGTCCCTGAGTGCTAACAACCATTCATGTTTTTTATGATGATCTTGACTCTGGCCATTTCTAATTCTCCACTTGATGGTTGCTATCTATGTTGCCATATTTCACACTGACCACTTGATTGTTGCCAAAAGCTTATCCCTTGTATTGTTGCCCAAAAGTTGTTTGTGTGGTTGAAGCATAACTCAAAAGGATGTCATCACTTTCCACAGCCACTTTTCTCCACTTGACCTTGAACAAAATCTGCAAGGGAGGTGTCACTTCTCATTTTAGGGATGGCCTTGCTCCTCTTCTGTGGTAAACTGAGCTAATTCTGAAAGCAGCATCTAGTGCTTACATGATCAGGAAGACTACTGGCCTGTTAACATCAGAGTGTGATCTTTCTTTCTTTCAGAGTTTGGTGACAAAATAGTTTTGTTACAAAATTCTGGCTAGAAAATGACTCTTTTGCTTAATTCTAGAAATCTAATTTTTTCATTTAAACTAAGAATTCTGCTTTTGGAATTAGTAAGAACTATATTATAAAGCAAAAGTCATGAATATTCTTCAACTAACCTTAGTTAAATAATCTCTAGATGGTTTAAGTTTACATATTTTATTACCCTAGAGTTTCAAATATTTGTACTTTGTTCTTTGATAAATACTGTAATTTGCATGAATTTCTATGTATTATGTGGTTCAATTCAACAGTATCTGAAATCTCTTGTATAAAGGGCAAGGTCACATTGTCCTCTCTTTTAGGAAAATACACAGGTTCTCTGAAGGTAATGATTATTTAGAGTGGTATGAAAAATCTACCTCTATTTAGTAGTTCCATTATTGTTACCTAAAAATGTTTTACTTCATTTGAGTGACCAAATGTATTTATTATTTTAATAATAGTACACAATGATACATGTGTTATACGTACCTGCTTGTAGTTTAATGATTATTAAAAATGTGGGTGTTTTGTTTTTATCCTCAGTTCTTTATTTTTTACACCACTTTGGTATTGGATTTGCTTCAATCAGTGACTATGGACTCAAGCAGAGTATTTATTGTGTACATAGTGGAAGATTTTATGTTGGTTTTTGTATTTTGTCTGTTTCTTAAGAAGGGAAATCACCCCAGTACAAATGTACTTGATTTTCAGTGAGCCGCAATGTAGAAATAATACAGCTCTATGACACTTTCAACTCAAAGTCAACCTGTGTAAAGTTACCATCTAACATGGCTATTATAAAACACAAGAATTTTTAAATGACCCGTGGCACTTATTGTTGATTATTCAATTCCCTGTATCCTTTTAATAACTCAAGTCATGTAAAACTCATGCTTCTATCATAACTCATACAGGAAATGATTGATTATTTAGCCACATAAAATTGCAAAATTTATATAATAAAAGATACCACATATCAAGGGATAAAGAAAGGTAACAAACTGAAAGGATAATATTCACAGCACTTGAACAAAGAGATCGAGATCCTTACTACCTACACTGCTAGGTAGATGTTAGCACCATGAATAGATGACGAATGCCCTTAGAATATTTTAAAAGAAGAAACCCAAAAGAAAAATGGAAAAAAGATATAAAAATGCATTTCATAGAAATTGAAGCACGAATAAATTCATGGAAAAACTCTTATAATCCTAAAAATGCAATTTCAAATAATGAGATACCATATCACAATAGAAGATTGTAAAACTCAAAAACTCTGATAATACCAAATGAGACATAGGAACTCTCATTTTACCTGGGTTTGGTGGGATTGTGATTTCTTCAATCTCTTTGGAGTGCATATGGATAATATTTTGTACAGTTGAAAAGCCATATGTGTGTTTACTGAGAAACTACTTTTAGGTATATGCTACATTTACACCTAAGAAACTCTTTTATACATATACAAGGTGACACATAGAGGATAAAAGTATGCACTTTGAAAAAAGTAAATATTTGTCCAAAGAGGTATAGAGAAATAAACTGATATGTTTATAGAATGGCCTGCTATATTGTAGACAAAAGGAACACACTAGATCCTTATGCATAGATATCAGAATTAGAACAATATTGTTGAATGAGAAAAAACAAATCAAGAATGCTATATACTTAGAGTTTATATAATTTTTAACAATGTAGGAGGCATTGTTCATCTATACATTCCTCTATATAGATACGTTTCAGAATACAAAACTATGGAAGAATACCTGTAAGTCATGGTGGTGGAGAACAAGGGACCTCTGAGGGATGGGCTGTGTGGAGTACAGACTCTCCTACTTTCCTACTCATTGTGCAAATGAGGCTTCCCCCACCTCTTTGACTAAAGTATGCATTTTGTTTCTTGTGTTCTTCAGCTTATTTGAAGAAGAGATAATGTCATATGTGCCTCCACATGCCTTACTCCACCCCAGCTACTGTCAGTCCCCACGTGGCTCCCCCGTGTCTTCTCCTCAGAACTCACCAGGTAGGTCCACCTACTGCTCATGTGAATTCTCTGAGGAGTATGCCCCAAAGTCAGATATTCTCTCCTTCCTAAAGGACTAGTGTAGGCACAGGTACATGTTGTGTGGCATTTGTTGTCTCTTAAAAGCAGCTTGTTTCTGTGGGGATTCATTTTAGCAGAAAGATGATGAATAGGGGGATAAATGTTAGTAGTACGACAGGCTTCCATACAATTTACTCATTGTTATGTTATGTGGTGCCTTACACACCTTGGAAAATACTAAGGTACAAAATACTATGTTAGTTTTTTGGATTCATAAAGTGCCAGTGGGGAGACATTGGAAAATAAAGTCTCCATTCTCAAGACATAATATTGAATTTAAATTATTCAGTGTCATGGACTTAGATATTCTCCCCTTCAGTATTCACTAACTGTATTAGATAGGAAAAACAAAAAGAAAGCTAAATGGGCAGAAAGAGCATATTGATAGATAAATTCAGATTTGTAAACTCAAACTCTTTTGAAAAATGAATGTGAATGAAGGAGGGAAGGAGTAAATGAATGGATGAATGAATGGTAAAAAATGAAACATAACAAATGAGTCTTTTTTTAAGGAAGGTAGACATAATTCTGACAGAACATTGACTATATTTATCCTTATTATAGGCAATGAATTTTTCACACTTTAACAGCTATAAAATTTAAAACTGTTTCAATATAAATTCAAACATCCAGGGTATCACTAAAAGCGCTGTATGTTCTTTGATATTTCACATGTGTTTTCACATATTGCTATGATAATGAAGCTGCAGCCTAACTGAATACTGCAGACAGGAACAGGTCTATTAATTTGTTCACATAACACAGATTTATTGAGCATCCAACTATGATCCAAGCACTGGATTAAACCCTGGTGGTATACAGATGAATAATGCAGTCTGCCTTTGAAGGGTTCATGGAGGTGTAGTGAGTCAATAATGACTCTGAACTCTGTTGTTAGTCCTGTAATGAAGAGCTTGTATGGGAACGCAGATGTGGGAACAATTATTCCTTCAGTGTTGGGGGTGGGGTGTTTGGGGAAGGTGAGGATAACAGACATGAAGTCACCCTTAGATGCTGATGAATAGGAATCTGCCAAGTAGACCAAAGAAAGAACTTTCTAGTTAATGGGGAAGCATAAGCTAAGGTGCAGAAGCATGAAAAGCATTGTTAGGGGCAAGTTAATAGTTACAAGTGAAGAGGAGGTCTGAAAGCTCAGGTTGGTAAGGTAGAGTAGGTCCAGTTGGTCAGTGAAGCCTTATCTCAATGAGAAATCCATGAGAAACCTCTGAAAACTTATAAACAGAAGAATAACAAAAATATAGATTCGTTTGGTGACAGTATGGAGAATAGATGAGAGACTGGAGCCCAAGATACCATTTGGGAAGCTGTTACGTTAGCCTTGTGACACGATGAATAAAAGGCTGGACTGGGGCACAGGGTGAAGACATGGGAATAAATGCAGGGGTTATGTTGGATGCAGAGACAAGGACTTTGAGTCCATATAGGGAAGAGTCAAGGCAGAATCGAAGGTCCTTACTACCTACATTGCTAGGTAAATGTCAGCACCATTTACCAAGAAGGAGAAGAAGGTTAGACTTGAAATGAGAGGTGAAATGAATTTGGTTTTGGATGTATTTTGTTGAGAAATCTTTGGGCCATCAGCTGGAAATACACAAAGACATCTGGAAAAAATAGTCATGGAGTGAAGTAGAGGTTGATAGCCAGGAATTGAGTGTACTGGTGGTAATTGAAGCCCAGAGTGTAGTTTAGAGGAAGTAGGGAGGAATGCCAGTGAAAAGAAGAGAAAATAGTTGATGGTGACATGGGGAGCCTCAATATTTAAGTGATGGGCTGAGGAGAGTAAAGTAAGGTGAGCCAATGGATTTGGGCATAGAATTAGGAAAGTCTTTTGAGGGGAGTCAGTTTTCAAGGGGATGCAGTTCACAGAGAAAAATGCTCAAAGGTTTCAAGAAGAATGTGGTCTGAGGAGAGGCCATTAGATCTTAAAATTGTGAAGTTATAAACGATCTCTGCTAAAGAGTCTATGAACTAATAAACTGGATTATGACCAGTTATAGAATGATGCAGGATGTAAAGTAGAAGCCAGGAGTGTGGCATGCTCTTTTCACAAAGCATGGAGTTGATGAGAAAGGAAAGGCAGAGGAGAAAGTGAAGAAAGGGTCTTTGGGGGTAGGGTAGTTGAGCATGTACCTGGAGCAGTCACAGGGTGGGTGGAAGGAGAATGGTTTATTGAATGAGGCAAAAAGCAGCCATCACAACACAGGCCTTTGGGAAGGCAGGACACAGAAAGGAAGAGCATGGGCCAACTCTGGAAGAGTTGGAGACAACTGTTCAGATGACACCAGGTGAGAGGAAATATTCTTGACACTACAAGTAAGTTCAAAGATATAGGGGAAAAAACTGATGGAATACATAGCTGACCTTAGTCATTTACCAGCTGTGTGACTTGAAGTAAATTCACCTCCTTCCCTGATCTTGAATATTTCTTTTTCTATAAAATGGACATAAGGATAGTCACTTTACCTCTGATGGTTATTTTTGGAAAAATGCCTTTAGTGATGCTGGAACTTAGCAGACCTCCAAGAAATGTTAATTTATCCTTTTTT
Source organism: Marmota monax (assembly GCF_021218885.2). Lineage (NCBI taxonomy): Eukaryota > Metazoa > Chordata > Mammalia > Rodentia > Sciuridae > Marmota > Marmota monax. Next base: position 28,463,921 of record NW_026692781.1, on the reverse strand, counting down.
CTTTCTTTCTGGAAATTTTCTCCCAAGAAGCATAGTTTGTCCATATATGAGTCATTCATAACTGGATCCACGCCTTACTGATTTGCAGAGCTGGCTGCTTAGGCATTTCGTCATTCAGGGAGGTCTTTTTTTAGTAAGAACCTATGCTAGGCTGGGCACAGTAGTACATACTCATAATTCTAGCTACTAGGAAGGCTGAAGCAGTGGGATCACAAGTTCAAGGCTAGCCTCAGCCATTTAGCAAGACCTTGTCTAAAAATAAAATTTAAAGGTGAAAAAAAAAGTTGGGGGTGTGCTAGACCCTGGGAGGTTCAATCCTCAGTAACACACACACACACACACACACACACAACAAAAAACAAAAAAAAAAACAAGAGTGATAGAGAAGAAAAGAACAAACAAACAAATGAACCTTTGCTAAAGTTTCGTCTGATGTTCATGGTTAAAGAAATGAAGCCATGTAGATTATCAGTCATGCCATCAAGGTTCTCCATTCTAGGCTCTTTCTGAGGCCCATCCTTCCTCAGAAAAAGGTAGATCACCAGATTCTCTTAGGAGCCCTGCCAAGTATGCTCTTAAAGACTGGCTGAACATTCTTTGATTTTGTGCGAATATTTAAAATGGTGACCCAGTTTACTTCTTCATTTAGCATCCAAATGCACATGAGTAATCCATGGTGGTCCTAAAATTCATTCTAGAAGCTTAGATTTAAACATTTTCCAAAGACATGTGTAATCCAAATATATCTAAATTACTAGCAGCATTTGTGGTGGTTTTAATTTTCAGGAAGAATCATCTCCACATTTTTTGGCCTACTCTGTTTCAATGGGCCCTGTTTGATCTTGAGATTGGGATGTACTGCCTGATATCAGTGGAAGTAGCTGTAACTAATTCCACATGATAGAAGAGCAGGACTTGCTAGCCTCGTTTCCTTTGTGGAGGAATCTTCTGTTTCTTTAAGTCAAATAGCTTCTTCTACCAGTATTCCTGAAGGTTTGGTAAAACTAATATTTTAAAGTGGCCTGATCCTTTTTATCATAAGTGGAATTTTACCCCCTTAAGTGGTGTGAGAATAACATTGTGAAAATTATGACAACAATAAATTTTAATGATCTTCATTCAGAATGCCCAGGAACCTGGTAGTATTTCCACGTTTTTCCTCATTCCAAGCACATTTATGGGTCTTTTCACATACAGAAGAGAGAGGGGCTTTGGAAACTTTGACTCACTGCTTTCTGCAGCTGTTAGAGTGCTCACTTAAAATTTGTCAAAATTTTGGAATGTGAAGGTTCATTTTTCTAGGACCTTTATAATGCCAATCCCAACCTCTGCTCTGCCAGAAGGAAAAGATCTTTGCAAATACCATATGGTTTATTATGCCAAATAGGGGACCCAGAAGTTTATTTAAGTGAACATTTCTAGGAATTTAAATGCAGTAACACCTAATTTATCTAATATTGTTGGAGATGTGCTCCCTTATGTGAATTTTCCAGGTAATCAAAGCTATGACTTTAACTACATGAGAATTTGTTTAACCGACTATTTGCTGAAACTCTTCATAAGTACATTATATTTCTCCTTGCTTTCATATACACAGCTCATTGAGGAGATTTCATGGTTTCGGAGATCATTGTGCCTATTATGGTGCAGAGCTGTGGTCACTTGATTAGGACTCAACGGGAAGCTAGGACCTGCACAAGGTCACACTAAGAGGAAGTAAACAGACTCAAAGAGCCCTGGAGAGCAACTTGAGGGTCTTCACTGAAGGTTTTCTTGAGGGAATGGGCTGTAAAAGGGATTATTTCATCCAACACATGGTGGGACTCTCATAAAATCTTCTTTTCCTCTTTCTCTCCCTGCAGAGTGTTAGCATCTTACCAACTGCTCGTTCTATACCCTTCCACCTTGCTCCCCCAGCTCTCTCTCCTCTCAGATATGTCTTTAGCAGTAGAGAGCTTTTGCTTTTCGGTAGTCCTCCATGTTCTCATCCCTATTAGGATGCCGGTCATTGTCATGCCTGTCAGCATTCCCTTTATAAGTTGCTTCTTTGCCAAAGTCTGAGAAATCAGAGCATCAAATTGTTTTCAATGCATGGTATGTACATGTGCATCCACAAACTCAAAATATGACCCAAGGGCCTTTTACTACTCTTAGAGAATAAAGCAAAAATGTGAGGGATTCAGCACTTGTTTTGTGCCAGCTAGTTCTGAGGTTTTGCTTTTTATTTATTTATCTTATTATTTCCATCAGTTTCAGTGTTGAACTATGGTTCAGAAGGTAGAGCCTTCCAGAAATTATTGTAATGCTCAATAGTTTGTTTATACACACAGGGAATTGTTGTTGTTGTTGTTTAAATCATATGAAGAGCTTCTTTCTTTCTTGTTTCTTTTTTCCTTTCTTTCTTTTTCTTTTTTTCTTTCTTTTTTTTGGTGGAAAATAAACCAAGAAAGAAGGGGATTTCCAACTTCATCCCAAAACAGAGGCCTAGAGCTGTTGTGGATTAGGCCAAGCTCCAAACCCTATCCGGTGCAGGGCAAGTGCTAGTCATCAAAGTCATCTGAGTTCCAAGTTGCACACCAGTATCAGAAAAAGACTGAGATTTCTCGGGAGTTGAACGCCAACATTTTTCTAGTGTCGTTTAAAATGTTTTGTCAGGTAGAATTCTTTAATTTGCAATTTTCTAATAATAGTAATGATTTCTATAATAGTATAGAAATTTTCTAATAGTAATAGAAATCCTGTACCATTCTATGAAAGTTCTTTAGGTGTGCCTAGCAATGACAAAGAAGAAAAAAAAAAACACACTAATATCTAATACTGAAATATTTTCCTCCAAATGATTAGTATAATGCTGACCATACATGAAGTCAGTTCCTCATTTGATCACTTACTAGATGCAACATTGACCTTTGGTATCTGATTTCCTTTTGTAAGACTGTGAAGACCATACAGGCACCTCTCTGTGAGAACATCCTATCCTAGAACTTCACCGGAAGTTATGGTTCCCATACAATACTGTTAGCAGAAGCTTCCAGGAACATTTTTGGTTTTCAAAACAGAAGTAGCATTATTCCTCCCCTGGAATCTCTTGGCAGTTGCACCTGACTTGTAATTAAGAATTTGACAAAGACCAGAGCATAATTTACTGTAATTTTTAAATGCTGAAGCATATATAAGTGATTTTTCATAATAGATGTATTAGGAAAAGAATTTTTGCCTTGAATAATTTGTCTCCAGAGCCTCCATAATGAAATCGCTTTACCTAGCGTGTGAATGGAGTCAGAGCTAATTTTTATTATGTCTGTGCTGATAGTGATGGAATGCATTGTGGTATTTCCCACATCCTTTTAAGCATCTCAAATTATACAGCTCTAGTGTATGTGCTGTTTCTTAAAGTAATCAACTCTTAAAGAATCATGTTTCTTTTGAGTCTTGAAAGATTTTCATTCAGTCCTTTGTTCTTCATTTTCCTCTTCTCTATGAATGATTGTACTCTTAAAAGCTGATTCATTGTGGCTGTCTTCTGAGCTGTCTGGGTTACTCGTCTGCAGTTTCTTAGACTGGAGCACCAAGGATTTGTGCTTCATTGCCCTCCTCCCCCATCCACCCAGGAGGGCAGCATTGTGCTCATGGAGTTCATGTTTCTTTGTGGAGCAAATGATGTCTTTCATACATGCAGGAAGCATTCCTCCTGGGTTAACCCCTGGATGCTGCCCACATGTTTTGCTGGTTACATTTGATCTTCCTGTAAAGAGAATCCTGGTTCTCAACCATGGTTGCACAGAGAAACCATCTGGAGAGCTGTGTACAACACTTATGCCTGGGTCCTACCCCCACAGATTCTGATGTAATGCATTTTGGGTGTGGCTTGAACTTCGGGATTTTTAAAAGCTTCCTAAGTGCTTCTAATATGCAGTCAAGACTGAGATCTTGCTAGGAGTCTCTTCTGCTTCTTAGATCTTTTAAGGTCAAGTTTACTTTTTTTCTTTTTGACATAACTCTTAGCTTTTGGAGTAAAAGATTCCTAATTGTACAAACAGATCTCCTGACAGATCACTGATCAGTAGTCAATTTTTTCAATATCCATTCCTAAAACCCCAACACATTTCCCCATGTGTTTACTGTTACCTCTATGCTGATAACAATGACAGCTTCTTATGCAGCAGACACTGCACAAAGTGTCACCTATACACTAACTCATGTAGTCCACTGATGTAGCCCTGGTCTCTCACTCACACTCCAGTACTATATTGTCAAGTACCTGTAGAGCACATCCACCTGACCAGCTGTCATCTCCAGCTCAGTATGTATAAGGCTTCATATGCTTCTCTCCACCAGCATCATTTCCCACAATGCTTTCAGCATCAAGCTGACCTGGCTCCAGTCCCAAACCTACTACTATCAGTGGCATATGACCTGGACAAGAAACTGCATCTTTGTTTTCCTTAGTTGCCAAGTGATAATGATGATAGTAATAATAATAACAGCCACTTCATAGACTTGGGAGGATTTCTCAAGATCCCTATGTAAAGTGCATCATCCCTAATATAACAGGCACTTAACAAATGATAGCTATTGTTATTGTTGAAAATCGATGTTATCGGGGTTTCCCATTCCTCTTCCTTACTTTTCTACTGTTACCAATTCATATTTCACATTGTAAATGTTCCTCTGAGTCACCACCCTCCTGACTAGTCCTTATCCCCTCAGGCCTTGTTGCTACAACAATTTCTAACTGGGTATCCACCCTCTAGTTTCCTTTCCTCTTTCCCACCCTTAATCGGTCCAACACACTCTGAAAATAATTTTGTTAATGAAACACCATTTGTATGTTATTCCCTTGCCGAAGAACCTATAAAGGCTTTCCACTGTTCACTGCACCATGCCAAACTCCTCTGCTAGGTTTTTAAAATTCCTCTCCTAATTCGACTCCAGCACTTCTGACTGATTTAATTTCCCGTTTACTCCCCAGTACACCCCCTTCACTCTAGGCTAGTGGGTTTCTTCAGCATCTTCTGAATATGAAGCAATCATTTTTCCAGCTCTTGCTGACCTGTTCCAGTATAGAATAGAGATTCTCCTCCATTTTCAAGGTTTGGTTTCAATTAAGACTCCCTCCTTAGGTCTTTTTCAATTTAATCTCCACCTGTGCTCATTACTTTTCTGTGACATCACTGTAACTTTTCTATACCACTGATATCAAAAGCAAATACTAGGAGGCCAGGCAGCCAGTGTCATTGAGTAGCTATGGCAGAGGGAAGAACACAGGCCTGGTTTAATAGAACAGCTGCTCCTGTCTCCCCAGAGAAATGCGAGCCGGTTGTTGTAATATTTCCCAAATAATTTTCAAGAGAAAAACATAGTTTTTTTTTAAACTTGAAATCTCCTAAATTTTTGAATGTCAGTAATCAATTTTAAATCCTAAAAAAAGAAAAAGCAAGTGGGGCAAACAAAATAGATTTATAGGACTGGGGATAGTCCAAGGGCTATAGGTTTGTCACCTCTGCTTTATAATCTGTGTACCACCTAGTTTAGGATTTATGCTCTAATTATTTTCTGTGTTTTAATTATGTCTCCCCAACCAAGATAGTCATGCCAGAACCCTACCTTATTCATTTTTAGCATCCATGATTGAATCTAACACAGTATTAGCAATAAATAATAAACTAATAATAAATAACAGCTGATTCATTTGTTAAGGAAATTTTTCATGAACTTACATGATGTGTGATGAACAAGACTTCACAATTTGTGTTTTCTGGTTTATTTTATTGAGTTGGAAGTACTTGGTGGAAATATCCAGTGTGTTTTTATGTCTGTGTCTGACTCCCATTTCATCATCAGTTTAATATCCCAAGTTGTTGCTTGTGACCCAAAGCAAGATTTTTCTGTGGAAAGAGGAAGAAACTGTGATGCTCTTATACTGAGCTACTGGATGATATAAATATCTTTAAATATTCTGTAGATATTCACTGCACTTGGTGCATTCGGAATGCAATAAATATCACTATTATTTACTCTTTGTGCAGCCAGAAGACAAGTACCTTCTGCAATTATGTTTTAATTGTTTTTATACTAAGACTACCTTACCCTGCAATAACAAATATATATAATTATATATCTGAAATCTTTCTTATTTTTATAGTGCATATGTGAATAAACCTTTTGTGGATTTGGGGGGTGAGGAATGTCCAATGAATGATAGAAACTGACTATTCTTGCCTTATATGCCACATACTTTCACATAGTAGCTTCCTGTTGAATTGCCATGATATCATTTCAGCAGCAAGAAAAGATACTTCATCCTGAACAGTTAATCACTGGACATGAGTAACTCCGTTTGACTCATATTAGTTTGGAGTAAAAAGGGGAACATATTTGAGAAAAACATGGGCATCCTGTAACTACTCAAAGAGGATCTTTATTCTTAACCAAAAAGCCACAAAGATGTCACTTAAGACCCTGGTTAAGCTTTGCTATATCCTTCAACTTGGAGAGGAGGGGAAGCAGAAGCTGAAAGTATTACTGGTTTTATTTGTTAATGGGGGTGGTTTCTTCATGGCAATGTGATGAAGGTAAGGACAGTGCTCAACCCCAGCTTGTCCTCCTCTGTGGTATCCTCTAGGTACTCAACGTGCCAATGCCCGCGCTCCAGCCCCTTACAAGAGAGATTTTGAAGCCAAACTAAGGAACTTTTACAGGAAGTTAGAGACTAAAGGATATGGACAAGGCCCAGGGAAATTAAAGTAAGTCAAAGTAATACAAACCACATGATTTATAGATGGTTTAAGGATGGGATGTAGTCGGAAATTTAGGAAATTGTGATTTGGGACAATGAGCCTATGTTTTAGTGGGCGTGATTATTTTGGCATTTGTAAATTACAGTATCATGTAAGATGTAGTTCTAGAGTTAACGTACGATTAAACTTCAGGTTTGAAATCCAGCAGTGAATGCACTACTGCTTTCCTTGTAAAAATAGGGGCAAAATAAAAAGCTGATTAATTTTTTTTTCTCCCAAAGAGTACCTCTTGGCTTCCTGGATAGTCATTAGATATTAAATTATTGCCGTGTCTCTGACAGCATGTTACTATTTTCTGAGCTGACTTGAATGTATGGTTAGCTCTATTTCATTCTCTGTGACAACTTTCATCTACAAGAGAATGGGTCATGAATGTTGTTTCTGCCTTTCTCACCCTCCCTTTCAGTGGGGACACTGAAACATCCTCATCATGTTGTCTGGCCTAGATTTGTTTTCACTCCTTACTTACCACTCTTCCCCTCCTCCCCATGTCCCCACTACAGCTCACTATGCCACCTAGAGAGGGCAGGGGAGGGGGGTCTCCCTTGAAGCATCACTATGACCTGGGTGCCTGACCCCTCTGCATAGGAGGGCTCATTGTCAATTTCACCTTCATCTCCCCATCCCCAACACCATCATTCTCTGAGCTGTAATGGTGTCGCACTTGACTTACAAAGTCTGGATCATCCGGTTTCATTCACCCAGCCTCCCTGTCCTCTCTTGGTCCATTACCATTTACATGAAGGGCAAATGGATATCTGTGGCAGGACCACTTTAATGTCATCATCACAAGTAAATTAATTGGCCATGAGCATCATCTACTTTTATCTACCCCTTAGGGAATCTCAAGGTTGGCTTAATTTAAAAATTAAATTAAGCACAATTGTAAACTCCTCTGCTTTGGAGGACACAGACTTTTTTCCCTTCTCCTGGTTCTCCGGAGAGAGTCTTAGTAACTGAATTCCTTGTCTAGGTGCATTCAGGCTTAAAGCATTACCTCATAGGGTTGTTCTTCATTTAGTAAACAAAAGTTTGTGTGTGTTTGTATAGTGTGTGGGTGCACACGTGTGTGCATGTGTATTGTTGTATGATCATTTTTCTTCTGGATAAGTGACTGGCCACTCAGAAAAGACTCTCAGGATGTTTTTCAGACCAAAGGTGGGGCACTTTATTTACCCTCAAGTCTCTTATGTAATGTTTGTTAATGCTGCTAAGAAATAAGAACAAGTGTGTACTTTTAATGCAGACAGTGATGGTAGTAAGTAACTTTACCTCTAGCCTAGTTAATTGTGGTAAATAGAAATTAAATAGCAGGTGCCAGGCTCTAGAAAGATAAGGAAGAGGAAATAATCTGTGTTTTCCCAATTGTCTCTTTACGGACAGGTTAATTATCCGAAGAGATCACTTGCTAGAAGATGCTTTTAATCAGATTATGGGCTACTCCAGAAAAGATCTGCAGAGGAATAAGCTGTATGTCACCTTCGTCGGGGAGGAAGGGTGAGGAGAACAGAGAAGTGGCTGGGGAACACAGGCTGTGGCTGCAGGGCGGATGTTTCTCCATGTCGCTGTGGTTGCCTGAAACAGGAAATCCTTCTGGCAGGAAGTGCTGTTCTCATACACTTAAACATTTCAGCTTTTTTTTTTTAAGGCTTCCTCTGGTTTTTAAATCATTTGACATAGAAATTCTTTGGTTAAAGTCTTGTAGCTATGATCATTTTTGAGAGCAGGAGACTAGTTTGGTTTCTTCTCTCTCCATCTCTCTTTCTCTCAAAGGGAAGAAAGTGAGACTTTGAGGGGTAAAAAACAACAGTGAATTGCATTTTAACATCTAAGATCTTGTGTTCTGCCCTCGAGTGCTGGGTACAATTTGCTTCACCTGTTAAATAAGTTCAGTTTCAGCATCACAAGTTAGAATTCTGCTTTTCTACCAGGAGGCTTCCACCATAATCACTCTGGGGCCTTGGCTCTTCTTTCTCCACCCCCAGTTTTTCTCTTCCCTTGGGAGGGCAGCACACCTACAAATGTAACTACCTACCATAGACCAAGGTGTCCAGCTTCATGACTCTTCTATGAGTGTGCTCACCTGGACGAGAGTTAGGAAACTAAAGGGTGATGACTCCCACAGTGTCTGTTGCACCCAAATAGACACAACAGTTGTTCAGTTGTTGCAAGTCACCTTGGATCGACAGCACTCATCCCTCTTTTCGCCCTTCTCCCCCACTCTGGGGCCCCTCTGTCTTTCCTCATTTGAGGTCCCAGCACCATCTTCAGTTCCCTGTAGACACTAGAGGGAATTTTAAAAATTCCACATAGTTGTCTGAACTCTGATGTTGTTCTCTTTGTTTCTGTTTGATTTGGATCATTTTAAGGCTGTCACTCTCAGTCATGTCTGGGAATAAAGAAGATTTCCAAAAAACTTAACCTTGCAGTATGTGGTTATAAACTGGAGACTTCAAAGTACAAAATAACTTGCCTGTGCTCATAGAATAGAGGGAAGAGCAAAATCATGACTGAAACCCAGGCCTTTCGTCTTTTATCCAATATTCTTGGAATTGCACTGGAATGTTAACAAAACCCCTGAACTCAGACCTGATTTTTTTCCCTACTGCTGAAACTTTAACCATTCCAACTCGTGACTGATAACTGTCTCCCAGCTTTGACTAGAAGAAAGTAAAATGTGACAAAAGTTTCGGTAGAAGCTTGCCTGACAGTTGACTGAGTCTTTCATTGCTGACCTGCATAAATGACTTCAGGCTTGTGTTGGCTTAAAGATGCAGGTGCACCATTGAAAAGGAAGGCAAACGTTAGCCTCATCACAGGTATGCATGGGATTCCAAGTATTTCCTTACAGGACCAGTCTGGTTTGGATGAGAATATTTTCCTCCCCCAGAACTCCAACTGCCTTCTTTCATTGTGGAACCACATTTTTGTTTTGTTTTTGTTTATTTATTTATTTATTCGTTGAGATGGTATCTCACTTTGTTGCCCAGGCTGCCCTTGAACTCCCAGACTCAGGCTATCCTTCTACCTCAGCCTCTCAAGGAGCTGGGCCTACCAGCATGCACCACTGTGCCTGGCTTGGACCACAGTTTGTTGAGATCTCAGAGGTACAGGGAAGAGTCTTTGGAAGCACTGATATTTAAATTTAAATAGAATAGATGCTGATCTTGCTTGGTCATCCTCCAGCAGTCTCTCATGATCTAGACTGATGACGTTGGTTCCTAGGAGGAGGCCCAGGCTGAGTGGAGCTGGATTCCTCTGTGCTTGATTACCACTGGTGTCCACATGTTTCCTGCCTCCATCACCTGTCTCCTTCCTATGATTCCAGAGGGAAAACAAGGGAGAGGATGTTTTGAGGTGTGACCTCAGTTATCAGGAATGATCTCTAAATCTGCTTCCTATGCTAATAGGGCCTATTGAACCTGGATTTCTGGACTCCTGTCTTTATCATGCCAATGTCACATATTTAGATTATTAGACATAAAACTTCATTTGCTATTGAAGCACAGAGACTTCTGTTTTGAAAGACTAAAACAGTACTCTTGTTTAAAAAATAGAGATCTCAAAACTACATAAAATTGAATTCTTTGAACCTTTGCCACCTTTCAAACACACTGATCCTATCACATTGAGGTATTATAACTTTGGGGGGATTATAATTAATACCCAGTTTGAAAAGCTACCCAAATCTTTCCATTGAACGATAAAAATAGAAGTTTCCTGTTATTTCCCCCCTCATCAATTTCAGTGCCCTTAAAACATATCATTTTGTAAATTCTTCACCTCTAGGTCTAGAAACGAGTATTTTAAAATGTACATATCTGGTGCCTAGATCTTTGTTTCTAATATCCTTCTTCAATATAAAGCACTAGGGTTCCTTAGAGAAATGGTTAATTCTAGGACTGAGGCAGGAAGTATACAAGATGGACCCTGAAGAATCTCGTAGAGACTGCCAGAAAGTAGAGGGGTTTTCAAAATGAGGATGGGGATATGCCAAAGGGACACAAGAGCCCACTGAGAGAGATCCCAAAGGCCAAACCTGGAATAATAGAAGCAACAAAATAAATAAAGCCTAAGGTATAAAATAAATATCCATACTGATTAAATATGAGATGAAATATATAAATAAATGGAGGAGAATAGAAAAATCTGTGTGAATTATTTCTTCAGAATTCAGCATAACTCCCTACCCCTTAAATATGAGTTGTACACAGAATTTTCTTCCAAATAGTACAGTTGTGGAAAATGTGGGAAAGAAGTAAGTTTATAGTAGAGAAACCTGGCAGACACTCTTTCAGTGAGGTAATCAAGGTTAACATCAACAGTTCCAAGTCATTTGATCGGTGACACCCTTCATGTGATGTGATAAGAGGGGCAGTTCTGTGATCTCTCTCCTCCAAACCCATAATCTCACACCAATCTTGGAAAAACTCAGACAAAACCCATTGGAGGAACACTGTGGGAGATACTCACCAGGAATCTTGAAAATTGTCAACATTATCAATAATCAAAGGAATCTAAGAAAATGCTACAGTCAAAATGATAATTAATTCATGTAATGTTTTTGCTGGATGGGATCATGGAACAGGAAAGGCATATTAGGTAAAAGCTAAGGAAATCTGGATAAAGTATGGATGTTAGTTAATAATAATGTGTCGATATTGGCTCATTAATTATGGTACAATAGTTTACTTGAAGCATAAAGAAAAAGAGGTTTACTTTTTAGAATAATGTATTTACCTGCCCTCCAAAATGGTTTGAATTAGCAGGTTCACAGAGAGACTTCATCTCTGCTTTAAGCTTTTTCTTTGCATAAGTCTGAAACATGATGTACAGATCATTCCTGAAATAAGAGAGTCAGGAGCAATGATGAAAAAATTTAGTTAAAAATTTGTAGTATGGCTACAAATTCCACATTAGGTAAAATTAACTCCAGAATATTGGAGATGTCTGTCTTCAATTACAAAAATACAAAAATAACCTAGAGCCTATTAATGCAAAGACATTGGCTTACAACTATTATTTCTCACTAAAATAATTCTTCGTGTTATGCTTGGCTTTTTACAAACAATGTTTCTAAGCACAACCTTGTGATTAGTGATTTAATTTGGTAGAGCTGCAAGTTTTGTTCTAGTCATTAAAATTTTACCCACTGCATTTGATTATCTTGCATTGCAAGGTGGGGAGTGGGGAGATCAGCAGTGGCAGAGTGGCTGGAAACTGAGTCATCTTGGTTGAATGTGGCAGGAAATAGCATGCAGTGGTTGCCTGTTTCTATTAGGCTTTGGTCTCTCCAGAAGTTGCTTGTTTAGGGAGAGGAGCAACAAAATACTATATATTCTCGAGGGTTTTTTTTATTCTTATCAATTAAAAGTCTTAGCAACTAAAGCTCTTGTGATATCCAAAGTTAGCTAGGTAGGCTATTGGGTACTGATAAGGCATCTAAGGCCACAAACTTCTGAGTACCCAAAACAGTAATGAAATAATGGCCTGAATAAAGAGGATGTTTACACTGGGATTGTTCCATCTCTTTTTTTCTCCATGGCCATCTCTGTAAAAGGCACCTTTATTTAATAAAGAATGAGTTTCATTATGCATGAGGCACCATCTATATGAGATCAATCGTCTGTTTTGCAAAGCCACACTTAGTCTAGGGAGAGGTGTGCACATAGTTTTAGTTTAGGGGCTTGGGAACTTATATTATCTTTCTGTTGAGCTCTTTCTGTAACCTCTCCTGAGACAGGCAAATGAAAACAACTAGGGAGGGCGAGACCTGACAGCTTTCCTCTCTCCCTGTTTATGAAATAACAAACAGTTCTCACACGTGACTGCTCAGGTCCTCTTCTAGAAGTCAATCAAGGTCCATTAATTCCTTGGGGTTCATTAATTCCCCAGAAATCTGAAGAGCTTCAAGCTAAACTTAGGATGCTGCTTATTTTCTTCTGAAAGGAGGCCTTTCCAGGATCACCTATGTAACTCAAACCTCATAAAAGAAGGCTGCTCCTGTATCTTGGTCTTGGCTTGGTATCACCAAGTGTACCTTTATTATATCAAAATTCCCCTTGCACCAGGCCTACATAATTCGCTAAGGGTTAATGCCTCGTTGCTATAAATATCTGTGGTGAATCAGAAGGTACGTAGGCCTTGTGTGCCTGAACCAACTTGTAGGAAATGATGTTGTCATTCCTGAGGCCATCATCCTCTTCCATTTTAGTCTACTTCTACTGGAACGTAACTGAATGTTCTCAGTCATTCTTAGTTGAAAATAAAGAATGGGGGAATAAAATTCAGTATTTTAACAAACACAGAGTGCTGCTAACAACTGGGGTGGTGTGCCAGCCCAGTAACGTGATGATGTTTAAAATGCTTTATCAGCACTCGGGGCTTAAAACTACATGGCCACCCTAGAGACATCTGTGCTTATTCAGAAATGCCCTCAGATGCAGCTGTTGTGTGGCTACACACCCACTGTGCAGTTTCTATATTTCTGTGCCAAGCCTTTAACTGTGGAACCAACCTAACTGGCAAAACAGGAATGTAACAAACGATCTCTGTGATATGAGTCATATTAACTATTTATATGGAAGAGGTTGCTAAGACATTTCAGGAAGCGCATGTACTATGTACCCTGCTGTGACATGTTTTATTGGATTTTTATACTTATGCATAAATTGTAATCTACAACTTGCGCTCAGATATGCAGTTCTAAATTTCAGACTGTAATCAAATCAAAGTTTAAAGCCTGTCTTAGCTTTAGAATGACCCCATCCATGCTTTTGGAGATTTTAAAAACACACATACACACACACACACACAACAGATAAAATCCTGACCAGTTAAGATACATTTCCTCTTAGATGAGCTATTAGCTTTTTTCTCTCTTGAGGGGAAAAAATACATACATACATATAGATAGATAGATAGATAGATAGATAGATAGATAGATAGATAGTAGTTTTACTTTTCAGTTTTACTCCTCAGGATCCCAGTCATTTGTCTTCAGCTAGATTCAGCTATTGTCATAAAAAAGGAACCAATCAGCAGGGTCTTTATTGTTTTAATAAACTTACCATGTTAGAAGCTATTGCACCGAGGACTTCCTAAGCACAATTCACTTGTGTGATTTTGGGCAATGTTTTATGACTGAGTGGTCTTTAAGGGATTGGCATTACTTATGCCTGTCACAATCCATGAACCACTAAATAGCAAACTAGTGCAAATTCATTCACTCTGCTAGATGTTAAATAACAATGGAAATAACAGATTTTCTTTAGAAAATTAGAGAGTTCCACGTTTCCAGTAACAATGTGTGTCAGGCAAGGGACTTGGGATACAAATACGAGTAAGATACAGTGCCTCCTCTCAGTATAGTTAAAGTATGGTAGTGTTTGTAGGGGAGGCAGACACGTAAATGGATTATTATAATGCACTGTGGTTAAGTGCAGTATTATTTAACAGTCAGAGATATAGCTCAGAAACAACCTGCATTTTAAAGCTGAAAGTTACAAACTTACTTTACTGTACCACTTGTCTCTCTAAGAACACTGACCTGTTTAGAATTTGCCTTATTTTTCAGTTGTCTGTGATCCTCATGTATGGTGGGCCTTGGTAGTGTCTGAAACCCCAACAGAGCAGTGACCAAATAGACTGATGCTCTTTAAGCATCTCCTATCTAGTAGTTGAGGCCACTCCCTGAGATTAGATATATTCTCGGGATGTTGGAGCCATTTTATATTTTCTTGAAAGATCATAACTCTAAAGAAGAGGATTTATAGTAAACTAGATATTTTAATAAAGTGGCCTTTTTCCTCCTCCTTTCTTCTTTTTGTAACAGTGGTTGGCAACTTTCTTTTTTTTTCTTTGTAAAAAGCCAGATAGGAAATACTAGGCTTTGCCCACCAAACATTTTCTGTGGCACCTACCCAACTCCACCATTGTGGCGCCATAGACTACACATAAACTGCACAGTTGTGTTCCAATAAAACCTTATTTACAAAACTAGGGGGTGGGGCAGATTTGGCCTGCAGGCCACAGTTTGCTAACCCCTGCTCTATACACAATATTGTTTTCAGTCTTGACAAACATTTAAATTTTCCAGAAGGGCAAGCTCTCAGAGTAACAGATATTAAATTTGGGGTCAGGACACCTGTTTGAAGGTCTGTGGCTTCTGTTTGATGCAAGTCCATGATTTCTTCCAGTCTCCATCTTCTCTGTGAAATGAGGGGTTTGGACAAAATAAATCCTACAGTGTCTTTATCCATTAGCATTCTCTTTATGGAAAGATGTAGGAAACAGAGTCTCACAAAGTAAAATTTAACACTGTTCTTTACTGGTCTGTGTCTAGTACAGATAGAACTATTCACAGACAGGACGGGAAGCCCCAGATTAAAACAGCATAGACAAAAGATTTGGAGTCTTAAACTGATTGACTGGCTCATTGTGGCTCAAAAAGTAAAGTGGCTGTCCCAAAAGGCGCTAATTTTGATCTGCATTAGTGGAGAAAAGCATCCAAGACTTTCCAAACCCTTTTCTGAGCTCTGTGATGATAAAACCTCACCTCAAGCGTTGTGCTCAGTCTAAGATGGCCATGGCCCCTGCGTTGACAGAAGGGTGAAGGACGTGGACATGCTCAGGGGTAGGGAAGGAGCAGAAGAGAGCAGAAGTGTGAGATAGAGACATAAGTAAGAGCAGAAAGTGACTTTTTGAAAGAGTTTCTCTTTGAGATCTAGATTAGTACCTAGAATGTAATTGGAAAATGTATTTGTTGAAAGAAAGATGGAGTAATAAAGAACATTCAAATGGAAGAAGTGCTCTACTTGTTCTTGGTGGCATTAGAAGCCAGAAGTAGGACAGAGAGAGGAAGCCACAAGCAGGTTGCATAAGATTGGCTGTACATCCCTGCACCCAGGGGACAGCCAGAGTGCTGCTTTGGGAGTCCCCAGGGCAACCAACATTAGTCCCCCCATCCTGGGGCCACTGTTAACAGCATTATATTCAGTTACTCCCAGGGGCAGGCCCACCGTGTCCCCGTTGGCCCCGAGAGTCTGCTCTATTGGCACTTTTCTGCACGCACAGGATTTTAGTCAGTGTGGTGTGGGTGTGAGCACATTGACGTCACTGGTGGTATGTGAACAGGTTTTAACTGCTGCAGAGATCAACAGTTTTTATTTAACATTTCTGTATTTCTTTTAACGTATATTAGGAATAGAGCTAGCACAGTGAAACCTCATAAATCGTATGTAAGTGAAGCCTACATTGAAAATCAAAATGGAATTAAAGCAAAATGTGAAATAACATATTCAAATAAGGCAAAAATTGAGAAAGTAGTAGGCAAATAGTTGGAGTCTGTACTGTGTAAATTCTGTTAGATTCTCTACTAAGACAGGTAAGAGCCATTTTTATTCTGCTTACTAGTCTCCCAACTCCCTCTTCTGCCAATAATATGATCCTTTTCTATATCACATATCTCATGAGTAGATTAGACTCAGATGATTTCTTTTTTGTAAAAAAACAGGAAAGAAGAAAAAAGCAATAGGTCCACAGAATAGAGAAAATCAAGTTAAGGGGAAAAAATCACCCATAATCCTACCACCCCAACTTCTCAGTTGCTTTTACTCCCTCTCTGCTTTCCTTCCTGTCTTTGAATCTATGTGTGTGTTTTTTATCATAGGTAGATGCAATTATATCATTCAGCTCAAATTTACCAGATCAAATTGCTTTCTTGCAAACTCCCCTCTACTGCATTTTTTGCTCTCAGCATTTTTGGCCACTTGTCATTCCTAAAACTCAACATAATCTTTTCTTCTACTTCACATTGACCCAGATGTCTCTGTCAGTACAGTGGAATTTACAGTGTAGTTCAGGTGCTAAAGTTAGAGCCTCTTCAAATGCCTTCTTAGAGAGGTTTATGCAGCCTCATGTTTTCTTTAATTTTCTGTGATGTTTTATAATTCAAAGTTTTCCTTTGCATCCTATTCCTTCTTTTTTTTTTCTTTTGCTGTGATATCCCAAGGGAGCCTTGTATTTGTAACATTCCCTGATTCACAAAAGTCTTTTTCTTCCCTCATTCAAAAATGTTCCAGAAATTCCATGAGGACTCAGTGTCCCATGAATGGATGCCATGTCCCATAAATGGATTCCCTCTGGCTTTACCCTGTGTAAATAGTTTCCACACTGCACTCCCTTTCCCCATAGCCTTTCCTCAGACATTTTTAAATGCCTATACATATTTATTAAAATCATTATTGTATATTTTATGCATCATCTGATAGGTTGATGCCTTCATTTTAGATATATTCCACATAAGTGTCCATTTACTATTTTGGGTCAAGACATGGTGAGATTAGGAATTTGTTCAATTTACTTTGGACAGTCCTGGTATGTAAACAATTCATCTTATAATGAACATTCTGTAGAAAGTTGAGATCAGGAGAAGATATGCCTAATATCTAGAAAAAAATAAAAGCTGATTATTCTTTTTGTGGATTCTTTTACAGGCTGGATTACAGTGGGCCTTCCAGAGAGTTTTTCTTCCTGGTATCCAGAGAACTCTTTAACCCCTATTATGGCTTATTTGAATATTCAGCCAATGATACATACACAGTACAAATAAGTCCCATGTCTGCTTTTGTAGACAATCAT
The DNA here is from genome assembly GCF_021218885.2 of Marmota monax. Taxonomy (NCBI): domain Eukaryota; kingdom Metazoa; phylum Chordata; class Mammalia; order Rodentia; family Sciuridae; genus Marmota; species Marmota monax. The sequence goes on along the minus strand of NW_026692781.1, from coordinate 28,446,480 downwards.
CATGAATGGTAAGTAGCTGTTGTTGTTGTTATTGTTGTTGTTTTTCTGTAAGTTTTCTTCAGTTGATTTTCTGTGATGTTATTTTTTAAAATATAAGTCCACATTCTTTTAACATTTTTCCCCTTAAACAAAAATTATATCAGTTAAATACCTCATTTGACTCTCATTTTTGTTGTCAAATTTAAATACACAAGCCATCTCTAAGCTTGGAATAGATTATGTTACGTAAGATGAATTTTAAGTGAGTTGGACAGAATTCAAAAGCTTTACCCCATCAGAAAAAAGTTACAGATGTTTTTAGGTTCCCAGAAAAAAAAAACCTAGATACCTCTCTGCACCTTTGGGTGTCTTTGAACTCTGAACTGGGTCGGGGTGAAAAGGAGGTCCTGAGCAGGAGGGCAGGCTGTGTCTCTGGTAGCTCTTGGGGAAGTGGCTGACACTGGTAGGCTGGGTGCTGGGACAGCTGGAGCTCCATTCACCCTATGAACCACTTGAAGTTTATGACAGGGATTGCCACTTTCTTAATTTCTCACACAAAATCATCAAGGAAAACTGATTTAGTATTCCCATCTGGAGGCATTTATTCTGAAAATCTCTAATTGCACTTTTCAAATGTCCTTGCTTCTTTTTTAAATCCCTGCATTTGTAGACTTTAAATATTTGCATAACTCCTACTAACTTGTTCCTGTTCATTTTTACTGATAGTAACAAAAAAAAACACCAAAAAACAAAGAACATGAGTAGGACTCATGGGGAAAACTTCTTTGAGTCATGAGATTAATATCAGGGCTTTTTAAATAGAAGTCCTCCTAACTGGCTCTTGGAGTTGTTTTAACGTAAGTGGAAATACAGAGAAGCAAAGCTGCTGGGCACTCACCTCAAATGGTGGCCTGAAACTAAAATTACAAATTGATATAATGAATCCCAGTCTGGATTTATACTTTTAGAAGGCAACAGACTTTCAAGGAACTAAAAACTTGATACTCTTGATAAACAAAACAAGTGTACATCTGGATCAGCCAACGAGTCATACCATATATATGTCATAAAGTTTCCAAGTTGATTCAGAATAGAAGTGAGCTTTGAAATTTTTGGAGAACAGAATGTCCCAAGAGGAAACTCCCCCAAATGTCCATATGCATAATTCTTGAAGAGTGGTCGTTATCTTTGGGAATGGGGTTTGAAAAAAAAAAACAGTGATGGGAACTTTCTCAGTCTGAAACTGGGCTTTTCCTCAAAGGAGAATTGCAACTGAGTTTGTATTAGACAACCCGACTAATAGTCACATGTGTGAACTAGAAGGGGACATTTTCTCTACTTTCCCTTGTCCCATCCACATCTCTTAGAAATGGTTTGGAGAAATTTCACTAAAATGCTAATGGGGGATTCATGTTGTCAGATGTGGGATGCTACAATATGACATTACTGACACAGGGTAATGGTGGAACCTCGTCTCTCAATATCAGTGAGACACATTTCTTCAACATGTAGATATGAATTATTGGCTAATGGAGACAATCCAAGGTGCACACAAATTCTCATGAACTCAGTAGGCAATTAATCTTGGATGAACTTAAGTGGTTGGAATGAGAACGCATTCTATAAAGCAAACAGAACCATTTAAAAGCTGTTCCATGTTCTGTAAGCTATTTCATGTTTTTCCTTGTAGGTTCCGGTTCAGCGGTAGGATCCTAGGTCTTGCACTAATTCACCAGTATTTGTTGGATGCCTTCTTCACACGGCCCTTTTATAAGGCTCTTCTCAGAATGTAAGTGTATTTTTTGTTGCTTTTGTAATTAGCATGTAAAAATGCAGTGTTTATTGAAGAGTCTTCTGTCAGACTCCTTAAATATCTGTTCAGTATTGCAAATCTGCTGTTATTAAATTGAACAGTGGCTTTGATTTTGGAAACTAATACAATTTCAAATACAGTTACTGTGTTTTCCCTGCTTCTGACCTTTTATTCCTGTCTAGCGACCAAAGTCTTAGTTTTGTTCTACTCTTAATTTATTCTCATTTGTTGCAACCCCACATGTTTCTTCAAAATGATTGTACTTCAAATACAGCCCTGGAATTCTTGTGGTATAATGCTGATTATTAATAAAATAGTTGTGGGTTCTTCTTGGTGAGTCACAGCCCCCTGTCCTTTATGAGATGCATTTTATGTTTTTCTTCATGCAGACTTTCAACTTCTTACTCTCAGTCAAATTTTCATTCTCCTTTGTTTTGATTTGGTTTTATATTGGGTGTGGTTGTTAGGGGGAGACAGCACCATGTTTTTCTTGAGATCTCTCTATGTACAAAACAGCAATTTATGATGGCAGATGAAAATTAAGCATTCATAGAACTTTTCTTCATTGTTATCACCATGATAGATTGCAATTGTTATAAAATGTAGGGCAAACCCCATTCCTGTCTTATAGTCTGTATGTAGTAATTTCCAAGGCTGAACAGAGGGCAACTGCCTATGGAGTGGTAGCTCAGATTTGCCGTGGGAAGGCACCAAAACATGGCTTGGTTCTATCCATCTCATTCCCTTACTGAAACTATGGACCTGATTTCTGTAAAACAGAAGCCTAGAACTCAAATGAATGCAAATAAAATGTTTCTTATGCACCCTTGGTCAGTAGGGAGGTCAGTAGGAGGGCTTTTCCTGCCTCCCAAGTTGCTGCGATACCTGGCTTTCTGCCTCCCTTTCAACATCTTCACAGCTGTTACTGAGCCAGGGGACTATTTCCTCCTCCCTAGTCCCTGTCACATCTTCCCCTTTCACTGCCTTACCTCTCCTCTTCTCATTTCAGTTTCCTGTAAAGGTATACCACTGTTCACACATGCCCCAGATTCATACCCTCGACACATGTTAGTTTAGGTTCTTTCCCACCAGTAACATGTGGAGATTTTTAAAGAAAATCTGCAAGGACTTTTTAGCTCTACTTGATTGGACCATTCTGATGCTTCAAATACCATTGAGCACTTGCCCCAACCCCATTTATGCTTGGGTCTCTACTCCCCTGGCATCTGTGACACTCTGATCTCCCAGTTCTTGTCCTACCTTTCTGTCTCCTTTATCAGCCTCTCCTCTCACTTGCCCTGAGATCTCCATGTTCCTGAAGCTCTCATCTTTGGCCTGTGCTTTGTTGGCTCAAAGGCCAGCATAGGGAAATTTCAAGACTTGTCTCACATCCTGGGGATTCCCTCAGAATTGATCTCTCTTGAGTTGCAAGCTCACATGGTCAACTTGTGAATGTTTCTGCTTGGATGTCTCACAGGGACCTCACAATCAACATGGTCAGAGCCAAACTCACCATTTCCCTGATCTAAAAATATACCTTCCCCCATGTGTCCAGTTGCAGTTAATTATGTTCCTATTCTTGGCAACTAGTCAGAAATCAAGAATGATCCTTAAAACGGGGATGGCAAATACAGAGTACATTTTCTACTCTTTCCCATATCTGATCTTATTCCCATGGAATAGTTTACAAATCGTTTATGATACTTTTCCCCACTAAGCTCATGTGGCCTCAGAAATCTTTTCAACTTTATAGCACTCAAGACTATTTTAATTAATCAGAGTTGGCTTGTGACACGAGTTCATTTGCCACCCCATTTTAGACCTCTTCCATACAAATCCATTTACGGATTTCTGCATGTTTACTTCCTAAATAATTCTCAAATTTACCAAATTACTCTCTGATGGCCTGCCCTAATTAGAACCTTTATCTTATTTGTGCCAGATGACTGAAGTGGTCTCAATCCCATTTTAAATAGTCATCTACATTGTGGCTTCCAGAGGAGATTTATAATTTACCACTCCCACATGATCATGTCATTCCTGTCTTAAACCCTTTTGGTAGTTCTGAATCACCATACTCCTTCAAGTGACACTCAGGACCTAATCCCAGCCACCTTTGCAGCCTCATACTCTGGATATTATGTACTGTGGTTAGTGTGCTGGTGCTGCCCATGTGCTGGGAGTGTTCTACACTTCATGCCTGTGTGTTTTGTTCATGTTTATTCTTTATCCTCTTTATTTCCTTTTTAGTCATTTCATTTTTGTCTCTCTGGCTTTTAAACATCCCAAAAGACTGAATGTAGGCATCATCTGCTTTAAAAAGATTTACCTCAATATTCAAGTCAAAGCAAATGCTGTGCCACTCCTGTTTGCTCTGACAGTTCCCCATACCTACCTCATGCATTTTAAAAAGTGCTTGAATCTACCCTATATTGCCAGTAATCACCTTATATTAAATTATATACTGTGTACCTGTCTCCCTAGTGAGACCACTCACTCCTGAGACCAGCAACATCAAGCTCATCCAGTAGCTAATAAATTTTTAGAATGAACCAAACAAAATGACCCTTGAAATTGATCTGACGTAGGGAAATTTCAAAATAACTATAGTAAACTAGTTACTACCACCTTATAACAAGGTATATAATAGTAACTCTACCTCACATAGATCCTGTCCCTGCAATGGAAAAGAAAAAAAAAAGAAAGAAAAAAGAAATATAGAAAGTCATTATAATTGTAGAGAGGTTCTTTGGCTCTTTTCAGAGTCACAAAAGAAGAATCATGAAGAAAAGAGAGATGTATGTGAACATGAGTCACAGAATCTATTCTTAAAAAAAATAATGAATGAAAATGGAAAATATTATGCTAAGTGAAATTAGCTAAACTCAGAAATCAAAGATCTCTCTTATGGAAGCTAAAGCAAATAAAGGAAAGAGGAAGTAACGGATAGGATAATATAAAAAAACAGTCAAATATAAGTTAGTAGATGAGCAAAAGGAAGTCTAGTGGAGGAAGGAGAATGAGAGAGGGGAGGGAGAAAAGGAGGAAAAAGGAGGTGGGGGGAATCGTGAACTGAAATCAATTTCCATGCATGTATGAGTGTATCAGGATGAACTCAACTAATATGTGTAACTGTAAAGCTCTAATAAAAAAAAAATGAAAAGCAAAGATACTCTGTGTGTGTGTGTGTGTGTGCGAGTGTGTGTATGTGTGTGTATAAGTTCAAAGTAGAAGAACAATATTTTAAGATAGTACAATATAATGAAAAGAATACTGAATCCAGCTGAACACAGTGGTGCACATCTGTAATCCCAGCCACTTGGGAGGCTGAAGCAGGAGGATAGCAAGTTGAAGACCAGCCTTAGCCTCAGCAACTTAGCAAGACCTTATCTCAAAATGAAAAGGACTTGGGGATGTAGTTCAGTGGTAAAGTGCCTTCGGGTTCAATTCCCAGTACAATAACAACAAAAAGAATACTGGATCCAAGTTGTCAACCCAAGTTCCAGTTCCAGATCTGGCATTAATTTTGGATGACTGTGTAAATGATAACCACTCTTTGTACCTTCAGTTCTATATATAAAAGCAGAGACAAGCTAAGTGATTCCTATGGCCATTTATATATCCAGAATTTTTAAACTAATACCAAATTTCTGAGTTATTTCACCAATTTGGTTACTGAATTTGACTAAGAATATGCTTATTACGTGTATCTTATTCTTGTTATTAATTCTTAGTTTCTTTTCTCATGACTCTAGATTTTTGCTAATAGCCATGCCTACATATTTGTTTCTGTTTGTCACCTTAGTCTGTGTGACCTGAGTGATCTAGAATATCTCGATGAAGAATTCCACCAGAGCTTACAGTGGATGAAAGACAATGATATTCACGACATCCTAGACCTCACGTTCACTGTGAATGAAGAAGTTTTTGGGCAGGTGTGTATGGGCACATCTCTGTGTGGGAACTGAAAGCTATTGGTGAAAAAATTTGATCAAACATGGCTATGATCAAATGCTTGTTTATTTGTGACTTACTGGGTGATTTAAACCCAAGATTATATTCAGTTACCATAATCTCAATTACAAAATTATTTTAATGCCAGTTGCAGATTAAGATGTTCTCATTTATAGATTATAATAAGCCTTTATGTTATAAGCCATCTTCCTTTTATTTCCAACTAAACTATCTACAAAAAAAGGTTAGAATATGTCTTAAATAGAATATAGTTTTTAATAGTTTATGCTGTCCTAGAATTGAATATTCAAATATATAGCTGGAATATGTATTTAGTTCTCTTTCATATTTAAGAACTAAAATTGATTGTTTTGAAGCTGAGGGAATGTAAACAATATCTTGTAGAAGTCTTGAAAACAGAGAACACATTGGTTATATTTCAAAGTTGGTGGAAGGATAGGTTAAAATTTTTTTCTCAAAGATTATGTATTAATTCTTATTAGACACTAATATTTGGCTGCTTTTTCTGAATTTCATGTGTTTTGAAAACTGAGTTCTCAACATTTACTTGAGTGCAAATCTATTTCCCTAAATAAATCTATAGTTTAATATTGGATCTCTAGGTACAGTTGATTCTAAATCTTAGAGGAATTTGTGGAAATGGTTTCTGTCAAACATTCAAATAGCAAAGGATGAGTATCTGGAATCCATCTGGATTAAAAACTCACACTGTTAGTCAGGATTTAAAACTTAACCATTCACCCCTGTATTTTTTTTTAACCACTGAGGCTTTCAAACATTAGCTCAATGTCTAGGGGTTACTGAGTGCCTCTATATGCATGTGCTGTGTTCATAGGATGCACCGCAGTACAAGGACAGGTAACTAGCTGTCTTTGCTAGGTGTTATAACATCAAGCATATTACTTTCTGGTCAGTTCTTTTGTTTTTTAATCTCAGATTACTGAACGAGAATTAAAGCCAGGGGGTGCCAATATCCCGGTCACAGAGAAGAACAAGAAGGAGTACATCGAGAGGATGGTGAAGTGGAGGATTGAGAGGGGTGTGGTACAACAAACAGAGAGCTTAGTGCGTGGCTTCTATGAGGTAAAGACAACCAGCAGTCATGGGGGTTTCCGGTCTAAGAGCAATGATGCCCTGGTCTGTCCTACTGTGCTTTAATTGGGTGAAACATTTCTATCTTCTCTGTTGCTGTATTTACTGTTGCTCTTTTAATTTTAAAAGTTCAATATTTTTCCTTTATATTTCAATAGCACACACACAAACGGTTAAGCACTTGTTACAAGAGATCATTAAACTGAATATTATGACCTGATTTCAAGTAGCGTTTGATGCTTTAATGACCACTAATAACATATAAGTCATGACTCTTACTCATGTTTAGATGCAGGTAATCAAATCTCATGTGAAAAGACTGTAAGTGAGGGTCAGAATGAGTTGTCACCTGTATTCCATGTGATTTTTTTTCATTAGGAGCACTAGATCTTTTCAAAAAGAGGAAAATAAATTGGATCAATCAGTGATCAATTGTAAAACAAAAATTCTCCCATCCAAGGGCTAACTAGGCACAACCTGCTTAGCTTTTGAGATCAGACATGTTCAGGATGGTATAGTCATGGACAAAATAAAAATTTTAGTGGGGCCAATCTTAACCAGTTTTCTATTTAAAAATACCTTATACTTGTAGAGAAACTTATAGTATTTCAAATGCTCATACAGGGTGCACCCATAGTATCTCCCAAATTCCTTGTGCTCTCTTTTTCTGGGGAGGCTTAATGATAGCTGATATTTCTTCATGCTCCTAAGCCATGCCCTGTACTCTTTTTATTCCACAGGTGGTGGATGCCAGGCTGGTATCTGTTTTTGATGCAAGAGAACTGGAACTGGTCATCGCAGGCACAGCTGAAATAGACCTAAGTGATTGGAGAAATAACACAGAATATAGAGGAGGTAAAATTTGATTTATAGATGGATGGACTTTAAGTTTCAAATTAAAGGGAGGCATGGTCCAACTTGCTATTCTTAACACAAGACAGACAAAGCACTTGTACTCTAATCATAGGTTTGTTGAGACCTTGGGCAAGGTACATTCCCTTCTTTCCCTAGTTACTTCATCAGTCTAAAGGGGGAAGGCTTGTTTATGCACCATCAGAAGATGTCATAACTCTTTAATTGTTGGTGACTAAATGTGACCATAAGAACACTAATTAATTATTTTATGGTGTTAATGAAGCATCAGACAGGTAACATCCAGCTGGTCAAACTCCACCTATTCCATTTTCATTCTAAAACTTCTGGGGACACACCCCAAAGGGTCAGCATGGTTTTTCTCCAGTTCATCCATTCCACGCTTACCAATTGCAATGGTTGAAACACCTGATTGAAACAAGACAGATTCTCAAAATACAACAAGCTTATTGGCAAAACCATTCTAAATTCAAGCACTATGTTCAATGGAAAAGGTACTATTAAAAAATTCGTTTAGATTGGAAGCTTTAGAAGTAGATTTCTGCAGATCAGTACAATTTTTTAATTAGTTACTGGGACCAAAGCTATTGAAATGTGATTGTTAAATCTGGGACTCAAATGGTAATTCAGAGTTGTGTTCAATAAGTTCAGAGTTTTGTTCAATAATTTTAATCAAAGAAAGAATACATTTTCTGAAATATATTGTAGTTAGAAAGTTTTCAGAAACTCATCACAAATACCAGTGTTTTCTGGTTCAGAGTTATTTTTTTGTTTGGTGGTAGTTTTTGTTGTTGTTGTTGCTTTTAGCTCAAAATCTAAGAGGTTAGCAGTTGTTCTAAGCCCAGATAGTAAAAAATACAAGCTTTGCATCACTGTTAACTATTTGGCAGAGTAAGTTGAGAATTGAACAGATCTCTAGTTATTTGTAAGTTGAAACAGACATTTAAAACAACAACAGTTTTATGGTTGCTGTAAAAAAAAAATGCCTTAGTATTGCTAAATTGCTTTTGGTTTTGCCCACCCCTGGCTCTTCCAGCTCTTGCCTCTTCTGTGGCTGGCTTTGCTTGACTGTTTTCTCTGAAAGGCTGTATTAAATTGCATTTTCCATTGCTGCTGCTTCTGAATCTAATTGCTGGAATAAGTTTTTCAGTTGGCCCTACGTATGATCCGTATATGGCTTTGGCTGTTGTAACTTGCACTGTACCATAAATATTATTTACTCATTCCTTCATCCCAGGAGAATCTAATAGCAATGCAGTTAATCAAATCAACCATATTTTTATTCACACAGTATAAAGTTTTACTCACTATATCCAACTAATTAAGGAACTATTTATATGGTTATTATAAATCTTATCAAATGAGAACCTTAGGAAGGAGCAGGAAAAGGGCCCTCTACTCAGCTGCCACGCTTGCTAACCCAACTGGTTGGCACTGAATGAAAAAGCAGCTAAGCTGCCACTGGCCATATGTTCATATGGCAGCTGTTTGGAGAGAATATGAGACACATTCACTCCTTCTCCTACCAAAAAAGGGTTAGTACAAATAGCAAAAGTGGAAGCAAAAAGGGCTGATTCATGAGGTCAAAAAACTTTAATGCTATAATGCACTTATTTTATAGATAGAGCTACTGTTTGCTCAGTACCAAATAGTCCTTATCAAAGTAGACTGGACATGCAACCTGTGTGTCACCATGCCAAATCCATTTTTATTGACTCTCTCTCTCTTGGATCTCTTTCTTCTCCAAATGGGACTATACATCACAAATAAAATGGCAAACCTTAAAATGAAAACATTCTGGTTAAAAGAGTATCTACTCACCTACTTTTTGGGGACTGCTGACTCAGAATTTAAAGTAGCTTTTGTGCACATAATATATAACTATCAATTAGTTTGAATCATTAATTATGCCTATCCTTGCCAGTGTTGTCTCTAAACTGAATTATTTTTTCACTGAATGATTTGGGAACCCATAACCACTGCCTTAACCTACCTGTGAGATGATAATTTTGATGTTTCATTAAATTCTACTAAAGTATGGAATAAAAGTAAAATTTAGTTGATGATTAATTAGGATTTATTTGTTGGAGGAATTAAAGGTCTCTTGTCTCTTTTGATTAATAAATTAAAATGAAAGTAATTTGGTTTTAAAATATATATGACTTTAAGAAGAGCTCATAGTTATGTATTTCTTTATACAAATGATTTAATTAACATGTTTTATCCTCTGCCAGAAGCCCTGTGAGGGTCTGTTTTCTTTGCCACTGTACCCTCCAAGCTTTGTACAGAGCATACCAAGTGGTACTTGAAAATTATTTCTTATCTGAATGACCCAAAGAGTTAAGCAGTTCCAGTAACAGCAAATATATTTTTCAGAAATGATACGCTAAAATAACTCATTTGTTGTTCTTCTTGCCACTCGTTTTCATTTAGTGACCACTAAATAAAAACAGAGACCTCTTGGTTTCATTTATGTTGTTTTTATTTAACTTTTGACACTCATATGATCACATTTACAGTGCTATTCCTTAGTCTTAAATTACAAACAACATTTAAAGAATCCAAGATGATGACCTATGTCTGGGGTTTTGTTGTTGTCGTCATGTATCTTAGTGGGTTAAGGCAGAAGAGTCAAAGTAACATGGTGTTCATTATTGGTTTGATAGGTTACCATGACAATCATATTGTAATTCGGTGGTTCTGGGCTGCAGTGGAAAGATTCAACAATGAACAACGACTAAGGTTGTTACAGGTAAGATGCCATTAGGTAACATTTTTAGTGCAATGATATAATTATTGTTGGAAATACATATCTTTAGCAATTTCTAAGTATTTTTCATGAATACACACTTTTATATAGAAGCGTGGGATATACCATTTCCACACCCCTCGGATTGCGTGGTTATGACTTCATCGCCATCAGAACATCCCCAGCCTCGTCAAGGCATTATATGAAAGTTGTAAGGAAGTGTCAACTCTAGTCCCAAAATCCTAGGGACAACCTTTGCCTTAAAGACAGTTGGGTCCCTCCAGCAGGGTCCTCTGCAGCCAGTATACCTAGGAGCAGAAAGAGATTGTTCAATCCCATAAGAAGGGATCCAGTTTGTTGATGAAGAGTCATTTCTTTTCCTTCATCTAACTTTCTACAAATTTGGAAAACAATAACATTCAAGAGCTCTGAGAAAATTGTTTTTGTAGTATTTATAGTTATCTAGGGCAATTGTTATTTGGTTGCAGCTTAAGAGTTACCAGACACGGGAAAGCCTCGTGGATGCTCAGGCAGAGCCTTACAATTAGACTGGATCTTGGCTCCTTTGGACCAAGAATCTGAGCCTCGAGTCTATAGACCCAGAAATCTATTTTTTAATTCACCTCAACTTTAGGGACCAATACTAAGTAGATTAAGTTAGTTGATATACCTACCCTATTCATCTATAATGGAAATATGCCTGGTTTTAGCAGCTCAGCTGGTTAGCTGCACAGGGTGCTTTATTTTCTATAAGCCCTCCACATCCCACTTTCCTTGATAATGCACAGTCCCTTCTTGGTGCTCTTCTCGTCATGCTTATGTGTTGTGTTACTATATGCCTATGAAGTTTGGTACTCCCACCTGCTCCTCCTTAGGAGCTCTGCCCATGAATGATGCAGTGTGTTTCTGGGCCACTTTTCACTGGCTTTACCTTTCCCTTCTATTTTCTTGCATTGATAGTTTGTTACAGGCACATCCAGCATTCCCTACGAAGGATTCGCTTCTCTCCGAGGGAGTAATGGCCCAAGAAGATTCTGTGTGGAGAAATGGGGGAAAATCACGGCTCTTCCCAGGTAAAATAGAAAACAACATTTATTTTCTGCCACTACCAGGCTTTTGGAGAGACTTTGGATTATATAGGTCGGTAGGTAGATAGGTAGATGGATAGAGGAAAAGATATAGATAGACTAAATCTATAAAGATATATTCCTTTCCTATCAATGTTGAGGGAGGGAAGAAAAAAAATCCTCCTGGTCATCCTTAAAATATATACATATATATCTGTATTTTAAAATACAATACACAACAAAAGCAGAGCTTTTGCTAGCATTACCAAAGCAACATTGATCATCAAATACCTGTGACCATTGTCTACAAGTTTTTGGAAGCTGTAGCTTTAAGTTCATGTTAAAAAGTACTTAGAATCCCTTTATTAAACATTATCATTGTAGTTGTTAAAGAATCTAAATCATGTGAATGTGCTTCATACCTCTGTTTACATTGTATGTATCTTAATTCCATGTGAATTCTCATTGCACTGGAGTCTCATTCATAACAAGATCATACATTCCCTTGAACTAGAAAAATTTTGCTTTCCTAATGCTCCTAATAAAGGCAAGAGACTAATGAAGCAATATTTGTAAATAAAGAAGCATTTGAGCTTATAGGGAGATAGCTGGAGCAAAAGAAAAGGAGGGAGCAAATGAACACAAGAGGAGTGGAATCCTTTTCCCAATCAACAGTAATACTATGGAGTTTTTTAAGTAAAAAGAATCTCAAATTGCTTCTCTCTCTCTCTCTCTCTCTCTCTCTCTCTCTCTCTCTCTCTCTGCGCCCTCCCCCCCTCCTAATTTTACTAATAAGAAAACTTAAATTTGGAGAGGTTTAATGAAACTAGGTTCCCCAAAATATCATCTTAAATATAAGTAGAGGTAACTTTAAGAAACCTGTTATATTAGTAATATAAGGTGATAATAGGTATTCAAAGATAGCATTGTAAGTTTGAATACAACCAACTTTAAGAGATCTAGCAAGTTTTCTTCTTAGCAATTGCAAGACATTTCAGAATGCATACTTAGCATCAACAGACAAAAAAAAGCAGGGAGAGGACACTGAAAATACAAACCCAGAGAGAGGTGAATGGTGCAAACTCAGGGAGCCTCGTTAGCCACCTTCTGTGTATCACAATCTGTGAAAGGTGGTGCTGAATCAGATACCTAATTATTATTGGACACTTAATGCACCAAATTTGGGAGACTATAATTTCATTGTTTTTTTTTTTTTTTTTTAGCCAAGCACTCATCAAAAATAATTTAATGAGTTAACATCAGATTATTTATTTTTCTTACACAAAATAAGGACAAGGGAACTTCACTATTTCGCCAGTTGAGAATGGCTGTTCTCCCTCCAATACAGATTTCTCTTGGAGGACCAGATGTGTCAGCTTGGTTTGATTAGCTCCATGTTGTTGTCACCCCACCCCCCCTCCCGGAATATTGTCTCTGTTGAAAAATTGGCTTCACAAAGAAGGTGGCAGCAGGAAAATTTCAGAATCCAAAGCTTAAAAATAAGTCTTGGGCAGTGTGGGGTTATTTTCTGTCTCCAGGGGGGATCATCTGGTGTCCGAGGCCTAGGGACAGAGGCAAAGTCCCCAGCCACCCATCTAGGAGATGTCACTCTCAATAGCGTCTGGTGTCCTGACCTGTGCTCGCCCAGGATGTTGGTGGGTAAGGAGCAGCAGGTCACAGGGGCCCCCTGACCCTCTGGGAGACAGAGCTCTCCCTGGGCAGACCCCAGGGATGAGGGTCAGTGGCCAGGGGAGAATCAACGACTGTCCCCGCCTGTGGTCCCTGAGGTCCTGGGGCAGGGATGCAGGAGGCAGCCAGTATCACAAGATGTCCCTGTCCGCAGCCAGGCCAGGCGCCTGGCTGAGCGAGGAGAAAGACGGAGTCCCTCCTCAGGGCCTGGCCCCTGTGCCTGGTTTCACTTCCTCCCTGGCACCGCCTGGAAGGGGAGGAAGTGACACCCAAGGGAAGGCCGGGAAGTGAGGCTACCATCATCAAGTTCAGGGTGCGACAGCTCAGTCTGCCGCCCAACAGGCCCCATGCTCTGCTCCTCTTCATGGACCACATCCCTTCTGAGAGTCACTCCCTTCCCTTTATAGGCACAAGGACCCAGAAGTTCCAGAGACACGTCCATGTTTAGGCCCCCGGATCCAGAAGTGCCTCAGGTGCACGTCCATGTTTAGGCTCTAGGACCGGAAGTTCCTCAGACATCCATGTTTAGGCCCCCAGATCCGGAAGTTCCAAAAGTGCACGTCCATGTGTAGGCCCCTGGATCTGGAAGTACCACAGACATCCATGTTTAGACCCCCGGATCCAGAAGTTCCTCAGGTTCACGTCCATGTTTAGGCTCTAGGACCAGAAGTTCCTCCGGCATCCATATTTAGGCCCACGGATCCAGAGGTTGCTCAGTTGCACGTCCATGTTTAGGCCCTTGGATCCAGAAGTTCCTTGGTGCACGTCCATGTTTAAGCCCCTGGATCTGGAAGTTCCTCAGGTGCACGCCCATTTTTAGGCCCCCAGATCTGGAAGTTCCTCAGACACCCATGTTTAGGCCCCCAATCCGGAAGTTCCTCAGGTGCATGTCCATGTTTAGGCTCTAGGACCGGAAGTTCCTCAGGTGTCCATGTTTAGGCCCACAGATCCAGAGGTTCTTCAGGTGCACGTCCATGTTTAGGCCCCTGGATCCCTGTAATTTCATTATTTAAAGAAATTTATTTTATTTATGCTTGGGTAATGGTGTTTTCTCTTTCAACACAAATTTGTGTCTCAAAGCAGACGACATGGACTGAGTAAAGCTTTTCATTCTTCTGAGAAACTTAAGAACTAGCATTGAAGAAATAGGAGAGGGCAGACTACTTGTGTCACTTTTCTGATAAAATCTATTTCTGTAAAGCCACTAAAGTATACGGAATAAACTTTAACGATAAGCAGATGGATCAGCCATTCATATTTAATGACTGGAATTTTCATTAAACCTGATGAACAGACAAAGGTAATTTGGTATAGCCTCCTTTTCCTCATCTACCTTGGAGATCTGTAATTCTGAGGTTTAACTGAAATTATTCCTATAAAACACTTAACTATTCTCTCTGGTCCTGTATAAGCATCCAGTTGGTAGAGGCTGCCATTGTGATTTGTGTCACTGCCATCTGTAATACATATTAGATGGTGGCATATTAGACAGAACATTGAGATGGGAGTTAGAAGATGTGGGTTCTGGTCTCACCTCTACCAACAGCTAGCTCTGGAACCTTCAAGATCACTTGATCACTGGGCTTCGGGTTGCTTATTTATAAAAGTCAGGAGGGGTTAGCAATTTAGGTTTGGTTGAGTAAGAGGTAACAGCAAAGAGCTGCTAGAGGATCTTGGGTCATGCTGTATTCACTCCTCTACTTCCTCCTGGTACCTCCAGGAAGTTCATGTGCTGACTCATTTTAAATGGTGGTGTTCCTCAGCATCATTGCATACACACAGTTGGGCAATAGGTGCTGTCATTTCTTCCTCTCTTCATATAAACCTAAGGCAGCTCTACATTCTTAGTTCTATCTAGATTATAAAATAGCACAAATGAAGATGGATTTATTCATCTCTATAAAATAGGAATGACAATCCCATGTTTAAAGAGTGTTTGGGATGATGGATATAAAAGTCCATATGGATGGTATATTTTCTTTGTTCTTTTTGAACATTTATCATGAATCTCTGAAAGTTGCCACTACTCTGTTATGAAGTGCTCCACAAAAAAAAATACATTTGGGGAAAAAATATAAAAAGAAGAACTTTAATATGTAACAGTATTGTTTCATCAGAAGCAGTTTCTTTACTTACATTGTCATCACCCTCTATGAAATATAAAATATTAAAGAGGTTGTTTTAGGTTACCAGGTCCATTTCTCCCACCCTCAGAACGGATACACTCAAACCATTTTCCTGCTTTTTCCTGATACATATAAATTGTAGAACTGAAGAATCAGTCTGAATCAACCTTGTCAACCCCAGTATACTTCTTTCTATTAATGATTCTGTATTTAACATGTAAGATGTGACATTGTATATACACACTGATAGAAAATGCACAAGTGTCCTTTTTACTTAAAAAAAAAAAAAGAAAGAAAAAGTTTCCTCTAAGGAGTCTGGCAGGGTCTTGATCAGGAGTGGGAGGTTATAACCTGGAGAGTGAGAAGCAGCTCAAATCAGCATGATGAGGGAGAATATCTTGGTCTTTCCAGACATGAATGATTCAAAGCCTTTCATCCCTTCAAGCCAGCAAATACGGATCTCATTCTTCTCTCCAATTCCAACACCCTCTTTGTGGTAGCAGTGGGTAGCACTGCTCATGGAATGAGCCAAGAAGTATACTAAAGCATTTATGGCTATATGGCTGTCTCTAAGACCTGTGTGAGTTGGATCCATGGCTCTTTTTAATCCCTTCTGCTGTAATAAAGTAACTAGAGACTCTGCTGCTAAATAGTGGTAGAGACACAGGTTTTCCATGGAGATTTACAACCTGAACACATGACTGCATTTCTGCTTTGGAGTTGGCTGTTGGTTTAGCTCTGTGTTTCCATTTCTGTAGAAGACTTCCTGCCCCATGGTGCTCTGGTGGATTTTCTGAGAAAAGAGTAAATTCACTTTATGGGAATTTCTTTTAAATAGTTGTTTAAAAATGGACTGTTCACCTGCCAGTCTGGAAAATGCAGGGCAGCCCTCTCTCCAATCATGGTATAGACTTCCTGTGTTTATCCCTGAGGTTTTTTGCCAAGTGGGATGATGGGACGGAGGAGCTGGGAAGCCATAATCACTATGAAGGACTGATAGTTCTTGCTGAAAGGGAAATGCTAATTTTTGGAAAATGGTTGTGCCTGAAGATAAAGGAAATGCTGATACAAATCAAGAAATTGAATGTAAGATTTAACTATCAATTAGGGGTCTCAGAGAAACAGTTTTCGCAGTGTAATTAAACTATAAAAGATAAAATTATTTTCAAAGACTGAGAACTTTTTTACCTTAAAAAATCCCATTTTTTATCATAAAAACTTATTGCAAAAGTGATAGGAAATATATGTATATGTTAAAAATATATTAAATATAAATGTCTAAAAAAGTTTAAATATATACTTGTTTATATCAACCAAATATCTACTACTCTGTTAACATTTTGAAGTATATGTCTCCATTCATTTCTTCAGATACCCGTGCATGTGCACACATGTACATAAACATTTTAAAGCAAAAGTACAAGGTACAGCATGATCTGTTAGTAATCTGCCTTTTGTTTGCTACAAGTCACTAACCATGTACATCTTTCCATGTCATTAAATATTGCACTACAATATCATCTGTAATTAGGCTTTTCCTTCTCTGGTACAGAAAAACATTGTCTGCTGTCAAAGTAAACTGTCAGCTAGCAAATAAGAAAATAACTGAAATATAGTGCTACTTTTCTCAAAAAAAAAAAAATGGTGAGCCCTGGAAGAACCCCTTGTGTCACCTCTTTGCTATATTTGCTCTGAAGCTTTCCTCCTTGTTTTCCCCAGTTCCTGCCACCTGCTGATTAGTGATAAAAAAAGGTGGCTTTTGATTTTGGGAGGAAACTGTCAGAAGATTCTAATAAAACAGTTTGTTCCTTAGTTTAGTTTCTGGGCTCTCTTCAACTCCTTTCTCCTTTGCCTTCCCAATAATACTTACAATATTTGCTACCATTGAATCAGCATGTACTAACTAAAATATGCCAGAGATAACTCATAATAATATCATATCAAACATCACTTAAATGTGCTTTATCTTTTGGATTGGTCTTTACTTTGGAAGGTGGGTAAAGTTATAAAAATTGATCATGTATAAAAAAATGAAGTTAAAAATTGAAGCTATTGAAATAATTTATGAAATGTAATGGACTGAAAGGAGGGTCACTTGCTGCTTTCAACAGAGAATAGCATAATCCAAGCCCAACCGACTAATGGGCCTTGAAACCTGCTTCATACATCATATTTTAAAGTGTATTTGTGGGTGACAGGTATCGCAACTGTTAAAGAATAATTATTCCCCTCCCCTTGGCCTCAAGAACAAAAACTAGTTTGGGTTCATCTGTCCACCATCCTAGTCTGCACCACAGTCACCTCTCCGGGGACCAGAGTAGCCTACTGGCTGAATGCCCTGCTTCATCCTGTGTGCCTTTCATCAAGGAACCTGCACTCAGCAAGCACTGTGATCTGCTGTCTTTAGGTCACCTCCTCCCCCGCTTGTACCCTCCAGGGGCCTAGATTAAATCCAGATTCCTTCCAAGCACTTACAGGTGGGGGACCTGGTCAAGCTGCCACTCTAACCTCAGCATATATAGTCTCTCACCCACAACAGCCACCAACCTCCTGGCTAGTCTTCAAACAGTCTAGACCCAATTCTGTTTCAAGAATCTGGAACTTACTGCCCAGACTCTTTCCTGCTAGTTCTTTCTCATCCCTAGGAAGACAGCATAGATGTAATTTCTGCAAAAGGCCCACCTCACTTTTTTACCCAGTGTGCCTGTCACTCTGTCACACTTCATTTCCTTCATAAAACTTAAACTAATTTGATTATCATGTTTAGTTATTGATTATCCCTCTCCTATTCTAGAATATAACCCTGGGAGAACAAGGGCCTTGAGTTGAACGTGGCTTTGTCCTTACCACTGAACCTGACACCTAACACTCAATGAATATTGTTTTCAGTGAATTGTTAAACTTGAGGGATGACTTTGGACTACTCCAGACAAGATATTTCAAAAGCACTTTTATATTTATATAATCATATGAATAGTTGAGGGCAGATACTAGTAATTATATTACAAAGTTTTAAAGACTAAGTGAGATAATATATGCAAAGTGCTTAAAATGAGGCCTAACACATCATTCAGTAAATTTAGCCATTATTACTGTTGCTCCTAATATCTATCATCCAGGGTTGGCATTGTATTTTACAATCTTTAGTTGTGTGAAAAATGTGCTATATCCACCCAAGATATTTACATTTTGTTTGGAATTCCAGGAGTTCCCGACTCTGGAAATGTTCTTCCTGTAAAAAATTATATGTAACATTCTTCCTCAGAGCCATCCATGGGTGAAGAAGTTATCTGCTCACTATAAATTTTTTGTTTTGGGGGGATTTTTTTGGTACTAGGAATTGAACCCAGGGGCACTTAACCACTGAGCCACATCCCTAGCCCTGTTTTATATTTTATTTATAGACAGGGTCTCGCTGAGTTGCTTGGGGTCTGGCTGAGTGGCTGAGACTGGCCTGGAACTCACAATCCTCCACTTTAGCCTCCTAAGTTGCTGGGATTACAGGCATGTGCCACCGCATCCAGCAAGAGGTTATCTGCTCAGAATGAATAGTTTGAAGAGTTTCTTCAGCAGGTTATCCACCTGTACAGGAATTTCCCTATAGGAGTATTCCACACTGCATTTACAAATTCAGGTGCATATTTACTAAGGTGGCCTAATGAGACATTGAAATAAGCAATAATATGATAATCAATCTAATTTCTCTAGTCAGCCAATAGAAATTTATACTTGCTTATTATATGCAAAACCTTGTGGCCATTAGAAGTTGATCTCTGTTTATGTGGAGGACCTTAAAACACAGAGAGGGGAGTATTAGATATTTGCATGAACAGATAGTCAGCATCATTATCCACAAAAATGATATGAAAAATGAGTAGCTTGAGTACTAAGTACTGTTGAATTCCTTTCCAATAGTTCACACTGAATACCTTGTGAGGTCAAGGGTTGTGCTGTGCTGCCATAGGTGACACAGGTATTTGTGATTGAGTCTGAATAAGAATTCCTCCTCTAAACCTTATGGTTTCTTAAGAATATACTAATGAGGGTATTAGAGAAATTATGACTATTTTAAAATTTTTTAACAAGTTTTACCTTTATTTGTGTTAACAAAGCTATGTAGGCTAACAGAACTGCCACTGGGCTACTTTAATTGAATCTTATTGCTCTGTGTGATTAGTAACTTTGGATTATTCATGGTGATTACAAGCTCTTGATTAATGATTTATCCTCTACCCATTTCCTATATTCCTCCTCATGCTTAATGGCCCCTCTGCCGTCCCCCCTCAACACACCCAGTCATTAACTCCCGTTCACCCATGAATTAAATTGGAAAGGTCCTTGAATGAACACACCTGACTTGCAGATGTGGCCTTGCCTCCCCATCTGGCCACAGGTCCAACCTTGGCTCCTGTCACTTGCATTTCTCAGATTTCCTGGTGCTGCTTTCTCACACCCCAGGCAATCTGCTAAGAACATCCTTTTCCTTGTTGATCCAGAAAAGCTCTGTACACCTACAAATCCTTCAAACCTTGGCATGGAGAGTCTTCTATAAAGCTTTCCCCAACTCTGTGGAGCAGACTTATAACTCATTGTATTATTGTTTGTATGCCGAGCCCTAATTGCCCACAGGAATCTTTTGGATTAAACAAAGGTGTCTCAGTCTTCTGAGGAATTGCAGCCCTAAACTAGGGCTCACAGTTTATCAGGCAGAGGCAAAGGAAGGCTAGATTTCAGTGCCACTTGCCCCAGGTAGATTCCCTAGTACAGAGCACAGGCTGCACAGCCTGCAGGCCTCCCTTTTGGTGTGTATTTGCAGGCAGAGTATAAACTTCTTGAGGACAGAGATCAGACTTCTCATTCTCATCTACCAGGGTTCAGCATATAGTATATACACAGTAAGTGCTTGTTCAGTAAGTGAAGGAATAAATAAAATGTAATGCTAATTGAAAAATTAAATTTTATTCATCAAATCATTTTGCATGGGGATGACAAGCTTTCCCAGTATGGGATCTTCAAGGAGAAAAATAATGAGAGATTCTGAAATTGAAAGAACTTAAATTCTGCCTGACAACCTATTGGCTCCAAATTAGGGCACCCCAAAAGGCCAGAAAAGGAGAGAAGGAGAAGAAACACCAGGACCTTTGCAGATACTCAGAAGAAGCCCAGCTTTGACTGCTGTAGTGTGTGACCATGACAAAAACTTCAGGCTCACCTGATCTCCTTAAGGAAGCCTGTGAACATACTTTCACATCAGTAAAATTTGGACTTGCCAAATCATTAGATTGGGAATATGCCTATTTTCAAAGAAATCTTGACATTGGAAATTGATATATTTCAAGATTCCTTAGGATCCTCTAGAATGGTCTTAAGTATTTTTGGTTGATCAATTGCTTGATGAAGGAGTGCAAATAGGAGTAATAAAAATGAAATATGAAGGGTTGCACAATACTGTCAATTAAGAAAATAAGGGAGTTAACACTTTCTAAGTTGTAATGCAGATAAAAAGAATTTATTTGATGCAAAGGCATTTTATTTCTAAGACTATCTACTAGATAACATAAGGTACATGATTTTCTCTTTCTTTCCTCTCATTTTAAAATCTTAAACACAGAAATCACTTCTGGAAGAATGAGAAATAAATGAATAAATACATTCACACAGAGGAAACAGCACATTAATCAATTAGCTGACCTATGGAAATATAATTGTGATATTTTTGGCTTACTGGATTTGGATAACTGACTTTTCAATCTACAGGGAAAAAAGGGGGTATAAATACATGAGCTCCCTGTTAACATTTGAAGGATTCAGAAAGCACTATGAGATCTATTAAGTCAGACCAGATATATGGAGGGTTTTTACATCTTGATATTTATGCCAGAAGATTTCCTGAAGATGTGTTTAGACCTGTTCTCCTTGAGTGGTCTTGGTTGGATAGATTAAAAAAAAAAAACTAAATTCATTATAAACTTTAGTGTGACTGGCTTTGAAAGATTTGGAAAATGTTCTTTTACTGAGACAGAATAGCTGGACAGGCTTTTGCTGCCAATATCAACACAGTCCAAGGGCCCTCCTGTTATTTTCTACTAGAGTTTTCTTAGGACATGGAATGGGGTGGGGGTGGAGGGTGTGAAAAGCCTCAGAGGATTTTGTTTTGTTTTGCCTTTTTATTCCTTTCTTGGCTCATATAGCAAGTTGATGGTAAATATTGGGCAATTCATTTAACCACACTCTTCCTCAATTTCCTCATTAGTAATACTGTCTTGTTTATAAGCAGTTTTGAAATTTTTGCAAGCACACAAAATGTTGGTGTGCATGTCCAATGTAGATATCTTGTTTCTAATTTACTTGATGTCTCTCCAATAGTGGGGACAACCTATATCAGACTTGCTTAAAATAACTGTTAGAATGCAGATCCCCAGGTCCACCCCAAATCTTCTCAAGGGGTGTAACTAAAAGTCCCTGTTGTAAACAAAAGTCCCTGTTGTAAACAACTCATTGGCTGATTCCAAAGCACTCCAAAGTAGCTCTGTTTTCTGGTAGGCCTGAGATTGAACTAGATAGTTTGATCACTTAAAAATCCCCTGGTATCTCCCAAGATTTTTCTGGACTGACCCAATCTTGACCATTTTCCTCAGAGCTGCTGCATATTAAGATTGAACCACTCATTTAAAAAATACCTGAAGCTTATTTTGTGAATTCCTCTCCATATGTAACCAGGTAGGATGTTGAGGACTAGCAGCTCGTAGTCAGGCCTGGGATGAAATTATCACTCAAGCTTTCAAAAGTAAAAGAATGGAGCCAGTGTGCAGAAAATCACCTGCTTTCACTTTAATGTTGGACTTTCCCTAGAAGACCCAAAGTTGAGGTCTTATTCTTGATTTGGCCACTGATTCAGCTTTGACCTCGGGAAAACCATTTAGTCTTTCACACAGTTTTCCCTTCCACAGTATATGCTGTCTCCATCCATCCTCATGAAGCCTTTTCCAGAGGAGCTGTTCAGTTTTTTTCAGAAGGAAAGTTGTGTTGTGGTAACTATATGTTATGTAAGCAGATGTAATTTAAGAAGGAGTGATGACCTTAGATTATATAGCAATAATGGTGATTATATCTTATGACTAAAGAAGAGTGAAAAAGATTGATCAGTACTTCCCTTTGTATTGAGAATTGAAAAGAGTGCCCTAGCTCATGAATTTACTGGATAATGCACTATGGTACCTATAAAGAGATAACAGGAACTGCAAAGAAATATGCAGAATTTCTGTTTCTTTGCTCAGACACCTAGAAGCATTTTAGGGCAGCTACTTACCACCAGCTTTGCCTCGCCACCTTCCCTTTAAAGACAATTCTACTGTTTCACATTATCATCACAGTTGCTACCTTTCTTAGATGCTTCATGACCTTGAAACTTGTTACTTGTTTTCTACTGCTGCAAAACAAATTATATCAACTTAGTGGTTTAAAACAACACACATCTTTCTATGGGGCAGGAGTCCAGGCACTGCTTGGTTGAGTTGTCTGTTCAGTGACACACATGGCTGAAGTCAAGGTGATAGCTGGGCTGTGTTCTCATCTGAAGGCTCAACTATGGAAAGATCTACTTCCAAGCTCCCTTAGGTTGTTGGCAGCATTCATTCCTTAAAGCTGTGAATTTCATAGCAACTCGCTTCTTCAAATCCAGTAATAGAGTCTCTCTTTATTTTCTAGCATGTGTACAAATCAGTAAGAAATCCTAAGGCTTTAGAAGATGAATGCATTTCACACCCATTAGAATGGCTATTATAAAAGTAAAATTTTTGTAAAAACCGAAATAAGTGTTGGCAAGGATATAGAGAAATTGCAACCCATGTGTACTATTGGTGAGAATGTAAAATAGTATGGCCATTAAGGAAAATAGTATGGTGATTCCTGAAAATATTAAAAATAGAATTACCATATGATCCAGTAATTCTAATTCTGCATATACATCCCCAAAACAAGTTGAAAGCAGGAACTTAAACATATTTTTATATCCATGTTCATAGTAGAATTATTCACAATAGCCAAAAGGTCGAAGCAATTCATGTTCATCAATGGATTTATGGATAATGGTGTGTGTGTGTGTGTGTGTGTGTATGTATAATGAAATATTATTCAGCCTTAAAAAGGAAGGAAATTCTGACCCAAACTCTGATATGAAACTTGAAAACATTATATTAAGTGAAATTAACCAGACACAATGGACAAATGTTTCAAGTACATAGAATAATAAAAATCATAGAGACAAAAAGTAGACTGGTAGGTTCCAGGGGCCAGAGAAAGGGAGAAACAGGACTTATTGTTTAAAGGGTTTAGGGCTTCAGTTTTACAAGATGAAAAAGTTCTGTGATGCTTGATGATAGTGGTTGCCAAACAATGTAAATGCACTTAATGCTTACAATGGTAAATTTTATGTTTTGTATATTTTGCCATAGTAAAAACATTAAAAAGAAAAGATGAAATGAATATAAAGATCACAAAACAGGCAGTTTAACAAGTAAGCAGACTTGGGGAAAGATACTGAATCTTTTGATAACTAAAAAGGTAAAAATGAAAAAAATAACAATGATACACCATATTTTAGCCTAATTGGATAATGAATGTGTACCTGTCACACATAGCCTGGCATATAATTCTGTTCCAAACATTTCACTTTTCTACTTCTTCAGCTCCCTCTAGAACAGAGATTAAAGTCTTCACTTAATATTTTTATTCCAGTGTTTCCCATGAGATAAGATTTTAAACTCCTGAGACTCTTTTAATATGCTCATTGAATTTTTAAAAATTAGGTTCTAGTATAAGGAGGTATAATAAGAATTACATTAACTGCATTTCTGAAATATTTATTGTATCCAAAAAAAGGTGCTTGACTGCAACTAGTAGATGATTTCCTCCAGTATATCTCAGAGTCTGTAGTGTCAGGATCAGTAAATTAGGTCAAACTATTTCAATGTTCTAAAATTGATATTCTTTAAAATATAACAGAGAGAGACCCTGCACATTCCTATTTCTAGTAAGTTATATGAACATATACCTGCTTTATTACCTCTTTATTGTCTCACGGTTTCTGTGGGTCTTGTTATCTTTTGGCAATTTATTGGAGGCAGATTAAATCTTTTTGATAACAAAAAAATGTAACTAAAAATATGTGTTATTAACTAGTTAAGAACTATGAACCAGGCACCTCGTAAAGCATTTTTCTGTTATTTGACTTTAATACATCCTTCTGAGACAAGTTATATTATTCCCTTTTGACCAGTGAAAAAATTGAGGCTCAGAATGCTAATAACTCACTGCAAATCACACAGCTGTGTACAAAGTTTAAATAAATCAAAGTCTCTCCAACTCCCAAAGTTCTGATCTTCCCACTGTTCTACCCCACATTTAAGAATATTAATTACATTTGTTTTATAAGTAAAAAGTTAGAAGTAAAAATTTAAGCACATTACCTTTTAGAAATAGCCTGTTAATAATCATAGATTCTAAAATTTTGTGTTGATTCAGGAGCATTTCTTAAGTCAAAATTGTTTTAGCTTCAGCTGAAAAGCTGTTGCACATTCAGAATCAAATGCTTCCTATTCCATGTCAAAAGTACAGATTTGCTTCCTGATAAGATGTACTATTTGGAGACTGTCTATTTTTTATTGTGATTCAGGTGCAAATAACAGGAAAACATTTTTTTTCCTATCTTGGCAAAGGGGAGTATTTCTAAAAAAGAATACTTAATGTAATGGTGATTTAAATGGCCATTTTTCTGCATTGTGAACGGGGAGAAGACAGATTATGGTGCAAGATTCAAAGAAGTAACAATGGTCTACTGACTTTAATAGAAAACTCCAGCCAAGGACTTTCCCAAAACTCTGAGATGTGAGACTGATCTTCAGAGACATCTAGTTCTCTTCCCTGCCCAAGAAAGTGGGAAAAAATGCCAAACCTCAGATTCAGAGAAACATCCAGGCCAATGCCAGTGCTGAAAATGAATGACTTATATTCATGTCTTTGAAAAAGTCTAAAAGAGAACAACAAAAACCTAAACTAACCTTTGTAATTCTTACACACTCAACAAACAATAATAATATATATGTAATATAGCTTTTAAACGGTTGTGAAAATGGAAAAAAAATAAATACTACTTCTCTTAGGGAAACCAAATCTGATTTTTTTTTCCTTTTTTGCCAGCAAGATTGAACCCAAGGGTACTTAACCACTGAACGGCATTCCCATCCTCTTTATATTTTTTTAATTTTGAGACAGGGTCTCACTAAGTTGCTTAGGGCCTCACTAAGTTGCTGAGGCTGGCTTTGAACTTGGGATCCTTAGGCTTCAGCTTCCCCAGCCACTGGGATTACAGATGTTTGCCATAATGCCCAGCTTAATTCTGACTTTAAAGTCAAACTATTTTCAAAGTTTTTCCCAAAAAAGTCTGAGAATTGCCAACAAACAAATCTGAATATGAAAAACATGCATGTGTACATGCACACACACTGATACACACCTTCATTTCCCTGGACTTGTTTTTAACCATGGACTGTTTGTTCTGTTTGCAGAGCTCATACTTGTTTTAACCGCCTGGATCTGCCCCCGTACCCATCCTTTTCCATGCTTTATGAGAAGCTCCTGACAGCAGTTGAAGAGACCAGTACCTTTGGACTTGAGTGATCTGGAAGCACCTCTTTATTGACAGGCAATTTCAGAAGCTGGCTTCCAGCATGACTGAGCATTGGAAGTCTCCAGCTCAGGCTTCCATTAGAGTAAAGCTGAGTGCTGTTAGTTTCCAGGAACATGTGCTCTCTCACGTTTGGGGACTGGTGATGAGTCCTCTTGGAAGGATTTGGGTGAGCTTGATGCCCAGGGAACAACCCAACAGTCTTTCAATCAACAGTTCTTGACTGCCAAACCTTTTCTATTTGTTATGTTCCAAGACAAAGATGAACCTGTACATGATCAGCTCCATGGCAATTTCTAGGGACTCAGGAGAATCTTGAAACTTACCCTTGAACGTGGTTCAAGCCAAACTGGCAGCACTTGGCCCAATCTCCAAATTAGTGCAAGTTAAATAATATAATAAAACAAATATATTTCCTGAAAATACATTCATTTAAGCCCTAAGTTATAACAATATTCATTTCTTGCTTATGAGTGCCTGCATGGTGTGCACTATAGGTTTCAGCTTTCATGGGATACAAGTAAAAATGAAACCAAGTCAATATGAGGTAACTTTAAAGATTCACAATAAGGTGGTTTGTGACAATGTATATGCAAGTGGTATGTGTGTAATTACGGCTGAAGACAAACTGTTACTCAATGAATTACTAATGGACAGATTTTATGCTTTATAATGCATGAAAACAATTTAAAAATAACTAGCAATTAATCACAGCATATCAGGAAAAATGTACACAGTGAGTTCTGTTTCTTTTTTATAGGTTCATTATATTTATGTTCTTTAAGATGTATATAAGAACCTACCTATCATACTATATGTATCACCTTTCCATTTTCATGTTCCATGCTTACTCGGGCATCATGCTAGTATGTATCCTTTTAAGCACTCTCAAGGGAACAAAAGGGCCTTTTATTTTTATAAAGGTAAAAAAAAATCCCCAAAATAATTTGCACTGAATGTACCAAAGTTGAAGGGACATTACAATATGACTAACAGCAACTCCATCACTTGACAAGTATAATAGAAAGTAGCTTCTAAATCAAACTTCCTTCACAGTGCCATGTCAACCACTACAAGGACTGTGCATCTAAGTAATAATTTTTTAAGACTCACTATATGTGATAGTATGATATGCATTTATTTAAAATGCATTAGACTCTCTTCCATCCATCAAATACTTTCCAGGATGGCATTTAATACAGATATTTCGTATTTCCCCCACTGCTTGTTATTTGTACAGCATCATTAAACACCAAGCTCAGTTAGGGAGCCATCAGCAACATTGAAGACATCAGCTCTCTTTAGTAATAAGAATTTCATTTTTCCTTATCAGTGAAGATGCCACAAATTGAAACTCTCAGTACTATATTTCTAAGCTTGCATTTTCACGGATGCATAATTTTCTTATTAATATCAAGAAACGATTTTTCTATGATATCTCAAAAACTGCATGACATCACTAATCTTACTTCTGCTTAATTTTTTAAAAAGGGTATCCTTCATTTTGATTGCTTTTGGAATTATTCCACACCATTGTTTGTTCCTTGATTTATGGCCATAACTAATCAGACGCACAATAGAGTAATCTAAATTGAGGATGGTAAGGCATTGGATTAACATATAGTTTGCCAGCCTATGAGCTTACAGGCACTGTTGGAACATTTCTTTGAGATTCATATTTATAAGTAGCCATGGAATTCCTATTATGGGATGTTGGCAATCTTACATCTTATAGAGGTGATATGCCCAGTTTTCAAAGGTGTTTTGTAAGAACTGATTGCTCTCCTGCCATTTGAACTGAGTATTCTATTGAGACCTGCAAGAACAGTGCCACTCATGTTGCATTTCTGCACTAAAGGCAGGTATTGCAGCATGGGTAATGTTCTAGGAAAAAGGTTATAGAAATCTGGAAATAACAAAGAAGATTTATATATGTACTATAATTGGGTGAGATAAAAAGGAAGGAGAAAAAAATTTTAACCGGAAATATTAGTTTGTACTGATTGACCATGAATACAAGTATATATTTAATTTTGCAAACTGTTTTTACTCGTTTGTATTTTTTCATTATAAGGAAAAGTATATAACACACTAACACACTCTTTTTAATCACATTTTTGATGTCTCAGAGCTGGCATTCACTAAGCAGCTGATAGAGAAGGTTATATTTTTTAAAAATACATTCATAGACCATATTAATTTTCATTTTGGTTTGAAACACTGTTATCATATGCCATATTACTAGGTAAAAGAGATTTGAAATAAAATGTATCTCTTTCTAACAAATATATTTCTTTGTTGAGGCATCCAACTTCTCAAATAACAGTTCTTTCCAATATATGTAGACATTCGTAATTAGCAGAATTGTCTAGTTGACACCATTCTCAGAATTGGAATTTATCAAAGATGTACTTAGCATATCAGAAAACCAGGACCAGGGATATAGCTCAGTGGTAGAGTGCTTGCTTGGCATGTGTAAGCCCCTGAGCTTAATCCCAGTGTCACAAAACAAACAAAAATGCATATCAGAAAACCATGATAACGTATTTATTCTTCTTCATTAGTAAAACAAAAAAACAGCCAATAATGACTCTATAAGATATTAAAATATGCTCCACATAATAAATTAGCCTTTAGTATACTCTACAATTAGAAATATCCATAAACATTTTCTTATGGACTGTGAGCCCAGATATCTTGGCTTTTTGGTCTAGTTTTCTTTAAGAAATTCACAAGTGATGCTCATTATACTCTAAGAGACAGTTATGATACATCATATAAATAGGCAGAACATCTTTTAGGTAGGAGAACAGGCATACTCTTGCCTTTCTCTCTGTTTCAGTGCCTGTGTTTGATGATGGAGATACAAAATTCTAAATCTGCCCTTCAAAAGCTCACAGTCTAGCAGAGGAGATGACATGGTTCCCAAAAATATGTTCAATAAAATTTGTTATGTTCTACAATCAAGGAATGAAGAGAGAACAGCTTATTCATCCAGGAAGATTCCATCACAGCTTCATATATGGGAGACTCAAATAAATCACAAAGTACTGTTTCTGCTGATAACTAATGACAAAAAATACTGTGTCAATATTAGTGAAGTATTGAGGCCCCGAATGCATTTACACAATGAGGATTTAAAGTGTATAATAAAGTGTGTAGGTGGGGAGCAGAACAGTGAAGGAGCAACTCCAGGATCTTCTAATTATCAAAGAAATGCCAAAATCAAGTCTGATAATTTCCCTTCATCTGTACTACAACATACCTTTGGTTTTCAGTGTAAGGAATTCCAATCCCTGAACCCAAACTACTTATGGGATCAAAACATTTTTCTTGTGCACAAGATGAATGGATTGGGGTCAAAGAAGTACAGTCACAATTTTTTAGCATATGTTGTATATATACTTTAGTAGAAATTCTGTAATCTGGAAAAAAACAATTAAACTAGAAATGAAATAAATCTTGCAAATTTAGGATATAGCTGCAAGTGACATTCTGTTCATTTAAATTCAAGTCTTAAGGAAGTAAGATGGCTAAAATCTAGCCATCACCAGCACAACAATCAAAAATGGTAAAATGCATTCAAATGATGATAAAGATAGTGTTTTAGGGTTTCAAAGTGCCTTTAGGCACATGTCTCTTGATTCTCAGGTACTTTGTTGGATAGAAGTATCAAGTCCTACCTGGGTTGAGGTTGATTTTCATGGGTGACTTTTTGAGATCAGTTCAGTACTTTATAGTCACAATTCTGTGTTTCATCTCAAGTGATGTAGCGACTAATGTTTGTATTGGACATTCCACTTTCAGCCAGTTTTGTAAGATGCTTCATCCACCCAAACTCTCACTTTCTTAAACACACTTTAAAATGTGATACCTTCTGGAAAGTCTATGAAGAAATTAATATATTAATGGACAAAACTCCTCATAAATGCAATGTTTATTTTTCACTTCTTGACATGAGAAATTTAAAACAGGCAAAATTTGATTGCTTTTGGTGTATTTCTATAGTATAGTGATTTCATTTTATCAACTATCATTTGAAAGAAAGATCATGGGAAAAGGACTAATCAGAGTCCCTTAGTTTTAATTTTTTAATAAGAATGGATTGAGAAAGCCCTGGTAGCTGAATTGCAGTGGTGATGGAAGAAGGGACCACTCTCATCTCTCTTTTTCTCCCCATCTTCCTCACATTTGTCCAATAATTTTTTTTTATGCTTTTGCACAAATTTTATGAGTCAGCCGCTTCTAAGACAAACATCTTAAAATGGAGAATCTAGAAGTCTGTCCAATTTAATCTTATTCAGGAAACTCCAAAGGCAGGGAAAATGATGCCATACCATCATTAAAAGGCATCAGGAACCCTGCATAAATTTTTTTTTAAAAAAGCCCATGCATATGAAGAATGTGACCTAATCCCTAGGCTGAGTCTGAGTTTCAGGCCCTCTTCTTTCATCTGCTTTCAAATTTATTTGATGAGTGACAACACTCTAGATCTTAGCCATCTTACTTCCATGAGACTTGAGTTTAAATTAATGAGAAAGTCACTTGTTACTATATTCTAACTTGGCAAAACTTATTTCCTTTCTAGTTCAATTGTGTTTTCCAGATAAAGTTGTCTAGCGTGGAAGCAAAGGAATGCCAGTGACATTGAAGCTTTCTGAATTGTGGCCTAAGGCCAACTGCTGCCCACTAAAAGGGAGATAAAAATAAAAGTGGAAAAGAGAAGCCCAGCAGTTTGCCAACCCCAAGAATGTAAGGCTAATTGTTGACCAACTCTTAAGATTCAGGGCCCTTAACTGCATTCCAAGGGAGGCATAAAGGACAGAATGAATTCGTGAGCTGCCCATTATAGTAGCTGAGGAAACTAACAAGGGTGGAAAAATCATCTTAGAGCATGCTGGTGGGGGCAGGATCATACTACAGTTAGGTTTCTTTGAGAATGAGAATGATTTGCTGCCTAATTAAGGCACTGCTTAGGAATCTACCTGGTAGGAAATAACCTCATTTTATAACTTCAATAAGTTAACATTTTCTGTACTGAAAAAAGGAATTTAGCCCCAAAACATTAACATTAACCATAGCTTAATCAGGAGATTCAACTATTTTGCATTCAATTATGTTGTGGATCTTTTAGATTTAGGAGTTATTGTTACTACTATCAAACACTATATGAAATAAAACAAAGATGCTTTTATTTCATTATGGTTAATTTGTGGGTTTTTTTTTTTCAGACATTCTTTGACATCAGAATAGGCTTTAGAACATTTTCATGGTACCCAGTGACAACTTAAATGTTCCCTGTTAATCTATCTAGAAAGCAAAATCATAAGTGAGGCTACTGAGTTGCAAGTAAAGACCTAATCAGCGTTTCTAATTCAATAAGTTAATCAAGACTAGACATACATTTGCTTAGGTTTTTATCTGCAAGGTACTTTATTTGGCTTTCATGATTCAATAGCCCAGCAGAATAGGATGGTCGCAGTTATATGGTTTCTTTGGAAAACAGGAGAATCACACTTGTGTTTGTGATTTTTATGTCTAGTGGCCTTGGGCAGGTGATATATTTCTATCCAACTTTCTTTTGAGATATTACACCCTGAGGAGTGTTGTTAAGCATGTTGTATGATTCAAACTGAATCAGCTATTACTGATGCAGGTAAGGAACCATCAGTAAACTTCTGGTTACTGTCACCTTCTGTAAAAAAGGATGGATGATGTTCAAGAAATACCTTGGAAGGATTAACCAGGAAACACACAGGACTGAATGTTCTTTTAGGACCTTGATGCTCTAAAAGATGTAATTACAACCTATTTTTCTTTATACGATATTATAAGTAAAATTTGGGGCCGTTTAAATGTTGGAAAGTGCATAAGATTACATGTTTTTATAATAGGGATGCAGGCATTCCAAAATAAATGAATAAAATACATGCATCTCTCTTGCCTCTTACTGAAAGTATTAATCTAATTTTATAATAATGCTTACTTTTTAATATTAAGGCTCTGTAAAAAAAACAAAAACAAAAACATTTATTTCTAAAATTTCAGTAGAGCACAGGTGGTGTATTTTTTTAAGGCTTTTCATTTCCTTCACTAATCCCACCCATTATGTCCACTACACCATGCAACACAGTTCATAGCAATGTTTTTATTTTTGTTGAGTTGATTTAAGCTTCATATTTATTCAATGCGACTTTTAATAGAGAATAATAATGGGAGATATTTGCTATTAGAATTAAGATTATACAGCTCTCATTTCATCTTACATTTAAATTTCTTTTCTTTTTTTCAAAGCAAATAATACAGATTATTGACATCCTAGAAATGGTATGTGGGTGATATTATATGGAGCCTAAGACTCCAAATCCTGGACTAGTTGCTCATTTTCTGGGAAGTCTGTATTCTTATCCTCACCAGGACCCCTGACTCTTGTGTTGTATTTTTTATGATTCTGAAATGCTTTAAGGTAAAGATATTTTAATGTGTACAATTTGTTTTATTTTCATACTGATCTCTATTTTTGTTTAAAACCATGTTACATCATGAAATCACTTAATCCAAAATAAATCTTCTTTTAAAAAATAGGTTATGACTTTTCTGTCATACTTTTGGGGAAGAAAAACTCAGGAGGGAGGAGAACAAAAGTAGGGAGAAAGGTCTCAGGGTTTAATCTAAGGGTCACATATTCACAAGCCTATGGGTAGGTAACCAGGTAGGTATTCAATGAGTGGAATTGGCTGGGTATAAGCAAAAAACTAGTGGGGCTTACCTCAAGAGGCATTGAAATAGTTTTCTCTAACAGATCTTAGTCACATGGAATTCAGGTGGTATTGAAAGGTGTTCTGCTTTATCAAGAGAAACCTAGAATATAATTTTTATATGATATTTCCAGTATTTTTTAAAATATTGGGTGGATCAAACCAACCATGTCTCCTGGTTGAGTTTCCTTGCAGGTGACGCATTTGGAACCCTTGATTTAATAACACTGTCTTTTATACTTGATTATTGATAGTGTAAATAAATTGACCAAATAAGTAAAGTGTTACTAAGATGTGGCAGTTAACAGGAAAATATGGGGAAAGAAAAACGGTGAATAAATACTACAAGGGCAGTCAATCACTAAAAAATATATTCGAAATGGTCTATTTCTTTCTGAAAACCAACTCATGATAATTCATATGATTTAAGAGGATCACTGTTAAGATTTTATGGAACAGATATACCATTAAACTCTTCATTTGACATTATATATTAGAAATCAGCTTCATGGTGCATGAGAGCAGTTAAAGCGGAAGATCCAGTTTCTATAACTGACTAAAATTTGACATTAACATTGAAGCAAGATATTGCATTCATGACACTGACATTCTGAGTTTTGTGTCATAATATTCCCCTCATGTTCTTTGACCTTAGTGTGCTTTTATTATGGCCAATTTATCTGCTTTATTATTTTCTTTTAATGTAAAACCCACTTAATTAGTGAATATGTAGTAATGCTTAATTGCCATCATCCCAGGAAGTCTTGCATGCCGAATTGTTTTATCCTTAAATCATGGAATAAAGATTTCCTCTTCATGCTTTCCTCTTTGTCGAGAAAATAAATATTAGAATCATAAGAATAAATTGAAATAAGAGCATCTGATAAAGATTTAACATTTGAGACACACATACTTTGTATATTTTCTTAGTCTGGTTATTTAAAAATCCTTGATTTGGTGGAACTTCCTGAGATGTTTAGTCACTAGTTTTTCATATAGTAAGAAAAAAAAAAGTAAGTTTCAAAAAAATCATCAGAAAAATGTATATTACTTTCATAGATCTTAGTCACATTACTAACATTTACTATAATGTTATAAAGTACACACCTCTGGTTACACAAAATACTTGAGTTGTATAATAATTCGTATCTATCTTGGTAGTCAGGTGACATTGGATAATGGACTCCAAGTCCAAATTCTTGAACTCTGTCATGACATTGTCCACATATTTCTCTACCTGCCCCACCCTCTACACCAAATTAAATTCCTAGACTCAAAGCCAAGTTAAGACCTGCTTTTTATTGCTATGATGCTTTTGTCCCCAGTGTCTGATATAATCTTTTGGAATGGATTAAACCATATAAAGGACATCTTTTGCAGTATGTAGAATCAAGTCTAAAAAAACCAAATGCTTTAAAACAGAATGTGTGTCCCAAAAATTCATATGCCAAAACCTAATTTCCAAACGTGATAGTGTTTAGAGGTAGGACCTTTAAGGGGTGATTAGATCATGAAGATGGAATCCACATAAATGGGGTTAGTCTACTTTTAAAAAGAGAACCCAGGGAGCTTCTTTACCCCTTCTGTCATGTGAGGGCACAGTAAAAAAATGGCCATCTATGAACAAGGAAGCCAGCCCTCACCGAATCTGCCAAGCCTTGATCTTTGGCTTTCCAGCCTACAGAACTATGAGAAATAACTTTCTCTCATTTATAGGTTGCCCTGTTTCTGATATTTAGGTGGACTGAGACACCAGAGGCCAAGAGGTTTCCTATGTCTGTTTCTTCCTAAGCTCACACTCACAGTTTCACCCTCTAAGTCTTACTTCAAAGGAAATTCAAGTTACAGGAAGAGAAAAGCAGCCATTAAAGAGAAAAATATATTTTTTTCCTAATACATAAGCAAGAGTTGATTCAGATTGTTCACTGCAGGTCTTCATAGGGTAGACCTGAATGAATAAATTACAGGTCCTTCTGATGGGTCCAGAAAATAGAGAGCCCAAAACTAAGATGGTCAAACCTAACTATGCCTGGGAAGTGCCTCCTACCTTCCAGTCTGATGGCCTAAAATCCAAGAAAAATCTCAAGTGACAAAATCTCAAAAAGAGAACAAATATGGGTATAGTTTTCTGAAACTGGCTGATCCAGGATTTTATTTCTTCTTTGGGATGGAGTGAGAAGTAATGGCGAGTAGCTGAGCTTTTCCCTTAGGAGCCAGCTCCTGATTCAATGGCTTCTCAGAACAGAACCAAACGAACAGACAAAAAAAAATAAAAATAAAAATAAAAATAAAGCCATTTTAAACTGTTGGTTAAGGAACTACCCATTAGTGCTAATTTACTATTACTGCAGTTTTAATTAGCAAACCATACCATCATTTCACATTATATTACCAGTAATGATAGAGGACCCTTCACCTTCAGATGTTGAGCTGTAGCTTGAAATGAGCTCTTCCTATACAACATTTCTTGTGTGTTTCATTTATTTTTAAGTAAATTCTTCACTTATCAAACATGGTTTCACTTTGAAAATAAGATCTTTTCCTGTTGAGCTATAATGAAAACTGATTCTTTCTGTAAACCACCCTGCCCTAACCAGAATCAAAGACATTTGATGATCCAGCAAGATACCACTTTGATTTTACCTGTTTCTTGGAGTGTACCCACAAAAAGCAAGGTCCATAAAATCAGAGTCTTTTCCTCACACAATACGACTGATGATTTGGAGCTAAAATGTTTGGGTTTGTTTTCTCTCATCTGCAATTAGCCTGTCTGTCATATCACTCATAACAATGTTTAAGAAGGAATGAAGATAACAGGCTGTCTGAATCTCTGGACCAAGCAGGAATGCCAACGTGTTGTGGCTGCTGTGCGTGTGTGCATATCTTTTCTAACCTGCCACACAGTTTAGGTGTGGTGGTGGTTGTCCGAGAACCATTAGTAAATATTTCCCAGCTGACTTTGACGTGGCCTTAGCTAAGGCCCTTAGTTAACACATGACATCATATTTCAAAAAATTAGCCCTACTCCTTGGAGAAATGGCTGATTCTAGAAAGAAAAAAAGAAAAAAATAGCAGATGAACCTGGAGCATCTTGTAATGCTGCAAAGTAAGGAAGTGATAAGAAACAAAAAACACCATACATGTCTGCCAAAGGGATGTGGAAGCTAACTAAAAGAGCTCCAGGGGCCAAATGTGGAATAATTGGAGCGACAAAATAGAGTGGTATCAGATTATAACAGAAACTATAAAATAAATACTATTAGTCCATGGGAATGAATAAGTAATTAAATAATTAAAGAGAGAAATCTCCTGTACAGAAAAATTCCAAATAATTTATGTAGATAATTGCTGTTGAGCTTTCTAAATGGGAGTAAAGGGAGAAAAGGAACTTCACTGACAGGTAATCAAGGTAATCAATGAATTCTATAGATAGTGTATACTATTGATGATTTGATAAAAATGCCACTTTAATACCTCTAAACCCCAAATCCCAGTCTAACCATAAGAAAAACATCAAATTTCAATAGTGATGCATTCTTCAAAATACTTAAATCTATTAATTATCAAAATTGTCAAGATTATCAGAACTAAGTCTGAAAAGGTTTTCAGACAAGAGAAGCCTAATGAGATATATCTATAACATCATCATCATCATAATAATGTGTCAAGATCAATTTATTAGTTATAACTAATGGACCATACTGAAGTAAGATGTAAGTAGGGGAAAGTAGGTGCCAGGTAGGTTGAAACTATATACTATTGTCAAATTTTCTATAAATGTAAAACTACTTTTAACAATAAAGTATATTAAAAATAAATGGATGGGTTTAAGGATAAAAATTAGCACTAAATTAGAGCATGTAACAAAGCCCCTAAATCAATTCATTGGCAATTATTCACAGAGTAGCCAGAGGCTAGTCTTCAACTATAATCAAATAGCAACTATAAAAATGAATTATAATTTGCCAAGCATGTGCAATTCCTTGGGGTCAATCCCTAGCACTGAAAAAAAAATTGAGTATAAACAACTGCACAGACACTGGGAAGAATGTTTGCTTTATAGGAAAGCAATGATTTCATTCTTAGTGATATACTGTGTTACAGATAAGTAAGTTTGATATTGTGTATTAAAAGTAAATAGAAGTTGTTTTTTTTTAAAGAAAATAGAATTAGAGATTATCAAAAACTACCTCAGTGACAGGATCCACCTAAAGCAATTAGGAAAGGTCAGAGACTTGGAAACCAGATACAATGCCTACAAATTTTGGATGTTCAAAAAAATAAAGAAACAATCTCACACAAAAAATTGTCAACTCAATTCATCATGCAAAATGATGCTTTTAATTCTTAGAGTAATACCTCCATTTATCTGGTATTCCCAAGAACTAAATTATACAACCTAAAAGACCTTTACAATTTATTGCAACTTCCTGGTTTTAAGTAAAACTTAAAATCTTTAACTGTACCCTTGAGAATCTTTTAAAAGATTCATAATTTCTTAAGACACTAATAGGATATATTGGACAAAGTGAGTTTGTTGATGACTTATAGGCATCTAGATATCAAGTAAATGCTGTAATTGTTATCTTGATGGATTCCAGTGATTTATCTGTTTCAATTAAACTGTCTAGCCTATTGTGTACCATTAATACCTTTCTAATCTTCCTCCTTTGTTGGCTAAAACTTATGTTACTATACCCTTGCTGGAAGTAGCCCCTCTATTTTGCTGTGGCTGATTAGCAACATGCTAGGGAAATAGGCACACAAGCTTACCTAACATTCTTGATTTGTGCATCCGAGGGCTGTCCTTGGGTTAAAAGATGAACGTGATCATGTCTTAGAGAATAATGGGAAATAC
This sequence comes from Marmota monax, assembly GCF_021218885.2. NCBI lineage: Eukaryota > Metazoa > Chordata > Mammalia > Rodentia > Sciuridae > Marmota > Marmota monax. Next base: position 28,408,817 of record NW_026692781.1, on the reverse strand, counting down.
ACACTTTCCCATCCACATGTCAGGTTACAATAAAATTTAGTCCCATATGATAATCTTAAAACACAAAATTTGGTAAATGACTCTAGGGAAATGGCCTAATGCAGTGAGCCTTAACCATACGTGTGGTTAAAAGGAACATTTAACAATAATGATTAGCAATTGCCATCTACTCTAATGATTATCATCTAAAAAGGTGTAAATTTAATACACAAAGAGAAGGGAAAACTCAGAATAAAGAGCTGTCCTTTAAGGAAATTAATCTTTATTCATAATTGGTTTGGAGTCTATGATTTACAACCCAATGACCCTAGCACTGAATTCCATAAAACATGAAGTACTATGTCTGACACATTGAAAGTGCTCAAAATATGAGGAAGTGGTAGCAATTGTCTGATATTTGGCTTCCCAAAGAGTCCTGACCTGGTGTCCACATTATGTATTGATTTTGAAAAGGCCTTGCTCACCCCTCTGTTGGAGATCTCTGTGGCTCTTACCAAAAGGACAAAGAACTTAGCCATTGCTATCTGATCTGTTTCTCTCTCTCATTGGGTCCATTTGGCTGAGTCACCCTTGTGAGCCAATTTAAGAGTCTGCTTTATCTTCTGGGAGGCTTCGCTTATTCACCTACCAGATGGCCAGATAGATGAGTCTCATTTTGTTGACATTAGAGACTGGGGAGCAGCAGCATATCAGCCTCTTCCAAGAACCAGAAGTAAACTCTTGGTGTTTCCCTTCTGGAGGTTTCACGACCCATGCAGAGGTTCCAAGGTTTGCTCAGGAAAAGGTGACCTATCTCCACCAGAGTGACTAAAACTAAAAGGACTGATGATGTCAATGGTTGGCAAGGATCCAGTGCATTCTCTGCACTGCTGATTAGAGTGGTAATTGATATGCCATTTAAGAAAACTGTTTGACGGGGCTGGGGTTGTAGCTCAGTGGTAGAGTACTTGCCTAACATGTGTGAGGCACTGGGTTGAATCCTCAACACCACATATAAATAAATAAATAAATAAATAAATAATAAAGGTACCTCAACAATTAAAAATAAATAAATAAAAACTGTTTGGCAGCATTAACTAAAAGCCAGACATATGCATAGCTATGACCAGCAAGTTCACTTTTGAGTGTCTGCCCAACAGAAATGAGTGCTTATGCACCAAAACACCCATTGGAGAAGTTTCATAGCACTTTATTAATAACTCTAGATAATGAAATGTCCATCAATGGTAGAATAAATAAATAGATTGTGTTTATATTCGTTTATTGAGCTATAAGTCAGAAATGAAATAATTAATTATTGCAACATCATGAATGAATCTCCCAGACAAAAGTGCCCTACAATAAAGAGAAGATACTGTAAATTTCATCTATATAAAGTTTTACTTCTGGGGTATGTGATGACATAAATCAAAATAGCAGTGTCCTTAGGGATACTGACTGGGAAAAAGAGCAGGGGAACCTCTGGGGGACTCAAAATATCCCATTTCTTGATCTGGATAATGGTTACAAGGGTATGTACATATTTCAATTTTATCAAGTGTACTTTTAAAATATGAGTGCTTCATTATAGGTCAATAAAAAGGAAGAATATTTAGGTAAAGTAAATTTACTTAAAAAGAACAAAAAGCATGATCTTTGATACCTGACAAAGCTAGCCTATATCCTGGCTCTGTACTTGTTTGTTATGAAAACTTGGGCACCCTCTCCAGTCCAGATCTCACTTTTTCCATTTGCAAGATAGAGATAATTCCTTTATAATGCATTGCTTTCTATGATATATAAGATAAAGATAATGCATATTTAGCACATGGCTTTGTACCTGGTAAGTGCTTAATAGGTATTTCTTTCCCAACCCACTGTGTCCTAGTGAACTGGACTCATTGCTTCTATCTATTACCATTGGAGGGCCACCAGATCTCAGTTCTATTTTTAGTGAAGAGTGATTGGCCTTATTCTGGCCCAAAAAGTAATGTAGCTTTCCCTTGATTGGATGGCCACATCACCTATTTCCTCAGATCCTTCCAATCAACATTTATTGAGTTGCTAATTTTTCCAGGCACCATGGTAGGTGCTGGGAGCACTGCTGGATAAAGCAGCCATGGCAGGCGCCTTTGGAACTCCCTTTGGGGAGTTTACAACCTGACAGGAATGACAGGCAATAAACAAATAAATCCATGATTACTAATTGTAATTTTTTAAAAGTGCTCTAAAGAACAAGGAGCATCAGTGGACTGAAACAGCCTCTTGCGATGTAACATGTAAGATGAGAACTGAGGGTGGAAGAGGAGCCAGTCATTGGAAGATCAGAAGGAAAGCTCCTGCAATATCCTGTCATTGCAGTCCTATAAACATCCCAAATAATTACAGACTATACATAAAAGACAGAGTCATTGCCAAAGACAATCTTCTCATATTTGAACGTTGTAACATCTACTCTGCTTCTAAGAAATGGTTTTGCCTATTTCCTGTTCTCTTAGACATTATACAGACAGATAAGTCACTTTCTCCTGTAGTAATGCAAACTTGTTTGTATAATGTGTTATGGAGATAGGACACAGTGGGGAATGCAGAACGAGAACAGGTAATCTATACTTAGTTTGTAGTGCAGTGTACTAAAAAAAAACAAAAACATGAAATTGGTAGTCTGAGTTCGAATTCTATCTCCACTTCTTCTCTATATGACTCTCAACAGGTCACTCAGCCTGTGTTTCATCTGAGAAATGGTAATAATGAAGGCTGCCTCAAAGATATGGTTTGAGAATGAAATGAAATGACCATAGCATCTTGCATGAAAAAGTTTGGACTGGTTTTATTTACAACGTTCTCATTTCATTTAAAAGCATTATTGCTTTGCACTCTTTTCTTCTTTTTCTGTAGTCTCACCACGGAAATGCCAGCTTTTAAAAATGGATACATTCCTTTGTCTTAACTACCTTCCTCTAACCTTAGCTATTGGTTTGCAATGCTTAGTTCCATGCTAGGTATTATTATTTCAGATGGTAAATCATTCTTGTGTTTTTTAAAATTCCCACCCCAAAATTCCTCAGGCTATCCAGGCTGGCAGAAGGGAGTCAGTATGACTGAACTGATTGAGAAGAAGTGGACGGTCTGATTTCCAGTGGTATCAGGGCTTCCAATGCTTCATACAGCTGCAGGTAAGACAACCATAAGGCTTGGCCTGACTTGCCATCTGAACTTTAGATCCTACTAACAAATTGTTTTCCTTTCTTTCCCATTGGTCATGGGTCATTGGGCCTCCTATTTTGGTTCAGAAAAAGTGGGACCAGAGAGAAATCAGGTCATATAATTTTAATGCCTGTACAGTCCTTTCTGTTAGGGGTAACCCAAAAAAGGATCCACGATCTTCAGCTCTAGACTGAACACTGAGCTCCTATGGACAAGTCACTTTTATAGTTCCTTTTCTCACCAGTAAATGGGATAATACTAGCCTTGCTGGCGGTAACCTCAAGATTGTTCAGGCTCCGATAAAACACTGCATGTGAAAATTCTATATTAACTCTAAAATGCTATACAGACTTCAGGTGTTGTTAATACTAATATAACCTGCACCACGTTCAGCATGCATGGCTGGCCTAGAAGCTTTTAGACCTGCTCAGGACTGAGCTACTTGAAGGGGATTTTTCTAGGTCAATGAGTAATGGAAAGTGTCTCAAAGGTATTGCCTATTTTTACTTTGAAAGAGCAGCCTTCTCAGAGACAGGCTTAATAGTAACAAGAACTCAAGAGCTGGAAGATTCGGAGCTATATTTAAATACTAAGCAAAACTAGCCTATTCTCATAATTTGTATAATTTTTTGACAACTACAAATGAGCTGCTGTTGGTCTAGATTAAACTGAACAAGGCTCACTGAAGTCATGGGAACTGATCAAATCTTTATTTTTGCAATTTCCTGTTCTTAGCAGGAAGAGAAGAAAGACAAACACCCTGGGTGAAAGACAGGAAGAAATGAAATCAAATGATTTTATGTCTCTGCAGCATCACTCAAGTACACCAAGATGATTATCTGTAGAGTGCTCAAAAACCTCCTATTTAGAAAGATGTACTCCTAATTTAGGTTTGCAAGACACAGGCTCTCTTTGATACATGTGCCTGTTTTCCAGTTTCTCAACCTGTTCTCAAAGTGAGGTATGCTGATTTATGTTTTTCTGTTGACTTCTACTGTACACAAGCCTTTCTTCTGAGAAGTTAATGGTGAAAAATGGCAGACCAGATCCAGGGGCCTCAACAATTGAACAGCGTGAGTGGAAAACAGCAAGGGGTTGCTTCCCTTGTCTGTTTTCTCTAAATTATTTCAAGACACCTACTTCAAAGAATCTTTAATCTGCAGAAGTATTTCAATTGTAAAAGAAGATACTTTTTCTGGTCAAAATTAATTTAAATCCCTAATAATTTCAGTTAGCATGAAACGGAAAGATCTGAAGGACCTAACTAGCCTGCACACTTTTCACCTTTGATGTCTAGCAGGAAGGTAACTAGATTAAAAATTACTTTAAAACTTGCCTGCAAAACTGTAGACAGCAGAACCATTCCAGGCCATAGCAGCTCAAATAGAAAAGCTTTAAATAATAATGCAAAGAAACGTAATAGGAACCAGTTCCCAAATCATTTCTGGATAATTTGGTACATGAAATCTAGTATGCTTTTCATGCTTCTCTTAAGCACTCTATAAAATGAGATACTCTTAACTGCGTTAGAACATTTCTGTTTTGATTGGCTCAGAACGGCTGGAGGTACTCGAAATGATTTTTAATGAACCAAGCACATGGTGTGGCGTCACCAGTCATTCTCTTCAGAGCCTCTTGGTCATTTTATAGAAATTGCTTAATTGGGAAATAACACAATGAAAATCTTACATTCGGCTGGTTAAAAATTGGATCATAATTCCAAAGTCTAGGTAAAAGTTTATAGCTGGAGCAGAATGCCAACATTTTTTTCTTTCAAAATGCTCAACGTTTTAATTTATTTAAGTAGTTGTTTGTTTTTTCTGTGGTGGATAACGCAAAGGGTACATGTCTTTTGCTTTTTCTTTCCTTTAATTAAATTAATTAATAATGGTTTACTAATAGATTTTAGACAGATCGACTGATTAAAAAATACATCAAGAATCATAACCTCAGAAATGAATTAAGAAACCATTTTTTCACAGATTCAGAGTTCTTCATTGCAAGCAATGAAGCATCTCTGGATGATTAAAACTGAAAAGGAATGCATTTTGGGGATATTGTAAGGCTGTTTGAAAGTAGATCCAGACTGGAGAGCCAAGGTCAGGACATAACAACTAAGAATATCCAAAGTTGTATTTATGGATGGTTCTGGGGAAGATACTACTACTCACAAACTTGGGGTTCCACACTGCAGCATGTACCACGGACACTGCTGACAGTGGAATAGGAGGAGCCACTAAAACTGCTTCTTCTGGGGCCTGATCTCCCTGCAACTCTTCCTCCCATCGTAGAGATATTCATGGCCCAGCCTCTGGAGCTCTAAGTTCAAAGTGAACCTGACTAAAAGAGGCTAAGGTAAAACTGCTGCTGCCAAGCTGTGTGTGGGGGGGGCGGGGGGGACTGGAGCTGCATTAGCACTTTCACTAGCATAATCTCAAAGAATGAGGAATTCACTAAACATGGAGGGGTTAAGATACAAGGCGATTATAGGGTGACAAAAGTCTCAGTCCTATGATTATTTTTGGTTCTACAATTTTCTTTTTTTTTTTTTTTGGAAGGCCTTTTTTTTTTTTTGGTTGTTCAAAACATTACAAAACTCTTGACATATCATATTTCATACATTAGATTCAAGTGCTACAATTTTCTATACCTCAAAATTACTGAGAAACTCCAAGAATTTTGATTTATGTAGGTTTCATCTATCAATATTTATTACAAATTAAAATACAAATTTAAAAATATTTATTAATTCTTTTAAATGACAATTACACATTAACATAAATAACATATTTTATGACAAATAGCTATATTTTCCAGAGCAAACAAAACAGTGATAAAGGTGACATTATTTATATTTTTGCAGTTTCTAATTTCTGGCTTAATAGAAAGCAGTGGACTTTCCTATATGCTTTTCTGTTATATATCACATATCCTGTAGTCATTAAAAACTCCATCATATGCCCAGAGAATAAGAGTGAAAAGATAAAAACCATCTTAGTATGATTATGAAAATAATTTTGACCTTGGGAACTCCCTGAAAGGGTCTTCTTGGGTTTTCCTTCTCTTCTATCTAGTTTGAGAATTGCTTGATGGAAGATTCACTTTGTGATTGAAATTAGATGAGATATATCAAAGTACACAATTCATTGTATCTTTTTTTGCATTCCTATCACATATTATTTTGCTCAGAGTTCAACAGGATTGAGCCTGCATCAAATTACTAAAACAACTGTGTTTTGAATAGATAACAAAAACAAGAGCAGGACTGTATTTTGGTTATTTTATTGAGCTTTGTTTTCTCCTTGGATCTCAAATGTTACTTCCAGATCTAATTTCTGATTCCATACTTCTTTATACTTTGATGAAGTAGCAGTAGACACATTTAGTTTTTTAAAACAAACCTTTTAGATTTACAGAGTTGTAGCAAAGATAGTATAGAGTTTCTGTATAGCCTATGACTTATTTCCCCTATTATTATATTAGTAGAGTACATTTATCGCATCTAATGAACTGATATTAACACATCATTATTAACTAAGCCTATGCTTTAATCAGACTTCCTTAGTTTTCACCTAATGTCATTTTCTGTTCTAGAATACCATCCAGAATAGCACATTACGTTCAGTCATCATAACTCTTTACACTTCTTTTGGCTGTGATCATTTCTCAGATTTCCCTTGGTTTTGATGACCTTGATAGTTTTTAGGAGTATAAGTCAGGTAGTTTATAGAATTATCTTCAACTGGGACTTGTCTGGTATTTTTCTCATGACTACACTGAGGCTATGAGTTCTGGGGAGGAACACCACAGAGGCAAAGTGGCATTCTTGTCGCATTTTACAAGGGTGCATGCTACCAACATGACTTATGGCTGTGGAAGTTATCCTTGATCACCCAGCTTGAGGTTCTGCTCCTCAGATTTCTCCACCATGAACCTCCTCTTTTTCTTCTTTCCCTTCCTTTTCATACTACACTTTTTGGAAGAAAGTCATTACAGGCAACCCATACTTAAAGAGTGACAAGTTATGCTCCAACAACTTGAGGGGGGAATATCAACATAAATTATTCATAATTCTTCTTGTATGGAAGATATGCATATCCCTTCCCATTTTGTAATTCAATTATTCATTTATAACATAAATTCATGGATATTGATCTTACACTTGGGTTGTAATCCAACACTGTTTAGTTCTTGTGTTGTTCCAATAGTCCCAGGCTAGGCTTTTGGGAGCTCTTTCAATTGGTTCTTGGGTGTCTTTCATACACCTCATTATTATATGGTGATGTCTGTTGGCACTTCCTTCTAAGGCTACAAGAAGGTTGTGGCCCGTCTGTATAGTTCTATTCCCAGTTCTACAATCAGCCACTTCCCCAAGAACTTTGGTTCCTTTTATAGCAGAATGCTATTAGAAACCTGGGGGCTAAATTCACTTGTTGATTCTTGGGCATCATTGCTTTTAGGTATCCTCAGCTGACAGAGTAAGAAGAGGTGGGGCTGGGGTTGTAGCTCAGTGGTAGAGCGCTTGCCTGGAACAAGTGAGGCCCTGGGTTGGATCCTCAGCACCACATAAAAATAAAAATAAAGTTACTGTGTCCTACCTACAACTATTTTTTTAAAAGAAGAGGTATGTGTGTACACTAAGCCATGTATGTATTTACATCTACAAAAATGTCTAAATGTAAACATTGAATTTATATTGAGCTAAACATGAGTTTATATTGATGTTTCTAACTGGAATCCATTGCCACATGCAACATTCTAACCCCTACCCCTTGCATTTAATATGTTTGTAAAGTTATTTTAATAATGAAGCAATTTGGGAGTGGTAGGTATGAGAGGAAACAAAAGGATGGAAAAAGCAAAGGTGAAGGCAAATTTTTCTTTATTCCTTTGTTTGCAGTGCTGGGGACTGAACCCCGAGCCTTAGCATATGCTAGGCAAGGGCTCTAGCACTGAGCCACTAAGCTACATCCCAGCACTATGGTCAGTTAACACCCAAGAACTTGTCTTCCTTTATTAGTAGCTACAGTATCACATACCCAGTACAACATGGAGGATGGACTTGAGTCCTGGCTCCAGGATTTACTGCTTGGGTTACTCTGGGCAAGTGTAGAACCCTGTGTCCCCTATCTTTAAAGGAGGAAAACATAGCACATTAGTTTCTAAGAATATGTGAAGATTAGATGAGTTAACACAAGCATCACAGTTAGAGCAGTGCCAGGCTGGTTACGTATGAGCTGTTGTCACTGTGTACTCTATGGGGAAAGTATATTATTATCTTCATTTCATAGATGAAAAAACAGAGGCACAGAGACTTTTTTTAAACCTGTTCCAGGTCTTGCAGCTTGTAAATTACAGAACTACTCCCTCATAAACTGTGAAAAAGGTTAAACCCTTAAAGGGTTTTCAAACATCTCTGAATTTACTTCTCTTTCTGTAAAAATCAAGCTATAAAATGCAGTTCTTAAGGTAAAGATAAATACTAAAAAGACTCAAGGATTCTTTGAGTACTCTCAATGTCAGAGGTACTGTGATAATCAGTAATATCACCATTTCCCATACTACCAAATTTTTATGCCATGAAAGGACTCAATTAGTAGAATAGATTAGCCTTAATGTATGGAGGCAAAGATCACTCTTAAGCAATTGGTAGGGGTCAAAGTCAGTTCTACCTTATCTGTACTGTGACCTGCTGTAAGAAGACTTAACTCAGTCAAGGGTTCCTGGAAGCTTAACTATTTCTTACCTGCCGTGTGCTCTAGGGTATGTGACACTAAGTCGTGATTCGTGGTGTATGCAGTTGGAAGAGGAAATTTCTTAGGAAAGTGAAAGGAGAGGAGACTTGTGGGGAGAACTAGTAGGTATTATCTACTCAAATCATATCAGTGACAGTTTTACTCCCTGTATTTATTGCTCCATTCATTATCTGTTTTCCTTTAAGTCCTAGTGACTAATTTCTTTATCTCACAGAGGTCCTAGGCTTTACCATTTGTTGACCTTAGAGCTTCATTTTGTTCCTGGTGCCTGTATCAAGCAGATTCTGAAAGGGAAAGCAGTCATTTTCCTCTCCCCTTTCCTGACTAGTGAATTTATATTTTTTCCCAATGACCTGTATGCGTACCTTATAACATTATTAGACAAATATTTACATAGGATCTACTATGTCTCTAACAGTTTGCTAGAAGAAGGTACAGTAGTGAGCTAGGCATTTGCAGCCCTTCTCCCTAGGACCACTGTAAACAACAGCAGTTTAAATAAACCAAGTGTTTAATCTTGCCAGTCACTGTGCTTTGGTGTATGCAGTTGGAAGAGGAAATTTCTTAGGAAAGTGAAAGAAGAGGAGACTTGTGGGGAGAGCTAGTATCACATCTAACTCTCACAGAGGTAGCTATTACTATTATTTCCATTTACAGATAAGCAAAATGAGGAGTGCCCAAAGTCTCATAACTAGGAGTGGGCAGAACTTGGACTGAAATGTAGGTCTGTCTGATGGCACCCACTTAACCACACATACATCCTTTCTTTCTCTCTCTCACTTCTCATGAGGTAGGACTCAGGGCTTGGCATGTTTGTGGCTAAAGGATAGCAGCTCTCCTATAACTTTGCTTCAGTTTCTACTGAATACTTTGGCTTGCAAATGTGAAGGATTCTCTGAACCAAAAAACTTAAACAAATTGTGTAGACAGCTGAGAAGGAACAGCTGCAGGTAGAAAAATGTGGCCGGATGCTCTGTGGGTGGGTGGGATCCATGTGCAGTCAGGTGGTGCTCAGGAGAGGAAGCAGTGACAGGCTTAGTAAGAGGCACTGACAGATTCAACCACCCAGACCCAAAACCACAGTGGAAGAAGGCACCTTAAATGTTGTAGAATGCACTTTCATCAGGTTATGCAAATGTAGCTAGGATATAGGTCTGCTTTTCTTTGACCATCATTTGAGTAATTATTCAAATAAATTTTAAAAAAATTTTCCCTGTGAAGTTTGTCTGCTGTAAGGAGGTAAAAAATATTTGGGGGTTAAGAATCAGGACTATTGTTCAGATATGCACCAACAACTAGGTCAGGTGTGTGATGTTTTGCAAGTTCCTAACTTCTTCCATTCTATGATTCTTCCTTTCTAGAACAAAGAAATTAGCCTACTTGACCTTAAAGATTTTGAAATTCTAAATGTCTCTGATGCCAAGATTTATTGAAAACCTATATTGTATCTTGTACTATATCACAATTTGAATCCATTAAGACTACGCTATCCAATGCAGTAGTCACCAACCTCATGTGGCTATGGAATGTTTGAAATGTGGCTAGTGTGACTTTTAATTGTATTTTTTTAAATTAACTAAGAAATTGACACTATATGCGGTTATTGAAAACTTTTAGTATGTTTGAAACAATTTAAGGATGTGGGCCTCCCTTTTCCAATGGTAAATTTTATGAACTCTATGTATAGATCAGGTGTTTTCTATAAAAATTTAGCATCTGAATTGGGAAATGCTGCATGTCTAAAATATACACTAGGTTTAAAATGGTATAAAAAAGAAGTAAAATATCTCCATAATTATTGCTGTGTGTTGAAATGATAATATTTTGTATATATTGAGTTCAATAAGATCTATTTTTACTTTTTAAAATATGACTACAACATTTAAAATTACAAACTTTCATGGCATTTATTTTTTAAAATATTTTTTATTTGTTAATTATACTTGACAGTAGAATGTATTTTGACATATCATACATACATGGAGTATAACTTCCCATATTTGTGATTGTACATGATGTAGAATTACACTGGTCATGTATTCATATATAAGCACAGGAAAGTTATGACTGATTCATTCTGTTTTTCTCATTCACTTCTCCCCTCCCTTCCCGCCACTCTGCCCTGTTCAACTCGGTGGACTGCCCTCCCTCCCTCTCCACCTATTATGAATCAGCATTTCATTCTTCTTTATGGCTGAGTAACATTCCATTGTGTATATGTATTTCATTTCTTTTTTACCCATTCATCTGTTGAAGGTACTAGGTTGGTTCCATAGTTTAGCTATTGTGAATTGAGCTGCTATAAACATTGATGAGGTCACATCACTATTGCATGCTGATTTTAAGTCCTTTGGTTTGCTAAGGAGTGGGATAACTGGGTCATTCCAAGTTTTCTTGAGGAATCTCCCATACTGCTGTCCAGAGTGGTTGCATCAATTTGCAGTCCTATCAGCAATGTATGAGTGTACCTTTTCCCCACACTCTCGCCAACATTTATTGTTACTTGTGTTCTTGAAAATTGCCATTCTGACTGGAGTGAGACAGAAAATTAGTGTAGTTTTAATTTGCATTTCTCAAATTGCTAGAGATGTTGAACATTTTTTTCATATATTTGTTAACTGACCATATTTCTTTTTCTGTGAAGTGTCTGTTCAGTTCCTTAGAGCATTTATTGATTGGTTTGTTTGTTTGTTTGTTTGTTTTTTGGTGTTGTTTTTTGAGTTCTTTATACATCCTGGAGATTAATGCCCTATCTGAGGTGCAGGTGGCAAAGACTTTCTCCCATTTGGTAGGCTCTCTCTTCACATTTTTTTATTGTTTCCTTTGATGTGGAGAAGCTTTTTAGTTTAATACCATCTCATTTATTGATCATTGATTCTACTTCTTGTACTTTAGGAGTCTTATTGAGGAATTCAGTTACTAAGCTGATATGATGGAGAGTTGGGCCTTCTTTTTCTTCTAGTAGGCACAGGGCCTCTGGTCTAATGTGTTCATGGCATTTCTTTTGAAAAGATTTGGAGGTTATAGACTCTAGAGGGTGTCTGAATTGGTATATAGTGGCCCTAGTCAATCATGGGTGTTTCAGAGAAAAGAATTGTGTCACCCTTTGAGAAAGAGTCCTGTACCAGTCTGAGTCACTGCTCTCTTCAGGGAATACTTGCCCCAATTACTTTTGCTAGCAGTGTTTAAGAGAACTAGGGGATGTGAGGTCTTCTAAAGTCTATTTAGTTCTCAGTGCTTCTAAAATTGGGGTGTGCTGTAGGCACTATGGATAATTGCACTGTGATGTCTCCATCGGAGTACACCCTGCACTCCTATCTCTGCACTCCTATATCTGTTTGGAGGAGCTGTCTCCATCCAATATGCATCTGTTGGGTGAAGATTTGAATCATGTCTCTTTAGAAGCTGTTGGCTATCCCTGTATCTGGCTACCTTCAGCTTTGCCACAAATTTCTGGGTTATCCAGTTGTAGTAGTAGTGCTTGTTTTAGTCTTTCTACATGGATTGAAATATAAGATCTTGGCAGAATAAAAAATTATTGATAGACTTTCTAAGAAGGATGTATCAACGGCAGGAGTTTTCAGGTTTTCTTCTCTGTGCAAAATTCAACCCTCCTTTGCATTTGTAAGTAGTAAATATAGCATCAGGGAGAATTACCTTCCCTGTTCACTGTGTGGTGACTGGCCTGATGCTGGGATAAGGTCACCTTTCCTGAATAGAACATGGTGGATATAGTGGTATGAACAGAGAGGATCACTGTCCCTGGACACAGGTGATGACTAATTTGAGGAACCAAGAAGGACCACCATCCCTAGTCGGCTTATGATGACTAACCTGCTGCGTTTAAGGAGGATCACCATATTAGCTTGCTAGCAACAAATACAGAGTGAGTAGCTTAACCAGCAGAAATTTATTTTCCTCACAGTTCTGGAGAGTAAAGTCCTAGGTCAAGTTGTCAGATTTAGTTTTTTTCTGAAGCTGCTTTCTTTGGCTTGAGAATAGCTGCCTTCTTGCTGTGTTCTTACATCGTTGTCTCTCTGTGCTGTGTCCTGATCTCTTCTTATAACGACACTAGTCATATTGGGTTAGGATCTTCCCATATGACCTCATCTTATTTAATTACCTCTTTATAGGCTATATCTCCAAATACAGTCATATGCTGAAGTATAAGGTATTAGGACTGCAACAAATGAAGTTGAATGGGAGAATTCAACCACTGTCCTGGGTCAGTATATTGCATTCCAGGATGACAATCTTAATGAACTGTGTGGTCAGAGGCAGTGACCATAGAATGGTCATCAGGCCACATCAGGCTTCATTTCCTATTGAAGGGAACGAGAACAAGAACATTCATCTCTGACACACTTACGAATACATTTAAGTAAATGAGGTGGAATGGGGGAATGTGTTGAGTCCTGGATTTTTTTTTTTTTTTTTTGCAAAGTGACAGATGGTACATTCTCCTCCTTAGAACCAGGAATTTTTTGTGACTTGAATCACAGTGCCAAACATCAAGAAAATGTGCTAATGTCTTTTGGGGGAGCATGATATGTCTGTCATTAGGCACAAGGGTTAAGAATCTATTTAGCTACATGAGCAGATAGAATGAATATAAGCCCTGTACCAAAGAACATAGGGTAAGGAGGTGATCAGGCTGAGCAGAAAGCAATGCGGATGAGGATATAGGTGAAAAGCTGGAGTCAAGGCAAAAGCAGGAAAGTGTAAGACATGAAGAGATCCCTAAAAGCTGAGTTGGTTAGAGCAGATGAATTGGGACCCAGGACATTGGTTTAAAATGGTGATGGGAGAAAGGTCTGTGTCTAGATGTGATATGGGACTGGGTTGGTGATAGCAGGAAAGAAGGAAGATGGAGGATAAGAAGATTGTTTAAAACTGGCAGTTGATTAAATGTTAAAATTAAGAAGATTCAGAGTTATAAACACACACACACACACACACACACACCCTACAAGGATGCAATTCTGAAATCTCAAGAGATTACTGGTTCTAGTACTGGTGCTGAGACTTTGAGGATATAGTACCTGTGTTCATGAAAGAAAAGATGGGAAGAGTTTCATTGGTTGGTAGATTATAAAGGCACCTAGAAAGTCAATTTCAGTGTGTAGTTTTATTTCCATCCTAGTTTTAGGTTTCTCTAGTCAGCTCAATTGTAATCAACAAAAAATTAGATGGAAATTATATTCTCCATCTGACAAAATTCACAGGATACACACATTAAATCGAGAAGAGGACTCAGTGTAAAAACAAATAGGCTTCATTAAATGGTTATGATGCCCTCAATGCACTTATCTTGGGGAAAAATATAGCGTAGAAGAACAGATTGCTTGATGGAAATTTGCTTGGGTTAGTGTGAAAGAACAAGAAAACCTCTCCTTTAAAATTTTGGCAGAGTGTTAAAATCTTTTAAAAGCAAGAGGATGATTCCCCCAATAGTTTTCTACAACTATTGAAAATGTAACCAGGAACAGCTCGGGAGGCTGATACAGGAGGATGGCAAGTTCAAAGCCAGCCTCAACAATTTAGAGAGACCCTGTCTCACCAAAAAAAAAAAAAAAAAAAAAAAAAGTTGGGGGGAACCAGGATAGAATGTGGTTCAGTGATTAAGCACCCCTGTGTTCAGTCTCTGGTACCCAAAACAAACAAAACAAATTATATATACGTATATATAGATGAAACGATATTCTCCACCTGACAAAATTAACAGGATACACACACACACACACACACACACACACACACACATATATATATATTGCAACCAATTGCAGATCATATTTATGTTTATGAATAGTATGTATAACCTAGGATCTTTTACATATGTAAAACCAACTATGTCTTGCACAGAACTTCAACTTTTTCACTGTCTTCAAGAGGTAACAGAACCTGAGTGGTTTGCTATGGGCTTTCATTTTTTTTTCATTAGCATCATACATGAAAATCAGCAATACATCCTATTATATGGACCCTCTCTACACTGCCTTCAGCCAATGTGTCAGGACACCATTTGGTGGAGCGAACTTAAGCAGAGGGGCCCAGTTTCCACAAATCCCCAAGCGATGTTGATGTTCCAAGAACTTCTGCCAAGATGCAGCAAACTGGACTCTCCACTTGAAGGGTAGATTCAGGTCATAAGGAAGATAATCCGAAAGAGTCAGAAACAGGTCTTTTGTAGGCACAGAAGTTTGGTAGCGACTTGCACGCACCTGGGACAAAATTTGCTTCTACCACTGTCCGGTTATTCACACCTTGTGGAATGACCAGACTGAATGTGGGAAGAGGTGCATTCAGAGTTACAGGACTGCGCGTGGCCTCAGCGAACCGCCTCACCCTTCCTGGGCTGCAGACACCCAAGCTCAACACCTGCTTGTAGGGCCGCCCAGCCACAGGGCTGTCGGGTGCGGGCCACGCCCTCTCACCGCTGGGTCCCGCCCCTCAGCACGCGCCGCTGGCTGGCTGGCGCCCCGCCCGTCACATGGCAGCCCCACCCTCCGCGCACGCTCCGGTTGGCTCTCCCGACCCAGGGGGTGGGATCTAGCAAACTGCTCTGCCCCAGACGCTGCTGCAGTTTTCAAACCTCAACTGTAAACTTCGGTCCCCTTCTTCACCACGGTCGCCGCGAGTCACTTCGAAGGGAACCAGTTCACAAGTGTTGACCTCTGTCTGGAATAGTAAGCGTGGACTCTGCCAAGTTCCGAGTTACCCGGCGCCTCACCTGCTAGAGCTGGAGAACGCGTCCAGTTGCCGCCACCCGCGTGGAGCGGGACGGGAGCCCAGGGACCGGAGCCCCCTCCAAGGGGGCAGCCTGGAGAGAGCCTGCTGCGTCCGGAGCGGTCAGTGTACTGCGCCTCGCGGGTCCGCGGTCCAGCCGGGATTGAGGGGTGAGCTAAGATTGCGCCTCCGAACCCCTGAATCGGTTCAGAGACCCCGGAGCGGGTCGAGACTCTGGAGGGGTCCCAGCGTTGTGGCCGGGGGTCTTGGGTCTTCCCGGAATCCGGCCTTGCGGAGATGGGCTCGGAACTGCCGCCCCCTGCCCCGCGCCGGCCCCGCGGCTACGGGCCCCTCTCCACATTCGGGCTGGTGTCCTGCGGCAGTTTGCAACGAGTGCTCCCCGGGGGGCGGCCGGGTCCTCTGACCCGCTTCCCAATCCCGGGGGCACTTGTGCGTGCGGTCGGCCTGCCCCACCCCCGGCACCGTGGCCCCTCGGGGGTCGCCACGCGGCGGGCCCACCCGCGCCCCTTCCACGTCCCGTTGACGTGGTCCTCCGAATTCCCCTCGAGTTCCCTTCGTAGTGTCAGCACAGGACGTGTTCATGTCTGCGCTGGGGGACACGTCATGTCCACAGCTGTCTGTCGTGAGGAGAAAGTTTGTGCTCATCTCTGGGGCATTTTCAGTCATCGCTTCTGAACAATTTTTTTAAATCAGTGAATAGAGGACAAGAAGAACTGCAGCTGTTTCAGTTACTTTTCAGTAATCAGCTCTTACTTGAATGCCCTGGAAACACTTTGTGTACAAGACTAATCCTTAAACTACATCTACACGACGGCCACGATTTTGACATTTACCCAGGCTCTTTGTTTTATTGTAGGTAAAAGCGCTTCATTTGCATTCCCTCAGAGGACTAGATAAATGGAGACAAAGTTGAAAGAAACTTTATTGCCAGCTGGTAGCTGGTATTAAATTTTCCTGTCTATCTGTGTTGGGACTACAGACACTCAGACATGACTTTGCATTTTGAAATTAAGAAGAAAAATGCTTTTAAAGAGTCCAACCATAATACTGATCAGATTTCAATAATATTTGAATACATCAGGTTTTTGTATCACATTCACCAATTGTTTAGCAGAGGTGATGTTTACATCCATGGTAATAATGAATGATTAGGTGAACCTTGCAGGGATGTATGATATGGTGTGGTCTGTCAAGTCTATGCGAATGTGTGTGCTGAAACGCAGAGTCTGTAGAACTGACTGGGCAAGTAGTGTATGTAACCTGGCATTTTGAACCCAGGAGCACAGTTTTATTACAGGAAAAGATAATTTCTCATAGGTCCAGCATTCTGCAGTTTTATGGTGAACTGTCTAGAAGTAGTTTTCAGCAACTTCTTAATGTGTGTTTTATAAATTTTAAACCACACATATATAAAGTTGTATATTTTTAAAAAGGCATCTGAGCAGATGCTGAATTTTTAAGGAAATTTCTAATACTTAATAGTTGGAGTTATTAATAGCTGCTTTATTTTTAGGATGCACATTGTGCATGTTAGATCATTTTTCTAAAATATTACAATAAAATATGTTTACTTGCATGGCAATATGTTTGAGTTATAATAAAAGCAAAGTTTCTGTTATTGTTTGGAAATCTTTTTAGTGTGTGGATAGAGTAATTTCAGTTTCCTCTTGAGATTATTGTATAGTGAATTACAAGTTGGTTAAGATAGAATCAGTTTTTAGGAAACTAGAGACTTGACTGATCACTGTCTGCATATTAATAACAAATTTGAAGAGACAAATTTGACAGACATTTGTAGCAGATATTTCTAATCAAACAATTTTATTTTTAAGCTTACACTGACAGTATTTTACTAGTAAACATTTAAACATAATTTTGGAAACTTTGTTTTGAAGCTGTTTACAATTAAAAGGGAGAATTTCCTTATCAAAATTTCTATTTTAATCCTGAAGACTCAATTTAAAACCCAGAATCAATTAAATCAAATACTGATTCTTTCACTTAGTCTTGAAATTATTTCAAAAATTCACGTGTGGTATATTGTAGAGCACATTTCCTGTATGTAAAATTGGCAGATGAGAACAGTGCTCTTGACCTAACTACTATTTTTGTGGTGCCCAGAATCAAACCCAGGACCTTGTTCATGTTCAGCAAATAGCTCTGCCACTGAGCTGCATCCCTATCCCTTGACCTTGACCTACTACTTTTAAAGGTTTTTTGATTGATTCTTGGTTGTTTTGTTTGCTTTTGTTTTTAGAATTCTTTTGAATTTATTGTATCACAAACATCAATAGTCATTTAAGTACTACCTTTCTATTTGGAAGAACTTAAAATGTATTCTGTTGCTTTCATTTTTCATAATATCGAGGACAAAATTCAGTGGTTTTATTTTTAAGTAGTTTATTTTTATCTACATATGTTGTAATGTTGAAATTTTCAAGGCATACTTTGTTAAATTTTTTCTTTATTTATCCTTTTCCCAAAAATATTTAACTCAAACTTCACTGCTTTTTAAAGCATGAAGTTAATTTCTTTTAATATTTATGTGCAACATGTCTTGGTTCATCCCTTACCCTTTTCAACTACTCCAAAAGGGGGCGTTAGTTATGCATTAAGCATTGAAGAATTTAAGCAGTGAGATAGTAGTTGCCTCTTTAATCCTTAAAGGATCAGATTCCATTTTGCATTCTGATGGTTACTGAATAAACAGTACTTCAGTGATGCCATTGAGTAAACAGTAATTTATTTTACAACAGAAACCTAATTTTCCATTTGATGAATGACAAGCACTATGTTTGTTGGCCCACTCTATTTCCGTTTTTTTTCAATGTCTTATCCTAGTTTACAATTATAGGATTTAATTCTTTTTCTGAAGGTGGGAAGAGACAGCATCAGGCCTTACTGTCTTGGCACGGTGTCAGGCTGCCTGGGGTTGTTCCCTGGGATTTCAGCCCTTGGATAGTATACACTAGATTGGTTGGACTAGAGTCAGTCTAGTTGGTTTTCCATTGTGATTTTCAGGGGATTAAATTCTTGAATTCTACTTTGTGTTTAATAGTTAAAAGCAAACAACAACCTGTTACTAGAATACATATAAGGAATACACCTTCCTTGAAATTGAAAACCATTATCATTTCATCCTTCAAACAATGCCTTTACTGCCAATCTAAGGCTAATTAAAAATGGAT
Organism: Marmota monax; assembly: GCF_021218885.2. Taxonomy (NCBI): domain Eukaryota; kingdom Metazoa; phylum Chordata; class Mammalia; order Rodentia; family Sciuridae; genus Marmota; species Marmota monax. The sequence continues at coordinate 28,389,937 of NW_026692781.1, read as the reverse complement.
CCTCTGCCATACAGCAGAAAGTTCTGCCTTTACTTTTGATGGATGCTATGTAATTAAATTGCCAGGTTCCTCTTTTTCCTAGGAACAACTGGGTTTCAGTAAATGCCCATGTAGACAGGAAGAGTTGGTTCCCTGCAATCTTGTGGTTTGCCTTGCTTTCCATTGCCTTTCAGATTTACTTCACGAAAATTGAGATTTATCACTCTTTGATAGCACAAGTGTCTGAATTTACTGATTGAAGTATTTCTTAAACTATTGATGTTCTTAGCTGAAGTAGTTATTTACATAAAAACAGGGAGTCACATAGTCTGGAAAGACTGATAGATAGGAAATAAATGCTCTGTTGGCATCATATTGCAGTATATGATATAAATAATTTTGTGGATATCCTGTTTTGGCCTGAAATTCTATAATAGCAATTTTAATGTTTCTTATTTTATTTAGTTAAACATTGAATTAAGCAAAGATGAGCTGTGTTTGCATCTCCAGTACTAATTTCAGGATAGATCGCAACCCCTGAAAATATGAGATGTACTTAAAATTTTATTCTGCTATATTTTATATTTATAGTTCATATAATTCTATTGATCAAACATTTTTTAAAAATTCCCACCAGGTACCAGACACCACCTGGTAATTTCTATTTGCTTAGGCACAGAAATAAAAGGCTGTTGTCCCTTTAGACACTAAACATAATTGCAGTCTAAGGTGTTAAGAGGTTAAGGAGTATGCCAAGGTCGTCTTATTTGAGGCATAAAGGAAAGACATTTAAATCAACCTGTGGATTTTTAGGCAAAGTGTCCTGGGAGGAGTATGGATAAAAAGAATTAGTCATTTAAGGAAATGTAGAAAGGGAGTTTCAGGCAGAGAAGTATAATCTAATTGGGGGGGGGGAGGGAAACGAGACTGGAGTGCAGCAGGAAACAATGGCAGTGTATACTTGGCTTCAAGAGCCTTGAGTGTTATTGTATAAGGGTTTTAGCTTACAGATGCTGAGCAGCTAATGAAGGAATCAAAGCAGACAATTAATTCTCTAGATGTTTTTATTGTATATTGCAAATTTTATTTTCATAAAACTTTGTTATTCGATAACTTTGAAGTGATTTTCATGATGAGTATTTTTTAAATAGAGCTGTTTAGAGGTTTATGATGGATTGTTTGTCTTGCCTTTGATCACATCATATTTGCTTTCTCCATTCAAATAAGATAAGACTTAGATCAAACTTAACATGTCTTCATGTTTCTTTCTTTACCAATCCATATCTTCATTCTTATTGTAACTATTGTAGTGTGAATTAATGAAAAAAATCTTTTGAATATAAGTGTGAAGCACCATTATTAATAGTAGAGCTGTATAATTAAAATCTTAATTGTGTCTTACCTTCTTTTACCCTTTTATGGTAAAAAAGCACTCATTATGTCTATAATTGTGTACAGACACAAATTTTATTAAATGTCCCTTCAGATTTAAATTGGTAGAGCCTGATAAAATGTTATGAAATGGATTTCAAATGGAGTAAAACATATTGCTAATTAAAATCAGTTATAGAATCTGTGAACTGTGGTAAAAGACAAGAAAATGTGGATTGGATTATTTGTTGAAATTGAGAGAATTTGATGGGGGAATTTAGAAGATGTAAAAGCTGATAGTTTTGGGGTGTCTTATATGAAGGGCAGCCAGATATTTTGAAAGGTTTGGAAGACAGAGGTGACATTCATGCTTCACTATATGCAAAACTGGCCAAAGGAGGAGAAATGGAAAAAATATCTAGGCTGTGACAACTGGTTCAAGACAAGTAAATAGAAGGAAGATGAACTTAAGAAATGGAATTCAGATACTTAAAGCAATTTGTATATATTAGCAATAAGTAGATGAGTTGAGCATTCAGTTTTCAGAAATGTGCTTTCTTTTTCTGAGACATAGCTTGTGTTCCAGCATATTCAGAGCCAGAGTGAAGTGTATCACAATACCCAAAATACTTTTTGTATTGACACTTATTTAAAAAACTGCTCTTGCCCAACACTGTTTTCAGCTACATCTGTAGTCATACAAATGCCTGTAACATATTCATCTATCATAATAACCAGTAGTACATATAAGTGCTAAGAATCTGTTAGGGTAAAAAATTAAACACACACACATCTAGTTTTAGGAAATTTGATTAAGTAGATTGATTAATAATTACTATTTAAATTATCATTACTAATTTTAATCACAAAAATTAATCTAAGCTCCTTTTTCTCCTAATATAACTAAAAATAATAGGATTTGTCAAACTTAATTTCATCAGTATATTTGGATATCACATTTTGAGTTTGTTTTTTGGGGTCCCAGGATAAGTCTGAATTTTCATAAGTAATATTCTTAATAAATTCAAGGGTCTCAAGATTACCAGTTGTGATTCATATTCATTTTATAGAATAATAGCTATCAGTTAATTCAAAATTTACTCAGTGTTTTTTTCTGGGCAATTTTGCTTAGAGCATAGACGCTAAACATATACCCTAAATTCTCGTATGGACTCTGCATGAGAACTGACCTAAGATTTAGATAACAAATACCATTAGCTACTTGTCAATGCAGGAAAAAGTAGAGGTCTTTAAGAACCCAATATATGATGGCTCTTGAACTGCAGGCTGTGTAAACCTTTTATATGGAAGTAGATACCTTTTGGTGTTACAAATGGGTAAGATGCTGCATTTGTCTGTTGATATATTCACAGCAATCTTTTTTTCCATAAGGAAGAATTTATCACTTAAATTATTGAGTTAAGTATTAATGTTTTAGTTTTAAAACATATTCACTCTTATATAATGTGAAGAGAGTCATAGCCATCTTTTTTTTACCCAAAAGTATCTTTTTATTGATTATTAAGGTAGTATCAGTGTAGATAATTTAAACATAGGAAAGTATAAATACTGCTCATAATCTCACCAAATATGACCACTATAATATTGTGCTATAGTTTTCCAATGTTCTTCTGTTTGCATTTATATTTTACGTATAGATTTATATTATATATAAAATTTTCTGTTTTTATTTTTTCACTTAATGGGTTAATAGTCTTTGAAAGCATACTTTTTGTTGAACATATAATATTCTATTTTGGTTTACTTAACTATTTTCTTATTAACTGGACTTTGGTGTTCATGAGTTTAAACTTCTGAAGCATTTTTTTGTTTTTTTTTTTGCTATTATAAGTCATGCTTAATTGAACACAAATATTTGACTACATCTAAAACCATATTGGCATACATTCTTGAAAACTAAAAACAGAAAGTGGCTTATCATAAAATATATCTTAGTTCTACTAGAGTTCTTATGAATGGATCACTTAGGAACCAATGTATTTCAACATAAGGTAAACCTCCTAGAAGCCAGAATCTAGATGAGACAAAAATCTAGAATCAAGAACCAGTGCTACTCTTGTTTCTGTGATTGAATTTGTCATGTTCATCATTGATGAATAGTATTGGGAATGTAGCCCAAATATATCCATAACACAGTCATTTCCTTTTTTTTTTCTGTATATGTGTGTATGATGTAAGTGTGATCATAAGGATATGTAGGACTTTTCATTTAGGTGTAAAATTCTAAGATCCCAAAGACAATCTGGAGAAAGAAAAGAAAAACCTAAACTGATTGAGCACAGAAATTGATACTCATTTTAACTTTTCAGAGAATGATATGTGACCAATAAAACTGAGTGTCACAACTATGATGATACAAAATAGTTAGTCAAAGCAGCAGATAAGCTGGGCGCAGTGGCACACACCTGTAATCCCAACAGCTGAGAAGGCTGAGAAGGAGGATCGTGAGTTCAAAGCTAGCCTCAGCGACATAGTGAGGCCTTAAGTAACTCAGAGAGACCCTGTGTCTAAATAAAATACAAAAAAAGGATGTGGGATGTAGCTCAGTGATTAAACAACCCTGGGTTCAATTCTCAGTACAAAAAACAAAATCAAATAAAGAAAAAGAAAATAAAAGGAGTTTTAAGAGTGGAGTTTAGACTAACTTGAGGTGAGAGTTTTGTATATGGAATCAGTACAGCTGCTCAACAATGGAAAGGTACTCTGTAGAGAATATCTTTATGTAGAATGTTATTTTTTTCTAATGGAACAGTCATAATATGCTATCATTGCTAGCACACAGCAATGTCATTCCATAGGATTTCATCATATTTTGATTTTCATTTTTAGAGCTCTGCAAGATATTATCATCCATTGTTTTGGAGGGGTATAGGAATTGAACTCAGGGGTGCTTTAATACTAGGTTACGTCTCCAGCTCCCCGCTTTTTTTAAAAATTTTGATACACTAAGTTGCCCAGGCCGAACTTGAACTTGTGACCCTCCTGTCTCAGCCTCCTACGTCACTGGGTATCATCCATACATTAGAGGCAGCAGAATTGAAGCAATCAGGGAAATGCAAAACAGATCACAGTAAAATTCCATTTCACCTTCATCATACTAGAATAGCCCAAAGTCTGATGGGATAAGTATTGTCAAGGTAATGATAAATCCTCCCATCCAGTGCCAGTGGAAGAATGAACTTGGGATGGAAAAAAGATATTTTGTTTTATGATATTTTATTTAATTTAAATGAAATATGGCCACATAATTAGATTGAAAAGAACAGCATTTATTGTGGTATTTGTTTCCCTGCCTCCATATTTGAAGTATTTCTTTCTGTCTTTTTTAATAGCTACATTGCTATATGTTGGGTGACTTAAACAAGTGGAAATTTGTTTTCTCTTAATTCTGGGGGCTAGAATTTTGAGATCAAGGTGTTGCTTTCCTTGACATAATTAGTACCTGAAAAGGCTCTATCTCCAAAGTGACAGTGTGATGTACTGGAGCTGAGTATTTCAGCCTATGAATTTGATAAGGAAGGACATAGTTCATCCTGTAGTAGTAGCTGCTCTGACGTTAACATGGTTTGTCCTCCTGAAATCATATTGAAATTTAATTCCCATTGTGGACTATTAAGAAGGTGAGAACTTTCTTAGCTATGGGGTTTAGAGGTAGAGTTGTTGGGAAGTGATTAAGTTTACATAAACTCATTAGGGTGAGCCCCCCCAGGATTAAATCCTGTGGCTTTTTAAGAATAGATCAGGCACACATGCACACTCATTATTCCCTGTCTCTCAACATGTGATATTCTGTGCGTTTCAGGACGCTGCTAGCAAGAAAACTATCACCAAATGAAGCCTTGCAACTCCAGAACCATGAACCAAAATAACCCCTTTTCTTTATAAAGGAGACTGCAATAGGAATTTCATTATAATAATGAAAAATGAATTAAAGGAGCAAAGTTAAAAAAATCAATTAAGGTCTTATAGCTGTTATGATGGATAATTCAGACCCTGATGTTTTTAAACCCAAATGTTATTTTCAGAAAGCTGCATTAGTGTCCTTAGATTCCTAGAGATATACCCTCAAACTAGTTACTTTTCCCCCCCTCAAAGACTAAGGAATTTATAGAGAATAATTTACCGACTTGAAAATAAAATCAAGAAGAGAAAATACAGAACTGAAACATTGAACTCTAAGCACACTGCCTGTTTTCTAAGTATAATGTAATTTGTATTTGAATATAGGAAAATAAAGGACAGTAGATGTAAAGCAGGAAATAAGGGGTGGCGGGATATGACAGAGAATGAACAAAAAAGCCTCTGGGTTTGTTATAGGAAAGAGCGAGAAGAATAATACTTTTTCTTTTATTAAGCATGCATAGCAGAAAGTCAGAAGTATCTTGAAATATATAGTCTGCTCTTATTATATGTCCATCATTATAAAACGGTAGTTTTGATGTTAAAACTGGATGCATGTAAATGTCAAAAAAGTTCCAAATAATCATGAACTTCAGATATGATTAAGACTCCAGAATAAGGATTTATTTGTGATCATTCACTCATTGCTGTTTCACATGGCAATCTCTGTGCCAGGTTCTGACAAAGGAGAGACTCAAAAATGGAAAGTTTCTGGATTTGGTTTTGGAATGTGGTCAATCCTCAAAACAAGTTCCATTTCTTGTAGTCATTCATAGATCAGTAATATAAGTCACAATATCTGTACATTAGATCAAACTTATTTGGCCAGGTGAAATTAAAATGAATAATTGTTACCTTGTGTTAAATTACCTAGTTGTATGAAAGGTAGAACTTCAAAGAATTAGAGTTTAAAATGAAACAAAATGATTGCTTTCATTACAGTTTTATGATAACTTTTAAAAAAAAGAAGTTGGAGAGATTTTCATAGTAGTTTTGTTCTAGAATGAAGTCAGTAACTTTATTCAGATGCCATTGAGGTGACACCAATTGATGTGTGTGCTTCTGGTGTTTCATCCTGTGGGTAGATACATGTGCTCTTTAAATTTTTATTTTATTTTTTTACTTCGACCTATTGCTATATTTGGAGCTGTACAATATAACACACATCCTGCCTGAGATAACATCTTTTTTTTTTCTTAATTACACTTATATCCTCTCTCTTCTCTTTTTTTTTAAATAGATAATATTAAGTGATTAGAGAAGCATCTCTGGGAGTCAGCTAAGATGTCTCGGAGAAGATTTGATTGTAGAAGTATTTCAGGCTTGTTAACTACAACTCCTCAAACTCCAATGAAAATGGAAAACTTTAATAATTTCTATACACTTACATCTAAAGAGCTTGGAAGGTAAGAATAATATGATGTATATGCTGTTTAAAGTCAAATTTTGGATTTCTGTTTCTGTAGTTCTGTGAAGTCATCATCTCTATTGCTGTTATACAGGGTTTCAACTGACTGGAAAATCAAATCTGTAGATGGTTTAGTGACCTTCTATCAAGTGTCACACCTAACTTCAGAGTTCCTATGGGAGTTTTCCCTTTCTTATCTAAGGTCATGAATAGAAAGAGGCTGCAGCATAGCACAGTGGATTGCTGGGTCCAGATCTGGGCTTCTGGGCTCTGTCATTTCCTAGCTGTGTGAGCTCAATTAAATTACTGGACCTCTTGGTGCCATAGTTTCCTCATCTGAAGAAGGGAGAAAGATACTTGTGTCTATTTTATATTGTTTTTGTAAGGGTTAAATAACTTAATATTTGTAAAGTGCCTTATATAGGGTGGTATAAGTTTTTATTTAATAATTTTTTAAAATTCCTAGGATATTTTAGTTTGTACTTGCCTAAAAAAGAAATAGGGAGATTCTCCTCCATCACTTTTTTTCCTAATTAAATAAAAATAGTTAACATATACCTGAAATATAGTTCTGTATCACAAAGAATGAGTCTTCTATAAGTAAGAGCCTGTATAAATTTTGCCTTGGTTTAACCAAGGTGTAAGTTTCTAAACGCCAAGGAGTGACTTGATATTATGAGATCATTTAGTACTACTCTTTTAATATACATGAAATTATAAAAGCTATGCCAAGTTATCTATTAAGTATCTTCTGAACTTTAAATTAAAGGTAATTAATGAAGGGTTGCAAAATGGTGATTAATTTATATGTTCAGTGTGATTTAGTTATGGAGGTAAATGTTTTGGTTTTATTAAAATGGCCTGGTTAGTCAATGTTTGTATAGATAGATGTATACTAAAATAGTAGGATTAAATTTTTTCTTTGAAAATCTCAATGTGAAAACAAAAAGTGAATGATTAGAGGTAATTTTTCCATAGTAGTCTTTTTGTAAATTTTTTTTAGTTATAACTGGACACAATACCTTTATTGTATTTATTTTTATATGGTGTTGAGGATCAAATCCAGTGCCTCACACATGCCAAGTGAGCACTCTACCACTGAGCAACAACCCCAGCCCCCATAGTAGTCTTTTAAGATGGAGACAAATCCTTGCTTTTTAACTTTTATAGATATTGAATGAAACCTTTTTCAAAATGAAGATGATGAGAATATATTTTTCAAAATAAAGATAAGATCTACCTTATTAAAGAAAAGAACTCAGTGCAAAAGCACAGTTTATAATTGTATCATACTAATTAATTTTGTATGCAAACTATTTGCATTTTTTTCTTTTTTTTTTTTCTTTTTTAACTGGGGATTGAATCCAGGGATACTCAACCACCAAGCTACATCCCCAGCACTTTTTTTTTTTTTTTTTTTTTAATGACAGGTCTTGGTAAGTTGCTTAGCGTCTAACTAAGTTGCTAAGACTGGCTTTTAACTTTCGGTTCTTCTTCCTCAGCCTTCCAAGCCACTGGGATTATCAGCATGCACCACCACTGGCTTGTATGTTTTAATGGTATATTAAAAGAGAATTTTAAAGACATTTTAAAATGACTTTGGTAAATCATTTTGTTCTGTCTTTATTTGTCATTGTATCATAGCAAGGAGTGTTTTGTTTTCTTCTTCTTTTTTTCTTTTATGTCATAGAATCTTTTCATTGAAAAATTTCAGTGGTCTTCTCATAAAATTTTCTTTTAAATGTAGTAAGCAGTCTTTCCTCTAATTTCCCCCAACAAGCCATTAACCAGCCTCAATTTGAATGCTTCAATTGTCTGTTTCATTTTTGGATACCTTATAGGCATAAAATGTTCTGTTTTCTACTCTGCTAATGTCTACCTAATAGACACTGTTTTCTTTTATAGCTATATGTAATGTCCAGCCATGTAAAAGTCCTTCAGATATTTGAATATTTCTAACCTTGACAGTTTCTTTAAATGCTTGTCATATGATCTGACTTCCAGACAGCTTTCCTTGATGCAGATACCTTCTTCTGAATCACTTTGTAGTGTTCATTTGTCTCTCTTAAAATGGGAGGCTTATGATTGGAAATGGCATCGTAATATCTCACCCTTTAAAGTTTAAGGAGATTGTGTCGAGGAAGCCTAGAAGTTCCCTTAGGAACCTGCTTTCTTCCCTCCATACCTCCTTCCTTTCTTCCTTCCTACTCTGTCCCTCTATTCTGTCTTCTAGCCACCCTTCTTCCAAAAGCTGCATCAAATCTGCCACATGACATTATATAATACATTAGTAGAAACAGATGAGCTACAAGTCAGTTGGCCTGCCTTTGTTCTGTATCTAAAGTTGTATGATCTACTTAGTTGTATGATTTACTTTTTCTTATGTGAGAAGATGGACTGTATGTCGCATAGTTTCCTTTTATTATGTTTGGAAACTGCTCTGAACAGGCAATTAGATATTAAATCCTTTAACAGTATGTACAATAAAAGGCATTTTAAATTTTTTTTCTAAGTTACTGTTTTGATGGGTAAATTTATTTGCCTTTATTAAATTAACTTTGCAAAACAAGCTCTTATGGGAACTAGAAAAGTACCTTTTTTTCTGTAAAGGTTTTGGAGAACTTAAACTTTGATGAGGGCAATATCAATAATTCTAAATTGTTTTATAAAAATGAGGTGCCATCGTGAGTAAGAATTGTAAACTTGTGTCAGTATGCTTTCTGACATTTTAGAGCAAAAACTCTTGGTAGATTTCTGATTAAAGCAAATTCAGGTTGCTAATATCTTCTGAAAGTGGCATAATATCATCTTTGTTTAAATTGTTTTGGACTAATGAGTCACATTGATGTATTTAATAAGCAGACCTTGATAAACTAGAAATCATGACTACTGAAAACTTGCTTAAATTTCTTTTAATATTGTAACCAATCTTAAAGTATTACACTTTTGTGAAGTGGAAATAAGGATCATAGTCTTGTTTCTACTGAAACTTGCATATTTTATAGTATATAGACATAATTCTACCATGTGGTGAACTATAATGTCATCTTTCTAAATCCACTGGTTTTTTTAAAAATTAATTTTAAGATGTCAGTGAGCAGTCTAAAGGAACATACATAAAAGTTAGTCAAGTTCATTTGTTACTACTCTCAAAAACCTTGCATTGTTCCTGTTTTTTAAACATGTTGGGTCAGTTTTTTCCACCCTTCCCCCAACCGAGGCAAAGTTTCATCGGGCTTGTGGTTAGAAGGGTGAGGCAGATTCAGAAATAAACGTCAGCTTCCTTTGTGGCTTACCCTCCCCATCCCTTCACATTTTATTATGTATTCTAGAATGTAGAGGGTAACTACTAGACCTTTTCGTTGCTGGGAAATCTGGTCAGCCTTGCCTTTTAGGGTATGAATTAAGTATTATTGTTAAGGGTTTTTAAAGTTTTCTTGAGTGTTTCTATTAAATTTGGTACAGTAACATTATATATTGAAAATTATTTTGGAGATTTCTAATAACTAGCATTTTAGAATAAAACACTTGTTTCTCCCCTAAGGATTCGGTTAATTGTAAAAATATTTACCTTGTTTCACAGGGTACACACATACACACACTCTTACATATATTCATGCACATATATAAAAATTTTTGGAATCTCCAACTTTAAAAGTGCCTGAGTACAGCATACAGAATAGCACAGTATGTGGCATTCTAGTAGGTATTCATTCAACAATTAAATAAAAGTACTTTGTTCTTTGTTTCTGAGGGAATTTTTCCTCATGGATATAATCATAAAATTACAGCAAAACTTAATTGCCACTTTTAGTGCTGTAAACTCTTTTTTTCTGATGTATAATTTTCTTGACTAACTTTCTGTTGTCTAAATTTTAAAAGATGAATTTCTTTATAAAAAATTTCCTTTCTGTTTTAGACAAGTTTTTGCTTCCAAATCCAAGAATTGGCAGAAGTAAGTTAAACTTCCTAGAAAAAAAAAAACAAACACACAGCAAAAAACAGAACTATTTTAAAAGGAAGGAATTGTAGTGGTTAGAACAGAAAGTTAGAAATTCACATTCCAGTTTACTTCTTGGCACTCCATTTCCATATGTGACCTTTCATGAGTCATGTAGTCTTATTCTGACTTAGTTTTATTCACTGTAAAATTTATAAAACATCAGTGTTTCAAATATAAAATTGAAGAATTGATTTATATTTTTGTGTACTTATTGAAATGCTTCATTCAATTTGTGTACCTTTTTCATAAAGTAAGAAAATATTTTGTAGTGAAAATTAAACATCCTCAAATCTTAGAACTGCTTTAAAAAATCAGTTTCGTTACATGGAAACTTGAGGCATATTTTAATAAATGTAAGAGTCAAATAAATTATAGCTTTTTTTTTTTTTCTTTAATAGCTAGTTTGTTTTCCAGTGCTTTTCATTGGCACCCATTTAGGGGAAATTTTGAGAAGAGTAAAATACAATCAGGCAATTAATTCTACCACCCCATACACACTCTAAAGACCAAGTGTATTAAAAATTGTTTACCTTGCTAAGGTCTTGGGAAGTTTGTTTTGGGGAATTGGCCAAGGGAACTGTGGAACAAAAATTGTCTCCTAAAAATTTTATTTATACCTGATTTTTTTAAAAACTTTTTTTAGTTGTAGATGGACACAATATTTTTATTATTTATTTATTTTTATGTGGTGCCCAGGATAGAACCCAGGGCCTCACACATGTGAGGCAAGCGCTCTACCACTGAGCTACAACCTCAGCCCTACACCTGATTTCTTAGTACCCGAAACTGGAGAGAAATTTGAGGCTCAGAATAAGGTTATTAATTTTGGATCCTCTAGACTCACAAGACTTATGGAGGGGCTGCAAAGTCTGAAAATTCTCTGGAACTGAGTGTAAACTACCTGTTTAAGAGCATATGTACATTTTTTCTGTGTAGGCAAATGAATCGCTTTTATTTCTCAAAATTGTCTTTCATTCAGGCCTTTGTGAAACTAAATATTGGATGACTGTATACTTGTAGTACATACATATACCAGTAGACATGTTTAAATTTTGGTGTGTATTAAAGTTTTGACTAAGATGCTGAGTACTGATATGGGAGAAAGCCAAAAACACACTCATTTCTAAAATAAGAAATATGTGTTTGTACCTACCTGTTGATATGTGTGTGTTTGTACCTACCTGTTGATTACTGTAAATTTTCATAGTTGAACATGAAATGTCTTTAAATATTCTCCATAGGGTATGTATCTCTGCTATCTGTTAAAGGCATCACAGACCACTGAGCATTAGTAAGAAATATACTGGTAAAACAGCTGACGAATTGTAATTGAAAGTTTCCAACCTTGTTAAAAATCATTTTAAAATGCTAAATTATTACAGTAACAAAATTAAACGGGCCAAATACCCACTTTTGCATTCATTTTAATTTTTTAGATTTTAAGAAAGGCTATTTTGATTAAGGAGTTAATGTGATGCACTATGAAGGGTACAGTTTTTGGAAAAAGACTTAAGTTTAATCTTTATCTTGACCAAGTTAAGTATCTTCTCTGGGGTCTGCAAAACAGAATAACATTGTTATGATTCTTAAACCCCATAATTTATGTCAAGTATATGGCATGGAGATGGTATACAAATGAGATTGTCTTTTTGTAGTGATAATATATCATATTAATAATGAAGAGTAAATACAATTTTGCCATATCCTGTTATTAAAATTAAAATTTGTCATTTATGTTTTTTATGTGATAACACTGTAAATTTCATAAAAATAAATGTGATGCTTGATATAGTTTAGAGAATAAAGACACTTTCCAAATGACATGAATATTTGAAACATTTGACTTTAATTTAGAGGTGTAAGAGTGTCTGTAATATATTAACATAGTTCTCTGTGGTAAAATTAAAATTAATTTTCCTTTTTTTTCCTCCAGAGGAAAATTTGCTGTGGTTAGACAATGTATATCAAAATCTACTGGCCAAGAATATGCTGCAAAATTTCTAAAAAAGAGAAGACGAGGACAGGACTGTCGAGCAGAGATTTTGCATGAGATTGCTGTTCTTGAATTGGCAAAGTCCTGTCCCCGTGTGATTAATCTTCATGAGGTCTATGAAAATTCAAGTGAGATCATATTGATATTAGAATAGTAAGTATGTACTTCAGTAAATTTAAGTTACCTATTCTAGGATAGGTGACTTGAAATATAAAAAAATAAGAATAATAAAAATATGACAGGAACTTGTAAGGATTCCTTTGATAAAATGTTAGAGAAACATAGTTCATATTCAGATATTTTTCATAAGGGTAAGTATATAGCCTTACAGAAAAGCACAAAACAGACAGCAAGAAATAAACAAATGTCAATACAGTATTTGGGGGATGTGGTAAAATCATACTTTTATTTTTACTAATGATGTGGAAATTGAGATTTTTTTTTTTTTTTTTGGAAAACAATGTTATGGGCATATAGAATTGAAATCATTTATATACTTCATGCATCTACTTGAAAAAACACTTTCAAGGAAATCCAAGAACAACAGAATGGTAAAGTGCATAAGGTAATGACTAGAACATTGTTTGTTAAGAAACCCATTTAGTATGTGTGAAATGCATAACATTATGGTAAGAATTGTAGCCATAAGAAATTATGTTCTTTGTCAGTGAATGCTAAAACAACCAAATATTCAATAATTGATGAGGTAGTGGGAGTGGAAGATGGTTAAAATAGCAGGTTTTACCAATATATCCACATGTGACTCTTAGTGTCTTTATTACATGAAGATCTGACACATTTATTATAAGGATGTAACAAGTATGAATATCTATAACAATTATTAGAAAAGATAACTTTAATGTGTGTTTATTATGCTTTAGATTCTAATAGTTTTAATAAAGTAAATCTACTTTTAGAAGAAAATGTATTGATGACTTCTTTTTAGTAGCTAACTTGCCTCATTGCCTTTTTGAATTTAAAAGCATATTAGCCTTATTTTAGCTTCTAGTTATCTTAAGGATAAAGAGGTTTATTTGCATATTAATAAAAAAATGTGTTTGTGCCAGGAAATAGATTTGCCTGGAATCAACTTGTAAATGAAATTGCTAATTTTGCAAAATGTTAAGTAGACAAGTATTTCATCTCATAATGAATATCATGTAGATTTTTAAAAAAATATTTATTTTTTGGTTTTAGGTGGACACAATATCTTTATTTTTATGTGGTGCTAAGGATTGAACCCAGTGCCTCGCACATGCTAGGCAAGCACTCTACCTCTGGGCAACAACCCCAGCCCCAAATATCATGTACATTTCCCAGAACGCTAAGGTATCATATTAAGGCATGTTATAGCACCTTCAAAATAAATTTGAATTTTAGTAAATGCCAGAATAGGGGCTGGGGAAATAGCTCAGTTGGTAGAGTGCTTGCCTAGCATGCACAAAGCCCTGGGTTCAATCCCCAGCACCACCAAAAAAAAAAGAATGTAAATGCCAGGATACTCCCAATAAGATTTCATATTTCATACGTTTTGTAATTATTTTTGTCAGCTGTTTTTTAAATAATTATCACATGCATGACATCTGTATGCTTGAAGTATGTAAAAAGTAGCTAACATTTTTCAAAAATTGTGATGGAATACTAGGTTTGAAGGGTGAATATACATGATAATATTGATTGTCTTCATAAAGTTTGTCTTCTGGGTGTTCATTTAAACAGCAACAACAAAATACGTTAGAAAGTTTTAATACATTTTATGGATTGATGTTGTTTATAATCTGAAAATCATTCAAGTACCCTGTCTAGTAAACTAGCAAAACTGTTACTGATCTCTGTACCTCTGGCTGAAATGTACCAAGCACTCAGCAAATTGGTAAAAAAATTTAATTTTTTACCAAAGTTTAAAAAAAAGTTACTTAAGTTATTACTAGGGTTTTGGCTTAATTATTTTGCCCACCACTTTTGGAGTGGCATTGTCACATCATGTAATTTGAGTTGATGGTAAAATATGGTCAGACAGTTTTAGTTGTTTTAAAAAGTGGCATTATTTTTTATATGGTAAAAATAAAATGTGGAATCTTTTACTCTAATTATTATTACCAATTCAATTCTGTACTCAAACCATCCTACATACTCATTTTTTTTTTGTTTTACAAAAGTTAAAATCTATAGAAAGATGGAAAACTAGCACAATTGACATTCTTGCAAGCTTTACTTTGATTCACCAATTTTTGACATCTTGCCATGGCAACATTTTGAAAATTGTACATAGCATGATATTTTTCCTTTGCATGCTAAAGTACTTATTACAAAGAATAAGGGTAATTGTCTATATGACTAGCACCATTATCAAACACAATAAAGCTAACATTTATTCAGTAGTATCATCTAATAGGCCATACTGAAATTTCTTTGTATCTAAAATGTCTTATTAGACTAACTTTTGTCAGTATAAGATTTATTGAGATTCACCATATATTTCATTGTTGAGCCTCTTCAATAATTTTGTTTATTTTTCATAATATTGACTATTCTGAGGGAAATTTATATCATTTGTCACATGAAATGTCATACATTCTGGATTTGTCTATGGCCCCATGATTAGATTATAACAGTTTCCTTGGCACGAAAACCATATAGGTAATGATCTTATTTTTTATTGCTTCACATCAAGTGATATTAATGTCAGGTTGTTTTATTATTGGTTTTATTAAATTTGAACTTGTTATGGTGGAGTCTACTAGCTCTCCACTCATTAACTGTTCATAAAGATTAACTTATTTGGTTTTTAGATTAAAAAAAATGTGAATTGCCAATATTGTTTTTTATTTTTATTTTGTATTTGTTTTACTTAGTTACACATGACAGTACAATGATCTTGCCTGTTCCTTAACTCGGAGTTCTCTATTATAAACAATAGCATCAATATTCAGATTTTCTTTACCATGTTATCATGAGACATATTAAAGTTAATTTCTGGTGAATTTTCAGGGAGTTTTGGTGGGTGGAATGGGATTAAAGTCAAGAATGTGTGATTGGAACTTTTGTATATGTCCACAGAGCTTTTTTTACAGTGCCATTAAGAGTAATGTGGCAAATCTTTGTTGCTTTTCATGTCTCAGACATTGTGATTAATACTTACAGAGGTGATCTCTTTTAATCCTGTTAATTCATCTGTAAAATGGGAATAATAACATCTTTGTCACATGGTTATCATGAGGATCAAAATAGATGCTATTCATACATACCCAGATCTGTCTTTCTATATGTATGAAGCAGAGCTTATTGTATTAACTACTGTTTTTATTATTTCTATCACAGTTAAGACAGACTATAACATTATTCACTTATAGAGCAATTCAGTTTTATTCATTCAACATTCAAGTATTAGTACCCAGAATTATTTTTGTCATTTATTTTCTTCTTAAAAATTCTCCCTTCCCTGCACTATTCTTAAGAGTGTACACATTTATACACACATACACGCACTAAAGTTTAGATGGCTGTGTCTTTTATTTAACATGTGTACAGTATTTAAAAGTTATTTTTAGGCAAATGATTTTAAAGGTTGTATTATTTGAATTTTTTTCAGTGCTGCGGGTGGAGAAATTTTTAACCTGTGTTTACCTGAGCTGGCTGAAATGGTCTCTGAAAATGATGTTATCAGACTCATTAAACAAATACTTGAAGGAGTTTATTATCTACATCAGAATAATATCGTACACCTTGATTTAAAGGTAAGGTAAAGTGATTTAAAGGAATGCAAAGTCTGTGTTCCTTTGTTGCTTTTGATGTGTAGAATTTTTAAGTTAGTTTTGATCAGAAACAAGTCACATTTAGCCTATGCTGTGTGCATTCTTTGCCTACCTACATGCTATATGGACCTGATTTTGTATTGGCAGGCAGGAGAAGACTGTACATGTGAGCAGCTAATCACTGAGCTTTTAAAATGCATCATTCTTATGTTATAATCCTACAGTCATTCTTCTCTATCCCTCTCTTAGAGCCATACCCTGGACCTTTTCTTAATTTATGAAACTGTCCACCTCTGAAATACTCAATTCTGTTCTCTGTCTCTGAAAATATATTCTTAATAATCCTCATTCCTTTGTTCCCATTATGCTCATTCAGTTTTCTCTTGAGGTTTTCAATCTTTTGACTCTTTCCAGATCATTTAGGTTCCTCTTGTAAGCCCTGAAACTTAAGTTTTTCATGTTGTCCTTTTTCTTCCTTTCCTCCATAGTCATCCAAGGACCTGAAAGTCTATCAATCTCTTAATTTCCAAACATTGGACTCTTCTCTACAATCTCCCTGCATGATTCTTTGACTTCCACTACCACTTTATAATAATAATAACAATCCCCAGATCTTGGCCTATAGTGCAGGCCTATCTCCTAATTTCCAAATCCCCCCTTTTAAACTGCAATTTGGATACACATGTGAATGTCCCATAGAAACTTTAAAATGTCCATATCTCACACTGGACTTGTCATCTTCCCTTTCTCTTACCCTTTTTAAAAAATAAATATAAAAATAAAAAAGCTCTTCTCTATTGGGTACCCCTGTGGAGGGGGAGCAGTTTTTACCATCTAATACCCCTACCATTTCCACTACTGATGAGATATAGGAAAAGAGGAAACATAATAAATACCAGGATACTCAGGCTCCCATGAGCTTCCTATTATTAGATTTATTTTTTCCCCTGCTAAAGACAAACCAAGTATATTACATAGCATCATACAGCACTTGAAGTCATGGATGCCATATAAGCTTGACTTTATATACCATAAAGCCCAAGATTGACAACAACTAATTACCCTTACTTTTTCTCCTATGTTGGTATCTTTGATTTAATAATAAACATGAGGTTTTCCCAGAGTTAAAACACTATGATGATTGTACAGACTTTAGGAAAAGTACCTCTACATATATATAGATTTTGCTGGTAGCAGAAAATTTTGTCATAAGTCATAATTCTACAGTAGTAAAGTTGAGTCACGTGGTCCCAGGAGGCAATAGATGAAGTAAGTGTACCATGAATCTTATTCTCTAAGCTTCAAACCTGGGAACAATCAGACCCAGCTCATCCAGAACCATCAGACTACCTTGAACTACCTTCTCCTAGAAATGTGTGCATGTCCATTTTTTCATGCCTCCTTTTGTGCTATTCTCCAAGCACCTTCTTGCCTGGCACACTCATGCTTATACTTTTAAAACTTAACTTAAACATCATCTCTCTTGCATAGCCTTCTTGGACTTTTTTATGGGCAGTATTAGGTATCTTGCCTTATTATTGAGTACTCTGTCTCATAATCAATGTATCAATCTAACTTTCCTTCATACTGAAAAACCTTTTTGAGTACAGTTTTTTACTTTATTCATCATTGAATGTATAGTTCTTCTTAAATAGTAATTCAGTATGTTTTGATGAATGACTCAATGAAATACCTAATAGCTAACAATACATTTCACTTGATATGTCTTCAATCTGAGATTAATATTCTTTTATTATACATTATTTATCATTTTTGTTGTGCTTTACTTAGCCACAGAATATATTATTGAGCAGCATATACCCTCTTGGGGACATCAAAATTGTAGATTTTGGAATGTCTAGAAAAATCGGGAATGCATGTGAACTTCGGGAGATCATGGGAACACCAGAATACTTAGGTAAGAATTTTCTTTTTCCTACACCTTTCAAATTTATTAAGTAAATGATACCTCTCTAAAGTTGTATTTTAGAGCATCTAATCCCAGGATTCATTAGGTTCAAGTCTTTTTTTTTCTATTATTTATATATGACAGCGGAATGCAATGCAATTCTTATTACACATATAGAACACAATTTTTCATACCTCTGGTTGTATACAAAGTATATTCACACCAATTTGTGTCTTCATACATGTACTTTGGATAATAATGATCATCACCTCCCATTATCATTAATAAATACACTGAAACTTGGTTGTGACACATTTAAATGAACTGTACTAAATGTAGGGTTATTAAAACATTCACAGGATATTGACTAAGTGTAAAATTTAATGTTTATGTATAAAGACTTTGTTTGCAAGGAAAAAAGAAATGAGTAAGAGGGGAGTTAGGGAAAAGGAGAAGGGCTTTATTAGCAAGAATGTTAGGCTTTAGAAAACAGTTTTGTTTTGGAGAAGTATAGAGAATTTATTTTGCTCCTTTTTTCTTTTTTTTTGAGGGGAAGAGAGCTGGAAATTAAGTGCAAATTAGGTTTTTGATAGGTTAAAAGGGATATTTAATCTACTTAAAAATCTGTCATATCCAAGAAGCATAATTTGCTCATAATGTCATTATAAATGCATATGATCATATTTATCCTGAAAAGATAAATTTAAATCAGTCTAATAAAATGATGAAATTAATTTTTAACAGTAATAAAACTAAAACTTTATTAAAGATTCTAGTTTCTCACATTTTATTTCTTCATAATTGCTTTTTCTGACATTAATCTTAATGAAACCTTGGTTTTTTTTAACTACATAGCTTCCAGTTATTCCCAAGAATATTGTTAACACTTTGGACCATCTGGTCTTGGGCTGGGAATATAGCTCAGCTGACAGAGTGCTTGCCTTGAATGCACAAGGCCCTGGGTTCAACCCCCAGCACCAAAAAAAAACTCCCCCAAATGAACCATCTGGTCTTACAATTTGCTCAACATTAGATATGTTTAAATGTATAATCACAGAATAGCTAAATTCCTGATGATCTTATATCACTCAGATTTTCAAAATTAAATACAGTTCTAATTTAGTATAGTATAAAGTAATTTTTGTACCTCTTACTTAATTTTTTTAAATTTTCATTAGTTCTTTTTATTTATACATGACAGTAGAATCCATCTTGATAAAATTATACAAGCATGGAATATATTTTATTTTTATGTTGTAAAATTTGTTGATATTAAATTTGACTTTTCTTTTCTCTTAGCACCAGAAATCCTGAACTACGATCCCATTACCACAGCAACAGATATGTGGTAAGATTCTGCTCATTACCTAAATGCCCTCATTGAAAGTTGGGTAATGTGTATTCCTGGGTTCTTTGATCCCAAGGATAAATAATAAGGGTTTTTGTCTAGAAGATTTTATTCAAGTATCATTATTACGCCACAGGAGAATATTTACTTGTCTGTCCTTTTGAAATAACACTTAAACTCTGAGCCAAAGGTACAGAAATAAATAGGAAAAATCCTTTAGGGGATGAAGACTCTGGATAATCCACAGTGCAGAGCTACATGTTTTGTAATAGAGGTAGAATGCTCAGAAAGCCTGGATGAAGCAACAGACAAAGTAGTCTTAGGTTCCACCTAACAATGGGAAACATTTCATCTTGGTCTAGAAGAATTAGGTAGAGGTGTTTACCAAGAAAAAGATGAGGTCAGATGCACACACAAGTTTGGTTTTATGAGTGTACATTGATAGGGAATTGGGAGTTTTTGTGGCAAGCACAGAGAGAACATGATGGGGATTAGAACCAGGGGACTTCAGCAGGAGACTGATCTCATAGGCCAAGTGGAAGAGTTTAGACTTATGCCCTGTGTTCTCTGAACTGCTTATGAGTTTGCCAAGGAAAAAAGATTCTGTTGTTAAATAAGTTTGTGAAACCCGTACTATATTGTCTATTTCTGGCTCTTGAGCACCAGCCTTTTCATTAATATATTTATAACTTTGAAAAGTTTTGTGGTAAAGATATTTACCTGTCCAACTCTGTGCTTTGACAAACTTAGAGACAGTATGTACTCAGAACCCCTGCAAAGATCATTACTGTGTCATTGCACACCATTTAGAACTGCTGCAGCAGCTTTGTGTCTCTGAAACAGATGTATGTGTTGAAGGGGATATTGTGGACATCATGATATATTTTAAGTACATTGTTTGTGTTATTGTAACACATGTGCATGAACTCTCTTTGTGTGAGGCAAACTTTGAGGTAACTAGTTATTTTAGTTTTAATAATATAGGAATTTCTAAAAGCAATTTGAGTCTCTAGTTTATATTTAAGGACAGGAATTTATATAACATTGATAGTACTTTATGTAAATATTTAAAAATTAACATACATTTTTAATTTCCTCCTCTCATTTTTTAGGAATATTGGTATAATAGCATACATGTTGTTAACTCATACATCACCATTTGTGGGAGAAGATAATCAGGAAACATATCTTAATATTTCTCAAGTTAATGTAGATTATTCAGAAGAAATTTTTTCATCAGTTTCACAGCTGGCCACAGACTTTATCCAAGGCCTTCTAGTAAAAAATCCAGAGTAAGTAATAATATTAATTTGTTTAATTACTATTACAAAGTAAATAATATGTGTTCATTAAGAAAGATACATTTTAAAGTTATATAAAATTAGAAGTATGCTGAAGTTTCAGGTAAAATGGGGAGAGAGATGATATGAAAGATCATTAAATAATAAATATATAACTTTAGATAAGAGAGTACAATAGGAAATTTAGAATGAAAAGATTTGGGTTATTTCTCAGCCAACTATTAATCCTTGAAAATAATAGAAAGTTTACAGTACATATGGCTGATTATTATAAGACTTTATTGTGAATGATTTGTAGTTAAATAATTACAGTTTTATGTAACAAGAACAAATTACTGATTGTCAAATCTTGAAGGATCAGATGTTTGAACAGCCTTGTAACTGTGGATCAGGCCTCCTATCATTGGCAACTTCAAGGCACAAAAAGGAAAAGCGGACCTTTTCTTTATCCAGAATCAGCCTATTTACTTAAAATGGCCTGACTACATGGTATAAAAATTGTGACATAGTGCATTATGCTGGCATCCTGATTTCTTTCTGTTAGTCTTTTATCTCTGTCAGTTATGCATCTTCTGGAGGACTCCATTTCCTTATCTGTTAAAAGAGAGAAAAACAAAAACTCATTGATTTCTTAATTATTTTATTAGGTTAATTCAAATCCAAATAATTCTTACTGGCTATATTATAGACTTGAATGATTATTTAATAGGAATTGTAATAATACTGTGCAGTTATAAACAATTTTTGTTTCTCAAACTTTTTAATATTCTAAAGTTTCTATGATGAGCACATTAACTTTACTATAATCAGACAAAAATTACACAGAAAAACAAAAGACTATATAGCATATACCAACTGGTATTTGTGTTAAGCTTAGAGTTATGTTTATATAAAGATGGGTGTTTTCCCTTCTTTTACAACTGTAGTATTTGACCATATTACTTTCATATAGAAACAAAATTTGAAAATTTAAAGTGTTAGATAAATATGATTGAAGACTAGACCTTGTTTTCAAGTTTTAGTGTTATTTTTTAAGAATGCAAAATAATGGAGAATATGTTACTTATTAATGTTTTCCTCCAAAGGGCTTGTAAACCTAGAAATTTTATAATTTTTACTAAATTTTATTTGTTAAGCTAACATATTATTTCAAGCCTTTTGACTAGATTTTTATCTATAAGTTCCATGATAAGTTGAATTTTCAGTACATGTCAAGTTTAAAAAATGCAGTTTTCCTTCTTTCAGCAATCACAACTAGGGGAACACTTTTATATATAAACTGAATCTGCACATGAGCAGATATCAGGCTTGGAGGTGATGAGGAAATACAAAGGCTAAATAGTTCCTTGATTATTTTTGTTTTTGTTGTTCACTTCTCATTCTCATTCTTTATCTTTTATCATTTACCTAGATAATGAGACAAGTATTTTCTTCAGTAAAGGAAATTTCAAATTAAGTGTAATTTCCATTATGTTTTTGTCAATGCAGACCAGAATCAAGATTTTCAATTAGAGAAAGTAATGGGTTAGCCATTAATTTTTTTTTCATGTGAATTGTGGTTCCAAGAAGAGATTTACTAGAAAAAAAGTAGTTCATGGGCTCAGGATATCTTTCTGGTAGAGTACTTAAACAGATACAAATCCCCAGCACAGGAAAAAAAAAAAGACATATAAAAGATATATTTGTGTGTATGATATAATATGTATATGATCTCTCTCTATATATATATGTACACATTTATGATCAAATAAAGAATAAAAATAGTTCTAAAAGTAAACCATGAAAGTGATATTTTTTAAAAACTTGGATTTTTTGGATAATCTTGGAGAAGATATAGGTAGGATTGCATATTAAGGTCATTTAGAGGGCAGTTAAATCCATCTTTTAAAATATAAAGACCCAATAACTTGGGGCTGGGGTTGTAGCTCCGTGGTAGAGTATTTACCTAGCATGTGCGAAGTCCTGGGTTTGATTCTCAGTACCATATATAAATAAATAAAATAAAGGTCCATTGACAATAAATAAATAAATAAATAAATAAATAAATAAATAAATAAATAAAAAGACCCAATAACTTTATCAGTAATTTATTCACAGGAAGTAATCAGAGAAATTCCCCCAATTTTTTTTCAGTGTTCATTGCTGCATTAATTATAGTTAAGTCTGGAAGTATTGATGGAGATCTGATTAAATAAATTATGGCATATCCATATGAAAGAGTGATAAATAATATGGCTGTTAATATGTTAACTCTGTACTGATATAGAAAAATGTGCTTGAATCACACTACTGAGTGGGTGAACAAGGAAATTGCAAAAATATATAGTGTAGGAACATGTGTTTGTGTGTATGTGTATGGGTGTATGATGTGAACTCCAAAGGGCTTGGACATCCCTATCTTGATAATTGCAGCCCTCATGGCCTTTCACTGCTCACTGCCTGCGGCTTCCTTCAGCAGGTGCTCTGCATTCCTGGCATCTCTAATTTCTTGAGTTCTCCATTGTGGCTCTGGCTTCACTCTCAGAGCTTTACTATGAAATCATCCTGTCAGGAACTGCTTGCATGTATTGTGACCCTGCCACAAACAACCTGGCCTCTCAGGCTTTCCTTTGAAATTTTGATAGATGCGTCCACAATTCCACAACTCTGGAATTCTGCATGCCTGAAAAACCACATTATATGGATGACGCCAGGGTTTGCCTCCAGCAAGAAATGTACTGGGACCTGCTTAGACCATGCCTGTAGTGGTCTCCAGTGTCTAGATATCTGAACATGGGAAAAGCAATCCCAGATAAACAATTCCTGAGGAGTCCCCATGCAAATTGAATACCTTGAGGAGCTCTTATCAAGGAAAGTCTTTGAAACATGTTTACACTTATCCATCTTTGAGCCTGTAAGGGAGGAGGGGTCTTAACTGATTCCTGAGATGCTCTCAAGGCATATTTCCTGTTGTCCCAGTTCAAGGTACTTGGCTTATTTTTAAGGGTTCTAATCTCTTTAACAACTACACCCTCCTTGTTTGGAACTTTTCTTATACTTCCTTTTTGGCTAAACTGCAAGTTTGCCAAATTTTTATACTCTGCTCTTCTTGCCCCTTTTTTTTCTCACTGTAAATCTGACTAAAAGCAGTCTATACTACCTGTGCCACTCCCTGAGTGCTGTGCAACCATGAAAATTTCTATATCAGATTAATTAGTCTTCTAACACTAAACTCATCCTGACACAGTTTCAGGCCATAGACAAAATGTAGATAAGTTCTTTGCCAGAATATAATATGAGTTGCCTCTAGTTCACTTTGCAGTAGAGTCTTCATGTCCATCTGAAACCTTTATCAGCACAGTCTTTACTATTTACATTCATGTTAGTAATTTTGATTTTGATCCCTTCATCAGAATTCGTCCTTTAGGCTCTTCTTAGAGCATCCTAGACTTTCTCTAGCCTATTTCTCCAAACGTCTAAATTCCTCCAATTTTACAAGCCAGTATCAAAGGTTCTAGACCACATCATCATGGATAGTCACAAGCAATAGCCCAACTTCTCAGTATCAATTTTTTGTTTAGTTCTCATTCTTTTTTTTTTTTTTTTTTGGTGGGGGAGGGGGGCGTGCTGGGGATTGAACTCTACCAACTGAGCTATACCCCTAGCCCCTCATTCTGCTGTTTTGACAAAATATTCAAGATAATCAACTATTGAGAGGAAAGGTATATTTTGGCTCATCATTTCAGAGGTTTCAGCCCATGGACGGTTGGATCCACAGTTTTTGGTCTGTGACAAAACAGAGTCATGGCAGAAGAACATGTGGTTGGAGCAAACTGTTCACCTCATGATGGCCAGGAAACCAAGAGAGAGGGAGGAAGGGCCAGAGTCCCTTTATGTTACTCAAGGCACACTCCCAATGACCTAACTTCCTTTCACTCACCTCCCAAAGCTTTCACTACCTTCTGATAGCACTGCAGGCTGATGGCCAAGCTTTTAACACATAGGCCTCTTGGGCAGACATTTAAGATCTAAACTACAGCATGTATCATTTTTAAGTTAGGAGAATTTAGGCAAAATCCAAGCCTCTTGGTATACTTATTCCCTATTCTATTAAATAGTGTAAATAATACCTATTTCTTAGTTTCTTGTGATTATTAGATAATATATTGAAAACGTTAATATAACACCTGGCATATAACTAGGCATTCAATAAATGTTAGCTACTATTATCATTATTATTCTCTACTATTTGGATTTTATAGTATTATATGTTATCTTCATAATCATTTATAACTGTCTATAATCTGTCAAACTAAAGACCTTTTCAACTTGATTTTAGTGCTCAATTTCCCCTTGATGCTTTCTTTCAAAGGAAAAGACCAACAGCAGAATCCTGCCTTTCTCATTCTTGGCTACAGCAGTGGGACTTTGGAAGCTTGTTTCACCCTGAAGAAACTTCTAGCTCCTCTCAAATTCAGGATCATCCAGTAAGGTCCTCTGAAGATAAGACTTCTAAATCTTCTTGTAATGGAACCTGTGGTAATCGGGAAGACAAAGAGAATATTCCAGAGGATAGCAGCATGGTTTCCAAAAGATTTCGCTTTGATGACTCTTTGCCCAATCCCCATGAACTTGTTCCAGATTTACTCTGTTAACACTTTTCTCTTTGACTCATTTGGATTGACTTTGAAATTTGAAATCAACTCCATTGTGAGATGTGCTTTGTAGCTTCATATATGACTGTTTATATTGTAAATTATCTTTGGCATAGTAGAATTTAGGGAAGTCTAGTTGCTTGCATAATATCATTTGTTCCACTGAGATAACTCCACAGAGAAGGAAATATTTAAATACATGACAAAATAAAATTTTACATGTGAGTTCACATGGTAATGAAAAGTTCAAGTTCAAGTGAACTTAAAAATATTTTACATATCAGGAAAAAAAAAGTCTGTGCTATATTATGATTGCTGTAAACTGAACAAAAAAAATGAATGCTTTGGAATTTAATAGGTTCTCTCTTAAGATGAGTTCTATACCATAATTCTATTGACATAATTTCTTTAGGAAAACAGTGTAAAGTTAAGCCAAAGTATATTCTTTATAGATGCTTCAGAGATGTTTTACAATAAAATGTTTTTAAATTATGAATATTTTGAAACTACATACAATTTCAATTATTTATGATCTGCTGTGTGAAAGAGGTTCTTTAACCAGAGCAAAAAGGAAGTTAAAAGAATGATATCCTCTGCAAGTCAGAGCAAAGAGTAATAACATGGCTTTATTTTTTAACTCAAACGACTTTTGCCCACTCTCAGGATATTTCAGATCTAATAAGGTCTGGAAGATGGAGGATGCATAGTATGCAAGTATAGTGGTTCTTCATCCTCTAGAATACAAGAGACTTAGGAAAAATTGAACATGCTCTATTTTTAGTCAAATGTATTCATCAATTAAGTGTAGAAGAAAATGTTGGCAGATCCAGGCAGCTTACTGAAATTTTGATGTCTCCTAAATACAAGTCCATCATTCAGTGCTTTAGAAGTATATGTAAAAAATACCATGGCATCAGCAGAACTATTAGCACAATGCCAAGGTCAGCATGAGAACATCAAATTCTCCTAAAGTTCTTGTGTGAAATTCCTAGTAATTAAGGAGACTCTTGGGGGAGGCCTAAGGCCACCAAGAGAATGGCCTATAACTATGGTATTTTGCTGGGAGCAATGTGGGCAAGTCTAGGGAAAGCAGAACGTTTGGTCAATGGCCAGAAACTGTTTAGTTCTAATAGTGGGAGGTGATTTATTCATTTTAGAGTAATCTTTGATGAGTTTTTCTATCTGATGACCATTAAAATATCTATTATAGCATCATGTTAAAATAACTGGTCTCATGGCCATATTACTTTATCAAACTGTATATTGACAAAACAAACAACCTCATATTTCCCCATGCAGTCAGATATTACTATAATGATTTAAATTCCTGAAATTTTGATAGATTCCAAATTCCTTAGATGACTTTAAACTATTTTTTAATGACCATCAACTTATTTTATTTGACTAACTGGTGAATTACTTTAACATCCACAGCATTTTTTTTTCAATACTGAGGATTGAAATTGGGTGCTCAACCACTGAGCCACATCCCCAGACCTCTTTTTAATTTTATATTTTATTTAGAGATAGGGTATCTCTGAGTTGCTAAGTGCCTAAGCCTCTTAAGCCACTGGGATTACGGGTGTGGGTCACTGCACCTGGCTCATCCACAGCATTTTAAAAGGAAAATTTCTCTCTACTTTGTTGTGTGTATGTATGTATATGCATATGTGTATATGTATAGGTGTGTGTATATATGTATAGATAGATAAAATATAGTCTCTAAGCAACTTCTCTTAACCATTCTTTGCTCTGGTATATTGTGCTGAACTCAGGTGCTACAAGAGCTCCCTTTTTATGAATAATCAATATACATATAAATTCTTTAAAAAGTAGTTTGTTGGTTCAATAAACTAGATGCCGCAGATGCTTGAATTGAGCTTTCATATATCTGAAACTTATGAGTTGTTTTTAAATGTTGAGTGCCACCCCCCCCACCCCCCGCCTTTTTTTTGCCTTCAGTATTAAGGCAATGTGAGTAAAGCTTAGTAAAGTCATTGAGAATGAGGGAATGATTACTTTTCCAAAACACCAAATTATATTTTTAAAATTTTAGAATAATTATGCTATACCAAAAAAATAAAAACAAAGAAATGTTGAGTTTTGAATTATAAGCTACTTCTTTAAAAATCATTTTATACAGGCTTTCTTTTTCTCTGAGGAATATTAAAATAGTTTAAGTTTCCTTTTAGTTAATAAAATATTAAGAGTTGTAAATTTCCATAATGTTTTTGTAACATTGTTTTATTGTAAAAAAGCAACTGCTTGTTGCACAAAGAATATAAAAAGAATCTTTTGATGAAGATAATTTAAATATTTTCACTGATTAAATGGTGAAAATCAATCTTTCAAGAGAATTTATTAGCAAATGACTCGGTTTTTATTCTTTTTCTCCCAAGATAAAAAAAAATGTCTATAAAAAGCAAATGAGATTTATTTTCCTAAAGTAGGAATCTAGAGAGCACCTCTGAGTAAGTAGGTGTCGGTAACACTGAAAACACATCTGAAAAAAACTGTTAAATTGTGATGGTCTTATAAAATTATTTGCTTTTTGAGGAGGATCCCTGGATAGGTGGGATTTTGAAATAAATGGTGTATAGATGACAATTACAATTGCCCTTTTACTGTAAGTTGACCTAACTGAGCAGTGAAATTATAATGACACTTTTAATAAAGGAAGGTAGTACCTGTTCTCCAGTCTGTAATGAGATAAGGTGATTGTGCCGGAATATAAATCAACTTTTGTTTCTATTATTATGAAAAAAACAAAAAACTCAACCAGTGTGACTAGTGATGCAGTTGATTTTCATTCTGGCACAAGCTCTTTTTTTCATTTTGGATGGGTGACAAACAGTTCAAGGCCATACTTCAAATAGCCTTGCTCTTAATAGCATTTATAAGTTGATATTTTATAACTGTTTACATTTTTTCTGTTTATTTTTGTTTTTGTGGTACTGGGGATTGAGCCCAGAGCCTTGCATATGCTAGGTAAGCGCTTTACCACTTATTTTTAAATTTTCAGTTTGATAGCTGATTTGGAATTGTGTTCTTAATTGTTGTGTAAACAATTATACTTTAATTTCGAGTTACATTAAAATTATCTGACTTCTAATTGGGAGAATTATTATTAGCTTATAATTTTATAAAAGTATCTTAAAGAACAGTAATTGTAAATTTCATATAAATTGTTATGCCCTGCCATCTTCACTTTCATTAAATAATCATATTGCTTAAAGCATATAAACAGACATCATGAATATTGTAAGAAAAGTCACAGAACTGTTTATCGTCAACTTAATGATTCTTCTGGTTAAAAATTAAAAAGCACTTTTTTTTAACATTTGTGGTTGTCCTTTGTTTAAAAGCATTTTTAAATTTTGTATTCCTAAAGTCTTGCCTGAATGTTCCAGCCTTTGACCCAGGCTGTTTATTATTAAGTTCTGTCCTTTGGAAAGACCTCATAAATTTGAAAATAAGCAGGTATCTATTCTCTGGTAATAATGGATACTTTTTTAAAAAATGTCAAGGAATGGCAATGTGGTATATGTTGCACAAGATTTTTTATCTGGTTGTGGACTAAGTTAGAGTTAATTCCCATTATTCATGGTAGTTATGTTCTATAAAGTTTCACTTGGTGAATACTGAAGCATCACTCTGGGAAATGTAGAGGTTCCTTCAAATCTCTGTTCATAACATTTTTAAGAGCTGATCAACACATAATCTTATTTTCTGTTTCAGTCTAAAGACACTGTGTAATATATAATATCGGTTCATTAACACTGAACTCAGGGCCAGTGACACTACAGCTCATGAAGCTTACCTAACATTTTTTTCTCTATAAGGCACATCACAGCCTTCTTGTATGTAGGAACATTACACAGCACTTCATCACTATCCTTTGGGGCCACTTTGGTAAACAGTGAAATTACCAAAAAAGGCATAAAAATGGGGGAAAAGGCACTAAAAAGACTGAAAGGACATTTATTGTATGCCAGCTAAAGCAAGGCAGAATGTCACCTTGCTCAACCTCTGCTGAGAATGTTTTGTTGGATGAACTTTACCACTATAGTATGTCTGCAAGTGATGGTGACTACACCATGAGTGTTTCTTTTGGAGTAATAAATTTCAGTGAGTGGGTGAATAATGAGGCTCAACTGTATGTAATAAATTCACCATGTAAGGGGTATGAAGTGTGATGAGAGTAATGGGATACAGACTTTGACAATGGAATCTTCAGGAGGAAGAAATTTATATATGTTGGAACTTAAATGCACTTTGTTTTTTCAAGTTCTGTAGTTTATTTTCTTACTCTGGTACACAAGTATTCCAAAGTTTTCTTCCTGGGCACTGAACATATCTGAATTATAAATATCCTGAAATGTGAAACACCTCTTAGGTAAATAGATCATGTTCTCTCTTATATCACCACCACACTTCTTGGCTCTGTTTCCTCCCTTAGTTAATACAGTGATACCACTTTTCACAAGTGGGAATCTCTAGTTGTCATTCTAAAATTTTTATTTCCTTACTGTACCCCTTCCATTGATGTTTATCACTCATACACACTTACTATAATTTGTAGTCATGTCTTGATTCCTACTGGTACATAATCTTTGATCTAGAGCTAGATTATCTAGATCATCTACAAAGAGGCCAGAAAATGTCTTTTGTAGAGGGCCAGTTAATAAATGTTTTAGGCTTTGCAAGCTAGACAGTTTTTTTTTTTTTTTTACAACTACTCAGTTCTGCTTTGGGAGCACAAAAGCAACCATCCACAACATGGAAACGAATGGGTATGGATATGCCAATAGAACTTAACTTACAAAAAGACAGTGAGATGTTGAATTTGTGAACCCAATCTGGATTATTATGTTATTTTAACTGGTTCTTCTTGCTTTAATATGCTTAATATGGAGAGAACAGACAGAGACAGGGTAGTGCAACATCATAAGCTAAGGAAAAAATGAGTCTTGTCTGAGTCAACTGTCTAACACAGACTTCCAATATACTAAGACTGGTGATTGTACATAAAAGTTTCACTATGGAGAGTTTGCAAGTTGTTGAGAAAAAAGTGAGAAAGTAGAAGCCACAGATACACATGATTCTTTTGAGAAATCTTGGAGAGAGGAAAAAGATTGTTTGAAGAGTAAGCAATGTCAATAGGATGGGAGGACTTGGACACATATTTGTGGGCAAGGAGGGAGAAGGAGTCTATCTGGAAACAGCAATTAAGCACATAAAAGTGCAAGGTAATTGATGAAAGAAAATGCCCCCAAATGTGGTGAGATCCCAAGCACAAATGGAGGGGTCAGCCTTAGAGAGGCTCATTTTCTCTGAGACAGAAGTGAAGAAAAAGAATGTGGGGATAATAGAAATGTGAAGTAAGGGGCTGATCTGTTTCTCCTTTTCTAAGAAGATTGAAGCTAAATCTTCTGCTGAGAATGAAGGAAGTGGAGATAGTTGTTGGTTTGAAGAGAGAAAAATTGTTGAAAGTGAAGAACACAAGAGTCCTTAGCATTTATCAAATTGCTAGAAGTTAAGACCTACCAGAAGAGACAAACATTCAATAGGTAACATCTTAATTTGTGATGAGTTCATTGTGTAAAGTGTCAAGTGGTCTTTTGTAATACTAATTTATGATCTCTGCCTCTATTTTTCCCTTTTTTAATTGAAAGACTGTTTCTTTCCTTCAGGGAAGTACATGGTAACACTCAGAACAGGGAACCCCAAAATCCTTCCATTGGTGCTTTTATAGAGTTAAGTCTATTGGGAGAAAATTTGGAAAGAGCAGAAAAGGCTTAGAAAGAAATGAGGAAAAAGATCTCTGGATCTAGAGCAGCTGGATCTTGTCTAGTTCTATAATTGAGAATATCACAGGACCTTATAGACAATGGTCTAACACCAGTCATGTAGCTTATAGGGCCAATGTAGAACCGAAGAGTTATATATGGGTAAACTTTCCCTCTGGAATGAGTATCAGATGGAAGAGGAAGAAAGCACTGAACCTGAAATTGCTCATATGGGTCTTATTAATGGCATATTTTTTACTCTGTACAACTCGTGTACAGAATACAGAAACAACAGATTTTATGTGACTTGTTCTAACAGTATCTCTTGGTAGAAGCTGAAAGCATAAAGCCACAATGCAAGTCCCTACACGTAATTCTACTGTTGAAAACCCTGTTGGTTGGGTAACTCACTGGTCATGGCCAAACCCTTTTTCCTTCACCTGCCTCCACCTCAGCTCATGTGGAGTTAGGGATGGTCTGGAAGTCTTGGATGGCTTTTGGTTTCTTAATGAAAACCAGAAATGTTTCTGACTGCTCCCAACATCTTGGATGGAGGCTGCTTCCATCATCTTGTAACTATGAGGGAAGGGACAAGGGAATTCTGGAGATGCTGGCCCAGACATCATTGGTCAAGCTAGTCATGTTGACTTCTCAGTGTGTGATAATAACAAAGTCCCATTTAGTTAAGCTACTTTTCTTTGGGTTTTCTGTTATTCAAAACAGAAGGCATCTTTTTTTTTTCTTTTTTTTAATGATGGTGCTTGGAATTGAACCTAGAAGCTCATTTATGCTGTGCAAGCACTCTACCACTAAGATATATCCTCTGCCCTGAAAGCATCTTAATTGTCACAATTGTTCATGTTTCCCAAACTCACATTCCTCTAAATGTGGAAAGGTGTGTGGCAAATAAAGCATTCTGTGCCCAATTATGTTTTGGAAACACTATGTTCTAGAGAGTTAAGCATGCGTTTTTACTGTAGTATCTCTTGTTGGCTTTAATATGCACTGGAAATCCCCAGTTGAGGGACACAGCATTTACTGTGTATCATACTTACTTTCATTGTACTAACTTCTCCTGGAATATTTTCCATGGACACTTACTTGAAAAATAGTAGTAGATGCCAAAGCAATGTAGTGCAATGATCTCCTAAGATCTGCTTTGTCTGGCATAGAATTCAGGTTATTATGGGAGAACCAATTAGTTCCTACATTGGAGAAGGAACTGGGAAGAACAGGCTCTGAATTTTTTGATCCAAATAAAACTACTTTTAGTAGCCCTCTTTGCAGCACTGTAAACTTTATACCTTGATTAGAAACACCAGTAGGTTTTGACAACACTCTCCCTGGTTCTCATTGGCCCCCAATGTCTTCTAGATGTTTCCTTGATA
This sequence comes from Marmota monax, assembly GCF_021218885.2. Taxonomy (NCBI): domain Eukaryota; kingdom Metazoa; phylum Chordata; class Mammalia; order Rodentia; family Sciuridae; genus Marmota; species Marmota monax. The sequence continues at coordinate 28,357,138 of NW_026692781.1, read as the reverse complement.
GAAAGTCATCGTCATGGGCTTCTAAGGGTGCTCAGCCATGCCCTGTATTCTAGAACCTTCACTTCATCTCTAGCTATTTACCTCTTTTTTTTTTTTTACATCTTCCATGCCTGAAAGTAAAACTCTTTCCTTGACTTCTGACATCTTTACTCTTCAAAGCTTTCTTGTGAGAATGAAGAAGTTCCAAGGTTTTCCTTTATTGTTTTCTCTCTCCTCTATCTTCCCCACCTCTCTTTCTTTTACACACACACACACACACACACACACACACACTTTTCTATCTCCTTAAATGGGAAACTTTTTTTTATATAGAAAACAAAATGTTCTTCCAGTTTATTGAAAATCATTAAGTACTTCTCCTTAAAATATATTACTAAAGAAACTTTAAGAATGTCTCCAGTGGAGAGGGTGGGTGCAAGTGTGGTCAGAATCAAACGAATAATCTCTCACGTTTAGGTTCTATGCCAACCCTATGCTGTGGTCAAATCTCAGAATAAGCAAAAAAGGGATTATTTTATAATTAGTCGGGAGGATTCCACCCTCTGTGGTTCACCACTGGAATTTAAATTTAGTCATTATAATACCCCTTTGAAAGGCCAAAGGAAAAATATATGCTAATTATCCCGATATTTCTAGCCAGATTATAAAATGCAACTGGGTCACCAATGACAGACACACAACAAGTGTATGATCACTCTACCAATATTGAATAGCAAACAAATGAGTGCAAATGCCTGTGTGGAAAATTTTAAGAATTATTGAACAAATGAAACAACAGATTCTCCATATCCCATGTTGTACATCGCAGCCCTTTCTTACCTTTATAAATCAATAATCATGATCAATCAATGAAGCTTCATGGTCTTCCCTAATTTCAGGCTGGGTCATTTTATAAACAATTTCTATAATTTTTACTTTTGGATTAGCTGCCCATATAGCCTTCAGTTAATTTTATAGATGAAATATTGTAGTTTGTTTCTTACTTTGAAAGCAGTTGTTAGACCAATTTATTAAGAACGTGATTGGATTTTAAACTGAGATTTGCACAAAAAGGTCTCTGAAATAAATGAATATTTAAATAATCACAGACTAAAGACCATTGAGAACAAGTTTAAAGGGAGAAAAAGAACTTGGCCATTTATTGAGGGGCCTTTTTTGGCTGCTTTCACTTGTGTGAACATCAAGTACTTCTTTTCTTTTACAAAGCAGCAGTCATCAGCTGTTTGCTTCTTTGATTAGTTCTGGTCCTGATTCATTTAATACTAATGATTAAGCATGGGATACTACAAATAAACCTGTCTCTTTTCTTCCCAGAAATAGAATAATTATGCTGGCCAATGACTGGGTCCTTTTATATTACTAAATTTGTTAGGGATTTAATTACTTTGGCTCTGCTCCAATACCCCTGAGCAAATATGACAAACAATACCACCAATCCCACAATATTGTATCTGAAATAGTCAGTTTAATTTGCAATCTCTTTATAGTATGTGTCTTGATTAAATGGGGCTTGTGTGTCTCTACTGTATTCTGATATATAGAATATATAAGTTGATTTGCAGGACTGTTGTACAGATTAAATGAAATAACATGAATGAAAAGGCCAAATATAACTCCTGATTCATGGTGGGCCCTCTGCAAACTGTATTCTTTCTCCTTTAGTCTATGTAATATGCTGGGCAAAAAGGAAGCTCAGAGAGTCATGCAACTTTTCAAAGTTATCTAATTATCATAAAGTTATCTAATTATCATAAACTGGGATTTCAGCCCAAGTTCATCTGACTTCAAATGCCCTTGCTCTTTCTATCATACCGAATTAGAACTAGATTTTACAGGATTAATGAAAAAAACTAAAGAAAGTGATTGGAATCTGTATCATTTTTTAAAAATGGTGATTAAAATTTTAATTTACTTATGTTTAATTAAGCACTGAAAATGTATCATAAAGCCAGTAAAGTTTAGAATAGAATATTCTATAAAGTGCAATAGTTTTTGTGTTACAGGATACAGTTTACTAAAGAGAGAAAAGTGAGCAGTTCACCACAGAATGTCCTGGTGAGCCCTTTAATGCTATGCAAATAGGTACCATACAGATTACTCTACTTGTATTCACACACAATTGACTGCATGAGACAGGAATTGGTATTAGTCTTTCATAACTCTTTTATTGTAATGTCTGTTTTAGTCAGCTTTCTCGCTGCTGTGACTAAAGGAGCTGACCAGCACTATTATAGAGAAGGAAGAGTTTATTTGAGGGCTCAAGGTTTCAGAAGTCTTAGTCCATAGAATGCTGGCTCCATTCCACCGGGCTTGAGGTGAGGCTAAACATCATGGCAGAAAAGTGTGGCAGAGGGAAGCAGCTCACAACATGGTGATTGAGGAGCAGAGAGAGAAACTCGATTCTCCAGATACAAATATATACCCAAAGCCACGTCCTAATTCCCACCACCTCCAGCCACATCCTACCACTTCAATTGCCACACGGTTAATCCCTATCAGGGGATTAATTCACTGATTGGATTAACACTTCTATAACACATTGTCTCACACATGAGCTTTAGGGGGACAATTTATATCCAAACCATAACAATGTCTGAAAAAAAATGTCTTATAACTATAGACCTCCTTAGAAGACCTTCTCCAGGCAGAAAGAATAGCATTAACTCTTTGGCAGCAAAGGCATATATGTTTTGAGAACACAAAGGTATAGCTAGCTATGAAAATAAAAATTGGGATGCCATCATTCCACAGCAAATTGAATGAGGTGACTGTATGAGTCACAGCAGGGAAGATGGCTACCACAATTCAGATTTATATATTAGATAGTCTTACTGACTTGCTTGGAAGACAGTCTTCATTAGGATATTGTTTGGGATGAAGAGAAAAGTAAGACAGGGTGGAGATAAGAGATTGGATGAACAGTGGAAGGAATTTAGAATCTTTCTTTTATAGAACACTCACCATTCCCATCCACAGAGAGGAGTTCCTTCACTGGTTGTTGTGGGTGGGCGCTGCAGGAGTAGTGGGAAGTAATTATCTCTTGAAGCTACAAGATCATCTCAAACAATTATAAAAGTATTTGTTATCAAATAGTGCTTTTCAGCCAGGAAAACTACATTGCCAGAAAATGGGATGTCCATTATTAGTGCCTTTGAAACTATAAAAAAAATGAGCCAATGTCTGACCATTTTCCATAATGTGCTAAGAGATTTCTTAATTTTTCAAACAACAATTTTGAGATATAATTGATATACTGTACAATTCACCCATGTAAAGATTTAAAGTGCATAAGTCAATATTTTTTAGCATATTCACAGACTTGTACAACTGTCACCACTGTCTAATTCCAGAACAATTCCATCTCCCCAAAAGGAAACCCTTTACCAGTTTGTAGTCACTTCCATTTCCTTTCAAACTTCTCAACTCTAGGAAACTACTAAACTACTTTCTGGTTGTATGAAATTGCCTATTCCATAAAATCAGAATCATAAAATAAGTAATCTTTTGTTATTGACCTCTTTCACCTAGTATGGCATTTTCAAGGTGCATGCATATTGTAGCCATCACTTTTTATTTTCCTGAACAAATAATATTTCACTGCATGGATATAATATATTTTGCTTATCCATTCATTAATTAATGGACACTTAGGTTGTTTGTACTTTTTGGTTAAGAATAATACTGCTGTGTGGGGTTATAGCTCAGTGGTAGAGGGCTTGCCTAGCACATGTGAGACATTGCGTTTGAACCTCAGCACCACATATAAATAAATAAAATAAAGGTATTGTGTCCATTTACAACTAAAAATATTTTTAAAAGAATAATACTGCTATGAATACCCATGTACAAGTTTTGTTTGGATGCATTTTTCATTTTTCTTGGGTATATATATATATATATATATATATATATATAGAGAGAGAGAGAGAGAGAGAGAGAGAGAGAGAAAGAAGTAGAATTACTGGGTTATCTGATAACTCAATATTTTTAAGTTTTTGAGGAATTATCACATTGATTTCTAAAGTGGCTGCATCATTTTACAGTGTGTGAGTGTTCCAATTTCTTCTTTACCCTTGTTATTGACTTTTTTATTATTGCCATCTTGATAAGTATCCCTTTATGGTTTTTATTTGCATTTCTCTGATGACTAGTGATGTTGAACTTTTTTTTCATTTGATTATTGGCATTTGTAACTATTTTTTTAGAGAAATATCTATTCAAATATTTTGCCAACTTTAAAATTAGGTTATTTTTCTTTTTATCGAGTTGAAGGGCTTCCTTATACATTCTAGATACAGAGGAGTGTTTTTAATTTTTTAGGAACTATATCAAAGAAAATAAATATTAGATAAATCAGTCTATCTTATTTTGGCATCCCAAATTGAGATGTACACATGCACACACTAATAAATATTAGGTATAATTCTTTTATATTTTAAGAAAACTCATTAATTATAATAATAAAACATTCAAAGACAAGAAACAGTTAAACAAATTATGGCATATTGTTGTGATTAAACATTATTGTGCCTTCAAAATGATAACCATGAAGTGTTATTCATGACCTGGGAAAACTTCTATAATACATTAAAGGAACAAACAAACAAACAAACATACACACCGTATAGTTTGAACAGAGTCTAAAAACATGTGTAGGAAAATGTCAAGAACGTGACAGTGCTATGGTTTAGAAGTGTCCTCTAAAGGCCCATGTCTTAAAGACCTGGTCCCCAGCCTATGTTGCTATCAGGAGGTGGTGGAACCTTTAAGAGGTGGGGCCTAATAGAAGGAAGTTAGGTCATTGGGGGCATTCCCTTGAAGGGAACATAGAAACTCTGGCCCCTTCCTGTGCCTCCTTTGCTCTTCAGTTTCCATGAGGAGAATAGGCCTCTGCTGTCACTTGCCACCTCAGAACCAAAGCAACAGGGCCAAGTAACCATAGACTGAAACTTTTGAAACTGTGAGCCACAATAAATCTGTCTAACTTTTTAGTTGATATCTCAGGAATGTTGTAACAGAAAGTTGACTAACAGTCAAGATGTTAATCATGTCAGAACCTGGGCAGTGGAATGATAGGTGAAATTTTTTTCATGGTATCCAGTGTCTGTGATGAACACATAATCTTTTATGGGAGAGGGGAAGAGTTGTCTTTGCAGTAGCACAAATACTGTAAAACTAAAATAATAAATTGCCTAAGGAATTGTGATGATTTGGGAAGTTTGTGATGGTGTTTTATGCATTGTATTATATCCTTTTGAGCAATGCCAGAAGGAGTTGTTTTGCCTCCAATATCCCACAACCATTTATCTTGGACTTTATTCCTCCAAGTGTTTAGGTTGCTTCTTAGAGGATAGTTTGGCATACTGAGATACATTTCCTTGGTCAGAAATAATACTTTAAAGTACTAAGGCACCCCTCTACTTGGCAATATCTATGAAATACAGATCAAAAACTATTTTTCTTTGTTTACTTTTTGTTTGTTTGATTGCTCACTTCATATATTATTGAAAGAGAGACCTATAAAGCTTTGAGAAACATATTTTGCACCATAAAACTCTATGCAGTTTGTTTTTCTCAGCTGCCAAGGGCAGTCCCGTGATGTAGGCAAGCAATGGATCTCTGGCCACAGTTCTTGCAACTGCTATCATTTCAAGACAAACCACTAATTGCTGAGGAATTCACTGGGAGCTAAAAAAGAACTTCTCTTTATAACATAGTCCTTGAGACCTCTTGCAGATTTCTCTTGTTCTCAAGCCGAGTTCTCATTATCCACTACCATTCTCATTCCCTTCTCTCCATGTGATTGTATTTTAAGGCAAAGCTACTTTTGAATAACAAAATATTCTGGTGGGTTTGGATCCACAGTGATACAGTGATGTTGGCATAGAACTGTGAACACACATCCAGAACTGCTGTTTCTAAATGTTATGGCAATTTTACTAAAATAAGGACTTTCTTTGCAATTTATAGAGGTATGGATAGAGGAGAAACTACAGTTGTCCCTCCCTTTTCCAATGCCCTTTCATTTCCTGCTATGTGCTGATGTTTCAAAGCCTCCATATGAATTAAAGTTCCAACGAGATTTGCCATAGTGGTTTCTTGAGAATGTCCATAAATATTTTTTTGCTTTGGTTTCTGTTCTCAGCAGAAAGTATTGTTTGTAGTTTTCCCTTTTCTAAATTATATCTCTTTTTTAAGATCTGAAAAACAAATTTGTATTTTACAGAAAGCAAACACATCTCTTTTCTTCTGGCCTACATAGGGCCAAGGTATTTTCCTTAAAGAACATGGAGTAAATTTTCAATTACTGATTCTAATTGAAAACTTACTAATGTTTTCCCTTTAAGATAGATGTTTTTTGTACATTTTTCCCGTGAGTGATTATTGTTTTTGCAGATTAAGTATACTATCACACAAAGTAGTCATTGTTCCCTGTGCTCAGTATACTGAATAATTCAGACCCTTCCTTTTATTGAGACAACTCTTTATTAGGCTTCAGCATTTACCAGTTTTCCCAGAGATTTTCATTCATTCATTCATTTAAAAGTTTGCTATCATTTAAATAATTTTGCAGAAGGAAAAGTAATCAAATAATTCAAAGTGGATCCCTTGATGCCTGCCTCTGTTGAACTTTTAAGTCATGAAGCAGTGAATTTATTACTCTCCAAAGCTTTGCAATATTTGCTATGGTGGAAAAGGCCTTTCTTCTACTCCATTTATTTATTTATTTATTTCAACAAAAAGATTCCTCTGAGGCAAACACACAGACACACACTCACAAGAACATTTCCAAGTTCATTTCCTTTTCATGGCTTATACATTATATTCCTTGGGAAACATCAAGAAACACAAGAGGCTGTTGATTTGTCTTGCTATTTGACATCCCCTCCATAGGTTGGTCCAGAGGACTGATCAGTTTTAAATGTACTAATAGTATGGTGAACCTATTGATCACAATAATAACTGAAGTTTATTAAGAACTGATTTGCCAATTATAGTGTAAATTCTACCCTTATCCTTCCCTTTTCTCATTTAAATCTCATAACAATTGGCAGAGGTAAATATTATCATTATCCTAGGTTTATTGAGGTTAAGTAACAGCCATAGTTTCCTAGTTCTTTTAGTTATCTCAGATTGCTGTTTTATAAAATATGATAAACTGGTGGCCAACCACCAGAAATTCTCACAGTTCTGGAGGCTGAATGTCTAAGATCAAAGCCAATTTAGTTCCTGATTTTCAGACAGATGCTTTCTTACAGGTCATCTATATCTTATCTTCTAATACCCATCCATATGGTTCCACCTTCATGATCTCATTACCTGCAAAGTACCCACCTCCAAATGCCATTACTTTGGAGGATTCAAAACATGAATTTTGGGAGAGATACAAATAAATCAATTTGTAGTAACAATTAATGAAAGGGCAGAGGCAGGAATTAAATGTAAGTCACTCTGGATCCCTGAATGTTGGCTTTCTACCATTTGCTTCTAACATTTTGAACGCAACTACAAAAGTACCTACTTTTGGGGCTAGGGCTGGGGATTGAACTCAGGGCACTTGACCACCGAGCCACTCCCCAGCCCTATTTCATATTTTATTTAGAGACAGGGTATCACTGAGTTACTTAGAGCCTTGCTTTGGCTGAAGCTGGCTTTGAATTCTGGATCTTCCTGCCTCAGCCTCCTGAGCCACTGGGATTATAGGCATGCGCCGCTGCACTTGGTGACTCTTTTATTTTATATATCACAGATATATTCTTACTATAAAATGTTCTAACATAACATTATTTTTAATGACTACATATTGTATAATTTTGTGGGTATAGCATCTTGTATTTAACCAAGCTCCTATTATTGTACATTTAAGTTTTGAACTACTCATTGTTTAAAATGATGCAGCAATGTTTTCTCTCATATGTAGATGCTAATTCACAATATTGGGTGCGGGAGAATAAAGGTAATTTGGATTAGACAGAAGGGAGTGAAGGGAGGGGAGGGGGCATAGGGGTAGGAATGATAGTAGAATGAATCGAACATTATTACCCTATGTATATATATGATTACATGACCTGTGTAACACTACATCATGTACAACCTGATGAATGAGAAGTTTATGGAGAAGTTTATTCCATTTATGTATGATGTATAAAAATACATCTATTGTCAAATAATTAGAACAAATAAAAAATAAATGATGCAGCAAGTATCCTTGAAGGCAAATCTTTGTGTACCTTCACAATTATTTCTTTAGTTCCTTAAAAGTAGAATTTCAAGTTCAAATAATATGAAATACAGAATATTTTTCCTTCTGGAAAAATTATACAATTTTAAGGTCCATTGACTAAGTGAGTGTTACCATTTTTTCCACCTTTGCTAATATTGAATATTATCAATTTTCAAATCATTACCAAATTAATAGGAGAAAAATAGCATTTTCCTTTATTTTTTCATTTCCTTTATTACTGTAAGGCCAGGCATCTTTTTATGGTTTATCAGTTCTTTGTCTTTCTCTTTTTATTGCATTTTTTGAAGCAAGATTAAAAAACAAAATCAGGGCTCAGTCTGAGCAATACCAATATCCTGATGCTGATGAGAAGTTAAAAAAAAAAGTTTTAGTTTTTTTCTCCTGAAGTCTTCTTCCTTTACTTAAGTGCTAAAGCCTTTGGGGCTGGGCCTTAATGCTTGACATTATTTGGGCATGCCCTTGGTTAGTGTTATAGGCTTTTCTTCTGTGAATGGACATGCACATAGTAGGCACTAAATGAACATGTGGCGAAATGGGCAAATTAATGACTAGTATGACCCAACTAGACCTTTTTCTGACCTGACTCAAAACTTAAATGCTGAGTTACCAAATTATTTGTGGCCACAAAAATATTATTGGCAGGTAGTCTGGGGCTATCAAATTCAGCTTCATTTGTAATTGAATTAGAGATCCACATACTTTTATCCAAGGACATTGGTGTATCAAATCCTACTTTTGACACTGAATTATATTAAACAGGATTTCAGCCCATGAACAAAGAGTCTATTTATGGAAAATGTCAAGTATGATAAGCATGAAAGAGTAGTCATATCATTATTTTCTATCTAACTTAATAATTGAACATGAACAGTGAGAAAATTTCTGCCAAGTAATATTCAGTACAAATGTTGTATCTTGAGAAACTGGATTAAGGATATGTGGAATCTTAAATGATCTAAACCAAATGCAAAACAAACTTTTTAGATGTGGGCTGTTATAGGTAGAAATCCAATGGAAATATGCATATGTTTCAGTTCAAAAAGAAAGGGATCTGTTCCCTAAAGGCCAAGATAAATGCCAGCTATTATTCCCCTGTCTGTGGTTGGTGTACTTTAACACAATTTGAAAATTCCACAATAGCAGTTGGAATATCCACTTTCTTGTCTGTGCTCCATCTCTGTGCTCTGTATGCATGTACCTGAGTGCATACAAGCGCTTATGCACACACATGCACACAACACACGGGTGCACACCCCCTACCACTCCACATTATCCACCAGTCCAGGATTACATGTTTCAACCCCATAAATTATTCAGAGTAACAGACTTCACCTCCAACTGAATCTAGCACAAAACAAAAATAACAGACTTACCCTCCAATTGAATCTAGCACAAAACAGATACCCACTAAATAAATATAAATGTTGATCAAGGAACAAACCTGACAAAGCATGCCAGAATAAAGCATTCAAGTAGATAATCCTGGCATTGTCATCTCTACCTGTCAGATGAGAAGACTGATGCTGATAGAGTTGACTCCTATGCAAAATTATATAGTTATCAACAGACTGAAGTCCAGTCGAACCTTCTATTCCTAGAATTATGTTCTTTCCACTACAAAAGAATATCAGCTGGTACATTTCTGAGTCTGTAGTGCACATTATAAAACTGAGTTTAATACATTATAAAGGTTATTTTTCATTCTATATTTGTTTATACCTCATTTCATTTCCCAAGTAATTCAGAGTAATCTAGACTATGCAATGAGGTGGGGGTGGGGTGGGAAGAGGGAGTGTGGGAGAGAGGGAAAGAGAATCACAACCAAGAATTGTGAAAATATACACAAGAGTTATGATAGCTAACATTTAGTGGCTGCCATGTGCCAGGCACTGTTCTAAGTGCTTTTCTATAATGAGCTAAACGCACGTAATATTTTTGTAAGGTAGTTACCACTATTATCTCAATTTCACAACCATCTAAACCAAAACAGAGAACTCCAGTCACTTTCCCAGGTCACAAGGCTAACAAGTGTTGAAGCCAGGATATAAACCTAAGGTTTATATGGTCAGGTAATGTGGGTAATATGTATGTGGGGAAAGAGAGAGAGAGAGAGAGAGAGAGAGAGAGAGAGAAAGAGAGTGTTTATGTGTATGAGAACCCACATTCAACACTGTTATGTTCTGCCTTCTGAATATTCTTGGGATCAGTAACTCTCCAACTTCTGTCCCCAGATCCTTGACCTGGGAAGCCATGCTCACGAATCTACTCTCACACATAGTTCTAAGACCCAAAGTAAGGCTCCTCTCTGAGACTTATGGTCTTTCATTCTGGCGAATAAGTATTTATTGAGATAAGTATGGATTTTGTTCTCAGCAGGAGTTTTGATTTAATATTAAGTCTAAGCTTAAATTTTCAGCTCTCTTATTAACTGGTTTTGTAATCTTGGGCAAAGAATCTACCTTCTGTGTGTCTCAGTTTCCTCATCTGTCAAAGTTTGATAATATTAGTGACTTTATGATGTTTACAGTGAGCATTAATCTAACCATGAATGAAAAGCACTTAACAGAATTCCTGGTACATAATAATTAATTATTAAATCAATGTTATTACATTTATTCTAAGACATTAAAGCACTTTGAGATTGTTACCCTCAAGGGTCCAGTTTGGTCTGATTCTCAGAGAAAAGATCTGAATCTCCTAAGAAGGGCTAAGAATATAAAATCAGGTGGAGATAATATAACCACTGATTGTTTGAAGTGTCATGTTAATTAAACTCTGACTTTTGGTTTATTTGCCTGACCTAAATTTGTCTAGCTTATCCAGACCCAATTATACATATTGATTGAATACTTTCAATCTGGGTTGGGGTTGTATCTCAGTGGCAGTGTGCTTGCCTCACACATGAGAGGCACTAGGTTTGATCCTCAGCACCACATAAAAATAAATAAACAAAATGAAAATATTGTGTCCTTGTATAACTAAAAAGAAAATACCCATTGCCCTAACAAAGAAGTGGAACATTGCTACTAACTGTCCTCTACCTATTGTTTTCCCCTATTTCCTTCTTACCCTGTGCCCTCCTGCTAGAGGCAACTATTATCTCAAATTCTGTGTTTCTCAACCTTCCTTTTCTTAGTTTCATTATGCATATACACGCATGCACACATAAACACATGTTCACATGTATATGCATGTGTGCCTAAATAATATAATATTTAATTTAGTTTGTTTTTGAACTTTCCAAAGGTAGTTGTATATTATTGATATGGAGATATATTATTAATATTTAGAATAATTCATGTTGTCTTAAAGGCTAGAATTCATTAGTTTTAAAAACTAGATAGTATTTTATCATGTAGCTATCTTTTATCTCTTTATTAGGATCAAATGTCAAAAGCAACTTTGCATTTTATTATAAATTTGGGGGACAATAATATCTCATTCAGTGGACATATAACACTTTACTTACCCATTGTTTTATTTTTAGACATTGAGGTTATTTCTCATGTTGTAGAGTATAATTACCATATAAATTATTGAACATAAATATATTTTCTGAATTTTGTGTTAATTTCTAAAAGTGATTTGCAGGGCTGGGGATGTGGCTCAAGCGGTAGCGCGCTCACCTGGCATGCGTGCGGCCCGGGTTCGATCCTCAGCACCACATACCAAACAAAAATGTTGTGTCCGCCGAAAACTAAAAAATAAATATTTAAAAAAAAATTCTCTCTCTCTCTCTCTCTCTCTCTCTCTCTCTCTCTCTTAAAAAAAAAAGTGATTTGCAGAAGTAGAGCCCCTGGGTCAGATATCTAAACATGGTAAGCAGATATCTAAACATGGTAAGACTGTTATGTATTCTGCTAAAATGGCTAAAATGCTTTCCATATGCATTGGACTAATTAAATCTCTACCAGCAATGATTCAGAAGTATCATAGAAGTGTGTCATGTATCATAGAAGTGACAATTAAGTCTAGCTATTCAAAGGAAATCATATATTTTTAAGTTCTTGACAAGAGTAAATCAGTCTGAAGAAACTAAATGTGAGAGGAAGTACATTTACAGCCATTAATCATCTTATTTAGTTGACTTCTTTCTGAAATAGTTGAAACTATCACAGTTTTAGATAACAACTTCTGAGAAGAAGAAAAATCCAGATCATTACTCTTTTTCCCTCTACCGTATCAAATATCTGTTTGAAATCACCCAGATAAATGTCAAATATATTTTTTAATTTTTCTTTGTAGACATTTGATATGTTTAAACAGAGCCAGAGTTAAAACAACAAATTGCCATGATGAAAGTTGTTTTGTTTTAGGAGTTTTCTTTGTTGTTGTTGTTATTGTTCCCTGCTTTGTATTTAATCACAAATTAGCCCCCTACTTCCCTTTGTTACAGTCTCAGGATTTTGTGTTCTCATAGGTATTCTTTGTTTTGCCTTACGCACGTAATCTACAGTGTCCCATCTTCAAATAACTGTCTTCGATGAAACTCTCATCAGCTGTAATAGAATCGGATGAGTTTAAAACTTAATCTTTATTCACTTGGCATAGAAATTCCTACTGTTCAGTAAATTACTTAAAAAGCATCTCAATCTCCCTTGCTGTGCCAACCAGCACAAACATGATGGTGCCTGCATTTTCAGGCATCATTATCTCTCTTGGAGGGAATCCCAATGAATTCAACATGTAGTTTATTACTGTCTCTATCTGTATGTAAGAATTGATAAAAATCATTGGGTTGTATTATATCTAAACCTAATAGCTGTAAAATGAATACATAGTGATAAGAAAAACCAAAAAGCGTAATTTAGGCCTTGATATGTGGAATAGTTATTGCACAATATTTCATACACATTTTTTGAAAAAAGATTCATTGAAAGAAAGGTCAAAATAGTTCTACAAACATACAGAAACCATTAAAAATGTTAGTCTGTTTCTAGGGAAAGCCAAATTATGTTGATTCTATATCAACTCCTTGATGTTTTACATTTTCCCTCTAGTTTTATAAGTTCAAGTTCAATATATAAGGTTTATCTTTTCTTATTCTTTCTTTCTTGGAGACATCCCTTTCATTTTTGTTCTTTTTGCCCACCCCTCAGATTAGGTTTGAATGCTGTGTGTGTTGCTTAATTTTACAACAGAAAGAATTTTCTTAAAGTATAATGTAAAATCCTCCTGCAGTTTATATCCTGTATGAGGCACATATTTTCTAAATTGTTTTTACTTCCTTTTAAAATACAATTGGAGATCCACCCCTTGACATTGCTTAACCTTTTTTTTTAATTTTATAGATGACAGCGGAATGCATTACAATTCTTATATACATATAGAGCACAATTTTTCATGTCTCTGGTTGTATACATAGTATATTCACACCAATTTGTGTCTTCATACCTGTACTTTGGATAATAATGATGATCACATTTTACACAGATGAATTTATGGATTAGCAATGGTTTTCTCTCTGTGCCTGAAATTTTTACCTATAAAATAGACATTAAAAATACCATTTCAGGGTGGCACATGTCTATAATCCTAGCCACTTGGGAGGCTGAGGCAGGAGGATTGCAAGTTCAAGGCCAGCCTCAGCAACTTAGCAAGACCATGTCTCAAAATGAAAAGTACAAAGGGCTAGCTCAATGGTAGAGAGATCCTGCGTGCAATTTTATTTGTTTGTCAGCAGCAAACAAATAAAAACCCAGTACCAATTTTATGAAGTCCTTAGTAAAATGACAGGCATAGAGAAGATGCTATGTATTTATGTATTTGTTCAATATGATACAAATATCTGTCCATGAAATGTCAGACAGATTCTGAATACTTGCTCAAACTGTTGAGAAATAATAAGAAAACAATACCATTGGAGTCATAAAATAATAGGACTCTTGATCAATAAACATTTATTTAAGGCTTACTCTTAGTAAAGAAAATTTATTAACTAAATGAATATGCATTTTGGGTCAAAAATTTTGGAACAACAAGAGTAAAGATTATAGGCACATGCACTCTTCACCTTTTATCTTGGAGAGTTCTTCTCTCTGATTAAATTGCTCAAAAGGATCCTTGAGAGAGGAGTGCAGACACTTCACTTGTGTCTGCTGCACACCACCCTCCATCTGTCTTCTTCTTTACTAACACAATCCAGGAATTGGGCCAACAAGCCCTTCCATTGTTCTGGAATCTTGACTTCATTCCTTTTCTTAGTGACTGGTTTAAAGTGATTGGCCAAGTGATTCAATTCTTGCAAATCCCACAAGAGGTAAAGTCCACTGGGGGACTTCCAAGGACATTCTTGGTGCTTACAAAGGGACCCAAGACAAAGGTAGTTTTCTTTTCCAACCTTTGAACATTAAAGTGCTTGGAACTGCAGCAATCAATTTCAACTATGCATAGACCCACCTGAAGGGATCTCTTATGATGTAATTGAGCTGTTGAATTAACCCTTGAATCACCCTTATTCTGATGCTATACTTTTGAAATGTGAAATAATAGATTCCTTAATTGTTTAAGCCATTTTGAGTTGTGGCTTCTATTACTTGCAATATCTAAATTAACACAGAGGGCTAGTTTCACCTGGCCATCCAAAATTATTATTTTGCAGTTGCTAGTGGTTTTTAAAAAAGAAGTCTAGTCAATCTGTTGGCAGGGCTGCATTCCTTTTGGAGGTTGAGGGAAGAATCTGTTTCCTTGCTTTGTCAGATTCTGGAAATTGCCTATTCCTTGGCTTGTGGCCTGGCTTAGTCTATTTGAGCAACTATAAACAAAATACCTTAAATGGAGTGATTTATACACAGAAATGCATTGCTTACAGTTCTGGAGGGTAGGAAGTCCAAGATCAAGGCATTACAGATTCAGTGAGAATGAGGGGTGATTCCCCCCCAAAATGGACTCCTTCTTGCTGTGTCAGAACTCCCTTAAGGTTCTTTTATAAGGACTTCATAATTTGATGTAAAATAATTCTTTTTGCCTCTTCATTTCTATAATAACACTCGACATTTACATTGAGTCTTTACTCTGCTCCAGGAACTATTTTAGGAGCTTTATCTATACTTAATTAGTCGTCAGGATGTGCCTCTGAAATTATTACTACTGCTATACCCATTTTATCAATGAGAAAATTCAACTGCAGTTTTCTCAATTCATGCAGTTTACAATGAATGTTTATTTTCTCTGTTATTAGAGGAGTTGGTAGCCTATGGCTTATAACACTCTTCTGGAAATAGAAACTAAATTCAGGTTCCTACCACTGGGGATCATTTAGGATGTCTTTATCTGCATTTGCTATATCCAGTGGAGTTTCAACAATGGAGTTTATTGTCTTTCCAGACAAGAGGTCTAGAGGTTGGGATGGGGGTGGTGTACTCAGCAGCTCAGTCATGCCAAGGTTCCTTTTACTAGGGAAGAAGTGATTTCCTTCCCCCCAAAACCCCTAAGCAATGTTTCCTTTTTGGCTTGATTCCTGTACCATTCATTGGAAGATAGGAATGGCCAGTCATGACTCTCTGTGGACATAAGTCTAACTATCATCTGCATATTGTTGAATGATCCCTAAACAAAGCCAGGGGTCTGTTAGGAAAGAGAAAAGATGAAGAACCAGGGAGCCAGCCCTCTCCAGGACATGCATACCAACAGAATGCAGAATGTTAAATGTTTAGCATACCTTATGAAACAAATAGTTCTATAACTGGCCCCAAGCATGCCCTGCCACCTGTAATTAACAGGCCACCAACTACTTATGGCTACGATCCAGAACAGCCTTCTGAGTGCTCCTCAGCCAGGGCTGGGGTGGCAGCACACGAGGCTGCAACGGAGCAGACTATCACTGTAAATATACTCCCTTCTTATCAGTGCCACTCATGGGGTCCATGTAGTAAACAGATAACTTTGGAGATAATATTTTTTTTCAAAAGGAAAGGAAAAAGTTCTCATTACAGGCCAAATGTGTATCTTGTCAGATAGGGACATTTTGTGTTCACTGGAATTTTTTTTTAAAAGTTGCTTTCTACGTGTTTTCCAAAATAACCTATTTCACCCAGGGTAAATCACGTGACACCTAATTTATCTTCCTCCAGCAGAGCAAAACTGAGTCATTGGCATGGAGACTCAAACCTTTACAGCCAAGCAGTCTTGGGAGGCTTCACCAGAGCCAGTTCTCAGATAGCTAGCTCAGTGCTGCCTCCCTCTCCCACAATAGAGGATCATGTAAAAATCAGACTTGGAACATTTGACTCATATATCATAGTCATTGAACAAACCGTCACCGAGTTCATATCTTGTTGCAATTTGACCATTTTAGTGCTTATTTCTCAAGAAAAGTAGGATTATTTGGCCCAGAGGTTTAATCAGACAGACGTGCATATTGGAACCAAGTGTCCTCTTACTATCTGAACATCCTAACAAAGCTGAGAGCAGCCTTCTTATCATTAGTCAATAAACAGATACAGAGCTGTCTGCAGAAGAGGACTGTCCTGCTACAGTGGCCCAGCTCACCTCTCTGGCACACTGGGGGATGGATGGGTAGGCTGGAAGTAGTTGAAATATTCCTGATAATAATGGAGACAAGTGGCAGAGAACACCTCTTACTTTGACTTCTGCTTCTTCACTGCCATTGCTACTTTCCTATGTAGATCAAAGTCTCTGAAGTAATCACCCCACAGTAAGTGCAATAGTGGCCTTTGCACACGTGGGGTCCTCCTTGTAGTTTGAGCCAGATGATGTCCTATGTGTAAATGCAACATTGTATACAGGCCAAGAGGTTCTGATAACTCCTCCTACATACTCTATGAGATTGCTGAGACAAAGACTAAGCTACTTGGAAAAGTCTTGGTTTGAACCATTTGGTCCCATGTGTGTCCTGAGATATGAAGCAGTGAATGTGCGGTGTGCCACACACCAACATCGCTGTCACCTCTGGATGCTTTTCCCTTCTCCCCTGGGGGACATTACTGAAGCACTCAGGTGCTCTGGGATCTGAGGATATCCTTCTGTGTGCTGGTCTTCATGTGGAAAGCTAAGCAGGTGCTGGAAACGTTATTCTCTTCCTCTCTGGCCTCTTCAAGAACTGCTTTGCAGTTGTCCTCACTGCCCTGTAAATCACCCAGAGCCCTCACTGGCAAGTGTAAGATAATTTCTCTAATTGAAAGTGAAATGTGATCGGATTTGTCTAGTCTAGTGTGAATCACTTTTGTGCCTGAGAAATGAAGTCCTATCCCCTGTTATTGTTGCTGGAAGCTGTATGAAAGGAATGAGTCCCTGGAGTTTAGGACTCACATCATGAATCTCACACCAGTGGTGTGGCTGTTTAGAGGGATGGAGTAAGAGTCAAGTCCCTAAGGTGGAGCTATCATGAAAGCCTCAGATTTTAATAGAGAGGTGTTTTGAGTACTTAACACACTGAAATTTAATATTAGGCACTTGAAGGAAAAATATTTCCTTTGTAGCAGGCAGCCTCTATTATGTTTTGGAGGAATTTTCCAGTAAATCATCTAACAGCTGCTTTACTGTACAGGCCTTGAAATTTTATCCTTTCATTGGTTACATACGTTTTTGCTTTTGGAAACTTCACATGCTTTTCTTTACCAGTAATATTTTGTTCCCAAAATATCAGCTCCTGGGGAGGATTTAATAAAGATTGACCCAACAAGAATGTTTTTGAGCAAAACTTCTGGGTATTTTTGGCTAGGGTTTCATGTCCTGTGAAAGCACTTTCTATATAAGATTATCATTAAATCCCAAAGACAATTCATAGAGCTTTTGTGACAAAAAGAAAATGTTAATTATCTCTTAACATCAAGACATGTTTATTGGAGAGTGTGGAAATAGTTATTACAATGGGTGTTAGCAGAGGTAGTTTGTGTTTGTGCGTGTGCGTGTGGTGTTGGGACAAACCTTAGAAGAAATATAGCCAGTGGAAATTCTTGTTTTCATATTGCAGTTTGATGACTCCCTTTACAGAGGATAAGGTTCTCAATAGCATGTTATTGAATTGAACTTGCAATTCTCAAAGTATGTTGGATTGAGGGTTACCTGAAAAGTCCCTGTTCCAGAATGGTGTCGTACTGTGTTATTTTTAAAAAGGGTTCCTGGTCAATGGGGATTGAAAAAAAAAAAAAAAAAAAAAAAAAAAAAAAGAAGAAGGCTGGAAACATATCAGTCATGACTTCAGTTCAATGTGGGCAGAGTTATTATTTAAATCCTTTAAGAAATGAGGATTCCTAATGGACAGTGCAAGAAGGAAGTGGAGGGTCAGGGAATGCACAGAACCCTTTGTTCTCAGAGGCTCATCTGACACTGGTCACGATGTCAATAATGCCAAATGTAGAAGGTCAGGTGGCTTAAATTGAACCTGGTCAATGAAAAAGCTTTCAAGAAGATTTTCAGCGACAACTTAGAATAAAAGAAGGGGGCACCATTTAGGAAAACTTATAGAGGTGAAAAGTTTGCAAATCACTGGGGAACCTGGTGTTATAATTTGAATGTGTCCCTCAAAAATTGTTGGGTTGAAAACAATCCTCCAATTTATATACTGATGGGGCCTTTGTGATGTAATTAGGATTAGCTGAGGTCATGAGGGTGGGGCAGTGATGGCATTAATGGAATATAAGAGGAAGAGAGATCTGAGCTAGTACGCTTGCTCTGTCTCATTCTGTGATACCCTCCACTAGGTTATGATGGAGGAAGAAGGCTCTAATCAGATACTGCCCTGATGCCAGTATTATGCTTTTTTTCTCTGTCTCCAAAATTTTTAAGACATGAATTTATTTTCTTTATAAATTACCCAGTCTCAGGTATTCAGTGTTAGCAACAGGAAACAGACTAACATTCTGGGTTCCACTTTGTCTCATCTATCAATTTTGAGTAAGAATAAGTCCTCACTTTAGAAATTTTATATGATGGCATGGTAAGAAGTCAGTAAGTAGAATAGCACTTTCCTTCATAGGTTCTGAACCAGTCAGTTCAATGGAGATAAAAGTATAAGTTTAATTACTGAAAACAATTATATTAGAAGGTATGTCTCATGCAAGTTGTCAAATAGGCATTCTTTATCCTCTACTCCCTCTATCTTGGCTGTGATTCAGCCCAAATTGAGGAATTTTGGGACACTCTTACCCAAGATTCTTATGTCATGTTAGTTTAGGGCAAGAAGGGAAGAAAAGAGCAAATGCCCAAAAACTACAGATATAAATTTTTTAAATAGACAAGATAAACTCAAATGAAACCAATGGATTTCATCCACCAATTTTAAGCATGGAAGACCAGGACAAAAGAGTGAATTCCTTGAATGAAACCCATTTTAAAAAATTACAAAAACATTGTAGGGCTGGGTATATAGCTTAGTTGGTAGAGTGCTTACCTCATATGCACAAGGCCCTGGGTTCAATCCCCAGGACCACCAAAAAAAAAAACTGTAATTTTTTGCATGACAGCACATAGAAAATTATAATGACAGAAAAATGGATGAGAAGCAGCTAGCTTAGGGGTATTCACAAGCCTTTCTCAAGGTTGGTTTACCTGTCACCCATAGGGTATACCACATGCACTGATATGGAATCTAGGCAAACTTGTTAGAAAGCTTTGTTTTAAAAGATCTGTCACCTATTTTTCTTACTGTGCTTTTTGAGACATCATGTGTTTTTTTCTCTCTTAATCTATTAATCAGTATGATGTCATTCCCCAAACTCTCTGATTCTATGATACCAATTGTATGTCCTACAATTCAATTTAATTCTGACACTAACTACCCAGAGTTAATGCAAACCCCACAGGTTGATGGGTCTGTCCCACAGATGCCCTTACTTGACATAGTAGTTGCAAGACCTGGAGTCCATGCATACTTCTGACTGATCAGCTATACATTTTGGGTTTCCCATGATCTTCCTTCAAGTTCAATAATTCAGTAGAATGATTCACAGAACTCAGAAAACTTCTGTAGTTATGATCACAATTAAAGGGTACAACTAAGGAACAGACAAAGGGAAGAAATGCATAGGATAGGCATTGAGGTAGAGCTTGGAGGCTGGCCACAAAACTTCCACACCCTCTGTGTGTATCAACATCTCAGCACACAGATGTGCTCACCCACCTGGAAGCTTCCTGGACCTTGCTGTTTTATCAAAGTTTCATTATAGGTGTGATTGACTAAAGAGTCACTTGGAAGAGAGGAGAGGAGAAAGATAGGTTGGTTAATCAGTATAAAAATATATTTAGGTAAAAGGATTAAATTCTAGTATTCTATAGCACAGTAGGGTGACTATAGTTAGCAATAATTTACCGTATTTCAAAATAACTAGCAGAAAGGATTTTGAACGTTCCCAACATATGCCAGCACATGGATGTGTTCATCTATCTGGAAGCTTCCCAAAACTTGATATTCAAGGATATTTTATCAAGATTTTATTACTAGATCACGGGCCATTGGTGACTGAAAAATCTCAAGCCTTCTTTCCTTCCCTAAAAGTTAGAGAATGAGGTTAAAAATTCCAACACTTTAATCTCATGCTTGGTCTATTTGGTGATTAGTTCTCATCCTAAAGCTATCTAGGGGCCATGATAAATGTTTGAGATGATGGATTTGCTAATATCCTGATTTGATTATTAGACATTATAAACATGTAACAAAGTATGAGATTCTACCCTAAAAATATGTACAAGTATTATGCATCGCTTAAAAATAGAAACAGTACATGTAACTTACCAAAATAGACTCAAGAAAAAGTAGAAAATCTGAATGATTCATTATAGCAATGGAATTAGTAATTAAAAGATTTCTCAAAAATAAACACCAGCTCAGAAAGTTCTATATGTGAATTCAATCAAATATTCAAGGGACATACAAAAGTCCATATAAAAGTTCTAATCTTAAGTCCTTCATCAGACTAAAGATCAGAAATATTCTAAAGTAGTTTAATAAGGCCAGTTGAACCTGAATAAAAAAAATTAGTGATAGTAGTATGAATATGAAAAATTATAGACAATTCTCACAATGTGAAAACCCATAATAACGTGTTAGTAGATCAAATCAAGTATTTTGTAACATACAAGTACTTTAAGAAGGAAAGAATTGTTTGATGTTTAAAAAACATATTACTATGATTTACCTTATCGTGATATAAGCACAGAGAGTTCCCATATGACTCCTCAATCTCCCTCTACCCCAGTTTGAAGTAGTAATAATACCAGTATTAGTGTGGTACATATTTTACAATAATGAGCAACTATTGATATGTTATTTAGTAAGGCTCATAACTGACATTGTTTCCCCTTTTGTGTTCTACATCCTATGATTCTAACAAATGTGTATTGACCTATATCCACTCTGACATTACAACTCATTATTTTATAATTTGAGAGAAGTTTATAAAAATAAAAATAATGAGTATTATATAGGCTATGGTGATAAGCAATTGCTTAAATCTTAGACTACAGTGATAAGCAATTGTTTAAGTCTAAAAACAGACTAGCTCTGAGAATTCATTTCTATTTTTACTTCTACTAATAGTGCTAATGGCTCAACCTAGAAAAATATCATCTTTCCATGTTAATTTATGCATACATCCTTTGGGTCTGAGAAGGCAATTAATTTCATTGAGGTCATTCTTCTTCAAAATATAGAACAACTGGAAGATTTTTTGCATCTGTTCAGTGTCTAAAACTATTCTTGGCACATTTGGAGGACACAAGGACCTGGAATTATCTGGGAAGACTTTGTAGAGGAGGTGATCTTTGCTCTGGGACTTAGAGAATAAGTTAAAAATTGGAAATATGTAATAGGAAAAGAGGAGAAAGTAGTATCCATGAGAACTATAATGGTGAATAAATTGGAAGACTATTCATGAATTCTCATTCAAAATATAATAGACTGTTATTGGATGTTTGGACAAAAGTTTAATTGATGGAACCATAGAATTTGTTTGGTATGAAGTTAGACAAAGAAAGATGCTGTTATGGGTTGGATGTGAAGTGTCCCCCTAAAGCTTATTTGTGAGACAAACAAGGATGTTTAGAGGTGAAATGATTGGGTTATGAGAGTCTTAACCTAGTTAGTGAATTAGTCCCTTGATAGGGATTAGCTGGGTGGTAACTAGAAGTAGGTAGTGTGGCTGGAGTAGGTGGGTCACTGGGGGCATGCCTTTGGGGCATAAATTTTGTCTATGGTGATGGGCATCTCTCTCTCTGATTCTTGGTATCATGTCCTAAGCTGCTTTCCTCTACCACACTCTTCTGCCATGGAGTTCTGCATTTCATTGAGGTCATTCTTCTTCAAACTATAGAACAACTGGAAGATTGGGGGATAGTCACAAAACTGGAGCCCTGAGGAATGGAGTAGCCATCTATGGACTGAGATCTCTTAAACTGTGATCTCCTTAAAAAACTTTTCCTCCTCTAAAATTATACTTGTCATGTCTTTTGGTCATAGCAACACAAAATCTGACTAAGACAGAAACAGAGGAGAAATAAACTCTGTCAAATTGTGAAGGATTACAATCTGAACAGATGATGGCCAATGTAGAGTTTCTGCATAAAGAAGAGGATTATAGATGATTTGACTGATTGGTAGAGAGGAAGGAATTTATGGAGAATCTTCTAAGGTAGAGTTTGATGACACCAAATCTAAGATGGGTTCACTGGATTATTTTAATATCCCCTGCCTTTAAATATGCTTTAGATATATTGAGGACAAAAAAAGCAATTAATTAAGATTCATACAGTTATCTAGGTGTTCAGAACCTAGGTTTAAAAAGTAGCAATAAGATTAAAAGGAAGGGATGGTCTGTAAGACACTTCTATTAAAAAAGGACTAACAGAAACTAATGACTCGATTTGGATTTGGAGGACGGAGAGAAAACAAAGGTGAACTCAGGATATTGAACTAAGAAGACTGGTGAGGCTGAAGGCAAAATGAAAAAAAAAATTGCAAAGAGAAGATCAGACTTGAAGCTATAGTTTTGAATAGCAGGGCGGGCAGATTAGAAGGAAAAGGCAAGAAGGCAATTGGACGCAGGAGATAGCTATTCAAATGAGAGAGAAAATAGCATGGAACAGAAACAGGAGCCAAAAGCATCAGGGTGACAAAGAAAGCTCTGTGAGGAGGTGAGACCTTGGTGTAAAAAATGAGGAGGGTACCAGCAGATATTTGGGGACTATCAATGGATGGAGAGGGTTAGAAGATCTGGAAAAGGAAGTATGAGCTAATGAGGGGAATGAGGGAAGGCAGCCACTGAAAGCAGAAGGGAAATGAGTACACTCCCATATTTTTCCTGCATCTACTTTTTTTTTAACCTGTGGACATTACCTGAATATTCTTTAAAAAAATGTATTGCACTTATTTTGAAAATAATATAGATTCAGTTATCATTATTAGTATCTGAAAGTATGTTTATGTACTGTCTTCTTGGAGAACATGGAACCTTACCTAGATGCTCTTTATGAGAAAAGTGGGGCCATCCTAAATCAGAGTCACATTTCAGGAAGGAAACAGAGCTGCTCACAAGCAGTAAGGATTTAGAATTATTACTTCTCTATGTTATAGTTTGTCTGACACGTGGGGAACAGGTGAACCAGTTCATGTGCGATTCTTTCTTCTTCATTCCTTTGAAGAATATTCTAATTCCATCTTCACCATCTTTTTCTTAAGCAGTATGAATGATAATGAAACTTCAATTTCTTTTTCAGTTCTATGTATTGTAAAAATGCAGTTATGTTTACAGGCATCAAATAATCATTTGTACATCTTATGATCAATGATAAGATTTGACTAATGGATTTTAAAGAAGAAGTGGCTAACCAGTGATAAAGTGTTTATCAGGTGCTCTCTTTGCTATATTGTATTATAGGTGATGGCCAAGACATCATGGTAATTGTAATCTGTTCCAAGTCAAAGCAAACATGCCAGAAAAACCATGGGCATGGGTGCCAGAATAAATTGCATGAATAAAAGCCTGATGTGTTGTGTTTTGGGCTTTTTCTTTTCAAGAATCTACAATTCAAAGGAAAAATGTAATTTTTAGATGGTAGCAGTGGAAGACTGGAAGACGCCGCACCACAAGACACAGATCACCAAAGAGGTTTCCACTTTATTACAAAAGGCTGTGTGTTTATATAGGTCTCAGGAGAGGTCGCAGGGCTGAGGTAGATAACAGGTCGCCCGTTTACTGGCAAGCTCTTCCATATGTCAGTTCCGGAGCCCAAGAAGTTAATTCTAATTGGGGCTAAGGCTTCCCACCAGCAGGGTTTGAACGTTGTCGCCGGCGGGAATGTTTAGCGCCAGTGAAAGAAACAAAGAGGAGAAAGAGGGTCGTTAGACGCCATGTTGGGGTTTTTCTCTGGGGTGCTGCTGCCGTTATATGTTTTCCCAACAAGCAGAAAAATGATTACCCATTGTGTTTTATTATCAAACTCCATATAACAGAAAAATGATTACCTGTTGTATTTTATTATCAAACTGTATATGACAAAGGAGGAAAATTGACATGGAAATACATTCAAGTTTGTATTCAATGTCTACTTCATATAGAGCACCATGAAATATGCTAAAGTAAAAAACTCAAAATTGGTCAGATTTCTGCCTTACAAGAACCTCCCTGGCTAGGGAGACATGTAAACCATGTGGCAAAGAAGGAATGAAAAGCAAGCATTGCCAGATGATTAAATTGGATAAATGTTTCAGGTGTTTAGAGAAGTGAATTTACTTAGGCTGGAAACATCTTCTGGGGAAAGTAGGATTTGAACTGGACTTTTCTGGAGGTGGGGAGGAGGAATTTACATTTGTGAAAGGGAAAGAGGAAGTTATTCCTTTCTTTTAGGGACAACAGCCCTTGCCTAACTTCTAGTTGCCTCCTTTTTTCTCTGCTCCCAAGCCCATATTTTGGAGTGGTTGATCATGAACCATATGGGACCTTGGGGAGGTCAGGTATCTGGCCTTATCATACAGAGCATAGGGCAATACAACTCTGACCCTACTCTACTCTGACAGGATTGCCTTGCAAATGTGGCTGAAGTCACATTCTGTACTTATCATCAGCACTTGACAAATAACTTCAGGGCACATAATCTATGCACATGTGATTTACAGGGTCATTGTATAAAGCATTTCAGATGGAAAGAAAAAAGAAGGTCCAGGGAACTTGAAATAACTGCCTTGTACTTGGAACTAAACTGGGTGCTTTTCATACTTCATGTGAATCAATCCTTCCAACAATTCTAAAGGGTTGTGATCTTGATTACAGAGATAAAAAAGGCAGTTTAGAGATGTCAAGCAACGTACTCACCTTCACCAACAGGTAGAGACAAACAGGATTCACACCAGCTTGATTCCAGAAAATAGCCTCTTTTCCTACACCAAAGTCCTACACTAGAGAAAGGTCACTTTTTCTTCAATTACCAGAATCATTTCAGTCTTGAAATCACAGAAAAGAAGACTCATTAAATTAGTTACAAGGTCAAACAAAGTATTTGTTAGGCTAAGCATTGTTGGATGGAACTCTCATTCAACCTTTGTTCAGGAAAAGAGGACGTCTTACAGTATGTTCTTTGGAATGATTACTGAAGTAAATAAAGAGAAAGTTTTCCAGTTGCCCCAAGCAATCATGAAAACACTACATATCTATGTGATTACCAAGCAAAGTTCAAAAGCATTTTACTGGGCAAATAAAAAGTTCAGAATGAACTCTGTACCAGTGACCTTTAAGCTACCTGAGAAACAAGGAACGTGACGAAGTAAAACACGTTCGCCAAGCCCATAGACGAAAGGTCTCTCAAAGCTTTGACACTTTGGCTTACATGGAGCCAAATCCCAGGGAAGAAGAAATGATGTTTATCCAAATAAAAATTAGCTAGATTATATATTGTAACTTCACACTGTACTAGAGAAAAATGACAAAGGGATCACCTGAAAATATAGCATATCATTATCATATATAAAACAGCCTATTAGTAAGACTTGATGTAACAAAGAGGTCGGGTTACTTTCCAAATATATAGAATTTTCTTCATTTCTAATGTATGACTTTATTTTTTGATAATTGCAAAAATATCAACATTTAAAAGAATCTATGAGTTGGTGTTAAAAAGAGTAGCTTCTATAGAAAACTGGAGGTTTCCCTCTTCCTGATTTGCAGGGGAATATATCTCCCTCTAGTGTTCAAAGACATTAATGCAATCATATGTGTTTTTGGATCTGGTTGTGATTAGCAGAAGGTCAATGTGTGGCAATAAAGCAACATCGTTATTTGTTTTTATAGGAAGTGGTCCATATATAGCTCAATATTTTCACAAACAAATACCACATGCATGAACTGCCAACCACATTTTGTAGTGCTCTTTCATATCTAAGTTATCTACTGTAACTTTAACTTTGTACTTGCATAACTTCGTTAAAGGGTTGAAAAATTTTGCAATTTCTAAAAATTTTGAGTTTCCAGAAAGAGAAAACAAGAGTCCAGGGCTTGGTCCTTGAACTACCTTTTCTCTTTCTCTTTTTTATAGGTACTCCCTCTTGCTTGATCAACTCATCTATCTCATTGATTCAGTTATCATCTATCTGTGGATGAACTTCTATACCCTGACCAGAGCTACTGCAGAGTTGTATAGCTTCTTGACACCTCAATATCTTGCTTGAATATCTAATAGGCATCTCAAACTTGACATAAGTAAAATCAAATTTGTTATTTTCTTTGCTTTCCATCATTCTGCTCCCCCCCCCCCCCTCATTTTAAAGGCCCTACGACCTACCAAATGGTTTGGACAAAAAAAGGGAAGAGGCATTTTACCATATTCTCATCCCTTACATCTGGTTCATCCGTAAGTCCTATCAGATTCACCTCCAAAACTATCATCTGTCGCCTTCTCTCCATCTCCTCTGTCTCTGCTCCCATTTTAAGTCACCATTGTTACTTCCCAGGACTTTTACCATAGGCTCCTATTGACCTTCTTGTTTCATTGCCTCATTTCTGTGTATGGTATCACCGGGCAATTAAAATACAGTCCTTCCTCATTGGGTTCCTGACCTTTGCCAGGCCCTGGTTGTAGTAACCTCTTTCCCATATTAGGGTCTACACACTAGCTTCTCCCACTTCCTGGGAAACTCATTCCCTACTGTTTTGACTGGCTTATCTGAAAAGGAGGATGTGTAACAAACACCAAGCCTACTTGCTTTCTTCCACAGTTGCTAAGTTTCAAAAGCAGGAAGTAATAACTACGTGGTAACAAATAACAACATAAAAAATGAGAATTCAGAAGCTGCTTAAGTTTACACAATATATTTTAAAAGAAAAATTTGATTTCATTCAAATCAGCATAAATTTGGGTATAAAATCCTAGCATTTGGTTCACGTGTAATAAAATCATTATAACAAATGAACAAAAAGCAAACGAGCATGCAAATGGTGAGAGAAAACAGGTGATCATAAATGCAACTGAACTTGATGCTTAGGGAACCAAGATTATCAGCAAGTCATTTTCTGTTCTCCATTAGGTCTTTCATATTTGGTCAACTGGGAAACCAGTTTCTGTTTTGAGATATCATCCCTTAAAATGTATTTCTGTATTTATAAGCAAATCAAAAGCATGCAGATAGTTCTACCCAAATTGAGTAACCAGTCTTTCAAGGAGACAATAGGAGTGAAAAAATACCTGTCATTTGAGGAATCTAGCGGTCCAACACATCTGTTCATATTTTGTGAAATATGTCAATGGTTGTCAGAATTTTGATCTGGTCTTAACCTGAACAGCGAGGATAAGGATTTACTTTGCTCACTTCTTTCAATTCAGCACTCTCTTAGTGACATTACTGATCTATGAGAATTACTGTGGGAACTCAATCCCAGGAGCCACATTCCTGTTACTTGACAGAGATCATAATAACTGACAAATACAAAAGAATTGGCTTTGCCAATTTTTATCAAATTGTTTTTCTTCCTAATTCTGGCAAGGTGCCCTGTGGACGGCAAATTTAGAAACAGGATTCTGCAAATGAAATGTTGGCCCCAGAGGAGCTATAAATGGAGGTCTTGAAGAAGGCAATGTAGAAAGTCAGGATAGCCTGATGTTTATTTCAATTATGGCTTTTGAGATTGGAGTGAATGGACAGCGAGAGAGCAAAGAACTAAAGAAGAAGTTTGTAAATGGGAAAGAGTGGAAAGACTGTTTTCTCAGGCTCACTTCTGTCTAGTATTGTTGCTGTGAATATATCTCTTGCTGGGCCATTCATGTGGATCTTGACCCTCTGTGAAGCAATCTAGTTGACCTTGAACTTCTGGCAAAAAACTTTCAATTCCTTCTGAACACCTGGGAACTAATAGGAGTAGTTCTTTTGGCAGCTTGCTGGCAGCCATTAAACTTACTATAGTTTCAAATCTCTTGCTCATTGCCTGTGGCACAAGCTCTCTAGGTATTTATCTTTTCCCTCTCATACTTTTACCTTCTAAACGCTTTTTTTTTGTTGTTTGTTTGTTTCTGCTTGGATGAATCAAACTTCTCGTGCTTTACTGACTTTCCAATATTTTCACTGTGCCATGAGCTACGAAACAGCAGCAACAATAATTACTCTTCAAGTCAGTCTCATAACTCTATCTGAACCCCTGCCCTCTATTGAAATCTGTTTCTTATTGAAGCCTCTATTTCTACTTTCCAGGTTTGGAAGATGGGGTCTGCAATATTTATCCTCTCTTTAAATTTATCCTCTGTACAAATTCTTACCAGTTGTAGATTCATAGCATCTTCTCTTCTTGTCTCCTGCTTCATTTGTTGAAGACTTTAGCTCAGTTTTCCTCTCCCCTCTGCTACTTCAGCATCCATGAAAATAATCATATTAGCAATTCAGTTCCTTGACCTTCCATGGCCAAAGTCCTCTGTGTACCCCATGTGAGTGAAATCATACAATATCTGTCCTTCTGTGACTGCCTAATTTCAGTTAGCATAATTTCTTCAAGTTTCATCCATGTTGTAGTCTGTGTCAGAATCTCCTTCCTTTTTAATGTTGAACAATATTCTCATTACACAAATATACTACATTTTGTATATCAATTCATCTAACAATAGATATTTGGGTTGCTTCCACTTTTTGGCTATTATGAACATAGCTACTATAAATATAAATGTACACATATCTGGTTGTGTCCTAGCTTTCAATTCTTTCAATTCCACCCAGAAGTGTATTTTGGGATCATATGGTAATTCTACTGTGATTTTTTTGAGGTACTTCCATACTGTTTTCCATAGCAAGTATACCATTTTATATACCCACCAGTAGTGCATAGGATTGCAATTCTTGCTAATACTTGTTAATATTTTAGATATTAATCCTTTATCAGATATGTGATTTACAAATATTTGCTCCTATTCTGTGGGTTGCTGTTTTTTTTTTCTGTTGATGTTTTAATGCACAAGTTTCTTAATTTGGATAAAATCAAACTTACCTGTTTTTTCTTTTGTTGTTTTAGGTGTCATATCTAAGAAATCATCACCAAATCCAGCATCACGGAGTTTTCCCCATTTTCTTCTAAGAGTTTATAGTTTTAGCTCTTAGATCTAGGTGTTTCATCTATTTTGAGTTTATTTTTGTATATGCTGTTACATATGGTGTTCACTTCTGATTTTTTATTTTTATTTTTTTTCCATATGAAAATCTAGTTTTCCCAACACCGTTTGTTGAAAAGACTGTTTGATTACTATAGCTCTTTGGTATATTTTGAAATAATCAAGAGTGAGTCCTCCAACCATGGTCTTCTTTTTCAAGATTGTTTTGTTTATTAGGGATCCCTTAAGGTTCCATAAGAATTTTAGGATGGGAATCTTCTATTTCTTAACATAAAACTTTTCAATGCAGATCAACTGCCCTTGAAATCTAAACTCCTTACCATGTTTTGTAAGATTATCACTTGTTTCATCTCTAAATTCTAAACCCCTTTACCCAAATCTACTCTTTAGTCTTTCAATCCATTTTCAATTCTTCCAACGCGCATGTTCTTCGTCCCAGGCTTTTATATATGATCTGCTTTCTGCCTGGAACATTCTTTGCATGGCCATGCCTTCTTCCTTCAGACCTCAGCTTCCACAAACCTTACACACCTTCCATGAGAAAATTGGCTGGTGCTTTGTGTTTTCCCGAGGACTCCTTTCCAGCTCTGTCTTCACTGCATTATAAATGCTTGCTGGAACCTTCCCCTAACCTGTGCTGAAGGGACTGTCTTGGTCACTCTTGTGGGTTGGGGCTTAGCACAGCACCTTTCATATAACAAGTTATCCGAGAATGTGAATTTAAATGAATCTTTGTAGGTTCTTTTTCTGGCATTCTTCCAAGGAATAGTTTTTCTAGCATGTGGGAAGAGTCAACTGGAGAATGGGAGTTGGCCAGCACACAGTTAATAAAGGTGTTTTCTGGCGCCAGTCTTGCATGCCTTCCACTTGCCCACACTGGCATTGTAATTTGCGATCATTTCACGTCACCAATCTTCAGACAACTTCCAGGCAAAAAAAGCTAAATGAGGGTTTAAGATGGGGGTCCTGTGCACCCCGCTTACTTGGAGGGTGCAAGATGTGAGGATGGACGTCAGTAATCAAAGGGTCTTCACGCTTCACGGCGGCTACCCACCGCCTCGGGTGTGCCGAACGCACCCCTTGCGGCCCCACAGTGGCGCAACAGAAGTGCGGGTGAGAGCACAGAAAGACTTTCCGCGGGAACGCTCTGAGGTTCCGGGCTCAGTCACTAGGGCAACAGATAACCGGAAGTGGAACATGCGCGGCCTGTTGCTAGGCAACGAACGCTGCCGGGACGCTAGACTGCCCAGGCGCCGAAGCAGAGGCTGGGGGAGCGGAGGCTGCACCGCACCCAGACGCCCCATCTCAGATCAGAGGGCTTCTGAGGGTTCCCGGTAGTAGCGACCCGGGGAGCCGGCCTGTCGGTCAGCGTGTCCTCGCCGCCATGAGTGGCGAGCAGGTGAGAGGGCCGCACGAGCACCGCCGCCGCGGCTCCGCGCTTGCCCCACAGTTCAGAAGGGTAGAAGCCGCGGCACCCGGCGGTGTACCCCTGGGGTATTGAGCGCGTCGGCGAATACCTTTACTCGTTCCCTTCACAGCCTTTCGCCCTGGACGTCATAACAACCCAGCAGTGACAGCTGGCCCTGAGAGTGGCAGGGGCTGTCGTGGCTGGCGTGTGCGCAGGAGGGAGGCTGAGGAGTCGCAGGGGGCTGGGCTCTTCCTAGCTGTTGGCAGATCGCCCAGTCTCTCCAAGCCTTAGTT
Source organism: Marmota monax (assembly GCF_021218885.2). Taxonomy (NCBI): domain Eukaryota; kingdom Metazoa; phylum Chordata; class Mammalia; order Rodentia; family Sciuridae; genus Marmota; species Marmota monax. Next base: position 28,325,658 of record NW_026692781.1, on the reverse strand, counting down.
CTTCCTCAGAGCAACTTTCCTAAGCTTATTAAGAAGTTCCAATAAGAGAAAATACTACACCGTACCTTAGCTCTGGTATGCCATATTCTACAAGAGAGGGTTTGATATGTCGCAAATAGCACTGCTTAAGAGTGTAATAAAAGATGCAAGTTGCAATGGCTACTTTTAAAAAAGAAGTCTGTCCTTATTGAACGAAATGCAGACCAGTGATCTATCTTTTTTAATAGCCAGCAAGGAATGGGGAGGCAGTACCAGGGAATTTTTGTTTAAGTCTGCAAATTTTGATTAGCTTCTTTGTTTCGATACTAAACTATCATTCTTTTGCATGGCTTCATAGTGCTCTGTGTGTGTCTATTTTAGAATTTATTGTGGAAAACATCTTAAAAGGTGATTTAGTCAAGTATTAAAGTTGTAGATTAAAGCAGAAAATGTCAAGATCCCAATTCATTAATCAAATAAGTAATTAATACCTGAATGCTCAAAAATTGATTTTAGCGTTTTATTGACACGAGAATTAAGAATATGTAATTAGTACTAAGTAGTAAAATAACAAAGGAGATAGCAAAAAAAAAAAAAACACAAACAAACAAACAAAAAAAACTTGGATACCAGTAACTAAAATACTGAGCAATTGATTACTAGACCTTACTAGTAATTTTATGTGACGTTATTGTAATCAGTCTTTTAATATATATGTATTAATATATATTGAGCAGCTTCTTTGATTGATGCCCAAATCAGAATTTGACTTGATCTTGAACCATATCAAGATTGTCAAATTTTGAAATAAATCTTTATTAAATTTACAGTGGTATTTCTGAATGACTTATTTCTCAGTTTCCTTAACTTCCTCCTCACAACTAAAAAGCATTCACTAAAACTCCACTGGCAGTTAATTTTTAAGTTTTGCTTCGTTTTTATAAAAGTGATGCAGGGAAATGATGGCCCTGGTCTCTCCCCACCCCTCCAAAAAAGGTGTTGTTTTACTGAACAGGCAGTGGGATCTTAAAGAATGGGCATTAACCCACCTAAGGTCCCCCCAGCCCACTTTCTACATACTATTTTTAAACAGCAGAGGGCCCTCTCTCATTGCTTTGTTTGATTTGTAATTTTAAAATTAGTCTCAATACTTTAACTTATATGACAATTTAGAGTGTAGTTTTCCTTTTGAAAAGATGAAAGTTTTCATATTTTAATCTAAAGCAAATAGAATGGATTAAACTTTTGGAAATTCAATTTTAATGTGACATTTACTTATGTATTCATTCAGTTTGAAAAAGTGAGCAGGTGGTAAAATCATATTTACTGAGGAGGTTTTACCATATTCATCTGATTAGTGGAAGGTCAAGAATGACATGACATTTTTCAGAAACAGCAGTCTGGGTTTTTCTCCTAAGTTAGCTATTTAAAAAAAGTCAGTCTTTTAGTATTGCTCAATTTATTTTTAAAAATAGTTAAAACATAAGGCATTTTGAGTTTCAGTTGAAGAACTTGCCAAAGTTTAAAGGTACCAATAACCAAAGACCAGAAAGCTGTCCACAAATTGACTACCACTTGGGAGAAGAGGGGAAAAAAATTGTTGTCAGCCTTTTACTACTCAGGTACTTCTTCTAGTTATAGAATCAAGGAATTTTTGCATGGCAATGATGTTCATCCCTTCTTTTCCTTCATCATATTTTCTTAGTGTCATTACTTTAAAAAGAAGGGAAAAGTTCACCATGAGACCAACATCATGGTAACAACTTTAAAAATCAGAACTTAAATATATGACAGTTATATATAAATAGTGTCACTTATATTTAATAAAGTTTGATAGGTTAATTTAACCAGACATGTTTGATCAGAATGGTTAACACTTAGATAATGCCATGTTAATATCTCTACTAACATGTAAGTGAATGAAAATCTGCAAAGTTAAACCCAATGTGAAAATGATATCATTTTCAATGTTATTCTAGAAATTCAGTATGTTTCTCCTAAAGTTACAAAAAGTTTCATGTAACATGGATCCCAAATTTCACATGGAAGAAAGGTCAAGATTGTGTCTGATCAATTTTTAAAAATATATTTTTTAGTTGTAGATGGACATGATACCTTTATTTCATTTATTTATTTTTATGTGGTGCTGAGGATTGAACCCAGTGCCTCACATGTGCTAGGCAAGCACTCTATCACTGAGCCCCAGCCCCAGCCCCTGATAATTTTTAGAATAATAAAGTGATAATAAATAGATAGAAAAATAAAGAATAATAAAGTAAAGGGAATTTCCCTGCAGATTTCAGGAAGTATTGTGAATTGTGATAATTTAGACAATGTGATACATTTTTTAAAACAAACAATCAAAGAAACTAAATAAAGAAACAAAAAGATATGCACATAGTATGTGTGTAACATATTTATATTACATATACACTCATAAGTGTGTATGCAATTCATGCTCAAGAATTGTGTGTGTACTAAAACACATCTGAGGATTTTTTTGTGTGTATGGTGCTGGGGATTAAACCCAGGTCCTTGTGCATGCAAGGAAAGCACTGTACCAACTGAGCTATATCCCTAGTCCCACACGAAGATATTCACTGAGGCATTAGAAAAACACTGGAAATAAGCAAAATGTTCATTCATAAGAGAAAGGAATGTGCAAATTGTATTATATTCATATAAGTAATATATAGCAATGAAAATCAGTGAGGTAAGTATAATTTATCAATCAATGTGGATAAATTTCAAACCTAATACTATAAACAGCAGATTGCAGAAGGATACAAATAGTGAAATATGATTTATATAAAATTCAAAAGCCTGCAATAACAATATCTCAAGCTATTTAATGATCAAATGTATGTAATAAGAATAGTATATATTGCAGGGGAATAATAAACACAAAATTCCAGAGTGCAAAGACTTAGGATGGACAGAGTTGGGTTGAGGACATATGACTTTTCATGATATTTTTTTCTTTTTGAAATATTTAATAATTTTAAGAGAATGGAATGTGAATAAATGTGGCTAGAGTGTACAGACAATTTTGGTGCAGGAAACAGATAAATTATGTGTGTGATAACTAGAGTGGAAAGCACAGTTAAGGAAGATATTTTCTTTTTAAAAAATAAGCATTCTTTATTTGAATGTTGATGGGAGTGTTTCACTATAAAAGGAGGCATTGCTAATTACAGAGATAAAAGGGGGATTGCTTGGAAAATATAGTGCTTGTTAAAGTGAAAGGAGATTGTGGTAGTTGAAGGATTGGCTTCTGCTAGGAGGTGGGATATTGTCTCCACTGCTTGTAGATGGAGGACAGAAGAACAATATGGGCACCATTGCTAGTAGGCTTATAGATTTGGTTATAAGAAATGAAATGATGATGGATGAAAAAAGATACATTATTCATCACCAAAAGTAGGAGAAAAAATAGTATTAGAAAAAAATAGAATTTTTGAGTCTATGTGAGATCATCCATAATTGACACGGATTGGTGATAGGATTTTCCTCCAGCAATATATACCTACTTGGGTACATATATGGAGAAGGTGAATCGTTGAATTTCAGTGGGATTATAGTTCTGTCAAATGTGTAAGAAAGAAGGAGTTGAGGGTATTTGATAGTATAGAATCTAAGAGGAACAAGAAGAAAAAGAACATAAGAAGGAGTAGATAGATTGTGATGAGAAGGGTATGGATTTTGTTATCAGAGGTCTCAATAAAAGCAAAGAAACAGAGCCTTGAGGAAAGTATCACATAATAATAGAGAATCAAAGCATGTGGTAATCAGAGAAGAGAGTGTTTAAAATCAAGATTTCACAACTGGTGCCATATTCTTAGAATTTAGAAGGGTTGACGTGGGAGTGAATGACAGAGATGAATTGAAAAAATAAAAAGATTACAGATAAGATTAAGATTAAATAACTAAGGAATTAGAATACTGGACAGATGATTCTCAGGTGTGTGTGTGTGTGTGTGTGTGTGTGTGTGTGTGTGTATTTTTTCTGGTACCGGGGATTGAATTCAGGGGCTCTTTGACCACTGAGCCACATCCTGGATCCTATCTTTTATTTTATTTAGAGATAGGGTCTCACTGAGTTGCTTAGTGCCTCGCTTTTGCTGAGACTGACTTTGAACTTGCAATCCTCCTGCCTCAGACTCCTGAGCTGATGGACTTATTTTTCAGTCATTGAGATTGATGAGCAAGAATATATGCTTTTTCTGTTCAGAATAAATGCAATTAAACTCAAACTCTAAAAAGTTAGTTAATGAGAGAATGACATCAGAATGTATTCAAGTATGTAAAAAGCGTAAAATATTCAGGACTCTTTCTCCCTTTTTCATTCCCTCTTTGTATTCCTGAATATCTCCAATCTGTCTCCTTTCATGCTCTTCTGGTTCTCTTTCAGTTTCTTGGACCAGTTATGGATATAGTGAGAAAATGTTAGACTCAGAAAATATTTTGTAGATAGAGCTCAAAGGGTTGACTAATACATTACATATATAATGTGAAAAAAAAAAAAAAGCAAGCAGTCAAGGGTGGGATTTTACCTTGAAATTGAAATGTGAATGGTGGTGATGTCATTTTCTTTTTTTTTAGTTCAAGAAAACAGTAAAGTTCTACTAGGGTATGAAAGTGTTCATTAAGCAAGCAATATTTTGGACATGTTAAGGTAGAAATAAATCTTTTTTAGTCCTCCAAGTAGAGTTATCAAACTAACTATAGAAGAGTCAGAAACCTTGGGAAAAGATTAGTACTGGAGAGGTAAACTTGAAAGATTTCAGTGTATAGATGATATTTACAATATTTGGACTAGATAGAGCAATTAAGAAGGAAATTTACATTAGAAATTGCCATGTCTATAACATGAAGATAAAAAAAAAGCACGAGAAGTAACAAGAGGAATAAGTTCAAAAGATTCTACATTAAATTGTCTTTGACACCCTTTTGAAAAATTTATAGATCATAAATGTGTGGGGTTTTTTTGAACTATTAATTCTATTGCTTTGATCTACATGTTTATCCTTATGCTAATACCACATGGTCTACATTACTGTAGTTTTGTAGTAAGTTATGAAATATGGAAAGGTGAGTCTATCACTTTGTACTTATTTTTAAATATAGTTCAATTGTTCTGGGTTTCATATATTTCCTTGTGAAATTTATGATCAACTTTTAAGTTTCTACTAAAAAAATCAATCTTAGTTTCCCAATCCATGAACATGGTATTTTTTCTAATTTATTAAGGTCTTTTAAAATTTCTTTAAATAATACCTTGTAATTTTCAATTTTCACTGTATAAGTGTTACACACCTTTTGTTAATTTCATTCCTAAGTATTTTATTCCTTTTGATGTAAATAAACTTTTTCTTGATTTCAATTTTGGATTTTTATTGCTAGTATCTAAATACAGTTAATTTTGTATATATATTTTTTCAAATATTTTTAGTTGTAGGTGGACACAAGATCTTTATTTTGTTTATTTACTTTTATGTGGTGCCAAGGATTGAACCCAGTGCCTCACATGTGCGAGGCAAGTGCTCTAACAGTGAGCTACAACCCCATTCCTGATTTTTTGTATATTGATCTAGTATTCCACAACCTTGTCAAGTTCATTCATTAGCTCTATTAATTTTTTGGTGGGTTATAGGATTTTCTAAATACAAGGTCATACATCTGTATAATATGTTTTAGACTATTTGGGATGATATGCACTTTACTTTATAGTAAACACTATAAAATTTGGTTGAGTGAATCAATTTTAGCACTAGCAGATAAACTGTTTTGCTTTTTCATATTTTCATGCAGGATAAACCAACTGGCAAAGAAAAATCCAAGGAACCAGTAAGATTTCTACCACAGTTGCCTATGGTAATTTACTAATATATTATCATTGCTTCTATACAATGTCTAATTTGAAATTTAGTAACTTGAAAATGAGTTACTGAATTTCTGATTTTAAATTCTTTGTTTCACATGATTTTTTTCTGGTGAAGAAATTCAGTGAGGTACATATCTTAGGAAAATACCTTAACAAAGTCACTGTAACTACAATGTCTTAGTTACATACAAAAATTTGAGTTTTATGGTTAGAGGAATAGCCAACATTACTAGCAGAAGGAATGTTAGTGTTGGAGTCAGGAAATGAGACTGTGGGTCAGAGCTTTGCCCTTTGTGACTTTGTGACGTTTTGGGAGTCACCTCTCTGAGCCTTCATTTCTGATTTAAAAATAAGAGGCCTTGATGATCTCTGAGGAAACAGCTCTTCATGCTAAAAAAGGCTATATTGTAAAAGATGTCTTAGATTTTGGCATCCTTTTTCATATTTTGACTGTAAATAATTTAGACAGTTAATAGGCATTTTTAGTTGATAAAATGCTGAACAAGTTATGTTTTACCATATAAAATTTTTTGTCTAGTAATTATGTTAAAATTTTAATGCCATTGAGTTAAACTCTTATAACTCTTAGAAACTGAGTTAAAGTGGAGTTTAAATGCAAACATTTATTTTGAAACATTTTAAAAGCTCATAATGAGTTCTATGCTAGAATTTGCATTACTTCATATGAAGATGATCCCTAATAATTTGAAATGATAAATTCTTTCAGCTTAAAACAAACTTGAATGAAAATTTTAAGTGAATAATCTTGAAGATTTGAAAGTACATATTTTGTGAGTCTATTTGTATTGATAATAATATCAAGATTACCACAAGTTCTACAAAACAAAATCATAATTTTTTTTAGTTTTATGAATATCTACTTTTGAGTTTTCTCATTTATAAGTTAAGGAAATTGAAATGAAACACATTTCTCTTTAAAAATTAAAAATTTTAAAGCTGAAAATATTGATATTAGTGTTTTTTGGTATGTTAGATTTAAATTTACTTACTTAATAAATATTCAAAGTTGAGATGAATCATCCTTTCAAGCCAGAGCTACATTTAGTTATCCTAACGGCTTTTGTTGACCTACTCTGCTCTTATTTGACTATATCTTGCAATATTTTTTCTGTATCTTTTGAGCTTTATTTCTTTTAAGAGAAATCATACTTTAAAAAATAATCTGTTAATTTAAAACAATTTTCATTTAAATATTAAAGTTTGTATTGAATAAAAGTTTAGTAGTCATTAAGACCAAGACTGATTTTCATTATAGGCCTTTTTGCTTCTGAAAGTTATCATTGATAGGGTGACCCAGCATGGATAACTCCCAGCATCTGTTAGCTGGTAACCTGATTCTCACCCTTTCTACACACCTCACTTATAGCATTGCCATGAATCTTAAATCCTTTATAGAGAAAGATGGGAGTAGAAGAATGGAAAGTCAGATGGAAAGATAAAAGAGCACTGATTTTTAAGTACTCTTATCTTGTCTTAATTTCTTATCCCATGAAAAAAGAGCCTGAAAAAAAGAACTTGTAGACAGCTAGTTTCTCTGGGAGGTGATCTCGGGATACAGGAGTAAGAGAGTAGAGGGAGCAAAGTTAGGAAGAAGGAGATTTAATAGAAACACGGGCTATCACGTTGGTTGCTCAGTAGGCAACTGTTCCTGTCATGATATTTTGAGCTTATAGAATGCTTCCTGGAATTTTTCACCTAAGGAGAATCAAGGAATGACATTTATCCATCTTCTGTCATCCTGCATTGATGGAGAATAGCTCCTGGGGATGTTACTTCTTACCTCTTCTGGGTGCTTCTGTGTGTGGGGACAGTGGAATCTTCCTATGCTATGGCATTGGAGGAATCCCCATCAGGAAGCACAAGTACATATTTCTTGAAGCAAAACACTGTTATGAGTTGAAACCAACACAAAACTGTTTACTGCAATGCAGCCATGTGTAGAATCAGAGGTGAGACCATGAAGATGTTAAATGATGTGAGGCATATCATTAGCTAGATGATATTCTTGCTTATGTGTGGATACTTTTCTTGGTTAGCCAGAGAACTACTATTTATAAAATTTACTATTTTATATATATATATATATATATATATATATATATATATATATATATATATTCTATACTTTAGTATAAGAAGGAAATATTAAGGTCCTACCAACTTTCTCCATCCAGAGTACTGATGAGCTCAGCAAAGAGATGGTTGATATAGAGATTCTAAGTAAGGTGTGTTTATAGATTTGTTGTAGGCTGTTTTATTTATTTATTTATTTATTTATTTATTTATTTATTTTTTTATTTTTGTGGTTCTGGGGATTGAACCCAGGGCCTTGTGCATGTGAGACAAGCACTCTACCAACTGAGCTATATCTCCAGCCCAAGCAGGTGATTTTGACACTTGTAGACAATTTTGGACATTATAATAGTCCTTATTTGAATTGCCTCTGTACCCTATTATCAAAATTCCAGGGCTTGTAAACCATACAGTCCAAAGTCTTTCTTTTCTGTTATTGATAACTGAATTCTCATCAGGCCTTTGCTGTGCTCTTATTGGGGAGAACCTACTGTACCTTTTAACATGAAAATGTTGTGTTCACATTTCCCTTGATATTGTGTTGTCCACTGGGAATTATAGAAAATAGAGCAATTGGGGGTACAGCATTGGAGGTGCATGAAATACTCACTTAACTTGAGGTTTGTGCTTTGGTAAGTACTTTTTGAAGCTCATTGCAATTCTTTAATTCTTTTTCTTGTTACACTGTTTTTAGAATTGTTTAACCAGTTTTCTAAGATAACATTAAAATCAGTTTATCCAGCTCTGCAAGACTCATTTAGTAGACAAGGGTAGAATGAGGAGGAAGGAGAATAGGATAAGGTAGGATACATACCTTAGAAAGAATTTAAACCATAATAAATGCTGTGCATATTCAAAGAAGATCACCTGCAATTGAACTTAAGAAAGACTATCTTAAGCATTTTTGATTCTTGTCTTGAAGAAAGGTCCAGATTTTAATAGAGAGATATTGAGGGGTATATTGTTGGCTCTATTAGGCAGGGTAACTAATATTAGCTGACATAACAGACAGATTTCCAAATCTCAGAGGCTTTACCCATCAAAGATTTCCCTCTGCTCACATGAAATCTGATGTAGGTCAGATAGCTCTCTATCTTATCACTATGCCAGGGAGAGCACATGGCCTCCACGGCTGCAGTGGCAGGGGTGAGACTGCAATGCAAGAGGCATTCCAGCTCTTAGCTACCTGCCTTGTCCATGCAGCACAAATCACGTGGCAACAGAATAACTGTGAGAGAGGCTAGGAAATGAAATTATTCAGAGTACATTGAGGAGGGCTTTGAAAAACAGTACTAAGACATGTACCTACTTCACTGGGAATTTGTTAATGTCTCTGAGCAGTATGGTCATAGCTGTGCCTCAGGAAGGTTGGAGTGACCTTCTGTTATTAGCATTGTCTATAAATCAAGGCCTTTATCTACTTTTTCCTGGATTATCTTAAAAAGCTGCTAGACTTGACACAAGTCTCTTCTTGTATATCTTTTTACTGCTGCTAGAATCATTTGTGAAATAACCCTTTTTGTGTCCCTGCCTGATAAATAGGGTAACATAATTTATCAACCAAACTGACATAACATTAAGAGTGAAAGTGCTACTAATTATAATAGGGCAAGAGATGTAAGCTGGAACTATGTCCAGCAAACTGGGATTTAAGATTACCATAGGAGGGACTACAATAGCTCTCTATTGCAAGCCAGGCCAGTTATCCCTTAAAATCCAAGTCCTTCATGACATACAGCACCCACCTATGCATCCCTGTTTCTTCCCTCACCCTTTGTTCAAATTCCTACCCCAACATAACTCTCCAAAGAGGCTCTTCCTACCCCATCTCTCATAGCATTTCTCTATCCCTTTACACTCTTTTATTTTTCTCTATTGCACATATTATTTCCCTAGATTATATGACACATATATACTGAAATAGCTTTCTGTACTCCACTAGAATGTACATGCCATGAGGGGAGGGACTTAGTTCTGTCCATGACTATAGACCCAGTGCCTAAGTAGAGCCCAAGACATGGGGGGAGCTCAGTAAGTCTTTGTTGACTAGGAAATTGATTACCTTTGACTTGTTCCAAGTCCTCTTACCATCTATCCCAACACCCCCTCCCAATTGCCAGTCTCATTTAATTATATTGTTGATAGACCTTTATTTTACTTATTTATATGCAGTGCTGAGAATGGAACCCAGTGCCTCGCACATGCCAGAAAAGCACTCTACCACTGAGCCACAGCCTCTTAATCCTCAGTTCTTGATGCTCCTTCTGTCTTCAGTGTGCTCCTTGGTGTCCTTCTCTGTGGAGATCCAGCTGTGCTTCAAGGCTTATAGCTACCATCATTTTTCTTTTGGAAGTTTCTTAGAATTCTTTCCTCTACATCCTGTCCTGAATGGAAGCACATAGTTTTTTGTTAAGTTTGCACTTTATGGAGGCATTCCTTATCTATATAACGGGCACAAAAGTGGTACAACAGCACTTACCTTATAATTTTTAAGAAAATTCAATGAACTACTTCATGTAAATTTCTTAGAACAATATAATACATATAATGTAATCAATACAAGATATAAACAAATCCATATAAAGAATTATTAATGAGATAATTTATATCCTTTGTGTTTCACACTATCTTCAAATTCTAGTTTATATTTTAAACATTTCAACTCAGCCACATTTTAAATGGTCAATAACTACAGCAAGCTGGTGGATACTGTTTTGGACAGTATAGCTCTAAAGAATGTAGAAATAGGAGATATAAGGAGAAGCCGCTCGGTCTAAAGGAAAGGCTCAAGGAACAAATTTGGAATTGAAGCTTTTAATTTTAATCTGGGGATTAAACCCTATGGCACTTTACCACTACATCCCCATCTCTTTTCTAATTTTTAAATTTTGAGATAGGATCTTGCTAAGTTGCTGAGGGTAGCCTTCATCTTCTGATTCTCTTGTCTCAGCCTCCCAAATTGCTGAGATTATAGGTGTGCACTGCCATGCCTGACTCAAGGAACAAATTTGGAAGAGCCATCCATTCCCCAAAACTTACATTCAGACCTCATCCGAGAGGGTGTTACTGTGGCTCACTGGATGGTAGAGACATTTGCTGAGGAGTTGCAGGTCTGGGCTGGAAGGTGAATACCACCTGCTGGGATGCTGAAGGTTTGGAAGGAAGTCTCCCTCTGTGGTATAAGTGAAACTTGTGGAAAATCACCCATAGGAAAGCCAGTGAAACCTGCTGGAGGTGATCTGCCACTGGGTGAGTCACATACCACAGGTGGAATAGGTGCCAAAACAGGGAAGGATGCTGACTGCTGGCATCATAGGAGCAATGAGAAAAAGTGCTGGAAGCAGGAAGGAAGCCTCCTCCTCTTCACTGTCTCTTTAGCACCCTTTATAATTATATGCCAGTTGGCAAAGGAGAAATGTTTTTGAAGGTCCCATCCAATATCCCAAAGGAGGGCTGAAAGGGTAGATCTGGAACCGAGAGGCAGTACATTGATAATTGCCCAAAAGCACAGCTCGTATTATCTGCTTTAGATATCAAAATGTTCTGTTATCACCTCAACATGCTCTCAGCTAGATGACACTTAGCCCTGGAATCACTGTTTTCTGCAAAGGAAATAGCGGCAGGTTTTTCTTAAAAAGAGAAAAGTATAAATGCCCCAAAATATAAATGTCGTTCATGATAATTTGAGGCTGCATTAACCTGAATACATTGTAACCTTCAGAAATACACCATTTGGGGCTATCAGTAAGGATACAAATGATATTTTCACAATAGAGAGATAAAGCTGTGTAACTCCTGGACACTAGGTTCAGATAAATTCTCAGATAAGGATGTGATGGATAAAAGGCTTTGCACACTTTTTCAAGCTTTTGATAACTATTGCAATGTACCATTTTCCTTTATTTCCTTTCACTGAAGAAAATAATTCTAACAAATATTGAGAATTTAAAAAGTCATAAAGTATGTCTTTGAGTATGTTGAATAATATACGTTTTACTTTATGACAGACACTGTAAAATTTGGTTGAGTGAATCAATTTTGCATTAATAGAGTAAACAAGTTTTGTTCCCTATATTTTTTTCATGCAGGAAAAATCGACTAACAAAGAAAAAGCAAAATCAAAGGCATCAGCAAGAGTTTTGCCACAGTTGTCTCTGGTAATTTACCTACACCCTCTCAATGTACCTCTACCTATACTCTATATTCTCAAATGTTTTCCATTTAAAAAAATGTTTGTGAGTTTTCAAACTTGAAAAATAAGTAACTGAATTTCTGATTTTGAAATTTGTGCTCCAGGTTGAGTCATTTTTGATCATATATCTTAGGCAAAATAGACTATCTTAATAAAATCGCTGTAACTATAATTTCTTAATATGTACAAATATTCTAGTATTATGAGTAGAAGAACTGCCAACATAGATTAGCAGAAGGATTATCAGTGTGGGATTCAGGAACAAGGGCTTGGGTTAAAGCTTTGTCCCTTATGACTCTGTGACCTTCGGGAAGTCATTACTTCTCTGACCTCATTTCTAGGTTTGAAAATGAGACTACTTAATAATCTCTGAGGAGAAGGCTCTCAGTACTAAAAGGCTGTACTACAAAAAAATTTCTCAGATCTTGGCATCTTTTTTTTATTATTTTGACTACAAATGATTGTTTTCCTGTGGAAAAGACCATTAATAGACATTTTTAGTTGATAAAGGGCTGGAAAAGTTAGATTTTTGTCATAATAAAATTTATAGTCTAATAAATTATGTTGAATTTAATGCCATCAAATTACAGTCTTGTAACTCCTAGAAGCTGAGTTTAATGGAGTTTCAGTGCAAACACTATTGTTTTACATTGTGATAAAAATATATAACATAAAATTTACTACTTTAGCCTTTTTAAATACATAGTTCAGTGGCATCTAGTAGTGCACCCTGTTGTGCATCCATAATTATCACTCATTTCCAGAGTTCTTTTCTTCTTCCCTCTTGTATCCTTTACATGACCACTTCCCAATATTTCCTCCCATAGTCCCTGGAAAATAACCATCTTACTTTTGCTCTTATATATTTGATTAGGCATGTCATATAAGTGGAATCATACAGTATTTATCCTTTTGCATTTGACTTATTTCACTTAGCATAATCTTTAGATTCATCCAAAGCATTATTTGTATGGACAGGGATTTTAAAAGTTTAGTGCAAACTGCAATATTGAATTTATGCTGCTCTGTACAAATTTGAAACAAGGATGATTTTCACTTAGAACACTTGAATATATTGTTAGATGAATTATCTTGAACATTTCAAAGTACACATTTTAATTGAAAATATGCTTTTATTGATAATGTGTCATTATACCATGTCTGTACAATTGAGCATATTATATTTTCCTTAGTCCTGCAAAATCTATGTTAAGTGTTTAGTTTAAAAGTTAAAGACCTGAAATGGACTAGACAATGTATTTTCTTTTTAAGTATTTAACAAATTTTAAAACTGAAAAATTGCTCTCAGTTTGTTGTGTCTTGTCAGTATACAGATTGAAAAATATAAACTTAATTGAAATTTACTTACTGAACGTCTATAACTGAGATTAATAATACCCCTTTCCTGTAGAAAAGCACACAATCACCTACAGTGGATTGTTCAATGTGCTTTGAATTTTATGTTTTAGGGGAAATAGTATTTTATTTTAAAAAAATAATTCATTAAAAATGATTTTCATTTGCATATTAAGGTTTGCACTTGGATAAAAGTGCTCCAGCAACAAAGAAACAATTAAGACCTAGAGTGATTTTCATTATAGACCTTGATTCTTCTAGAAGGTGATCACTGAGTTGAAATTAAGTTGATCCAGGACTGGTGGCTCCTAGCCTGTATGAACTGGTGACCTGATTCCTACCCTTGTTTTACACCTCATTCATAGCACTTCTGTGAATCTTAAATCTTTAAAGGGCAGAGGGAAGGATGGAAAAAGCACTAACTTATAAACTGTCCTAACCTATTTTCCTGAGAAAGAAGAAACTGAAAAAGAAAGACTTGTGTGAAATCACTTCATTTGGGATGCAGGAGTAAGAAACTGGGCTGAATGAAACTATGAAAAAAGAGGAGCTAATCTAAGCATGGGTTGTCAAGTTGGTCTGGATCTAAAAAGAAGAGACAGACTACATTTTCAGCATTAAGAAAACATGTAGATTTTCTCTAGGAAGTATATCATACATCTTTAATCCCAGATACTCAGGAGGCTAAGTCAGGAGAACCCCAAGTTTCACTTTGGCAATTTAGTGAAACCCTATCTCAAAATAAAATGAAAAGGGCTGGGGATGTAGCTCAGTGGAAAGCACTAACCCAGCAAGTATAAGGCCCTGGGTTCAATCCCCAGTACCACACACATATACACAAATGTAGATTTTACTTTAAAATGATCTTTTCTGGGTTTGTTGATGAATTGTTGTCTCTAGCAATAGGGGTCTATGTTCTGGTATTACAATAATTTTCAAGAGCCAATTAGTCATGGCCTTTCTAGAAGATTTAGCTGCTCCCCTGTCTGCTGCAGCTCCCTCCACACACTGTTGTTTTCCAGTGTGAATCTGAGAGCCAGTTGCCTATCACCACTCACCTTCTCTCTCTTTATGAGACTGTTCAGATAATGTAAGTGTAAGAATGTATGACCCAAACTTTAAATGATGTCATAAATTCCCAGGCATTTTAAAGCCATGAGAACAGGAAGCTGGGATGTGAGGGAACTCATTAGCACTAGAGATAAGCTGAGGGCACCTTCTCATCAAAATAGAAGGTTTTGAGAGGAAGATCCTTATGGCAGATAATACCCTCCAGTGAGTGTCTACCAGCAGACAGACCAACTTGATCAGCTGCTCAAGCACCGTGCTACCTTCATGAGAGCTAAAGAAATCAGGTAAGAGACCACAGTGCCTGATTTTAGTAAAACAAAATAAAAAGATACTTTGAAGAAGGCACGAAGAAAAACGTTCTCTGCATCTTCCTTCCCTTATCTCCAATTAGCCCAGCTCAAAGAGAGATGCCATTTCCTTAGAGGAGGGAAGGAAAATTAAGCCGAGACCTTAATCTTGAAACCCAGGACCAGGTTCACCATGGTGAAGCCCAGTGCTGAGCAAACTCCCACAACCCCTATCATCAGGTCCATAGCCACAGACAGAGCTTTAGGAACTGCATTAGCCTCTGGAACTGATTGCCTCTGAGGCAAGAGAAAATAAATAAAAATAGTAGTGAGGAGACAAAAAGGAAGGACAGTGAAATAACATTTTAATTCAGAAGTTTTGCATACTTTGCCAGGCCTGTCACTCTTTAAGCTAGTCTCTCTTGCAGGCCTGAGACTCCTAGATTCTTGGAAAATCTGTAAAGCTATCTGTGCACTGCTAACTAACCCCCCCCCCCAATAGATCAAGCAAAGAGAGAGATGATATCTTGAGAAACCTATAATTTGGGGACATTTAAGCACTATCTACTGATCAGATAATAAAGACTACATCAACTTGAGGATTGTGAGAGTGACCAGACCATCATAAACCATCTTGAGTTCGCTGGACTGATATTATTCCTACATACCTTTCTATATACACCCCTCACCAAGTTTCCTTTAAAAGAAAAGCCAGAAAAAGCTGCATCTCTCACTCTGAAGATGATTTGACTTCTTGAAAGCGTATTCCTTATTTTACCCCCAAAGTGTCTCTCTCTTGAGATTTCCCTCATTCTCCCTTGAATATGTGTCTACTTTCTTAAATAAACTTCTATGCCTCTGATAGGCAAGTGTGAAATTCTTTTTCATCACATATGTTAGGAAGTCTGCTGTTCCTGATTGCTTCTTCTTTCTGGGAACTCCTTAAATCCTTCTTCAGAGATACTTCTTCTGTGATACCTCCACCAGCTCCTCTACAATCTCAGTGCAGATCAGTGTCTCAGAACCCAGTCTCAGTCCTGCTATGGTGAGACCCAGCACCTGGTAGAAACTGAAGGACCCATACACATGCCAGAATTCTGAGACAGAACCTATAATCTTCCCTGGCATCAGGTCTAGACCTGTACACTGTTAGAAGAGTCCTGAGTTTCAATCTTCATAATTTCCATCCTTGGAATGGGTCCAGGAAGTGCCTATCCTCTTGAGACTGTATTTGTTGTGACTATCACACTCAGGTGAGACCCAGCTTAGTGGCCAAGGGACTCTCTCTACCCACTGTCCCTCAACCTGAGCTAGCACAGCTGTCACCAGACCAGGGCTAGCAAATGGGGCTCCAGAACTTCCTTAGCACTCACTGGAGACCTGTACCCAAGAGAGATGGACTCATGTTTCAGCCTGCATCACTGCCAGCTGTAGCATAGGCCTTCATGCACCCTGAAACTGCAGGGCCATGCAGCTGTGAGGCTCAGGCACAATCCAGCCTAATAGGAGTCTAGGTGGCTAAGGGACTGTCTTCACCAACACTGTCAGAGCCTCAACAGCATAGTGTGGTGTTAGACCCCATCCACCGGGGATAGGACAGCATAGTAAGCACAAGACTTTGCCTTGGAACCTAGCACATGGCTGGTAAAACCTAATACTGGGCAGATCCTAATGTCTCTTCCTGCAGACAAAGCCTCTAAAACAGTTCCAATGCCAGGGGAAGATACAAAGTCCCAGTAGATTGGACTTCTATCCCAGTTAGCATCCCCTGTGGCTGGCTGCAGTGGTCTGGGGGTACAAGTCTACCTTAGTAATAGGAAGTCCATAGTGGTGCTGGTCTTGCAGTCTATGGATTCAGAGTGTGACAGCTTGGTGACATTGGTGGCAAGAAGTATTATATAGAACCTGGGACTGGTCTATCTATGGTGATTCTTCCCAGATTTTGGCAGAATCTTATAGTGCTTGACCATGGGCCAGTAACTGAATGAGGCATTTGGGCCTACTTGGGCCTCAGGAAGAGGCTTGTGAGCATGGACTACATTTTCTAGGTACTTTCCTGATTCTTTATGAATTGCACAGAAACAGTGTATTTGGGACAAACTTGTTCTTGGATTTCTCTGTAGTACTGAAGTAATGACAATACGCTGTTAGCAGACTCCTGGAACATCGGGACCTGAGCACCATCCAGTGCTGAATAGAAAAATTACTACAATCTCAGAGAAAATAACCAGGCTGCTTAAAATTTCTGGAAAGACTTGCGCATGTGTGCAAACATACACACACACACACACACGCACGCACACACACATACACGCACACACGCACACACAGCCTGATTAGGAAGAATGGAATAAATACCTAATCCATACGCAGACAACATCATACGCCAGCAAAGATCAAGAGCTTTTAAGAAACCATGACCTTACCTAATATTCAAAATCAGGTGCCAGAAATTGATCAGTTGAAAAATAGAGTCAAGATTTTGAAAGATGTAAGAAAAAAGAAGCAACAAATAAGTGTGTTCCATTGCATGATAGTGGACTTCTCAGAAGAAACCTTATATAGGTCAGGAGAGGGTGGCATGAGATTTTTTTATAGAACTGAATGAGAAAAATGTCAACCAAGTGGACTGTGCCCAGCAAAGCTGTCCTTTAAAATGAAGAAGAGATAAAGGTATTCCCAGACAAACAAAAGCTAAGAGAGTATATCTCTACCAGACCTGTTCTACCAGAGTTGCTAAAGGCAGTTCTTCAAACTGAGAGAAATATTAATGGATAAGAAGAAAACATGGAAGGTATAAAATTAATCAGTAAGAATAATTATACAAACAAATTCAAATGTTCTAATATTATAAGCATTGTGTATAACCATTTATATCTTTAGTGTGAAGACTAAAAACAAATAATTTAAAAAATAATAATTATATTAATATGTTAAGAGCTAAGTAATACAGAAATATATAAATTGGGATATAAAAATTTCATTATGTAGGGAGGAATGCAGTACAAGTGTACAGTTTTCTTATTAATAATATTTCTCTTGTTTGTTTCTGTTCTTTATAATCATATTAAGTTGCTATCATTTCAAAATAGCTTGTTAAAGTCAAAAGTTTATTTTTGTAATTTTCATGGTAACCACAAAACAAAGATCTATAACAAACTAAAAATCATAAACAAGAAATCAAAATAACTACTAGAGTAAACTACTTAACCATAAAGGAAGACTGTAAAGGAGAGAAAGAAACTATAACAAAACTAGGAAACAAGTTATGTAGTGACTACAGTAAAAATTTACCTAAGAAAAATCATCCTGAATATAAATGGATTAAATTCTCCAATTAAAAGACATAGAGTGACTGAATGGGTTAAAAAAAGTGAGAGAAACCTAAATATATGTTGCTTATAAGAAACTCATTTACCTATAAGGACACAAAGACTGAAAATGAAGGGATAGAATAAGATATTGCAGGCAAACAGAATCCAAAAGAAAGCAGAAGTAGCTATGCTTTTATCAGATAAAATAGACTTTAAGTCAAAAGCAATACTAAAGAGACAAGGAAGGTCATTATATAATGTCAAGGGGGTACAGTCAGCAAGAAGAAATAACATTATATATATATATATATATATATATATATATATATAATCTCCAACATTGGAACACCCAAGTACATATAGAAAATATTAATATATATAAAGGGAAAGAAAAATTCCAATATAATAATAGTTGGAGACTTTAATACACACTTTCAATAATAGAAAGATGATCCAAATGGAAAAATCAACAAAGAAAATGTAGACGTGAATTGTACCCTAGACCAAATGTACCTACATCTAAAAACATTCCCTCCAACAGCTTTTAAGTGCACATTTTTTTTTTCATCAGCACACAAAACATTTTCTAGGATATGATAGGTCACAAAACAAGTGTTGGCAAATTTAAAACAATTGAAATCATATTGGGTGTCTTTTCTGACCACAATGTAATAACACTAGAAACCAAAGACAAGAAAATTTTGGAGACTATGCAAATACATGGAAATTAAACAGCTTACTTTTGAACAACCAATGAATCAAGGAAGCAATCAAGACTGAAAGTTAAAATTTCTTGAAACAAATGAAATCGGAAATACAATATATGCAATCTATGGAATATAGCAAAAGTAGTGGTAAGAGGGAACTTTATAGTAATGAATTCCTACATCAAAAAAAGTAGAAAGATCACAAATAAAAGGCTTATTACTACACCAGAACTAGAAAATCAAGAAAAAAACCAAACCATAAGTTATTGGAAGGAAAATATAATAAAGAGTAAAATGGAAATAAGTGAAATGGAGACTAAAAACAAAATACAAAAGATCAATTATACAAACAGTTCTTTCTTCAAAAAGATAAACAATATAGACAAATTCTTAGCTGAACTAAGTAAAAGAGAGGACTTAATCAGAGACAAAAAAGGAGACATCACAACAGCATGGAAATCCAAGAGACCATTAGAGCAATATGAGCAACTATGTGCCTACAAATTTGATAACCTAGAATAAATGGACAAATTCCTAGACCTAACCTAGAATAAATGGACAAATTCCTAGACATTTATACCTTACCAAGGAGGGTGGGGATAGGGAAAGGTTGATCAATGGGTCCTAAGTATAGATAGATAAAAATGAGAAGTTCTAATGTGCTGTTGCACAGTAGGGTAACTATAAACAACAATAATGTACTGAATACTTTAAAAAACTAGAAGAAAGGATCTTGAAATTTTTCACCATAAAGAAATGAATGTGTGAGGAGGTAGATATGTTGAATCTGATTTCAACATTACACAATGTATGTATGTATTGAAACATTATAGGGTACTCCATTGATATGTACAATTTTAGTCTTTTTTTGTATTAGTTAAAATTTTAAAAAGATAGAGATACTTGTCAAAATCTGGGTATTAACAGAATTAACACCTCAGTTTTAGGTAACAGATATCCATATGGAACTGGCAGCACGGATTTTGGTAATGTCTCTCAAGTAGCACATACTATGTGTTCTTGGGTAAAATCTGCTGTTGAGTGTTTGAACCTCCTTCCCACATTCCTGATTTGTTTGAGAAAATGTCAGCATTTTATGAAACACATATTTCATGAAAAAAATCTACACATTGCTTATTAATGCTATTTAAATCTCATATTTTAGGTGAGTACAAAGCCCCAGTGGCAGCAGGCGGCCCCTTCATTTAATTTGAATATAAAGCAAGACAATGAGATTCCAGAAACTTTTAGTATTAAAAATGAACAGTCATATGGTAAGAACTTCAATATTCTATATTAGATTTAAGAAAGTTTCTAGAGGAAAAAACACAACATTTAGCTAATAGAGTCACAAAATTATAAAGCCTAAATGAGATTTATGTCAAGTAGAAAAATTACTCCCAAATATTTTCCATCAGAAAGTAATTGATTCAGTTCTTAGTTATTTTGGGCCATTGTAAATGCTGTTAGAGATGATATTTTAGGAATTGGGATGTTTATCATAAAACTTTTGTTTATTGTAGTTAAAATTTGCCCTTCTATTAAATTTTTTTCTGAGATGGATTTAATGAGATATAAATATTACTTCCAAATTAGTCATTTAATTCATTATTATGATTACCAGTAGTAGTAATAGTAATAGTAGTGTTAGTAGCAGTTGCAGTAGTAGTAGTAGTGGTAATAGTAATAGAACTGGGGATTGAATCCAGATGTGCTTTACCATGGAGTTATAACTCTAGCCCCCCTGCCCTCTTTTTTAAAAAACATTTTAAGATAGGTTATTGCTAAATTGCTGAAGGTCTCACTAAGATGTTGAGGTTGGCCTCAAAGTTGTGATTCTCTGCTTTGACCTCCTGAGTTGCTAATTTTTTTTTTTATTATTCTGACTCCTTGAAATATAGTGCTTATCAGCTGGGCTTGATGGCATACACCTGTAATCCCAGCGGCTCAGGAGGCTGAGAGGCAGGAGGACCGGGAGTTCAAAGCCAGCCTCGGCAATTTAGCGAGGCCTAAGGAACTGAGTGAGACCCTGTCTCAAAAATAAAAAATAAAAAGGACTGGGGATGTGACTCAGTAGTTAAGTACCCCTAGGGTTTAATCCCCAGTACCAAAAAAACAAAACAAAAAGAAACATTGTTTATCAGATTTATTACATTTAATATTAACATTTTTATTATGGTTCTGGTTCTTTAAATTTTCTTAAATAGTATATATTCAGTTTTATCATAGGTTTAATCTTGTTCATTTAAAAAGATCCTATGCAAATATAATTGAAAATTGTTTATTATATTAATAAAATAGGATAAATCAGTTGAATATTCTTGAAATAGACAAAGTTTTCTATCATGATGATATTAAACCAGAGTAGTTTAGCTTAGGGTTCCTTAAGAATTTAAAGCACTTTTTTTTTCTTGGATGGTGCTTTGGCATTTTTTCTAATCACTTAAATATCTTAGCTAGTTTTCTAAAGGGATAATTAATTTTTTTCTTTAATTCCAGGTGAATACATGGAACACTTTGGGAAAAAAAGCAAAATCCTCAACCAAATTGATGATGGCCATGCTAAACCATCTACTTCCAAATCAAAGGGCAAATCTCCACATAAAGAAAGAGAAAACTTTAGAAGTACTCTTGTTAATGTCATAATGTAAGTTCTGTAACGCTTCTATTATGCATTACCCTCATTAGAGTTCCTGGGAAATTTTATCTAAAAATATAAAAAATATAATATTTCTGTGCCTTAAAGTCTTGTTGCAGTGAGGTCAGTGTATAAATAAAGAAAGACCTTGAGTTTAGCCCTATGAAGCATGTCCTACTTTTAAACCTCATGAGTTTTAAATGTATTATGTTAATGGTTGACGTTGGCTGAGAAATTTTTCTGAGTGAGTTCTGGTTATGGCTATGGAAGCTGGTGGAAAATTTGGCTAGTTTGTTTTCACCCATGTTGTCTGCTCAGGTGATATGGTGACTTCTCTGATGTTTGGGTCTCCTTGTGTAGAAAAGGAATGGGGGTGGAATGGTCTGTAATGGGAGTATGGCCTGAGTGACCTGGTCTGGGGTTTAGAACATTTGATGGAGAGCATTGTAGACTCAAGTTACTAGTTCCTCCTTGCCTTGTTCCCATACAGCCTCACATAAATTGTTTGGTACCCTCTTTTGTTTCATTACGAGTCAGGGTACAACCACTTGTGGAACAAATATGGTCTCTTGACCTACTGTGGTAACTCACCCACCTGTGGAACCCTGTTTTACTTTCCCCTTGTGGCACTGTACTGGCTGGGTGACCATCTTGAAGGGATGACAGTGGGTACTGAGTGCTTAGAAAGTGCATGAGGGGTATTTATGGGAGTTATATGCAGCTGAATTGAGGCTGTGTGCCTTGTCTAGAGTAGTTTTGGGTTTGCTTTTGCCAGGCACCCTAGAATATTACCAGTTAGGTCCACTCGTACTGCTTTCTTGGTTTAAGTGTGCTTGCATAACACAACCAGTGTAAAATCAACACCCAAATCAATGGAAGGCCTTTGGCTAAAAATTCTTAAGAAACTTTTTTTTTTTCTACTTGGAACCCCTGGCCAAGAAAGATGAACTTTTTTCTTCTTTCTCAATGGTTTGAATATAAAACTTTATTATACATAATAAATACTACCATTGATGAGCACAGACATGCTGGAACACAATGGTACTGGATGGAAGATGGCTATCTCTTTAGACAGTGAACAGGTTTAGGAGGCTCAGAGTCTTCTGCCATGCCAGTCAGAAGGGCACATTCCAAGGGGACATGAGGGCATGCAGTGACTGAGATGAGCTTTCTTAATACAAATTCCTGTGCTTATAATTTCTAGTCCATTATATGCATATATAATGTTTTAGTCAGCTTTTTCACTATTGTGACCAAAAGATCTGAAAAGAATAATTAGAGTGGGAAAAGTTTATTTTGTGGCTCATGGTTTCAGAGATCTCAGTTCATAAAAGGCTGGCACCATTCCGTGGAGCTCTGAGGTGAGGTGGAAAGTCATGGTGGAAGAGGGTGGTAGAGGGAAGAACAACTCATAACATCTCAGCATGAAAGCAGGGAGACTAAGCTCAACTTACCAAATATATACCCCAAAGGCATGACCTCTTCCATCCACACCTTACCAGCCTATAGTCACCACTCAGTTAATTCCTATCAGGGTATTATCACATTGAAATGTTAAGACTTTTCATAACCCAATCATTTCACCTCTAAACCTTCTTGCATTTTCTCATACATGAGCTTTCGAGGGACACCTCATTTCTAAACCATAATATATATGATCATGCTGTCTGCACCAAAAATGATCTTACTTCTTCATTTTCCATCTGGTTGCTTTTCTTTTCTCTTTCTTTCCTTTTATACTTGTTAGGTTCTTTGGCTCATTATTGAAAATAACTCCTGAGAATGGAATTCCTTGTCTTGAGGGTTAAAGCATTCAGTCTTTCACAATTATGTGAGATGTTAATTGCGAATATTTAAGATTCCCTTAGTGGAGAAAAGGGGATCCTTGAATGCCATTAGTGGAAATGTAAATGAGTATAGTCATTATGGAAAACTGTATAGAAAATTCTCAAAAAACTGAAAATAGAATTACCATTGATCTAGCAATTCCACTTCTGGGTATTTATCCAAAAGATTTGAAATTGGTATGTTGAAGAAATGCTTGCGCTCTCTTGTTCGTCGTAGCACTATTCACAAGAACCAAGTTATGGACACTAAAGTTATAGACACTAAAGTGTCCATCAACAGATGATTGGATAAAAAGATGTGATACATACACACACACACACACACATAAACACGCGTGCGCACGCGCGCAATAGGATACTATTCAGCCTTTTAAAAATGAAGGAAATTGTAATTTACAATTACATAGATGGCTTTCAAGAACTGGCTAAGCGAAAGTCAGTCATAGAAAGACAGATACCACATGTTCTCACTTGCACGTGGAATGTAAAATGGTTGAACTCATGAAGCAGAGAATAGAATCATGGTTACCAAGTGGTAGGGATGGGGTGGGAAATGGGGAGATGGTGGTCAAAGGATACAACGCTTCAATTAGGCAGGAGGAGAGAATTTTTTTCCTTTGAGAATCTTTACATAGTGTGGCAAATATGGTAGATAATAATATAATGTCCATTTCAAAATCACTGAAAGAAGAGTAAACTTCAAGTGTGCTCACTACGAAAAGTAAGTACTTGAGATGATGAATATGTTACTTGGCTTGATTTATGTATTACACACTGGATTTATAAATCATAATATCACTTTTACCCCCAAATAGATAGAACTATAACTTTTTAATTTATAATAAAAATTAAAAACTAAATTTAAAAGAACACATAAAATGGGAACATGGACAAAATAAATGTGTAAATGAAAATAGAAGATAACTTTTATCAGGTTTAGGAAGTTTCCTTTCTTTCCTTGTTTTTTGAGAGTTTTTTCATGAATGGTAATAGACTTTTGTCCAATGCTTTTTCTGTGTCTATTGATAGAAAGTCATTTGGCTTTTGGCTTTTGTTCTATCAATATATGGTATATTATTTGCTTTTCCTATCTTAAAGTAACCTTGCATTCTTTTTAGTCATTGTGAATAATCTTCAATATGTTGTTGAATTTTATTTGCTAATTTTTTTCATTTATATTTGTGAATAATATGGCCTGTAATTTTATTGTCATGTCTTTGAGATCAGATTTCTATTGGTCTCACAAAATGAATTGGTAAAGTGTTCTTACCTTTTCTATTTTCTGAGTTTGTGTGGAATTGGTATTTCTTCCTTGTTTGATAGAATTCATTAATGAAGACATTTGGACCTGAATGTTTCTTTATGGGAAATTTATTAATTACTAATTAGTTTACTTGATAGAGATCTGTTCCTACTTTCCCTGTCTTTTTTAGTCATGTTTGTTGCCTTTGGGAATGTGTTCCTTTGCATTACATTGCCTAATTTACTGGCTTTAGCTAGCTATCCAAATAACCTCCTGGTTTTCATTCTTCCTACTCATTTCCTGCCTGGATTCCTGCTGACTCCAAGACCAGGGCCTTTTGGGGGTCTGCAGGCAGACAGATTTCCTTCCTCCATGACTGTGGTATCTTAAACGATTTCTTCTATTCTTTGTCTTCTGTTCATGTTCCAGAAATATTCCTTCAACTGATGACTTCTAAATCTATTCTCAATTATGGGTTAAAATCATTTTACTACCATTTTCAGGGTGAAACTGAAAAAAGGTACATTCATGCTATCTTCTTGAACCAAAAGTCTTGATTAATTTTTATAAAGAAGAAGAAAATCAATATTTTTATTTTCATTTTTGAGATATAAAGTATATCCTACTTTATATTTAACCAACTTGAGTATCTCCTGTATTGCTTGTTTTATTTCTAATTGGAATGTTGTTCTATTGGAAAGAGCATGGCTGTTTGGAGGTATATATTGTTGAGCAAATCCTTATTTTCATACTTAATTAGCTGTATGACCAAGAGGTAGTCATTTAATCTCCAGGACATTCAGTTTCTTGTGAAGTGAGGATAATTATGTCATTGTTATTTTAACAATGGATGTGAGAGATAATATATGAGAAAATGTTGAAAGCCTGAAATATGTGATCAAGAAAAAGCTTTTCTTTTCATTGTTTCCCATGAGCAGAATCTTGACAATAATCTTAGAATGAAAGAGTCATAGAGTTGTAGAGTTGAAAGAATCTTTACCCTGACTACAAGAATTTCTGCAGTAGATCATATAAATCTAGTGTTTTTCCTCTTCCCTTTCCCTGGTCTTTCTGCATCTCTCTAGATAGGCATTATTTACATAGTTGATGAAGTATGTTTGATTCTCAGGAATCATCAAGGTAAGTAATATGAACATTTCTACCATTTAAAAACCCAGCAGGAATTAAAATTCATTATAAAAAAAACCAAAAAACTTTATAATAGTAGAGTGTGAATCCAGATTTCCTGATGCCTGGAATCTTACTGTTGTATTAGTTCCTCTTTTCTGTGCAATCAATAATGTAATGAGATTACATTTGTGGTTAAAATAAGCAATTCTTCTCTTCTAACTACTGAATACCTTGAAGATCTCAAGGTACTTTTAATGTTCACATTCCCTCACTTGATAAACATTTTTTGAGCACCTGTGATGTATTGAATTAAACTGAACAATCACCCAAAGACTTGACTTTTTTTTTGCTCGTATAATTTAAAAGAATAAGGGTAAAATTGCACACACACACACACACACGATTCCTGGATTTGCAACAGATGAATTAAAAGGTTTATTCTTTAGTTTGGTAGCTTGGGTATTCTGTAACCTCCAGTCTTCATTCACCAGATTGTTAGTGGGAAGATTTTTTTTTTTTTTTTAAATACAGCATCACTGCCTTGGATCCATCTCAGACAAACTTGAGATCCAGAGAATGATATACCTGATGCTAAGGAGGTTAATGCTATTCCAGAAAAACTTATTTTTCTTGAGGATGTGAACTATGCCTTTCTGTACAGTGGAGCCCCAGAAAAAAATCACAAAATGTGGCTCATATCTTGGCATAGATTTTCTATTATATTATAGTTGTAAACATAATGGTATTATATGAGCACATATCCAATAAAAATACATCTGAACATATGAGCTTCCATGTCACTTCTTGCTAACTTGTAGTTCTCTAGAAATCTGAGAAAACTCCTTTTGAAGTACGTATCTCTGTTTCTTTTGCAAAGGAGCATTTTAAGTTATTTCTATCAGTGCTTCCATTAAAACCCATATTTATAAATTACCTTGCTTTGCAAATACAGAGAGAGCTTGATTTTGAGTAATGAAGGAGAATGAGTAAAAGCCATAAAAAAGGGAATGGCTTTTGAATTAGCTATTGGAAATCACTTCCAATACAATTGTCTCTTCATGAATATGAAGAAAGTATTTTGGGGGGAATATGGTACCAAATAAATATACATACCATTTATAAAATGTTTAGCAATGCTTTTTTTCACTAATAGAAAACAGTCCTGGTATTTTTAATATTGTTTCATGTTATAACTGCCCTTTATATTTTTTTTCAATATTGTGTTTATCATTTTTTCAGGCAGCAAGATGATGTTTTAGACTTGGCTACCCCTGATGAAACCACAGTTCCCAAAGCGACCACTTCTGCAATAGAAAAAGACATCTTGGTAACAAGCTAGTTCTTTTATCAGTAGAATTAAAAATAAAGGAAACACTTGAATATACTTTTATTATATTTTTGAGATTATTCTGTGAGCCTCCTTTGTGGAGCTCTGTGGATTTAGGAGTAAATATAGAATTCCATAAAATGCCTCTATTGGATTAATGGAGGAAATCATTCTCTATTTTGTCACTTAAAACTACAGACCCCTGTAATCTCAGTGGCACACCCCTGTAATCTCAGTGGCTCTAGAGGCTGAAGCAGAAGTCTCATGAGTTCAAAGCCAGCTTGAGCAACTTAGCAAGGCCCTACATAACTTAGCAAAACCCTGTCTCAAAATAAACAATAAAAAATGGACTGGGGATATAGCTCAGTGGTCAAGTGCCCCTTTGGTACTTGGGGGGGTACCAAAAACAAAAAACTCAAATCTATTTGCTTTCCCATCTTAAAGTTAGCCTCAGTTATGTATAGGTTTTACATGCTTTTTATTATTTTATGAGAAATTATCTGTTATATAGTGTACATTTATGAAGTATATCGACTATCTTTAGAAATAGTAATTCTTCAAGTATACCAATACATAATAATTTTTAAAATGTGGATATTAAATAATGTAATAGTGCTAATTTAAAGTTGAGGTTTAATTTTTTTTCTAATAAGTGCCATGTAAATACTTGTGAAAATATATTAAAGTTTAATTCCATTTTTAGAGAAATAACCCCAGGTTTTTAAATAAATATTTTATGAACACATATAGTAGAAGTTCTGAAATTATAATGTAGATTATTAATAGGTCAATTAGAAATTTTCTAAATCCTATTGTATAATATTTTTGGAATTACTATGTAGGGATACTGATTTGCTTGCAGCTTTTAATATATACTTTTGATTATCAATAATAACAGGACAAAATTTAACATTTTAAAACATTTATGAAGCACTAAACTCTAATTTAGCATAGACTTTAAGTGCATCATATATTTGGTAATATAATGTGATGATTAATAGTATATTTGTGAATTAAAATAAGAGCTTTAATTTTCATGAAATAGCACATGTATTTTGAATTTAAGAGAACTCAAATAATGCTTCCATGAATTACACAAAATACTTCTTTATAATTTATAAAAACTTAGTTCTTCTAAAACTTGAATTTTTCTCAATGGTTTTGCATTTTGACAAACATTGTTCTTTTTTTATAATACCACCTGTGTTTTCCCTCTGTCCTCTTTGTAGAGATATTACTATTATATTCACCATGGAATTGATACGGACCACGTAGCACCAATGGAAGATTCTTGGTTAGAACATGTATTGAATTTAGTCCCACAACATCTGAAAGTTCTCACTGACAGTATAACAGCATTATCCGATGAAATGAGAGAAGATTATCTTCTTAGTGTAAAGAAATCCATAGGTAAATTGGGATTACTCTTTGCTTTCTAATTTGAATATGTATTACATTAAAGATAATTTTTAATTGAAGTTTAACACTTATAATTGAAATTATTTACTATATTAAATATGTTGTTTCCTATATTGTTGTTACATAAAATCTTTGGCAACTTTTATAATGAATTCCAACAAGCAATTTTAAAAATTAGTCTTTCTGTTTGTAGTAATGCATACTCTCAATAAAGGATATCACTGAAGAAAATTATAAAACCTTAATTTCAATCCCTCAAAATATTTATTGAGTATCTAATTTATGCAAGGCATTGGACACCTAAGGAGATAGTCTCTCTCTTCAAAATGGTTCCTTCCTTCAAGGATCTCTTGATATATGTGTAAGAGATAGACATACATATATGAATAATAACCTAAAAATTTAAACATTAATAATGAACATTAATATTAATGATGTCATAAATTTACATGATTACATTATTGCTATGGACCAAAAATTGGAAAGCAAGGGCCCAGAGGCCATGTCTGGCCATTGCCTGTATTTATAAATCAAGTTTTATTAAAACACAGCCACATTCATTTATTTTCTTTTTTTTCCAGTTTGAAACCATATTTTATTGCTAGAAATATCCAATAACTATATATTTTTAAGCAGAAAACTTTCTTTTCCTTCTTACAGCATCATTAGCAGAAAAAAGGAACATTTCTCGTTTTTAGAAATGATACTGGGTCTCTAAGAAAATGAAGACTATCTGTTGTATTTGTGGAACTTAAAGTCTAAAAGCACAGGACACATTTTTAGAAGAGTAATTTACTTTTACCCATTTATATTCGTAATATTTGAGTATAGTTAGGTCATGTATAATTAAGTCAATCAAATCAGGAATCCAAGAAGAAACTGTTCTTCTTGAATTAAGCACAGCACACATGAGATTTTTGAGAACATACATGAACAACAACAACAAAAAAGAACACCGGCAAGCCCAAATCCAAGTATAAATGGTGTTTTTTTCCAAGGGTATTAAAAGCATGCTCTATTAGCATACGGCTTTTTCTCATTTTTGTAACAGATGCAGTTCTGTTTACTCATGTAAAGGGTTAGAACCTGTATAAATATATTAGAAATGTACTACTTTATAAATGTATTCCAAGGAATTTATCATTTCCTTTATCTTTGCAGGGACAAAAGGGAAAAAGAGGTGGGGATATGGTTGCAGTATTTAAGGAAGAGCTGAATACAATAATGAATCTTCATGGTGCCAAGAACTCCATAATGAATAACCAGTCTCTCATCTATTTTATAATTCATGTTAGATCAAGCAGTTAATTCCTTGTATGGTTACCAATAACTCAAACCATATACTTTTCAAAATACAAAGATCAATAGGTACTTCCTAAGTAGAACACCAAACACTAAAAGGAATCCTTCCTTCCAATGTTTTTTGACATCACAAGATTTTGCCAGAGTGGAAGTCTAATAACATTTAAATAAGCAATTTCATGGCTAAGAAAGAACTACAGCTCTTATGGGTATTATTCCACAGCTAGGATATGTATTACATATTAAATTAACCCCAGCATTATATATGCTTTGCACAATTATGGTATGATAGCAGTGATGATACTAGTGAGAAAAGATTATCTTTAGTTCAAGAAGGAGGGAAATACAAGAAGCAGAAAGCAGACATAGTTGGTCATTTTCTGATGAGGAAAGGTAAATTTTAAACATAGAATATAAAAAGAAAACTACTCCCTTATTTCCCCACGGTGGAAATAATATGAAACATTTATTTGATATATTGAACAAAAACAGAGCTAAGTAATCCAACTCCATTGCAGCATAACCAAAAAAAAAAAAAAAAAATCACCTCTTCAACACAGTGTAAGATTTAAATGCAACCTGCATAAGGGCACATGTCATATAAAATAGTAAGACTGCTGCTGCCTTACCAAATACTTCCAGTCCCTACCCAGGTTAGAGTGAAATACTGGTGGTCCCAATAGTTTTATTGAAATTAATCATTTAAAAAATATTTTTAAATGACAAATCGAAATGCCTCAGTCTCAGTAACCATATATTCAACTGAAACTTTTATCTATGTAAATGAGATTTATTTACTTCCCACTAGTAAGTCTTTATTTCACTCATGTTACAGCTATGTATTTTCCATACTTAGTATCTGCCTTGCCCAATATCAAAGAAAAAATCCAAAATGATTAGTAAATAAAAATGTAGGAAATAACACCCCCTTGAGTTTTAAATATTTTTAAGGTTTAAAAAGTGTTTTAAGTTTGTAATTCCTAGTAGGAAAACATTATCTGAATGAACACCCTAATGGCAAACCATTGTAAAATGCTTCAACTGGATTTGCTGCAGAGGGGTAGGGATTATCTTCAAAGCACCCCAGCTCTCCTGATGAGGTCAGAGGTACAGTGGTTTGTATTATTGCGACAGCCATTAAGTGATCTAGGTTGCTTTTCCTTCAGTAAGGGGTTTTGTCAGGTGGGCATTACGCTTGACCTCCAAATTTGGCTGACAATTTACTGATGAGATTCATAACCTTTGGGTTGCTTTGATATTTTGACATATTTGCTGGGTTCTGGGCCACATCCTGGAAGGCCACCATAACTTCTGGATCCTGCATGGCTGCAAGAACCTCCGGATCACTAAGAATTTCATTGAGCCCAAGCATTCCTGCCATTCCAGGCATGCCCCCTCCCATTCCAGGCATTCCTCCAGGAAAGCCACCTGGAAAAGAACCAAACTGAGCTCCTGCTTGTTGTCTGGCTTCTTCCTCCCTCTGGGCTCTCTCATGTTCTTCTCGAGCCTTCTTAACTCTTTCTGTTCTTTCTTTGATCTCTGGCTCTTCACGTTTTCGCTCATCATGGGCTGCTTCTTCCCAGTGGCCCAAAAGTCTGTGGGCGTACCCTCGCCACTTGTAAGGCTGAGCTGAATCAGGATTTATTTCAATGGCTCTGTCACAGTCTCGAATGGCAGCATTTGGCTTCTGTAATTTGATGAAGACACTGGCTCTCTTGGCATACAGAATGGCCAAGCGAGGATTTAGCTTGATAGCATCTGTGAACAAGTCAATGGCTTTCTGTAGTTCACCATCATTCAGGGCTTCAATGGCAGCCCCTTTCTTTTCGTTTGCTTGATCCATCATCTCCTCGGTTATCTCCGCATTTTCATCTCCCATTTCTTGAGGAGCATCAGTGTCTGGTTCAATTACACCTTCATTATCAATTTCTAGATCACTTTCCTCACTTGGTGGCTCATCTCTCTTAATGTTTTCTTCCGACTTCTTGCTATCTGTTTTTTCTTCCTTGGTATTTTCTTCTGATTTAGGTTTATGAGTAGCAGGTGGTACTTTACCCCCCATGCTCTCCACCCACTCTCTCAGGAAGCGCATCTCCTTGGTGTGCAGGACGCTCGGACCCTGCTTACACATTTTCACGAAGGCCCTAAGCTCGCTCACTTTGCGGGGATCCATGGTCGAGGAGAGGCAGGCGGAGGCGGCTGGGCCCGTTCCCAGGCCCGGGCGCTGGCTCAGCGTGACCGCGCAGAAGCCATTTATTTTCACATTGTGTTTGCTTTTGAGCTATGAGAGCAGAGTTGAGTAGTTGAGTAGTTGTAACAGAGACCTTGAGGCCCACAGAGTTGGAAATATTTATAGTCTGGTCCTTTACATAAAAAAGAATCATTGACTCATGGTATACACCAATAGATTAACCCTAAGTCTGAACATCTTAAGAGTCATTTTTGAAGTACACATTTCTGGTCCAACCTGAATTAAAATGCTTGGAGATGGGACCTTGGAATCCATACTTCTAAAAAAGGTTCCCCAGTTGGTTTCAGTAATAAAACTGGTATAACTGATGCTCTGTTCAAAGTTGGAGACATCACAACACTTTGGGGTGACCTGGGAACACTTCCCTGAACACTTCTCAAAAGTGGTCCCAGATCATTCATTGCATTTGATTTTTGTTGAGTATCTTGGTAATATAAAGAGCCAAATAGTATAATGAGGGGTTGAATATCTTGGTAATATAAAGAGCCAAATAGTATAATGAGGGAGATGAACAAATCACTGAACTATAAAGCACAGTAGTAAGTGCAATAAGAATTCAGACAGAGGACGTAAGGGAGAAGATATTACCCCAGCTTGTTAGAAAGGACTCTGGAGGCCCCTGAACTGAATCTTGAAGGATAAGGGGTGTGTTCTCGAGAACATGTTTGTCTTAGGAAATGGTACAAGCTATGGCAGTTTTGGTGACCAAAGTATAGCATGTGTTTTGGGAAGGGGACACTATCTGAAGGTCTTATATTTCTTTTTAAAGCAACTGAAGGTCATGAACAGGCTCTGAAGAATTTTAAGCAAGGTGGTAATGGCATATTTGCATTTTATAAATAGATTCTAGAAAGACAGGCAAGAGAATTGGTATTTGTGATTTAAAGACCACTGAAAACAAAAGCAGAAGTAGCTTATTTGACTGATTTTAAGCTTATTTGACTGATTTTATAATAAGATAGTTTTACGCGCTTATGCTACTTAAAAGACAACAAGTTTGAACTGAACAAAAGAACAAGTTGTGGCTCAGTGGTAGAGTGCTTGCCTAGCATGTGTGAGGCACTGGGTTTGATTCTCAGTACCATGTATAAATAAAATAAACTAAAAAGATAAATTTTAAAAAGTTGATATGTTCCTTTCTACAGTGAAAGAAAACTACTCTGTTTTGATGAGCTTCAATTCAATAAGAATACTTTTGGTGAAAAAGCTATAAAGGACAATGTAATATTAAAAACAATTATCATTTTCAAATGAAAGAACAGGGACACATTGTTAAGAAAGAGAACAGATATTCTCAAAGATGCAAATCTGATTGTAATCATAAGTTATAAAAATTTTCTTCATAAGTACAAAGATTGTTTATTATTAAAAACTTTAATTTAATTGATTAATTTTAATAGAATTAGTTTTATAATTGCTTGTAATTAGTTTTGTAAATGCATAATTAATATAAGGTTATTTATAAAAACTTTACAATTTTCTTTTAGTTGATTTTGTTTTAAAAGACCCTAGAGAAAAAGAAGATGATAAAAAGACAATTGAACTTCCACCCCATCGTGCTGAGTAAGTGGTCGAGTTTCTCTAAGAATATTGATTTTATGTGACTGTTTATGTTTATATAATATATTTACATGCCATGTTTTCTCATACACATGTTTATAATTTATATCTAAACATATGCATTAGATAATTACATATGTGTATGTATATATTTCATATATTCAACTAATTTTTATTATGATCTTTATTGATGTATTTAAACTATAGTATGTTACATTTACAAATTGATGAATAGATGGACAGATGATTAATCACAGGGACAGATGTACACTTAGATGGTGGAGAGAAACTGAAATGTCTTTGTGTCTCCATAGCAAGTAGTGAAAGGCTTCAGATGTGGTGGGGTATCAAAGCTTGATGATAACTTTCATAAAAACACATTTGGGAACCTGTAGAAAATATGCATAAATATGGAAAGCAGTATGGAGATTCCTTGGAAATCTGGGAATGGAACCACCATTTGACCCAGCTATCCCTCTCCTCAGACTATACCCAAAAGACTTAAAAACAGCATATTACTGGGGCACAGCCACATCAATGTTTATAGCAGCACAATTCACAATAGCTAAACTGTGGAGCCAATCTAGATGCTCTTCAGTGGATGAATGGATAAAAAAAAATGTGGCATATATACACAATGGAATATTACTCAGCATTAAAAGAGAATAAAATCATGGCATTTGCAGGTAAATGATGGCATTGGAGAAGATAATGCTAAGTGAAGTTAGCCAATCCCCCCAAAACAAATGCCAAATGTTTTCTCTGATATAAGGAGGCTGACTCATAGTGGGGTAGGGAGGGGGAGCATGGGAGGAATAGATGAAGTCTAGATAGGGCAGGGGAGTGGGAAGGAAAGGGAGGGGGCAAGGATTAGCAAGGATGGTGGAATGTGATGGACATCATTATCCAAAGTACATGTATGAAGACATGAATTGGTGTCAACATACTTTGTATACAACCAGAGATATAAAAAATTGTGCTGTATATGTGTAATAATAATTGTAATGCATTCCACTGTCATTTATTTTTATAAAAAATCAATTAAAAACTCAAAAAATTAAAAAAAGAAAATATACATATATATTATGTCTTAATTTAGTACATGGATTAAATTATAGACCATATAATGGGAAAATTCACTTGCTGTATATTTTCCCTTAAAACTAATTGACATTTAGGAATAAATCTCTTAAATAGTTTGAAGAATGGGACTTATATAATTAAGAAACAATTCAGTTTTACTTTCTTTTTTTTTTAATTAAAAATGTTCCCCCAAAAAAAGAAAGAAAAGAAAAAGGAAAAAAAAGAAGAAAACATCAAGTAGCCACTTATTTTCTGTGGAGAACATCTGTTCTCCTGGGGAAAGACAAGAATTATCCTTCATAATTATATAGGAGGTATTGCAATCACACCTGAAAAGCTAAATTAATCTTACTATGGAGCAAAACAGGACAAACTGTTTAAAATCCGTGAGAATAAAACATTATAGTAAAAAATGGATATTGAAATATACAGAGGCTTGAAAATACTGTAAGATGAAAACACATTTAATATGCCTACCTATTGAACATCATAGCTTACCAACATAGTCTGCTGTGTTCCACAGTTTACCTTCCTCATTGCATGGCTAGCTGTAAGCTGCAGTGCCCTGCTACTGCCCAATATCATGAGAACTATTATCACTGCCGGCATATTGCCAATCCTGGAAAAATTCAAAATTCAAAGTCCATTTTCTACCGAATGTGTGTTGCTTTTGCACCATCATAAAGCTGAAAAATCCTAAGTCCAACTGTTGTAAGTTGGGAACCATCTGTATTCTGAAAGATAAAGATGGCATATATTTAATATTTAAAGGATGATTATTTAAATCATTGAAGTTACAGAACAAATGGGTCTTCAGTTAAGAATGCTAAAGGATATCTGTGATTTGAAAATGTTCTTTACACATTAACAGATGATAATGTTCAAGGGAATTTCCACAGGCAAGTTGGACTGTGTCCTTAAAATATTTTAAAAATAAAGGCAAAATCTAAATGTTGTATACCCTAAAATTAACAGAGTTTTTTCACATATGAAAGATATCTGGCTACAAAGATATCATTGTAAGTTATTTTGTAGACTCAATCAGATCAAGTATTTACAGACAAAAATTAATTTATGTGCTAAAGATTAAAATTTAGTTGGATAATCATTATTATAATGAAATTATACTAAGCCATATAGAGTATATCCTGTATATATTTTTAAAAATAGTTGAATATTGTATTATTTATTAGGTGACATTTTTATTAAAAGCAAATAATTATTGCTAAAAATTTGCATTTATTGTAAACATACTTCTTTTCTTTCTTTCTTCCTTTCTTCCTTTCTTTTTCTTTTCTTTTCTTTCTTCCTTTTCTTTTTTGCTGTGTTGGGGATTGAACTCAGGGTCTTATGAATATTAGGCAATCACTCTATCACTGAGCTATACTCTAGCCCAATACTTTCTCTTGATTATTAAAAATAAGTAATTAAATATTTTCTCTTTGTTTTCAGGATGGAAATTCTGCCAAAACCTTGGAGAACATCTTTTTTAGCTGCAAGTAGTTATATTAGGGATCACTTGAATGCAATGAATCCCACGATGCTGGCTGTGCTAGATTTGTGGCACAGTACTTTTAAGTGAGTATTTATTTCTGGATTTATTGAGGTTTTTAAAAGAGAGATAAAAGTTATTTGTATCACATCTTTTTAAAAATATTTATTTTTTAGTTGCAGTTAGACACAATACCTTTATTTTATTTATTTTTTATGTGGTGCTAAGGATCGAACCCAGGGCCTCCCATGTTCTAGGCTAGTGCTCTACTACTGAGCCACAACCCCAACCCTGTATCACATCTTAATTATTTCTATTATTAGTTTAACTGCAAATTAAAACATGAATTAAAAATACAAGGTAAATATTCAAAGTATTCAAACCTGGTTTTAAGTACACAATATAGATATACATAGAGTGAGTATTGCCTTTTATTTCTAACCCAGTTCTGCCCTTCTTCCTCAGTTGAATACCGCAAGTACTTTAAGGATAATTACAGATAAGAGGCTGAATTGTCATACTTTGTTTAAATTACACAGAACTTTAATCTTTACATCCTTTAACGCATGTGGTAACCTGGTGACTATTGCCCAAGTGAGTGATGTGAGGTAAAGTCCAGGATGACTGCTGGGAATCATGGCCTGTCTCCCAGCTCTTGTTTTGGCTGTGTGACGCAAAGTGTTTGGCAGCTGAATGTGAAGCTTGGTTGGTAGTTGCTGGTGGAGAAAAAGAACTTGGCCTCTTAGGGTAAAGAGAAGGGTTCGACATGCTATGCTGGACCTTTAGCTTCACTGTCCCTTGCATTTCAGTCCCCTTCCAAGGACCTGGGAAGCATTCTGGTAATATACTCACATGCATGTATATTTTTAAAATTTGCAAAAACAAATGTAGATTTATATTATTTTTCTTAAAAAGGACATCTCTTCAGGTTTTCCAAAACCTGTATCTGCCCCTACCCTTATGATAGATGAGATGGCACCCTAGTGTCCAAAGCTGGAGTACAAGGGTGGTCTGGCAAGCCTATCCTCACCACCCCAACCACAGGCCCTGCTTGCTTACATGTAACCTGCTCTCCAGAGTTTTCAGGGTTTTATTGCATAGGGGCACAATAAATGAGTATGTTATTCTGCCTCCTATAGAACAGCCAAGGGAAATACACTTCCTTTAGAACTACGCTAAGTATATGTGTGTTAACAGAAGCACAGGCGGTGTCCCTGGCCTTGGAAACCCTCTGTACATACCCTCTGGGGCCTGGCCAACTAACTTCTCTGAACTTCTAATATCAGATTCTAAGGGCACATGAAGCACCTAACCCCCATTCCAGCTTGCCCAGCTATGTCTCTATCAGCACAGACTGGTTCTCCCTAGGCTTCAATTTTTCCACATATAAAATGATTGCTTGTTGAGTTCATGGTGTCTAAGGCCCCTTTCTTTTCTTACTCCATCTCTCTTTTCCTTTCTTCCTTTAACAAATTTTAAATTTAATTTCTTTTTTTCATATTTTAAAGTGGTTTGTTATAGTTGTATATAATAGTGGGATTCATTGTTAAATATTCATACATGCACACAATATAGCAATATGATTTGGCCAATATTATTCCCCAGTATTACTCCTCTCCCTTTTCCTCCTCCCTCCCCCGGGTTCCTTTTCTACTCTATTGATATCCTTTCAATTTTCATGTTTCCCTCCCCACCTTTCTTTTCCTTTTTTTCTTTAGCTCCTACATCTAAAGGAAAACACACAACCTTGACTTTGAATTTGGCTTATTTCACTTATATAATGTTCTCAAGTTCCATTCATATTCCTCCAAATTATATAACTTCATTCTTCTTTATGGCTGAATAAAACTCCATTGTGTATATATGCCACATTTTCTTTATCCATTCACTTATTGGTGGGCACCCAGGCTAGTTCCATAGTTTTGCTATTGTGAATTGTGCTGTTAAAACATGGATATGTATGTGTCACTATAGTATGCTGATTTTAATTCTTTAGGATAAATACCGAGGAATGGTATAGCTGGGTCATATGGTAGTTTCATTCCTAGTCTTTTGAGGAAGCTCCATACGGATTTCCATAGTGGTTGTACTAATTTACAGTCTCTCCAATAGTGTAAAAGTGTTAATTTTTCTCCATATCTTCTCTAGTATTTATTGTTTGTACTTTTGATGGATGCCATTTTAACTGGAGTGAGATGAAATCTCAGTATAGTTTTGATTTGCATTTCTCTAATTGCTAATGATGAACATTTTTTTCATATATTTGTTGGCCAATTGTATTTTTTCTTTTGAGAAGTATCTGTTTAGTTCATTTGCCCATTTATTAATTGGATTATTTTTGTGTTAGTGTTTTGTGTTCTTTATATATTCAGGATTTTAATTTTCTTTCAGAAGAGCAGTTAGCAAAGATTTCCTCCCATTCTGTAGGTTGTCTCATCACAATCTTAATTGTTTCCTTTGTGTGCAAAAACTTTTTAATTTGATGTCATCCCATTTATTAACTCTTGGCATTATTTCTTGAGCTTTAGGGGTCCTATAAAGAAAGTCATTGCCTGCACATATGCGTTTTTTTTCTAGGAGTTTTATAGTTTCTGACCTAATTCTTAAGTCTTTATCCATTGTGAGTTGACTTTCAGCATTGCTTTTTTGGCTTAGAATTGTTTTGGCTATTATGGGTCTTTTGTTTTTCCACAGGCGTTTTAGGACTTTTTCTGGTTCTGGGAAGAATATCATTGGTATTTTGATGGAGATTGCTTTGAATCTGTATATTGCTTTTGGTAGTATAGCCATTTTAACAATATTATTCTCCCTATGCATAAATGTGGAAAGTCTTAAAATCTTCTTGTGTTTTCTTCAATTCTTCTTTTTTATTTGTAGAGGTCTTTCATCTCTCTGGATAGATTTATTCCTAGAGTTGTTGTTTTTTGGCTATTGTGAATGGAATTGTTTTCATAATTTCTTTCTCACTAGATTCATTATTGGTTTATAAGAAAGGTATTGATTTTTGTATGCTGATTTTATAACCTGCATCTTTGCTGGATTTGTTTATTTGCTCTAGTAGCCTTCTGGTAGAGATTTTTGTATCTTCTAAGTATAGGATCATGTTATCTGCAAACAGTGATAATGTGACTTCATCCATTTTTTTTTGGTTTTATTCCTGTTATTGCCTTTTCTTCCCTCATTTCTCTGACTAGAATCTCTAGTACTATATTGAATAGGACTGGTGAGAGTAGACATCTGTATCTTGTTTCAGATTCTATATTTGTGGCGAATTACATTTATTAATTTGTATATGTTAAACTATTCTTACATCCCCGAGATAAAAACAAACTTGGTCATTGTTATGGTGTAGATATTAGGTGTCCCCCCAAAAGCTCATGTGTGAGACAAGGCAAGAAAGTTTAGAAGTGAAATGAATGGGTTAAGAGAGTCTTAACTTAATCAATATAAAAATCTCCTGATAGGGATTAACTGGGTGGTAACTGTAGGCAGATAGGGTGTTGCTAAAGGAGGTGGGTTCCTGGGAGCATGCCTTTGGAGTAAAATTTTGTCCTTGATGAGTGTAGTGAAACTTTCTGTCTGCTTCCTGGTGTGATGTCCGAGCCACTTTCCTCCACCACACTCTTCCTGTATGATGCCAGGAGCAGTGGAGTCAGCCATCTATAGACGAAGACCCCTGAAACCATAATCCCCAAAATAAACTTTTTTCTTTCTCTCATTGTTCTTGTCAGGTCTTTGGGTGTGAGCAGTAAAAAAGCTGAGTAAAACTCTCATGACATACAATCTTCTTAATACCTTGTTGAATAACAAGGGTTTGCATCTAGTTTCATCAGTGATATTAGTCTATAGTTATCTTTCCTTGAATGTTTTCTTATCTGGTTTTGGTATGACGGTAATACTGGCTTCATAGAATGAATTTACAAGTGTTCCATCCCTTTCTATTTTATGAAAGAATTTGAGGAACATTGGCAGTACATCTTCTTTAAAGGCCTGGTAAAATTCAGCTGAGAATCCATCTGGGCCTAGGCTTTTTGTTATTGTTGAAGGTTTTTTTTATTGTTTTATCTCATTGCTAGTTATTTGTTTGTTTTTTATGTCCTCTTTTTTAGCAGATCATATTTTTTCTAAGTTTTCCAATTTATCGGAATATAAGTTTTCAAAATAGTTCCTAATGATCCTCTGGATTTCTATACTGTCTGTGGTGATTTCTCCTTTTTTTATGATTAATTTTAATCTTCTTTTTCTTTTGGTTAGTTTGGCTAAGGTCTTATCAATCTTGTTTTTCTTTTCAAAGAAACAACTCTTTGTTTCATTGATCCATTGTATTGGGTTTTATTTGTTCTCAATTTCATTGATTTTGGCTTTTATCTCAATTATTTTATTCCTTTTACTGATTTTAGAATTGGTTTATTCTTGTTTATCAAGAATAAATTGGTTTATTTTTGTTTATCAACCAATAAACTTGCCTTTTGATGTAGCATTATATATTTTTATTTGGGATCTTTCTGATTTTCCCATGTAGACACTCATAGCTAAAAAAAGGTCTTTTAGAAAGACCTTTATAGTGTCCCCTGATTTCTTTGATCACTCATTCATCATTCAAAAGTGTATTCAATCTATAATCTACATGTTTATGTAGTTATGTAGTTTTTGTAGGGTTTTTAGGTGTTGATTTCTACTTTAATTCCATTATGAGCAGATAAGATGAAGGAATTACATCAGTTTTGTTTTTGCTAAAAGTTTCATTGTGACCTAAAATATGGTCTAGTTTGGAGAAAGTTTTCATGAGCAACTAAGAAGAAAGTGTTATTATTGGATGAAATATTCCATAGATGTCATTTAAGTTCATTTGATTTATAATTTTTTTAGGTCTAAAGAGTTTTACTAAGTTTATATCTGGCTAACCTCTTTATTGGTGAGAGATGTGTGATGAAATCAGCCAGCATTATTGTACTGGGGTTTATCTGAATGTTTAATTTGAGTAGTGTCTATTTCATATAATGAGGTGCACCAATGTTTGGGGCATAAATATTTACTATTGTTATATTGTCTTGTTGAATTATTCCCTCTACCAGTATGAAGTGACCTTCTTTGTCTCTTCTGAATAATTTTGACTTGAAATCAGGTTTGTCAGATATGACAGTAGCTACTCCTGCTTATTTACAGTCTGCCTATTATATCAATTTCCATCTTTAATTTTAAGCCTGTGGCCATCTTGTCTGTAAGGTGAGTCTCTTGAAAACCACATATAGTTGGGTCTTGTTTTTTTAATTTATTCTGCCATCCTATGCCTTATAATTAGAGACTTGAGAATACTTATATTAAATGTTCTTATTAATTCCTACCATTTTGATTTTTTTCTAATATTTAATTTGGTCCTGTTTCCCATTTGCTTAACTCATAAAATCATATTCATTCATTTGTGAACTTGTTTTTATTTGTTCTGTTTGAAGTATTTCTTGAATTTTTTTCCATAGTGCTAGCTTAGTAGTTGTAAATTCTTTTTTAAAAAACATTTTTTGTAGTTATATATGAACAGAATGCCTTTATTTATTTTTATGTGGTGCTAAGTATTGAACCTAGTACCTTGCACATGCTAGGCAAGCGCTCTGCCACTAAAATACAACCCTGGCCCAGTAGTTGTAAATTCTTTTAATTCCTGTTTACATTGGAAGGTTTTTACTTATTCTTGGATTCTGAAGGATAGATTATCTGGATTTAGCAATCTTGGTTAATAGTTCATTTCTTTCAGGGCTTTTAACACATTATTCCAAGCCCCCTTGAATTTTAGAGTTTGTGCAGAGAAAACAGAAGTAATTCCAATTGGCTTGCCTCTAAATGTGACCTTCATTTTTTCTCTTGAGGCTTTTAAAATTCTATCCTTCTTCTGTATATCAGGTATTTCAATTATAATGTGTTTTGGAGAGGTTCTTTTTTGATCATGTCTGTTTGGTGTTCTGAATGCATCTTCTATCTGGATGT
Source organism: Marmota monax (assembly GCF_021218885.2). Taxonomy (NCBI): domain Eukaryota; kingdom Metazoa; phylum Chordata; class Mammalia; order Rodentia; family Sciuridae; genus Marmota; species Marmota monax. Next base: position 28,283,499 of record NW_026692781.1, on the reverse strand, counting down.
CCATCTCTTGTTTTCTAGGTTTGGAAAATTTTCTGTTATTATTTCCCTGAAGAGTGTATATATATATATATATATATATATATATATATATATATATATATATATATATATATATGCTATTAGCCTTTATCTTACAACTCTCTCCAATTATAGTGATTCTTAAATTTGGAATCTTAATGTTGTCACAGAACTCTTGTATATTCTGATCATGGTTACTTATTTTCTGTTCAAGGCTGGCCACTGCCTTCCAGCTCTGAGATTCAGTCTTTGGCATTGTCTACTCTTTTAGGGAGCCTTTCAAGTGAACATTTTATTTGATTTATGATGTCTTTTTTTCACAATATTTGTCAAGAATATTTCACAATATTCTTTTTCAACATCTCTACCTCCTCATTGTGTTTCAAATTCATATCCTGCACTGTGTTCCTTAATTCACTCAGTTGTTTTTCTGTGTTCTGTTAGAATTCACTGATTATTTTATAATCATTATTTTGAATTCTTTACCTGATATTTCATCTACTTCAATATCTTTAAAGTCAGTTGCTGGTGAATTATGAATTTTAGGAGACATTTTGTTACCTTGTGTTTTCATATCTCTTGTTTCCTATATTGAATTTTATTCATCTGCTGGGATGTTTTTCTTTTCCACTCTTATGTGTGGGACCTTTTAGGGCACAGGCTTTTTGTTTTTTTTTTTTTTACCAAAGTGTTCTAGAGTCATGTAGATTGAGACCCATTGTAGTTGTAGTCTCTACAGCCTTTGTGTTGATTTTGTCTGTTTTTGCTGTAGTAGTGGATATCCATGGGTAGGACTTGACAGCACCCCCTAGCTATTCTTCCTTGGGGTCTGGTTGTCAGTTGGGATTTTTATTTCTTTCTTCTATTCTTTGTATTAAAGTATTGCTGAAGTTTGACTGGTTATTTTGTGTGTGGATCAAGATGAGTTGTCTTTTGACTGCATTTAGTTCAGCAGCAGTGTGTCTATCTTGTTAACTTGTAGTGTCCCTGTAGATTCCCAGTACCTCACAGAAAAGGGGGAAATGAAGAATAACAACAACCAAAGCAAACAGTATACAGCATTAAATAAGGATACAGTGCCTACTGTGTCATCTACAACAACAATACTAATTACCACAAAAACAGGAACAGCGGAGTCAGCAATTGCCAACAGCAAGAACAATACATAGCTGTGAACTAGGTCTGATGTTAATTAGTAGTTGTCTACTGTGTCTTCCACAGTACTAAAAACTGCAATCATGTGAATGGTGGGATATGGAGTTATATAAACCAAATAGTTAGAAAAGATGGTAAAAATTCAGTTCATTAAGTGAAAAGATAATGTGATATGAAGGTAAAAGAAAGTTTAGAATGTTCAAAACATGAATAGAGAATGCAGAAGAGATGTGGCAAGTAATAGCTATAAAGAAGGAGAAAAAATAGAAAAAACAAAGTAAAGGGAGAGAGGAGAGAACAAGAGAAGTTGGCTGTACAGAAGAAATAAGCAAGCAAAAACCAAACCAAATCAAAATAAACAGACCAAAATACTCAAACCCTCAAAAGACAAGGAAAATAACTATTACCAAAAAAAATCTAAAAATAAGAAGATATGTACATGTATGTAAATGTTTGTTTATTTGTGTGTGTGTGTGTGTGTGTGTGTGTGTGTATATATATATATATATATAGAGAGAGAGAGAGAGAGAGAGAGAGAAAATACATATATATTCTCCACAAACAAATCAGTGCAGCAAGAACGCATACATGCCAAAATAAAAATGGAAAAGAAATAAGAACAATGATTTTTTTTAATATTTATTTTTTAGTTTTCGGTGGACACAACATCTTTATTTTATTTTTTATGTGGTGCTGAGGATCGAACCCAGCGCCACGTGCATGCCAAGCGAGCGTGCTACCACTTGAGCCACACCCCCAGCCCTAGGAACAATGATTCTTAATGAAAAATTGTCTTCACTGAGGTGGTCAAAATTGTTGATAAATGGATGGTCACTTCTACTGCCAAGTTTCTTTCTTTCCTTTTCTTGGGCTATGTACTGGGAGAGAGTGAGTGAGTGTTGGGGAAAAGATTAGGGATTGTTAACCCCTATCCCTTTTGTTTTGCTCACCAAGCTACCCACTGAATGACCTAAAGATGAATTTGGTGACATAACTCTCAGTTTTCCTACCCACCAGTATAAGATAGAATGAGAAGTACTGTAATTGGGATTTTTGTCTTGACAGACCAAATAGGTGCTCTCCCAGGAAGGGGCTGCTGAAAAATTCTAAGAGGGAAGTTCTAGTGGTTGGAACTTAGGTTTGATCAGTCCTTATGGACTTTGTTGGGTAGAATCCTTGTTGGAGAGATTAGAACATCATACCTCCAGGGTAAGACAGATGCTATACCTGCTGGGATTCTGTATCTCAGGAGCCTTCCTAGAATTCTATTTCTGGGGCAGGACAGTCAATTCTCCACAGATCTCATACACTCTGTTGCCCAAGAATACTGTCTTCCCAGGTTTAGACCCTATTCACTCTGCCTGATCAGTTAGTTTCCTCATCCTCTTCAGCTGGTCTTGTGAGCCACCAGAATCAAAGGGAGAGTGAGTTGCACTCCCCTTTGCATTTCTGACTTGAATACCCTTGGGCACAATCTTCTCTGTGTCCATTTACTCATCTGCTGGGTACACTGTAGGTCAAGATAGGTGCTTTCTAGGACAGTATGGCAATGTTTGCTACAATTTGAGCTTCTACAGCAAGTTGTGGCATAGCCTCCTCAAGACGGCTCCTGGCTCTCCAGGAGTTATGAGAAACATAACTTTTCAAACACCAGTTCTCTGTGGAGCCTCTGGATCAGCTAAGTTCAGGCTGCTTTTCTAATCTAACAGGATTTTTTTTAATCACAAATTTATCTGCTGTGTGTCTCTGTTTGTATTACTTTTCCCTCTGCAGTGAACCAGCACTTCTGTTGCCGCTAATTGGCTCCAATCTACTCTTTCATGTTTTTGTTCAGTTCACCCAAATTTCTGAGTCTCTGAGACTCTTCCTGTTTGATATTGAGTTTCAGTGAATTCCTTCTTTCATCCACCTTATTGAGAATTAGTGCTCTTGCTGCTTGAATCCTTAGGCATGGAGCAACTGAAAGCATAGCCTTCTTCTAATACATCATCTTCATCTCCCTAATTTTCTTGTACAGATGCATATGTAATTTTATATAAATATATAAATGTAATCATACAATCTTCTTAAGTACAGTCTTTCTTTATTTTGCTTGATTCTTATCTACCTTTCTTTTCCTTAGCTTGCCTGTCTTTCTATGAACCCAACCAAAAGATGCATGATATCAGTTAAGTGGATATTTTCAATGTTTTATGCTCATATAACTACATGCATTTGAATTACCACATACATATACATAGATACCTAGCAGAAATATACAAACATGTACCACTGTATTTTGCAGAAATCCCTATGACTAGACTGGTATAGATGCAGTTTATTCAAAGACATACAATTTTTCATAGTATAAATGAATCATCATTTTTCTCATCTTTACCTCCTTCAAAGATAATTCATTTTGCTTTTAGTTTCTCCTATTATGACCAATGCATTAGGAAACAGCCTTGTGTGCATGTTCTTATTTATTGGTACTTTTTCTTTCCATGGGATAGATTTCTGAAGGTGGGATTGATTGCTGGATCAATGCATTTTTGTGTTTTCATTTTAGTAGATGTTGCTAGTTCTTTCCAGGAATATTTGATACTTTACATTTGTGTCAATAGGAAAGGAAAATTTCTTTCTCCAAAACACTAGCTATGTGTACCATAGTATTTGTTTAATCAATCAATTTGTTTTTCATTGTTATTTCTGTTTGCATTTGTTGGGCTACTAGGGAATTTGAGCATTTTTTTTGTATTTTTTTGTGTTATTTGTATATTTTTGATTGTGAATTTCCTGTTTATATCTTTTTTCTATTTTCCTCTTGAGTTCTTTGTCTTTTCTTATCAATTTATGACCTCTTAGTATACTAGAGGCTTTAATTTCGTGCCTGTTACCTGAAACAAATAAAATTACTACTAAAACTCAGATGTAAAATATATACATTGACTGTTATGTAGAATTTTTAAAATTTAACTTTATTGGTACATTATAATTATACATAATTGTCATATTCATTATGCCATTTTCATACATGCACAGAACATATTTTGATCAATCTTATTCCTCTGTACCTTCCTTTTCACTGCCCTCCTCACCCCCATGCCCGTGATCCCCTTGCTTTAATCTACTGGTCTCCCTTCTATCATCATTATTATTTTAATTAGTGCATTATAACTATATATAAATACAGGATTCATTATGGCATACTCATATATGGATATAGCAAAAGTTGGCAGATTTCATCCCCAGTATTTCTTCATGTTCTCCCTTTATTCCTTCCTCTCTACCCCTTGTTTGACTCTATTGGTCTCTTCTATTTTTGTGGGATTCTTTTTGTAAAATTCCTTTTACGATGAACATTTTTCCCCATATTTGTTGACCATTTGTATTTCTTTTTTTAATTGATTTTATTTTTTTAAATACATGACAGCGGAATGCATTACAATTCTTAATACACATATAGGGCACAATTTTTCATATCTTTGTATATAAAGTATGTTCACGCCAATTCATGTCTTCATACATGTACTTTTTTGTTTTTTAAATTTTTTTGCATTACAATTCTTATTACACATATATACCACAATTTTTTCATATATCTGTTTGTATATAAAGTATGTTGACACCCAATTCGAGTCTTCATACATGTACTTTGGATAATGATGTCCATCACATTCCACCATCCTTGCTAATATTCTGCCTCCTTCCTTTCCCTCCCACCCTTCTTCTCTATCTAGAATTCATCTAATCCTCCCATGCTCCCCTTCCCTACCCCTCTCTGAGTCAGCCTCCTTATATCAGATAAAACATTTGGCATTTGTTTTATTGGGACTGGCTAACTTCACTTAGCATTATCTTCACCAGTGCCATCCATTTACCTGCAAATGCCATGATTTTATTTTCTTTTAATGCTAAGTAAAATTCCATTGTGTATATAGGAGACATTTTTTTAATCCATTCATCTACTAAAGGGCATCTAGGTTAGCTCCACAATTTAGCTATTGTGAATTGTGCTGCTATAAACATTGATGTGGCTGTGTCCCTGTTTTTAAAGTCTTTTGGGTATAGTCTGAGGAGAGGGATAGCTGGGTCAAATGGTGGTTCCATTCCCAGGTTTCCAAGGAATTTCCATACTGCTTTCCATATTGGATGCACCAATTTGCAGTTGTATTTCTTCTTTTGAAAAATTTATGTTAAGATCATATTCCATTTGTTGGATTATTTATATTTGGTGTTAAGTTTTTTGAATTCTTTATCTATGCTGAATATTAATTCTCTGTTAGAAGAGTAACTGACAAAATTTTTCTCCCATTCTGTAGGTTTTAGTTGGTAGAAGGCTCATTATCATAAAATTTTTAAAAAGACATAAACATTTTCTTTATGCCAACTAAGGTCAAGCTAATGCATAGTGAATAATATTCTTTTATCTGATCCTTTCTGTTGTTTTAAACCAACGGTTTAAACTATTATTACAGTGCTGTATTTTTTTTCCCTGAGAAAATAGAAACAGTGTCCGGTAGTATTTTTTTTTTTTTTTTGCATCTTCTTAATAATAGAGCTACCTGAAAAAAATAGGAAATATTATCCCCAGAGATTTCATGGGAAATTGTACTGTAAAACCTTTCAATCTCAAAACATTACAGATGGAGCTTGTGCCTAGAATTCTTTCTCAAATCAAATACTAAGGAACTAAGGAAATTTCTTCTCATGGCTATGAGGCAAAGTAAATTCCAGAGCTCCTTCTGAGCAGCTACTTCTTATTTGGTACTGTTCTACTACACACATCAGTAGCCTGATTTACAGCTACAGTTTTAAAATATAATAATGTTCAAATAGTTGACCAAGAAGATTGTGCTGTTGCATTGTTTTGTTAAGTTTATTGCATATAATGGAAAATACAAATAAATAGTAACTTAAATACTTTATCATGTATTTTATCAGGTAGAAGAAGCTTAAAAGATATACAGTCAATCCTTGCTGGATATAATATCTATTAGGGTCCTAGGCCCTGAGATTTTCCTTCTCTTTCATGACATCCATTTTCAAGGGTTCAAGTACTTGCTGCTAGTGCTCCTCATTTTACAAATCAGTAAGGAAGCAAAATATATACAGCTTGCTCTAATGGCATCAGAAACCTTGAAGGGAGTCTTCATAGAAGTTCCACATAGCACATTGCTTAAATTTCACTGGCCAGAGTTCAGGCAAGTTCTGCAAGGTTGGGAATATTGTACTACATTTTCAAAATATTTTATTTAAAATACACATAATGAGAGAAAATTTTTGTCATCTATTCTTCCAATGGAGAATTAATATGCAGATTTTATACAACAACAAAAAGCTCAACCCCCCCAAAACAAATAACCCATTAAATAAGTGGGCAAATGAATGAAACAGACACTCTCAAAAAAAAGTAGAAGTGGCCAACATGTATAAATATATAAAATGTTCAATATTTGCATTTATATAGAAATATAAAAATGTTCAACATTGTTGGCCATTAAGGAAATGCAAATCAAAACTACATTGTGATTCCATCTCACATCAGTCAATGGCAATAATCAAGAATACAAATAGCAATGAATGCTGTTGCGAATGTAAGGGAAAAAGGAACTCGTATACACAGTTGGTAGGAATGTAAATTAGTACAGTCACTGTGGAACTCAGTATAGATGTTCCTCAATAAACTACAAATTGAACTACCATATGACCCATTTGTACCACTTCTTGATATTTATCCAAAAGAATTAAAGTTAGCATATTTTAGAGATGTATGTATAATCATTGTTTATCTCAGCACAATTCACAATAGCCATGTATGGAATCAGCCCACATATCTGTCAATAGGAAAATGGATGAATAAAATGTTTATCCATCTACCAACCTACCTACCTACCTATCTATCTATCATGGGTTTTATTCAGCCATAAAAAAGAACAAGATTATGTCATTTGTTAGGAAAAATGGATGAATCTGAAGACCATCATATTAACTGAAATAAATAAGATTCAGAAAAACAAGTTTCATATGTTTTCTCTCAAATAGGGAAAGATAAAGAAAATAAAAGATGTCATGAAAGTAGAAGAGAGAGTGTTGAGGTACAGAAAGGACAGAAGTTGGAGGCAGAAGGAGAAGATAAGGGGTGGTAATGGGGAGTAAAACTAATCAAATTATGTTATGCACATGTACAAATATGCCACAATGAAACTCGCCATTCTGTGTAATTAATATGCATCAATAAAAAATCAATGAAAACATTAAATAGTGCAATTGTCTAGAATAACACACTAGAAAGTTTCTCTGGCAATGGTTCCCTGTTTATGCCTAATGTATTGTCAATGTCCTGTACTAACTGCATCTTAATTTGAGATGAATTTGTAGCTTGTGAGAGAAAGTTTGCAATATGTTTTGTTTACTAATCAGTATTTTAGTCTTTACATAAAATTTAAGTGTGATTTTTTTTTGAGTTAGTGTTTTAATAACTTGTCCAGGCTGGCCTCACTCAAATTCATTATCCTTCTTTCTTAGCCTCCTTTGTAGCTAGGATTATAGGCACATACCAGCATGCCCAGCTTAAATGTGGTGACTTTTTTTTTCCCAGCTTTTGTTTCTGTTTTTGATACTGGATAAAACGCAGGACCTCATTCATGCTCGACAAGCACTCTACCACTGAGGGACATCCCCAGACATTTTCTAATTTTTATTTTGAGTCTGGAACTCCCTAAATTGCCCAGATTGGCCTTGAACGTGTAATTCTCCTGCCTTTTTCTTCTGAGTAACTGAAATTATGTGCCACTATGCTGAGAGCTACAGCCGAGTCGGAATGAAGCATGGCATTTTGCCAGAAGGGAGTGGTTGAGAGGTGATGCCAGCGAGCCATTGAGATGATGATGGTTAAGTTAAGCTGTGTATTCAGTTGTATATAGACCCCTGCTGTCCGCCTCCAGCTGCCCACTACTTTGGAGTTCCATTGGTTGATGGTGGAGGGAGTTCCGGTTGGTGTTTGGTGTCCCTGGAAGGGCCCGTGGGTGGCATTCTGGGGAGTTCGGAAATAAAGTTTGTTCCTGCTTGAGTGGCTCATGATTTGTGTCCAGCCAGACTGCGGCACCACTGTGCTTGGCAAAGGTGATGTTTTTAATAGTGTGTTTAGTATCTTCCAGAGAACATAAAAATTACTCACTCATATGGAAATGAAACAGCAATCAAGGGAAGAGCTCTGGATGAATAACACAATGATACTAATAGCTAATATTGGTCTTTCATTTTGTTTAATAGGCCAGAGAAAAATTTTAAATGAGTAAACTATGTACATAATGAAGATACATATCATTGCAGTGAGAAAAAAAGGAATGCATTGAAAACTGTAGCAAGTTGTGTGTTAGAGAAAAAAATCAGACAGGTTGAAAAGATTTTGATATGATAGATCTTTTTTATTTTAATTTTTTAAGTTGTAGATAAACACAATACCTTTATTTATTTTTATGTGGTGCTAAGGATCAAACCCAGTGCCTCACACGTGCTAAGTGAGTACTCTACCACTGAGCCACAACCTCAGCCCCAGTATAATGGATCTTAGTGAGGTGTGAGAACTTCTGTACTCTCTGGCTCTCTATTATTCAGGACTGCTTCCTTTTCAGAGAAGGTGCAAGTTTTGTTTTAGAAGTAAATCCTGTAGCATTGAACTCCTCTTTTTCTGTTATAATTGTTCCAGTTTAAAAGCAAAAGTCAGTTTAAACTATCCATCAAATCAAAGTTATTATGCTCTTCTACTTCACAGAGAAATTTCACAATATTATATTGTGTCCCTATTGAATTTTACTATATACATTACTTTTAAATTTAGAAAATATCATGTTATTGAATATTTAATTTTATGGACAATACTTTATAATGATAAAATATAGATATATGCTGTCTTTGAGAAAGGCTCAGTTAGCAAAAATGTTATGTATCAAACAAGTTTGATCTTATATTATCATGTTCTTTTTTTATCTCTTGCAGAAAATTACGTTTGGTTGATATAGAAGAATTTCACAATCTCCAGGATGCCTTAGAGCTGTCAACTTTTCAGAATATTATCATGAAACACTTGGAATCTGCCAAAGAGACTCTGTTTAAAATGTAAAGTTTTGAAATATCATATAGAAAAACATAAAAACATGTGATTGATGGGGAATTGCTTTTTAACTTCTTTTAGAAAATCCCATTTCAACTAGTTTTACATCATTTCCTTTAGAAAATTAATAGGTCTTTAATTGCCTTAGTCTATCCAGATATTCTACACTGCATAGATTGCACAGAAACTAAAATGATCATAACTGATAGTTGCTTTTTTCTAAATATCTGATTTCTGCCTCTGCTCTGAGTGTGTGTTGGAAACCATGCAGGAATAATCATGAACTAATCATTTACCAGATAATTATCTGCATCTACATGCAAAGTGCTGTGTCTCTTCCATTTTGATTTTGGATGAAGGATGCAGAAGAGTTTAAAGAATGACTCAGAAGGAAAAGTATGTTGCTTAAATGAGTTTACAATCTCAATGGAGGTTAGATTTAGATTTATCAAATGATAATCAAACAATTCCTTGGATTGTCCCTTCAATTTGGAATAACCACATATGATAATTAATGATGTTTTACTCTGGAAAACATGGGAAATAGCCTCTCTCATGAATCATATTTATAAGAAATAGACTATTAAGATTAGGACAATTTTCAAATATCACATGAAACTTATACCATAGTGTCATTATTTCCAAAAGTTTCTTAGAAAGGTGAGTTGATCATTTTTAAATTAACTTTTTAAAATGTTACTTTGGAAGAACTTTAACCTATTATTTTATATTATATTTATTTAAAATAGAGGAGAGGTGAAAAATAAAACTGCATAATTAGTTGCAGAGAAGAAAATGCCCTCTTAAGAATGTGATGCAAGTAAGTTATCTTAATCTATGACTGCAGGGTTATACCCTAGAAATACATTATCACTGTAAATTTTAGTAAAATGCATGTCAAAGTACAGAGGAGAGTGCAAACCCATACTGAATAATTGTTTCTGTGAAATGTAGATTGATTAGCTTTATCTCTTGATGCTTCCTGATTGATTCTAGGGGAAGAACTCTCTGACCACACTTTAGTGAGCCAGAATGGGTTTATCATGGCTAAAAGGCAGAACATCAGCTCACAGTGGAGACACAGTGAGCAAATAATTAATTATGACATCTACACCAAACCCAAAGGAATTTTCTTAGTCCTTATCTTTCACTTCTACTCAGCAGTTGCCATAGGTGGTTACACAGTTTTCTGGAACTATGTGTTTTCCTGTGCGCTTATCTGTTCTTCTCCACTGTCTCATTTTTCTATCAACTTAATCTCATTATCTCCTAAAAGTCCCCAGGTCCTTTTTCTTTTTTCTTTTTTTTTTGTTCTCTCTCTTATTTATATTCTTTTGACAATTTCATCCTTCTCAGCTGTCTAAAGATCTTGTTTTCTGAGCTCTTGGTCCTTCTTAATAATTTTATACTGAATATCTCAATTGAATATCATGTCAGTACCTGAATCTCAGCATGTTCATAACAATGCTTATCCTCTTTCTTCCAAACCTATTCTTCCTCCTCTGGATCATTCCTAGGGAAACTTGAAAATCTTGTGACTTTTTTTTTTTTTTTTTGATCTCTTTTGCTGATTGTCTTTACCCTTACCACCTTCTCCCTACCCCAGCAACGTCCTATTTTTAAATTCTTTCTATTTTTAAATTTTCCTATTTTTAAATTTTTAATTTTTTTTCTTTATTTGTTCTTTTTAGTTACATGTGACAGTAGTATGTATTTTGACATATCATACATACATTGAATATAACTTCCCATTATTGTTGGTTATACATGATGTGGAGTTACCATAGTCATGTATTTATATATGAACATAAGAAAGTTATGTCTGATTCATTCTACAGTCTTTCCTACTTCCATCTCCCCTTTTTTCCCTCTACTCCACCCTGTCCAATCTCGTGAACCTCCCCTCATCCCTTCCCCCTCCCCCCAACCTATTGAGAGTCAGTTTCAGCATGTCAGAGAGAACATTAATCTTTGTGTTTTTTTGGAACTGGTTTATTTCACTTAGCATATGGTCCCTATTTCCATCCATTTTCTAATAAATGCTATAATTTTGTTTTTCTTTATGGCTGAGTAACATTCCATTGTGTATATATAATTCATTTTCTTTATCCATTCATCTGTTGAAGGTCACCTAGGTTAGTTCTATAGCTTAGCTATTATGAATTGAGCTACTATGAACATTGACGTGGATGTGTCTCTATAGTATACTGATTTTAAGTCCTTTGGCTATATATGCCAAGGAGTGGGATAACTGGTTCTATTCCAAGTTTTTCGAGAAATCTCCATACTGCTTTTCAGAATGGTTACATAAATTTGTAGTCCCACGAGCAACATATGAGTGAACCTTTCCCCCCCACATTCTCGCCAACATTTATTGTTACTTGTATTCTTGATAATTGCCATTCTTCCTGGAGTGAGATGATATCTCAGTGTAGTTTTAATTTGCATTTTCTAAGTGCTAAATCCTACCCATGTCCTGTCTGGGTGGTGGGAATGGGGTTCCCCTTGGCAGAATGGGTTGGCTGAGAAATAAAAGCTAAGAGAAGTAAAATGACAAAAGCAAAACAAAACAGAACAAAAACACAGAACACAGAAAGTAGTTTCAAAAGCAGGTGTAGGATGGACAAGCTGATCAGATGGATTGAGCTCTGGCCAAATAGAGCCTGCGCCTGCTCTATTTAGATTGGGAAACATCAAAGACATTCTATAGAATGTTCTTTTCCAAAAAAGGTTAAAGTTGGGCTGTTTAGTTCCTAACAAGTTATGCCCATCTTCCCAGCTACTATGAGAAATCTTTCTAGCAGAGTGGAGAGAAGGATCATGTGCATTGAGCCATCTATTGAGGTGGGACAGCCATGGAAAGTTCCCAATGCCAGACCTATTTCCCCCTGGCTTCCATGCTGAGAGAAGATCCACGTGTATTTCAGAGATGGCTCCTTGCAGCTAGAGATATTGAACATTTTTTCATATATTGGTTGATGGCTCATATTTCTTCTTCTGTGAAGTGTCTGGTCAGTTCCTTTGCCCATTTATTGACTGGGTTGGATTTTTTTGTTGTTAAGTTTTTTGAGTTCTTTGCATATTCTGGGGATTAATGTTCTACCTGAGGTGCAGTTGACAATGATTTTCCCCCATTCTGTAGGCTCTCATTTCAGGTTCTTTATTGTTTCCTTTGCCGTGAAGAAGCATTTTAGTTTGATGATATTATTTATTGATTCTTGACTTCTTACACTATAGGAGTCTTATTGAGAAAGTCTGTCCCTAAGCCAACATGATGGAGAGATTTGGGCTTACTTTTTCTTTTAATGGGTACAGAGTCTATGGTCTAATGCCTAGGTCCTTGATTTGAGTTTTTTGCAGGGTGAGAGATAGGGGTCTAATTTCATTTTGTTATGTATTGATTTCCAGCTTTCCCAGCACCATTTGTTGAAGAGGCTGTCTTTTCTCCAGTGTATGTTTTATATGTAATTTGCCAGTATTTAATTAAGAATTTTTTGCATCTATGTTCATCAGGGATGTTGGTCTGAAGTTTTCTTTCCTTGATATGTCTTTGTCTAATTTTATTATCAGGATGATACTAGCTTCATAGAATGAGTTTAGAAGGGTTCTGTCTTTCTATTTCATGAAATAATTTGAGGAGGATTGATGTAAGTTTTTCTTTGAAGTTTTCTTTGAAGTAGAACTTGTCTGAGAATCCATCTGGTCCTGGGCTTTTCTTTCTTCATAGGTTTTTGATGGTGTCTTCAATTTCATTGCTTGGAATTGATCTGTTTTAAATTTTCTGTGTCTTCCTGATTCAATTTGTGTAGGTCATATGTCTCTAGAAATTTGTTGATGTCTTCAAGATTTTCTATTTTTTTAGAATATAAATTTTCAAAATAGTTTCTGATTATCATCTGTATTTCAGTAGTGTCTGTGATATTTCATTTTTCATAGAGATTTTCATAATTTGAGTGTTTGCTCTCTTTCTCTTCATTAGCTTGGCTAACAGTTTATCAATTTTATTTATTTTTTCAAAGAACCAATTTTATGTTTTGTCAATTTTTTGAATTTTTTAAAATTTCATTGATTTCAACTCTGATTTTAATTATTTCCTGTCTCTATTGCTTTTGGTGTTGATTTTTTCTTTTTCTAGGGCTTCGAGATATATGTAATGTTAGGTGTTTTGTTTGCTGACTTTCTTTTCTTTTTAAAAATATTTATTATATATGACAGCAGAAGACTTTCCATTCTTTTGATGAATAAGCTCAATGCAATGAACTTTCCTCTTAGCACTGCCTTCACAGTGTCCCAGAGATTTTGATAAGTTGTGTCATAATTCTCATTTACCTCTAATTGTTTCCATTTCATCTCTGATTTATTCTGCTATCCATTGGTCATTCAATAGTGTACTATTTAGTTTCCAAGTGTTAGAGTAGCTTCTGTTTTTTATTTTATCATTGATTTATAATTTTATTCCATTATGATCTGATAGAATGTGAGGTATTATCTCTATTTTTTTTTTGTATTTCCTAAGAGTTGCTTTGTGACCTAAGATATAGTCTGTTTTAGAGAAGGATCTATGTACTGCTGAGAAGAAAGTGTATTTAGTCATTGATGAATGAAATATTCTATATATGTCTGTTGAGTCTAAATTACTGTCATGCAGTATGGGTTTGCCAGGCCTGTATTTTGGGTCAAACTCGGGTTTTCCAGGAATTGGCTCCTTCAGCTGTTGGCCCTGGTGCTGCAGCTGTAGAACTGTTTCTTCCTTTGTGCTCTGCACACTGCTGGGGAAGATGAGGTTTCTTTCCAATACAAGGCTATTTAGTCAGGCAGTGTCCCCGATCTCCAAACTCCATACCCAGACACACTTCAGTCCTCCCAAAAATGCAGGTTTCTTTAATTCCCTTATTCCTCCACAGAGGGACTGCTCTGGTTGGAGCATGGCTGTGGTACTGGAGATTTCTGCCTTATTTTATTATATCCAACTTCCTGAGTCCCCAATATGCTTTGAATGTCCAGTATTAAATTCCAGTAAAGTTACGCCCCCATTTTTTGTTCATTCACCCACCTTGTTGAAAAGCTGCCTGTTTGATTTCTTGGTTTTATGCCACGGAGCAGCCAAGAAAGCAACCTGCTCTATTCTGCCATCTTGAAACCTCCTTTCCTACTTTTTTTTTTTTTTAACAAGTAAGATATATTTCACTTACCATAAAATGTGTACTGTCTGTGGTTTATGTATATTCACAAAGTGTGAATATAACCACTAAATCCAGAATGCTTTCCTCACCCCAAAAGAAGCTCTGTATCTTTTGCAATTCTTCCCTCTATAAGTACCTGGTAATCACAATATACTTATTGTCCATATGGATTTCCCTGTTCTGGGGATTTCATCTAAGTGAAATGATACAATATGTGGCCATTTATTTCTGGTTTCTTATATGTAATACATTTTCAAGTTTCATCCATGGTATAAAGCATGTCTCAATACTTCATTTCTTCTCATGGCCAAATAATACTACATTGTACAGATAAACCTCATTTTGTTTATCTATTCATCAATTGGTAGACATTGGGTGGTTTTCACTTTTTGATTATTTTGAATAATGCTTCTATGAACAATCATTTTGTATAAACATGTTTTTTCTGTTCTCTTGTGTACATACCTAGGAGTGGAATTGCTGGTTATATATGGTAATTCTATATATAATGTGTCTGTTGAGTCTAAATTATTTAAATTATTTTAACTTTTTCAGGAACTGCCACAATGTTTTCCAAAAGGACTGTAAGATTTTACATTCTTACCAGCAATGTATGAGAGTTCTGATTTCTCCACATTTTTGCCAATACATGTTGTTTATCTTTCCGATTATAACCATTGTGGAGGGTGTGTCAGTAGTATCTCACTGTGGTTTTGATTTGCATTTCTTAATGACTAATTAAGTCGAGCACCTTTTATATGATTATTATTAATTTATTGATCTTCTATGGATAAATGTATATTCATATCCTTTACTCATTAAATATTGGGTTGTCTGAGTTTTTATTGTTGATTTTTAAGAGTTGTTTATATATTCTGAATACTAAACCCTCATTAGTTCTATGATTTGCAAATATTTTTTCCATTAACTTTCTTTTAACTTTCTTGCTAGTGAATTTAAGGTACAAATATTTTTACTTCTGAGGAAGTATAAGTTATTATTTTCTTTGGTTGCTTATGCTCTTGCTATCATATCTAAGAAATTGTTGCCTAATCCAATATTACAAAGATTTACTGGTTTACATTTTTTTTTTCCTCTAAAAGTTCCAGTTTTAGCTTTTATGTTTTAGTCTCTTTGGACCGACTTAATTTTTCTGTGTGGTATGAGGAAACGGTCCAAGTCAATTACTATTACTATTATTTTTTGGTACTGGGGATTGAACTCAGAGGCAGTCAACCACTGAGCCACATCTCCAGCCTTATTTTGTATTTTATTTTGAGGCAGGGTCTCACTGAGTTGCTTAGTGTCTCACTTTCACTGAGGCTGGCTTTGAACTTGAAATCCTCCTGCCTTGGCCTCCTAAACCACTGGGATTACAGGTGTATGCCACCATGCCTGGCCCAAGTCAATATACAGTTGTTCTAGCACTATTTGTGCAAGTCTTTTGTTCATTGAGTGGCCTTGACACCCTTGTACATAATAATTTGACCCTATATATTAGGGCTTATTTCTGGGATCTCTATACTTGCACCTTTGTTCTAATTGTGACTTTATGCCAGTACCAAGCTGTTTTGATTATTATAGCTTTGTAAGTTTTGAAGTAGTAAGTGTGAATCCTCTAATTTTGTTCTTTTTCCAGACTGTTTTGGTTGTTCTAGGTTTTTTGAATTTCCACAGGCATTTTAATATTAACTTGTCTATCTTTTTTTTTTAAAGGCCACTGACTTTTTGGTAGGGAATTCACTGAATCTGCAAATAAATTTTGGGAATATTGCCATCTTAATAATGTTGAGTCTTCCAGTCTGGGATTGGGATATGTCCATTGATTGAGTTCTTTAATTTCTTTCAACAGTGTTTTGTGATTTTTCAGCATACAAGTTTTACGATTTCTTTAGTGGGATTTTTCTAAGTGTTTTATTTTTCTTGCTATTGTAAACAGGCTTGTTTTCTTATTTTTATTTTCAAATTATTTTCTGCTATAGTATATAAAAACAGTTGCTTTTGCATATTGATCTTTCTATTCTGCAACTTGATGAACTTGTTTATTAGCTTTAACAAGTTTTTCTGTTTATTTTTGGCATGGACTATTTATGGCTTTATACAAGGTTATATCATCTTCAAATAGAGGTAGTTTTACTTCTTCCTTTTGAATCTGGATTTTTCCCCCTTTTTCTTGGCTAATTTCCCTTGCTAGATCTCCATTACAATTTTGAGTAGAAGTGGCAAGAGCAGACATTCTTGTTTTGTTCCTGATTTTAGGGGGAAAGCTTTCAATCTTTCACTATCAATTTAGCTATGTGGTTAACTTTAGCAAGCTAAGAAAGTTCTCTTTTCTTAATATCTTGATTAGTTTTTTTTTTTTTTATCATGAACTCTAGTGGTAGATTTTGTCAGCTGGCTTTTCTTCTTTTGATTAGTATGGTACAGTACATTGATTTTCATATATTGAGAGAGTCTTGCATTCCTGAAGCAAGTCCTACTTGGTCGTGTAGTATAATTTTTTTAAATATATGCTGCTGGATTAGGTATGCAGTAGTTTTCTTTTTCTTGTGACACTTCACTTATGTCTGATTTTGGTATTGGGGCAATACTTGTTTCATAGAGTGAGTTAGAAAGTTTCCCTTTCTTTTATCTTTTTTGGTTTGTGAAGAATTGGTATTAAATCATCATTATTCCTGGCATTTTAAAAACTTTTTAGGAAGATGTTTAATGATTAACTAAATCTCTTTATGTGTTATAGGTCTATTTATATTTTCTAGAACTTGTTCAAGATTTTATAGATTACCAAATTTGTTGGCATATAATTTTTCTTTATATTCCCTTATAATATTTGGTGTTTTTCTAAGGTAAGTATTAATGTCCTCTTTTTCATCCCATGCTTTAAGAATTTGAGTCTTCTCTCCTTTTTCTTGGTCAGTCTACCTATAAGTTTGTCATTTTAGTGATCTTTTCAAAGAATTCACTTTTATATTTTGTTGATATAAATATCTTTTCTATTCACTTTTATATCTTGTTGATATTTTTATTTACCAAAATTTTGTTTTCATTCTCTATTTTGTTTTCATTTAAATCATTTTTTCTCCCTTCTTGTTTTGCATTTAGTATGCTCTTCTTTTATAGCTTCTGGTGGAATTTTACTTTATTGAAATTTTTCTTGCTTTTAACATAGGTGTTTATAGCTACAAAGTTCCCTCTGATCACTGATTGTGTTACTCCCATTAGTTTTGACATATTGTATTTCATTGTTCATTCATTTTAAAGTAGTTTCTAATTTCCCTTATGATTTCCTTCTTTAACATATTGGTTATTTAGGAGTGTGTTGTCTTAATTCTACATACTAGCGAATTTCCAAGTGTCCTTCTACTATTGACTTCTAATTTTGTATTTAAATTCTTTTTATTTACTGAGATTTATATGATGACTACCAACTATTTTCTTTCAGAAGCATCTTTCATGTGTACCCCTTCATCATAATTCCCATTGCTACACTATCGGTGGGCCCTTTTCTCCTCCCAGGTAGGCTTTGCAAAATCTGAATAAATGCTCTATTCCTTTGTCTCTGGTATTTTCTTCTTTCAGGCCTGTCCTATAAATCACTGCTAGGTGTTGATAAAATAAGTCCATATTTCTTTTTATTATTTTTAAAATTTTTCCAACTATTATTACAGAATGTTCAGATGTACAAAACATCTTAAAGAATAGCATAACGAATACCGAAAATGCCCCATGTAACTCAATTTTTAATTTATTTTCCATTTATTAAAATTATAATATATTTCCTAACCTATATTTTAAGATTTTCTGCAACATAAACCCAACCTATCTTTTTCATCCTCATTTTTGAAAAGGCTTTTGCCTTGGACTATGCCTGTAGAAATAATTATACTTGATAAAACAGAATATAGCTAGTTTGTAACCATTTTTACTACTATTAAAAAAATACCTATGGATTTTTACTACCATTAAAAATATATCTATGGATTAAGTCTTATGTCTTATTCCCTTTTTAGCCAACTACTGATTTTTAAAAGACTTCTTTTTTTAATGGTCAGATGAGGATGCTAAGAAAATTGAAAAGTTGTTTAGCTACTTCCCTCTTAAACTCTATCAATTTCAGCACTGTTATGTTTACATACATAATTGTAATAATCAAATGAATGGTTAAGGAGATTAAATGGAATAAGGACCGCTTACACACCATCAGCATAATAATTATATTTATAATGCTTGATACAGCTGATTTCCAGAGACCCCTTTCTTTTTTTTTCAATTCTAATTTATTATATATGACAGCAGAATGCATTACAATTAATATTATACATATAAAACACAGTTTTTCATTTCTCTGGTTGCATATAATGTATATTCACACCATTCGTGTCTTCATACATGTACTAAGGGTAATGATATGTATCTCATACCACTGTCTTTTTTATCCCTATGCCCCCTCCCTTCCCCTCCCTCCCCTTTGCCCTATCTAGAATTTCTCTAATCCTCCCATGCTCCTCCTCCCAACCCCACTGTGAATCAACCTTCTTATATCAGAGAAAACATTTGGCATTTGGTTTTTTGGGATTGGCTAACTTCATTTAGCATTATATTCTCCAATGCCATCCATTTACCTGCAAATGCCATGATTTTATTCTCTTTTATTGCTGATTAATATTACATTGTGTATATATGCCACATTTTCTTTATCCATTCATCTACTGAGGAGCATCTAGATTGGTTCCACAGTTTAGCTACTGTGAATTGTGCTGCTATAAACATTGATGTGGCTGTGTCCCTGTAGTTGCTGTTTTTAAGTCCTTTGAGTATAGACCGAGGAGTGGGTTGGCTGGATCAAATGGTGGTTCTAACCCCAGCTTTCCAAGGAATCTCCATACTGCTTTCCATGTTGGCTGCACCAGTTTGCAGTCCCACCAGCAATGTATGAGTGTGCCTTTTCCCCCACATCCTCACCAAAACATATTGTTGTTTGTGTTCTTAATAGCTGCCATTCTGACTGGAGTGAGATGATATTTTAGAGTACTTTTCATTTGCATTTCTCGAATTGCTAGAGATGTTGAAATTTTTTCATTTATTTGTTGATTGATTGTATATCATCTTCTGAGAGGTGTATGTTCAGTTTCTTGGCCCATTTATTGACTGGGCTATTTGTTTTTTTTTTTGGTGTTTAGCTTTTTGAGTTCTTTGTATACCCTAGAGATTAGTGCTCTACCTGATGTATGAGTGGTAAAAATTGGCTCCAAGCTGTAGACTTTCTACTCACCTCACTGATTGTTTCTTTTGCTGAGAAGAAACTTTTTAGTTAAATCCATCCCATTTATTGGTTCTTGATTTTAATTCTTACACTATACGAGTCTTATTAAGGAAGTTGGGGCCTAATCCGACATGATGAAGATTTGGGCCTACTTTTTCTTCTAATAGGCACAGTGTCTCTGGTTTAATTCCTAAGTCCTTGAACCACTTTGAATTGAGTTTTGTGCATGGTGAGAGATAGGGGTTTAATTTCATTTCATTGCATATGGATTTCCAGTTTTCCTAGCACCATTTGCTGAAGAGGCAATATTTTCTCCAATGTATGTTTTTAGCACCTTTGTCTAATATAAGATAACTGTAGTTATGTGAGTTTGTCTCTGTGTTCTCTTTTCTGTACCATTGGTCTATCAGTCTATTTTGGTGCCAATACCATGATGTTTTTCTTACTATTGCCCTGTAGTATAGTTTAAAGTCTGGTATAGTGATGCCACCTGCTTCACTCTTCTTGCTAAGGATTGCTTTAGCTATTCTGGGTCTCTTATTTTTTTAAATAAATTTCATGACTGCTTTTGCTATTTCTATGAGGAATGTCATTGGGATTTTGATTGAAATTGCATTAAATCTTTATAGTGCTTTTGGTAGTATGGCCATTTTGGCAATATTAATTCTGCCTATCCAAGAGCAAGGTAGATCTTTCCATCTTCTAAGGTCTTCTTTAATTTCTTTCTTTAGCATTCTGTAGTTTTTGTTGTAGAGGTCTTTCATATCTTTCGTTAGGTTGATTCTCAAGTATTTTATTTTTTTGAGGCTATTGTAAATGTGGTAGGTTTCTTCATTTCTCTTTCAGAGGATTTTTCACTGATAAATACAGAAATGTCTTTGATTAATGGGTGTTGATTTTGTATCCTGCTATTTTGCTGAACTCATTTACTAGTTCTAGAGGTTTTCCAGTGGAATTCTGTAGATCTTCTAGGTATAGAAGCAAATAGTGCTAATTTGAGTTCGTCTTTTCCTATCCATATCCCTTTAATTTCTTTCGTCTGTCTAACTATTCTGGCCAATGTTTCAAGAACTATGTTAAATGGAAGTGGTGAAAGAGGGCATCCCTGTCTTGTTCCAGTTTTTAGAGGGAATGCTTTCAATTTTTCTCCATTTAGAATGATGTTGGCCTGGGGCTTAGCACAGATAGCTTTTATGATGTTGAGATATGTTCCTATTATCCCTAATTTTTCTAGTGTATTGAACATGTGTGGGTGCTGTATTTTGTCAAATGCTTTTCCTGCATCTATTGAGATGATCATATGATTCTTATCTCTAAGTCTATTGATGTGATGAATTACACTTATTGATTTTCGTAACTGAACCAGCCTTGCATCCCTGGGATGAACCCCACTTGATTGTGATGGACGATCTTTTTAATATATTTTTGTATTCAATTTGCCAGAATTTTATTGAGAATTTTTGCATCTATGTTCATTAGATATATTGGTCTGAAGTTTTCTTTTTTTGATGTGTCTTTGCCTGGTTTTGGGATCAGCGTGATATTGGCCTCATAGAATGAGTTTGGAAATGCTCCCTCTTTTTCTATTTCATAAAATAATTTATAGAGTATAGTATTAGTTCTTCTTTATAGATGTTGTAGAACTCAGCTGTGTATCCATCAGGTCCTGGGATTTTCTCAGTTGGTAGGCTTCTGATGGCGTCTTCTATTTTGTCACTTGAAATTGA
Source organism: Marmota monax (assembly GCF_021218885.2). NCBI lineage: Eukaryota > Metazoa > Chordata > Mammalia > Rodentia > Sciuridae > Marmota > Marmota monax. The sequence continues at coordinate 28,262,058 of NW_026692781.1, read as the reverse complement.
TCTATTTAAATCATGTATATCATCCTGATTCAACTTGGGCAAATCATATATCTCTAGAAATTTGTTGATGCCTTCAATATTCTCTATTTTATTGGAGTACAAGTTTCCAAAATAATTTCTAATTGTATTCTGTATTTCTGTAGTGACTGTTGTGATATTTCCTTTTTCAACATGTATGTTAGTAATTTGAGTTTTCTCTCTTTCCTTCTCTTTGTTAGTAAGGCTAAAGGTTTGTCAATTTTATTTATTTTTTCTAAGAACCAATTTTCTGTTTTGTCAATTTTTTCAATTGTTTCTTTTGTTTCAATTTCATTAATTTCAGCTCTGATTTTAATTGTTTCTTGTCTTCTACTGCTTTTGGTGTTGATTTGTTCTTCTTTTTCTAGGGCTTTGAGATGTAATGTTAGGTCACTTACTTTTTCTTCTTTGAAGAAATGAACTCCATGCAATGAATTTTCCTCTTAGTACTGCCTTCATAGTGTCCCAAAGATTTCTATATGTTGTATCAGTGTTCTTATTTACTTCTAAGAATTTTTTAAACTCCTCCTTGATGTCTTTTTTTTTAATTTATTTTTTTATTGGTTGTTCAAAACATTATAAAGCTCTTGACATATCATATTTCATACATTAGATTCAAGTTGGTTATGAACTCCCAATTTTACCCCAAATACAGATTGCAGAATCACATCGGTTACACATCCACATTTTTACATAATGCCCTATTAGTAACTGTTGTATTCTGCTAACTTTCCTATCCTCTACTATCCCCCCTCCCTCCCCTCCCATCTTCTCTCTCTACCCCATCCACTGTAATTCATTTCTCTCCTTGTTTATTTTCCCATTCCCCTCACAACCTCTTATATGTAATTTTGTATAACAATGAGGGTCTCCCTCCATTACCATGCAATTTCCCTTTTCTCTCCCTTTCCCTCCCACCTCATGTATCTGTTTAATGTTAATCTTTTCTTCCTGCTCTTCCTCCCTGCTCTGTTCTTAGTTGCTCTCATTATACCAAAGAAGACATTTGGTATTTGTTTTTTAGGGATTGGCTAGCTTCACTAAGCATAATCTGCTCTAGTGCCATCCATTTCCCTGCAAATTCTATGATTTTGTCATTTTTTAGTGCTGCGTAATACTCCATGGTGTATAAATGCCACATTTTTTTTATCCATTCATCTATTGAAGGGCATCTGGGTTGGTTCCACAGTCTAGCAATTGTGAATTGTGCTGCTATGAACATCAATGTAGCAGTATCCCTGTAGTACGCTCTTTTAAGGTCTTCAGGGAATAGTCCAAGAAGGGCAATAGCTGGGTCAAATGGTGGTTCCATTCCCAGCTTTCCCAGGAATCTCCATACTGCTTTCCAGATTGGCCGCACCAGTTTGCAGTCCCACCAGCAATGTACAAGAGTACCCTTTTCCCCACATCCTCTCCAGCACTTGTTGTTGTTTGACTTCATAATGGCTGCCAATCTTACTGGAGTGAGATGGTATCTTAGGGTGGTTTTGATTTGCATTTCTCTGACTGCTAGAGATGGTGAGCATTTTTTTCATGTACTTGTTGATTGATTGTATGTCCTCCTCTGAGAAGTGTCTGTTCAGGTCTTGGGCCCATTTGTTGATTGGGTTATTTGTTTTCTTATTGTTTAATTTTTTGAGTTCTTTGTATACTCTGGATATTAGGGCTCTATCTGAAGTGTGAGGAGTAAAAATTTGTTCCCATGATGTAGGCTCCCTATTTACCTCTTTTATTGTTTCTCTTGCTGAGAGAAAACTTTTCAGTTTAAGTAAGTCCCATTTGTTGATTCTTGTTATCAACTTTTGTGCTATGGGTGTCCTATTAAGGAATTTGGAGCCCGACCCTACAATATGTAGATCGGAGCCAACTTTTTCTTCTATCAGACGCAGAGTCTCTGATTTGATATCTAGCTCCTTGATCCACTTTGAGTTAACTTTTGTGCATGGTGAGAGGAGGGGATTCAGTTTCATTTTGTTGCATATGGATTTCCAGTTTTCCCAGCACCATTTGTTGAAGATGCTGTCCTCCCTCCATTGCATGCTTTTAGCTCCTTTATCAAATATAAGATAGTTGTAGCTTTGTGGATTAGTCTCTGTGTCCTCTATTCTGTACCATTGGTCCACCCTCCTGTTTTGGTACCAGTACCATGCTGTTTTTGTTATTATTGCTCTGTAATATAGTTTTAAGTCTGGTATCGCTATACCGCCTGATACGCACTTCCTGCTTAGAATTGCTTTTGCTATTCTGGGTCTTTTATTTTTCCATATGAATTTCATGATTGCTTTATCCATTTCTACAAGAAATGCCGTTGGGATTTTGATTGGCATTGCATTAAACCTATAGAGAACTTTTGGTAATATCGCCATTTTGATGATGTTAGTTCTGCCTATCCATGAACAGGGTATATTTTTCCATCTTCTAAGATCTTCTTCTACTTCTCTTTTTAGGGTTTTGTAGATTTCATTATATAAATCTTTCACCTCTTTTGTTAGGTTGATTCCCAAGTATTTTATTTTTTTTGAGGATATTGTGAATGGAGTGTTTTTCCTCATTTCCATTTCAGAAGTTTTGTCACTGATATACAGAAATGCCTTTGATTTATGCGTGTTGATTTTATATCCTGCCACTTTGCTGAATTCATTTATTAGTTCTAGTAGTTTTTTTGTATACCCTTTTGGGTTTTCTAGGTATAGAATCATGTCATCTGCAAATAGTGATAATTTAAGTTCTTCCTTTCCTATTTTTATGCCTTTAATTTCTTTCGTCTGTCTAATTGCTCTGGCCAGTGTTTCAAGAACTATATTGCATAGAAGTGGTGATAGAGGGCATCCCTGTCTTGTTCCAGATTTTAGAGGGAATGCCTTCAATTTTTCTCCATTGAGAATGATGCTAGCCTGAGGCTTAGCATAGATAGCTTTTACAATGTCGAGGTAAGTTCCTGTTATCCCTAGTTTTTCTAATGTTTTGAACATAAAGGGATGCTGTACTTTGTCGAATGCTTTTTCTGCGTCTATTGAGATGATCATATGGTTCTTATTTTTAAGTCTATTGATGTGGTGAATAACATTTATTGATTTCCGTATATTGAACCATCCTTGCATCCCAGGAATGAATCCTACTTGATCATGGTGCACAATTTTTTTGATGTGCCTTTGTATCCGATTCGCCAGAATTTTATTGAGGATTTTTGCATCTAGGTTCATCAGAGATATTGGTCTGTAGTTTTCTTTCTTTGAGGTGTCTTTGTCTGGTTTCGGAATCAGGGTGATGTTGGCCTCATAGAATGAATTTGGCAGAGCTCCTTCTTTTTCTATTTCCTGAAATAACTTGAAAAGTATTGGTATTAATTCTTCCTTAAAGGTTTTGTAAAACTCCGCTGTATACCCATCCGGTCCTGGGCTTTTCTTGGTTGGAAGTCTTTTGATTGCTTCTTCTATTTCATCTATTGTTATTGGTCTGTTTAAGTTGTGAGTATCCTCCTGACTCAGTCTGGGCAAATCATATGACTTAAGGAATTTATCGATGTCTTCACTATCTTCTATTTTATTGGAATATAGGTTTTCAAAATAATTTCTAATTGTCTTCTGTATTTCTGTAGTGTCTGTTGTGATATTGCCTTTTTCATCCCGTATGTTAGTGATTTGAGTTCTCTCTCTTCTTCTCTTCATTAGCATGGCTAAGGGTCTGTTGATCTTATTTATTTTTTCAAAGAACCAACTTTTAGTTTTGTTAATTTTTTCAATAGTTTCTTTTGTTTCAATTTCATTAATTTCCGCTCTGATTTTAATTATTTCTTGCCTTCTGCTACATTTGCTGTTGTTTTGCTCTTCCTTTTCTAGGGCTTTGAGATGAAGTGTGAGCTCATTTATTTGTTGGTTTTTCCTTTTTTTGAGGAATGACCTCCAAGCGATGAATTTCCCTCTTAAAACTGCTTTCATTGTGTCCCATAGATTCCGATATGTTGTGTCTGTATTTTCATTTATCTCTAAGAATTTTTTGATTTCCTCCTTTATGTCTTCTGTAACCCATTGATCATTCAGTAACATATTGTTCACTTTCCATGTGATGTAGGATTTTTCCTTCCTTCTTTTATCATTGATTTCCAGTTTCATTCCATTATGATCAGATAAAATGCATGGTATTATCTCCACCCCTGTATATTTACTGAGTGTTGCCCTATGGCATAATATATGGTCTATTTTTGAGGAGGATCCATGTGCTGCTGAGAAAAAAGTATATCCACTTGATGATGGTTGATATATTCTATATATGTCAGTTAAGTCTAGGTTGTTGATTGTGATATTGAGTTCTATAGTTTCTTTATTCAGCTTTGGTTTGGAGGATCTGTCCCATTGTGAGAGAGGTGTGTTGAAGTCACCCATAATTATTGTGTTGTTGTCTATTTGATTCTTGAACTTGAGGAGAATTTGTTTTATGAACGTCGCAGCACCATTATTTGGTGCATAAATATTGATAATTGTTATGTCTTGTTGGTGAATGGTTCCTTTTAACAGTATATAATGTCCTTCCTTATCCCTTTTGATTAATTTAGTCTTGAAGTCAATTTTATTCGATATGAGGATGGCCACCCCTGCTTGCTTACGAGGACCGTGTGCGTGGTATATTTTTTCCCAACCTTTCACCTTCAGCCTGTGTATGTCTTTTCCAATCAGATGTGTCTCCTGGAGGCAGCATATTGTTGGATTTGTTTTTTTAATCCATGTTACCAGCCTATGTCGCTTTATTGGAGAGTTTAAGCCATTAATGTTTAGAGTTACTATTGATATATGGTTTGTACTTCCAGCCATGTTTGATTATTTATCTTCTTATTTTTTTTTTTAATTTAGTTTGTTTCTCCATGGTTAGCTTTCCCCCTGCCCTCTGTCTTTATAGAGGCACTTCCCACTGATGGTTTTGGTTATTGTTTTTCATTTCTTCCTCGTGTAGTGTTTTGCTCAAGATGCTTTGCAATGCTGGTTTTCTGGCTGCAAATTCTTTTAGCTTTTGTTTATCATGAAAGATTTTTATTTCGTTATCGTACCTGAAGCTTAATTTTGCTGGATACAGAATTCTTGGTTGGCATCCATTGTCTTTCAGTGTTTGAAATACGTTGTTCCAGGATCTTCTCGCTTTCAGCGTCTGTGATGAAAAATCCGTTGTTAACCTTATTGATTTACCCCTGAATGTAATCTGCCTCCTTTCTCTTGTAGCTTTTAGTATTTTCTCTTTGTTCTGTATATTGGATATCTTCATAACAATGTGTCTTGGCGTTGGTCTACTGTGATTTTGTGTGCCCGGTGTCCTGTATGCATCTACAATTTGTATATCCGTTTCCTTTTTTATTTCTGGAAAGTTTTCTGTAATTATTTCTTTCAGCATGTTACTCATTCCCTTGGTTTGAATCTCTGTACCTTCTTCTATCCCGATGACTCGTAGGTTTGGTTTCTTTATGTTATCCCATATCTCTTGGATGTTTTTCTCGTGGTTTTTAACCAGCCTTTCTGAGTTGGCTAGGCTCTTTTCAAGATGATATATTTTGTCTTCATTATCTGATGTTCTGGCTTCTACTTGCTCCACTCTGTTAGTGATACTCTCAATTGAGTTTTTAATTTGGTTTATCGTTTCCTTCATTTCTAGAATTATTGTTTGGGTTTTTTTTATAATCTCAATCTCCTGATAAAGATGCTTAACTTCTTCTTTTATCTGTCTATGTAATTCATTTTCAAAGTGTTCTTTCACTGTTTGGATTTGCTGTCTCGTATCTTCTTTAAGGTTCCATTCCATCTGTCTAAGGTATTCCTTGAGTTCTTTATATGACCATTTTTCTGCTGACTCTAGGTCCTCCTGAATATTTAGGCTGTCCTTCATTGTTTGTACTCCTTTTCTTCCTTGCTTTTTTATGCTGCTCATGTTACTTCTTGTTCTGTTTGACTGCTGAGTTACTGTTTACTCTTATAAATTTATTTGATGCTTGGGAGGAAAGATATTAGAAGGGAAGGGAAGAAGTCACTAAAGAGAATGAGAGTAGGCAGGTAGAATTCAAGGAAGGGGGAATAAGAAAATTGAAAACAAATGAAAAGACAAAAGAAACAAAAATAACAAAGATTAGATAATAAAGAAAGAAAGAAAAGAAGAAAAAAAATTTTTTAACAAAAATAATAATGATAATAAAAAAATGAAAATGAAAATTTAAAAAATAATAATAAAATAAAAAAATTTTTAAAAAATTAGAAACATTGAAAAAAGTTAAAGAACAACAACAAATAAAAATTGAAAATGAAAGAAAAGGAAGAAAAAAAAAGAAAAAGAAAAAGAAAATGATAATAATAATAATAATAAATGCAGTCCTAGAGTTCTATTAACTTCTCTTCCAGTAGGTGGAGCTGTGCCCACTGGGCCAAGCTTCTCCTCTCAATAGGTGGGAACCATTCACTGTGCAGCAGCTCTTTCTCCTAGACTGGGCGGGTCTCCAATCCTGAGTGTCTAGGGCCTTGTCTTGTGTTTCCTCAAGCCAGGCCGTGCTCACCTGTGGCGCTCACCACAATACTGGCTACACGCCAGGTCTGCTGCTCCTGGGAGCCCTGTTTTCATGAACACCTGGGCTCACTCTCCCTGTTTGCCTCCCTCAGACCCTAAGTTTGTAGAGCTTGGGGCTGAGATCCCCCAGCGAATTTGCTTGCCCTCCGGTAGCCACGCCCCCGGTAGCTGGTGCAAGAGACCTCAGTTGTCAGCACTGGTGGGAGCGGTAGCCGGGAGTTCCGCGCCGCAAGTCCCGCGCCACTCCTGGTTCCCTCGGTCTGGTTATTGCGTTCACAGGAGAGCTGGGAGCGGCCCTTAAGGTTTCCCCGCTGTGTGGAGAGAGATGGCTAGGGGATTACACACCTGTCGCGCTGGTTTCAATGCAGTTATCTTCTCCGCCCGTGACGCCAGTTCTCTGCCATGGTGGTATCCCATGCAAATGGTGACCGTTCGTTCCCTTTGCCAGGTGACCAATGCAACGGGTGGGTCCTGACTGTCTCTCCCAATCCCCGTTTCAGTCCTGTGGCCACTGCCTATGAAGGCTCTGTTGGCTTTTACCTCTGTAAGTTCCTAAGGGCCTACCAATTATTTCAGCGGGATCGTTAGTGCTGAGTCACACGAAGCAGGCGAACTGGAGCTTAATTGCCTCCGATTCGGGCTCTGTGTGTGTTTTCTGAGGGGCCCAGCCTGTACACCCCAGATCCACGTCAGCTCAGCATTGCCTAGTGATCCTGAGCAAACAGCATTTAGACAGTTTATGGCTCCCTATGCCGGCGCAGTTGAAGATGTCAGAGACTTGATCTCTCTGCGCCTGCCACCATGTTAGATCTCCTCAATGATATTCATGTTGCCCTTACAGCTTCCTGGTATAAGCAAGTTCTTGGGATTATACAAACTGCTGCTTCTGTTTCCAGTCCAGATTTCTAGAAATGAAACCCTGCCGCCGTCGCCTCCGCCTCTGGGCCGCGCTCACGGGCACCGCACTCGTCTGCGACCATAGCAGAGCCGCCCTGGCCTCCGCAGCTCCTCAGCCCGGTGCCCGGCCCCTGGGGCCCAAGCGGCTGCCGCCGCAGCTCTCCGTCCCCCTCCTCCGGAGCACGGGTCCCCTGTCAGGGGGATGCAGAACGACCCCAGAGCAGGCTCTGCCCGAAGGTGCAGCGGCGAACAGGCCACCGAGGCGCTCAAGGCTGCAGTCCAGCCTTCGGAGGACAGGGCTCGGCACGCAGCCCAGCTCCAACCTCTAGATGCTGCTGCCGGACAATGTATACAGAGCCATCAAGACAGCAAGCAAAAAGCAAATGGCGGCTCCCGCGGAGTGGATTTTCGGCACAGAAACCACAGCCCAGCCAACAATCCCAATCCACAAACTCTCCCTGTATAAAAAATATTCAAAAAAAAAAAAAAAAAAAAAGGCCGGGTGCACTGAGCTTTCTTTGCCTCGGGTACTTACAATCCACTGCTGATTACACATTCAGCTTCTCTGCCCGGAGCGAAGCGAAAGAGGAAGCAGATGGGAGCAAAGCGCCTGCGGCTCTGAGCAGCCAAGCATCCGGGAGCCAAGCGTCTCTTTTTCAATTTCTTTGTTCTTCCTGCTGCTTGGCAAAATGGTCCACTACAGATTAACGGTGAAAGGAGCTCTAACAGACTGTGCGAAATCTCGATTAAAGCCGCTGCTCTGAGCACCACGCTCAGCACTTCAGCAACCCCCGTACGCAGCGGCCATCTTCCCTCCTCCTTGATGTCTTCTGCAACCCATTGTTCATTCAGTAGTGTATTACTTAGTCTCCAAGTGTTGTAGTAGCCTTTATTTGTTATTTTATCATTGATTTCTAATTTCATTCCATTGTGATCGATAGAATGCAGGGTAATATCTCTACTTTTTTTGTATTTGTTAAGAGTTCTTTGTGACATAATATATGGTATATTTTAGAGAAGGATCCATGTATTGCTGAGAAGAAATTGTATTTGCTCATTGAAGGATGAAATATTATATATATGTCAGTTAAGTCTAAGATTTTGATTGTATTGTTGAGTTCTATAGTTTCTTTGTTAAGCTTTTGTTTGGAAGATCTATCCAGTGGTGAAAGAGGTATGTTAAAGTCATCCAGAATTCTTGTGTTGTGGTCAATTTGACTCTTGAACTTGAGAAGAGTTTGTTTGATGAACGTAGATGCTTCATTGTTTGGGGCATATATATTTATAATTGTTATATCTTGTTGGTGTATGATTCCCTTGAGCAGTATGAAATGTCCTTCTTTGTCCCTTTTGATTAACTTTAACTTAAAGTCTACTTTATTTCATATGAGGATGGAAACTTCTGCAGTCCATGTGAGTGGTATGATTTTCTCCAACATTTCATCTTCAGTCTGTGTTGTATGTCTTTTCCTATGATATGAGTCTCTTGGAGGCAGCCTATTGTTGGGTATTTTTTTTTTTATCCCATCTGCTAGTCTATGTTTTTTGATTGGTGAGTTTAGGCCATTAACATTTAGGGTTATTATTGAGACATGATTTATATTCCCAGGCATTTTTGTTTATTTTTGGTATTTAACTTGACTTGGTTTCTCCTTTGATTAGTTTTTCCTTTAGTGTAATACCTCTCTCTGATGATTTTCATTGTTATTTTCCATTTCCTTTTCATAGAATAGTTTGCCAAAGATGTTCTGTAGTGTAGGTTTTCTAGCTGTAAATTCTTTTAATTTTTGTTATTATGGAAAGTTTTTATTTCATCATCAAATCTAAAGCTTAATTTTGCTGGATACAAAATTCTTAGTTGGCATTCATTTTCTTTCAGAGCTTGATATGTATTGTTCCAGGATCTTTTCATTTTCAGGGTCTAGGTTGAAAAATAAGCACATAACCTAATTGGTTTCCCCTTATATGTAATCTGATTCGTTTCTCTTATGGCTTTTAATATTCTCTCCTTATTTTGTATGTTAGGCATTTTCATTAAAATGTGCTTTGGTGTAGATCTGTTGTGATTTTGTACATTTGGTGTCCTGTAAGCCTCTTGAATTTGGTTTTCCAATTCATTCTTCATGTTTGGAAAATTTTCTGATATTATTTCATTGAATAGATTGTTAATTCCTTTGGTTTAGAACTCTATTCCTTACTTTATCCCAAAAACTCTTTAAATTTGCTCTTTTTATGCTATCCCATATTTCTTGAGTATTCTGCTCATGGTTTCTTTCTTTCACTGGTTTCTTATTTTCACTGTGTAGTCTACATTCTTTTGAAGGTTATATATTTTGTCTTCATTGTCTGAGGTCCTGTCTTCCAAGTAGCCTAATCTGTTGGTGATGCTTTCGGTTGAACTATTAATTTGGTTTATTGTTTCTTTCATTTCAAGGATTTCTGTTTTTTTTTAGCGCCTCTATCTTTTGCTTTCTGTATTTGCTTATGTAGCTCTTTGTCGAAATGATCTTTTGCTGCCTGTATTTGCTCTTTTATATCATCCTTTAATTCACAGTACATCCTGAACTCCTTCTCGGTAATTTCATCTGCTGTGCTAGCCATGGATTCTAATAATATGGTATCTTGTTATGTTTGGGGCACTTTCTTCCCTTGTCTTTTCGTGTTGCTCATGTGTCTCCCTTTCTATCTCTGTGGAACTACAGCATTATTGTTTTTACCCTATAGGTTTATAGTACCCCTGTAGGGTTCCAATACCTTTCCTTTGAGGGGAAGGACAATGTTAACAGATCCCAATATAAAAAAAATACCACCTAAAAACAAATAGTTGTTATTAAGACATTTACAGTTTGGTCATAATGTACACAAAAGGTGAATTCAATTATTATCTACAATATAATCAGTAGGTTTGTAAAAAGGTTTACAGTTTCTGATGGTGGACAAAGAACCAAGGGTGATGTGTAGGAAGATATGCTGAGGAGGTGTGAGATGATGATAGAGTTATTAGAAATCCTCTTTAAAAACCTAAAGAAGAAGGTTAGTAGCAGGACAATAGAGAGGTAGTAATCTTAGGTAGATAAGTAAGAGGGAATACAGTAGAGTACATAAAACAAACACACATTATATATTAAGAAAAATTTAAAAAATGTTAAAATAGTAAAACTTGGAGAGAAAAAAAAGAAAGAAAAAATATACAACACAACTGTAATATCCTATTCAATAGTCTCAGTCCTCAGTATCCTAATTTATGCAAAGTACTTGGTTTCACATATGTTGGGCATATGAGGGTGGGAGAATAAAGAGGAAGAAGAAAGAAAAAAAGTGTTGAAGGAAGAAACAAGGATTGTTTTGGTTAGAGATTAGTATCTTTCCTCCTTTCCTTCTTATTCAGTAGGTGGGGTGTTCTGTTCTTAGTTGGTATCTCCGCCCTCAGGGTGGTGGGGGTTACCAGGTGTGAGGGTTGATCTTGGGTGTAATTGGAGGGTGGGGTATGGCACCCACTGGTCCTGTTGGGAGACCACACCTCAAGGATCTCCTTTGGGGAGTGCTCCTGTGATGTGGGTGTCTATTCTTATCTCCTCATCTTGTCCTTAGACCACAAAATTCCTGCCCTCTAAATTTGTCTCTAAAGTGTATCTCCCTCATCCCCACCCCTTTTACTTTTTAATCATTCCACTAGTTGAGACCCCAGCCACGGGGCAACACAGAATGCTGCTTCCCTCTGGCATGCCATCTTGGATCCCTAGAACCCTTTCTTCTGTCCTTTAGATCCTCACTTCAGTGACCCTTCCTCCATGAAATCTTCACTGTTGCCTCTTTGGAAGTGATCTCTTTTTTTCTGGATGCTTCCAGATCTTTATTCTCATTACTTCTTCCTTTTGTATTTCTTTATGTATGTCCCTATTTTCCTTCACTTGCCTATAAGCACTTTGAGAACTGAGAAATACTTTGTACTCCAAATATTATTGCACATAATAGGGAATCATAAGTATTTTGAAGATAATGAGTAAATGAATATTTTAAATGCATTTAGTCATCCTTTTTCAAGTCCTACAGGTCCAAACCTTATTTTGTCTTTTGCCCAAACCTGCTGGAAGCATTTCAGTTTCCTTTCTTGGTATGGTCCTCTTCTCCTTATATTTGCTGCTTTACCAGTATTTATGTGTTGCTTTACCAGTGAGATGCCTCACCAAAGAAGCATCTGCCCAGGCTTCATTTGAGTACCTATCTTTAAGTTCTTGGTTTTAATTCCAAAGTTCTGCAAATGGCTTTCCTTTATTTATTTATTTATTTATTTTCATTTTTTAGTGTATTATTTCTATCACCTGTTATCTCTATTTCAGACAGTGAAATAAGAGATATTAGCACTACCTACCCACTCATTTTACTTTTTATCCTACTTCTACTTTCTTTTTCTCAGGCCTTTCTTATTCTTATTTCTATTTATTCTTTGAAAAAATTGACATCTTCACTATAAAACCCTTCTTCAATACTTAAATGGAAAATTATCTCTCTATCCTTTGACTTCATACCTGTTTTTATTGAAAGCACATTGCATTATTGTGAGAGAAAGGATGATGTCATATCTTTTTATATCTCCTGGAACACTGTTTCTAGCATATAAGTAGACATTAAATATGGATTGTTAAAAGGATGAATAAGAATATTTAAAGCTTAGATTATCTCTCTAGGAACATTCAGATGACTCTTGAAATTATATTAACTACTTTAAAAAGATCCACTATCTCTCATGAAAGAAGGTACCAGTATTTTCTAATCCTGTAGCATTGAACAGTAGTTTTATAAGCTGAAAACTCAACTTGTTATCATCATGATGTAACTACATATGAAATTGCCTGATTATTCTTTTTTCAATATATATTTTTAGTTGTAGTTGGACACAATACACTTATTTTATTTGTTTTTATGTGGTGCTGAGGATTGAACCCAGGGCCTCACACATGTGAGGTGAGCGCTCTACCGCTGAGACATAACCCCAGCCCCTGATTATTCTTTTATTACACATTTTAAACTTTGTTTTGGATCAGTCATTCTTTTAGTATGTCACATTAAGAGAAATGTAAAAATAAAATATGATTTTGTTGATTTGTATTTCATCAATTATGAAACTGAATACCATTAAATACTAATTGGGTTTAATTTGTTATAAGCTCAACCTTGATTTAATCAGTTGTTCACGTTATAGCTTTAAACTAACAGATATATTCCAAGGAGAACATTTAAGAGACTGGAGAGAAGTATCTCATGATAGCCAATAAAGTTAGTTCTCATATTTCTTTAAAAAGTGCTGGAATCATAGTTCCAGGAGTTAGATTTATGTCTTACAGCATCACATCAATGAGTCATTTTCTATTAGTTATGATTTAAAATTTCTTTTCCTAGGAGAAGTGAAATATTCTAGCACTTACATTTCTGAGAGTGGATAATGTCACTTAGCAATATACCTCTTTATGAAGACCTTTGGATGTCTAGAAATTACAGTTAATGCTTATTGTAAAAGGAGTAATTCATTGAGAGTATTGACTTTTAAAAGTCTTTTGTTCTTTCAAGGTGGTTTCCAGAAGTACAGAATATTTATTACCAAGGTAATAAAAAAAAGCAATTGCCAACCAGTGACAACAGTGCCAAATTGGAATCTTTTTTCAACTGTGCTGCAACACTTATGACTTTACAGCTGCAGGACCTCACTTTAGCCTCCATGCAAGATTTCACAGACTTAATTGTGCAACCCCCTGTAAGTATGGTTCAGTACACTAATATGCATTTAGTAACTTACTTATTTTTTCTTTCAGAGAGGAAAATGACAAAATATCTTTACCAGTGAAAAAAACAGAATACATATTTAGATCTATTGTGCTCATTTGTTAAATTAAAAAGCTGGTGTCAAAAAAAGTTTGTGTCCAATTGTGAGTTCAAAGCTAGCCTCAGCAAAAGCAAGGCACTAACCAACTCAGTGAGACCCTGTCTCTAAATAAAATACAAAATCGAGCTGGGGGCGTGACTCAGTGATACAATGCCCTTGAGTTCAATTCCCAGTACCCCTCCCCCCCAAAAATTGGTGTCAACTTGCATATTTAGGATATATGATTATTTTCAGTAAAGATTAAGGGAAATAAGTAAAAAATTTCCATAATTAGGATACCTGGATTATAGAGGCTGGGGAGAGTTTTCATGAGGAATGTTTTCTCTTTCTAGAAAAAGGATTTGTTAGGTATAGTATGAACAGGGTATTGGAATTGGAATGTTTTGCCTGGGACTTATTCTTGAATGATCCTAAAGCGTGCTACTAAGCATCTTCTAGGTTTTTTTTTCCTGGTACTTTGACCCTATAGTTAGCCTATAGGCCAAGTGGATAGTAGATACCAACAAATATAGTTTGCAATCACTCTTACTTTCTCCTGTAGAGCTCCTCCTTGGATTAACTGTCTAAGGTGAAAGAGGAAGTATGGGTGTCTTCCCATGTATTGTAATTGGAACTGGTGTGCTCTTTATCACTATATATATGTAGAAATATATATATATATATATATATGTGTGTGTGTGTGTGTATGGTTGTTTAGTTATGAATATTAATATGAATATTATATATATATATATATATATATATATATATATATATATAAATTTTTATTTTTTGTAGGATTCTGTTAGAGCTTTTGAACATCCAGGTTTCATCATGAGGCTGATTCTTGAGAATGATGCCATTACGTTTGAACCTGACTTTAATGACTATATAGATATCTTTGTAAATGTTTATGCTATCATGATTAAGGCTGTCAGTTTTGTGCCAAGGGTTGAGACAAAATTGTATTCTAAGTGGGTAAGTAACAAGAAACTTCTGATTGCTTTAATTTGCATAAGGTATTCACTTGAAATAACTTCTGAAAGTGTAGACAGGTATCCTTTGTTTCATAGACTATGAATGGCTCAGTAACATTGGCTTATAAGAAAGCTTTGTTTAAAAACAGTTATCATTTTCCATCAACTTATCATATATTTATATTTTTTTTCTAGTCTACTATTCCACTAAGGGGAAGGAGCTAAAGTTGTGATGGGGTTTGAAGCAGTTGATGAGTGTTTACTGTGGGTCTCATACTGTTTGCTATAGCACTTATTCAATTCTGTAGACCTCCATTATGCTTTTCTAGCTCTGTAAAACTATCCTGTGGCTGATTACCTTTCTTATATTTTTTTCCACAAATAGTGAGCTCCTCTTTGTATATTATAAATTCATAGATCCCATCTATGACATTTCAACAGTAGTTACTGCACTTTAGTACATTAAACAACCATGCCTGAAGATTTCCTAAGCTTACAAGTTTTCCAAGATGGCAATTGCAATCTGTAGTTTTCTTCTGCTTTTTTATTTTTAAAGTAGTTTACAAATATTTCACCCATACAAAAGAGTACAGGATATTAGCATGTAAAAGTTTACATGGTAATAAAGTTAACATCTGTTTTAGCTATAGCCCATCTTAAGGGAAAGGATGATACTGATAATTGAAAGCTCTCCCTCATTGCTCCTTCCTATTTAGATCCCTATTCTACTTTTTAGCAGAATAATCACTATCCTGACTTTTGGATTTATTATTCATAATTTTAAAAAATAAACTCTCTGTATGTCTATAAATATCTAAACAATTTCTGTTTTGATTTTTCATATCTTTGTTATAAGTATGAAAAATCATCTTTTATATCATTTGTGACTTGATTTATTTCACTTAACATTATGATTGTGAAATTATGCATATTAAGGGTTTTATCTTCACTTCTGAGTTTCTAATTTTTTTTTCAGGAATTCCATTTATTTTTCAAGAAGGCCTCATCATTTTTGATAATCTTTTGTATATCATCATGTGCTCATTAAGCTTTTACTTTTCTTTATACACATTAAATATCTGTTATATTCTATACTTAATAATTGCAGTATATATATGGTCTTTGCTATTCTAATTCTGCTGTTTGCTGACTCCTGTTACTAGTGTTCTTTTTCCTCTGGATATTTTTCCTTTATTATTATGGGGATGGATATATATATATATATATATATATATATATATATATATATATATGAACTTTGTGCAGGAAAGTCTTTGAGGTTGTGGTTTAAGTTGATTCTTTGGAAGTTGCACATAGACCATGGAATTATTTTTAACTAACTATTATTTTCCTTGATTAACAATTTTGTGAACAACACTGGCAATTACCAACTCTGTTTGAGAACAAGCTCAGGGTTCTAAATTCTTAAGGCAGCCATTTTTTTTCCTTCACTGAGAAATCAGGCAAAAGCAAGACATTTCTCTTCTTTTTCTCCCCTCATGCAAGGATTCTATCACCTTTTAGTATTCTGAAGATTTGTCTCCTCAGAACCATCATTTTATTGTGTCACCTTTCATTGTTCTTCATTTTATGTGTGGGTACGAAATATGACTTCCTACCTTGGTCAGTCCTGAGAGTTTGTCACCCCACAGCTACTTCCCACCTCCTATTTCCACCTTGCTGGAGACTCAAAAGTGAAGCTTAGAGAAGGAGATCAGTGCCATTCCCAGGGCAGCTGCTCACTTCTGCAGACTGTGATCTATCTCAAGTCATGCTCTCTCCTATTGGCCCCTTAAATTTTTGTTTACTTAGGTGTACATTATAAATGATAATTTTAGTCATTTTATGGATATCTGTTTCTCATGTTGTCATAGAAGTCACTCAAGAAACGCAACTGTTCACTTTGTCCTTTGTGAAATTCAATTCCTTTATTACATTTTTTTCATGTAAGACTTGAGGTAGCATATGAAACACACATATACAATAAGTTACCAAGGTGAATTAATAAGTTCTAAATAGATAAAAGTAATAATTGTAATTATCCAAATGACTACAATTACTATAATTTTATGGTTATAAAATATGACTATAATCTTCCTGATTTCTAAAACATGAAAATGTGACAAGTTTAAGTTAGGATTAATATAATCAATTTAAACTTCTCAGGGGAGAATGATATTTTTTCCTGGTATCAGATTTTGAGAAAAAGGTTTTTCATGAAAAAGGTTTTTCATGATACCTAGGGTAACGTATGAATATTACCTGGTGATATTTTAAAAATACAAATCAAAGGCTCACCATGACTACTACCCCTAGCCTTAGGTGATTCATGAAATCAGATTTGGAAACAAATGATAATAAAGTATCTTGAATAAGATAATTGCACATAGTCTCAATGATCTTTGACAGCAATTGCAAAAGTGGGATTTATGTTGCTGTTTTATCACAACTTTTGATAGGAACTGAAAATGAACTAAAAATACACTTTTTTTTTCATGGAAGGCAAACCTGCAAGAAGCCAGTGCACTGAGTCCAAGCATGTAACTTTATCAAGTCTAATTTGATACGCTTTAGAGCACCCGAGGTGTTTCATACAAAATATCATTTCTTCTAACTCTTGACAGGAGCTGATTAGATTTAAAAAACACTTTCTAATGTAGTTCTGAAGTCCTGGTATCTAATTATATTAAGAAAGATAAATCTATAGACTTAGACTGTTAGTAAATTTAAGAAACATTCTATAGTGAATATTAATGAGTTTCATACAAGAATAAATAATTTCACATTGCATATAGTATATCATGTGATATAGATTGCATTATCCTAAAATTTATTTCTCAGAAAAGATGAGAACCAAGCATCTACTAAGCCCAGGGGTAAAAGTAGCTGGATTCATTAATATTCTTGTGAAGCTTCACCAGTTCTAAGCAAAGTGATTTTCTGAAACGCCCACTAGAGGGCATTGCAGACAAATGCCCCCAGCTGACAGAAAATTTTACAGTTCTCTTAAGGAACCATTTGATGTGACGATTTTGAATGTTTTAGACTATTCACACTAATTTTCATTTGTTACAGTTAAAAGTTTCTTCCTCTTGACAACAGAGCATAAATATTTTTAAGAGTTACTAAGTTCAGATAATAAACTATATCAACATAATTACTTGTCCTCATATTTGAGAAGGGAATAGAGGCAAAGTGTTGAGATTTTTCTGCTTATTTAAACGTGTCATCTGGTCCATTCATACCCATTGCTATTCTGATTATGATAGCAGAATAAAAGTTTTCAACTAAGGATTTTAGTATGGTCTGGTTGCTGTTCTCAGGCTCAAAGATTGAAGGTCAATGAATGAGTCAACAGTCATTCTTTGTTCTAGATAAATTTCTCCTGAAGGTCAAGAAGTTCTAGGATTAAAATGTATGATGATATGACATAGAACTAGTGAATTTTCTTTTAATACTATACAATGTAGACATAACCTTATAAAGCTAGCATGTACAATTGCACAAATAAAATGTGGATTTTTCTGTCTTTATGTTCTAAATCTTATTTTGTATAGATTTTCAAGTGGCTACTCTTTGATCCATACAGAAAAACAAAATACAACTAGCTAGCCTTAAGGAAAACAAAACATTCTATGAAACCTAGATTTTAAAACCCTGCTGTGATTAGAATGAATATCTTCCTATAGAGATTAGAAAATAAAAATTTAAAAAAGAAAGGCAATATTATCATAAGGTTAGTATTTTTACAAAGACAAATGATATGGTTACTTTATTTGAAATAAGTTACGTTGTCCCCACCTTTGTTTAGGAAAGTAAGTCTAAACCAACAACTTTGAAGCCCATAATTCTGGATGAAATTGTCGAAGCTCACAAAGCAAAGATTAAGGAGGTGATTATGAAAGAGAGTGTGGCACCTACTGAACACCTCAAGCTCTATGATAAATATGACTTTTTAATTACCAAACAAGCTGAGAAAGATGCTGATGATTTCCTTGCAGAGAATCATAATTATGAGAGAATAATAGAAGAAATTCGCAGATACCAAAAACTAATTGATGAAATACAGTACACATCTAGAAAGGTAAATGATTCGTTTTGTGCAACAGCTATCTGTACCCAACAATCTTTCTCCTTTTTTTATTAACATGTAGTTTAGAACATACAGAGAAAGAATTAGAGCATCACTATCACTAGGAACAAATTTATCGAGTTTAGGATATATGCCAATCATTGTGATAAGCCCTGGGTATTAGGCGGCAGACAGGACAGATAACAGTTCTTGTGCTCATGTAGTGGAGACATTATCTTGTAAGACCTTCATATAATTTAACCCTTCTTTCTCTCAATCCCATGAACTTTATCCCAATCCCATGCTTACTTCTGTCTAGTAGGATAATGGTAACTTAAAATTTTCTTCTTTTGTTCTTTTTTTTTTAATCAACATTCTTCTAGTTTTCTACCATGCCCCTGTATTATATTTTGTATACAGAGCAAATGGAGCATTTGAAATCTACTTTACCTATTTAGTAGTAACTCAGTCTCCAAATTGTTTTTATCTATTATTATTCTAAAAGAATTGGCTTCCAGGATAATAATTTCAAGGATGTTTATCCAAAAGATAGTTGTAAAATATCAGAAAACCCTCTAGGCATCATGTTTGAAGAAAAAAACAACAACCTTATTAGATCATACTTACAAAAATCAATCGTATGAGAATGGAAAAATATGGGAATCTCATTAATTTTTATTCCATTTCATGTTTATTAAACTTTTAATATGTTTCAGAGTATTCGCTTGGGAATGTTTGAAATACACTGTGAAGAATTAATCAGAGCATTGGTAAAACGAGCAGATAATATTTGTGGGAAACTTATAGCAAAAATGTTCACAGATCATCAGGAAGTAAATACAAGGTATTTGTGTGATATTGAATATATTTTTATTTTGGAGGGAATGTCAACAGAATAAACTATCACACAACTAAAGTAGTGGACTAGTGCATTGTCATAATTGATTCAGAAGAAAAGATTGTGCCAAATGTATTTTTACTTGGCTTTAAGTATCATTTCCGGATGTGATTATTAATATTATTTCTTTTTCACTACTAATGTATTCTAATTATATAAATTAAGGTTGCATTAAATTTGTTTGCATTTCTTTTGCACATGTCATAAGGATATTATCTAACATCAGATGTTCTAAATTGTATAATCAATATACAAAGTGGGGTTTCAAAGTGGATTTACACAATAGCTGTTGTGGGTTCTCAGGGAATTCTCAAATTTGAAATTTTGCCTTACTAATTACTCTTAAAGGGCATGACAAATTGTTAACTGGAAATTATTTCTTGACCAACCCAGGATATTTTTAAGAAAGTTGACCCATTTTTATGATTATGGTATTAGAGAAAAATAGATCATTAAAAATATTTATCTTAAAATGTACAAAAGCCTGAAGGAAGTGTTTTTTTTCTTCCTGTTTTGTCTTTTTTGTTTGTTTTTAACTTATCCTGTATTAGGCATAGGATCAGACTCTATGAAGTGTGAATTCAACTGCTGAAGGAAGTTACAATGTAGAAAGGGAATAAAATACAAATTGGTAAATTACAATAAGGTGCAGTAAGTTCTGTACAGAAGCACAGAAGTAGAACAGAGAAAGACATGATTAATATTTTTTTCAGGGTGGTGTTTGGGGGTTGGGGGGATTAGGAAAGTCTGCAAAGAGGAATCGATGTGTGAATTTCATTTTGAAGGATGAATGTTCCAGGATAACAATGTAGTTGAAAGAATTTCAGGTAGAGAAGAGAATATATATAAGGCAGTGAGGTATGAAATGGCATGGCATATTCCAAGAACCAGGAGTGGTTTGTGATGCTTTCATAGACATTGTGAGGGCAGAGGGGTGAGGGGGAGGGCTAGTGAGAAAAGACCAGGACTTGGTAGCTTAGCTAGCAACAAGATCATATTTTTAGCTTAAAGCACATTTTCCTCTAGAAGTACTAGGAGAGAAGATGCCTTTTACTTACAGTGTTTCCTAGTGGGTGAAATATTTATTTTAATTTCATAGCTGCTTTCCCTGCCTCTTAATGCTCACTGAGCTCATGCCAGTTCTACTTGTTTGTTCTCATTTTCTCTTAATTACACCAGACTCACTAGATGTACAGAGGACATATCAGGAACCATGAGATAGAATGATCTAAACTTCTTGCCTCTGCATGCTTTCCTCACCTCTACGTGAAGCTCTTCATAGCTGTCTGTCACATTCTTAGAGGGCAGAATCTGCCTTTCGAACTGTAGGTGCCACACATTGCCTCTTATCACTCTGGACCTGGAATCCTCTCTGTATCCTATAGGTCAGACCTCCTCTTTTCTGTTGATTCTTTCTCTGAAGTTTGCAAATGTGTTCACATCCTTCTTCCATCTTCTAAGCCCGACTTCAACCCAACATCATTACCATTACTATTCTTGTCTCCTTCACCTTACAGCCAATCTTTGTGAAGAATTTTTCTGGACTTCCTTAGCTCATGCTACTCTTTTCTTTCTCTTTACCCCCTACCCTGAAGTAAGTTCACCATTTATATTGGCCACAATCCTAATCAGTAAGAAAGATTTTCATATTACCAGAAGTTTGTAAGAATGCAGGTCCATTATAACCGTTTTCTCCAAGTGGAGTTAATCACTCCCTCTCTTTGGGCCATCTCAACTAAATTTCTGTTAGAGCCCTCAAAACTCTAGGTTGAAAATAATCATTTTTAGTCCTATCTTCATAGTGGATTTTGAGCTTCTTGAGGGCCATTACTACAGCTTAGTCATTTCTGTGTCGCTGTCACTTAATATTGAAGTTGAAAATGTAATAGATGATCCCTAAATTTGTATTGAACAAATAAGTCGATGAACAAAAATTTGCACTTAATTTATTAGATGTCATATAAATAAGTTATAATCTTTATTTGTTATGCAGCAAAACACTATGTAAACAGGAGTGTATTTTGAAATGAAATTTGATCATGAATTTGTAAGATTGATTTTTTTGTCTGGTGTTTCAGATTATGTGAAGAATTTGAGAAAATAGCTGAAAAAGCTCTAAGCACTCCTCCAAATACAGCAGAACTAATGGAAATGAAGGTATTGTCTATATAAACACATTATAGTTGTGCATCAGTTCATTATTGACACGATAATTCAGAGAAACAAATCATTCTAAAAGTTGAGACAGAAACTAAAAATAATATGGACTTTAAAAATGCTTAGTTCATGCATCTGCAATTTGGTAATTTAGGCTGGACTCTCTGGGGTGGTTCTTCTAGTTTTGATGGGGTCACTCATCACTCAGTTGGATTACTCACTACATTGGCTCAGTCAGCTCTCAGTTGGTTTGACTAGTATAACTGTGGTTCAGAAATTTGGCTTTGCTCCACTTGTCTCTCTAACTTTGGCAGGCTCACCTGGGCTTGTTCTCATAGCATGATAGACAAGCAAGCCTCATTGTCTGAGTGCTCTTCAAGTTCTCTGCTTGTATCACATAGCTAACATTCTATTGACCAAAGCAAGTCAGAATGAGAGGACGTTACAGGGCCTGCTGGAGAGGTGAAATATTAGAGCAAGTAATGCAATTGTCTACCAGAATATTTTTGAGAGCACTATTAATAATTATTACCATGTTTACAGATATAAACAAGAACTGTTCAAGGCAACCTCAAATGAATGGTTATCCCTCCATTTTTATCAACAAATGTTTAATTCCTCAGCAAATATTTTGTTTTTTGTAAAATCTACATTTTATTGAGTATTAAAATCTCTGTGGTAATTTTCTGAAAAATATTGTGTTTTAAGCATAGAATTTATGGCACTGAAATTATTAGATAAGTTTTAGTTTGATTGTTTTTCATGTTACTTCTGTGTTTTAAATCTACTCACCATTTCATGTTACTTCCTTTTCATTTTGGTAACACCAAGCTTTTATGTAGCATTGCCAACTGCTTCATTTTACAGGTCATATATTGTAACTTTATTATAATAGAAATTTTAGTAGAAGATAATATACATATTGGATGATTAAGGAGTGATTTTATAGTATATTGACAATGTGGGGTCATTTTTTAATTTTATGAAAAGTTACTTTCTACCTCCAGCTGCCTCCACTGTTTATTATATGCTCTAAGCAGTGTGTCTTTTGTTTTTGTTTTTGTTTTTTTCTGCAGCAGTTGTGTCTGTTGAGGTGCAGTTTCACTGATGGCTATTTGACTATTAACTATCTTTCCAAGTAGATTGCAAACTTCATGAGGATGTTCTGTTCTTTATCCCTCTACATTGCCAGCACTTAGCACAGGTCTTGACATATAGTTGGTCGTGCACAATGTAATTCTGAAAGAATAAGTGAAATCACTCAGAGAGCATCTGCTGTTGTCTTCCAGCAACCCACAGCATTCCTCTGTACTTCCCCATTGCTTTGCTTTTTGTATGTCGTTAAGTATTTTCTAAGTTTTTTGTTTTTTCTGCCATTTTGGTGAGTTGCTTGGAAGGGAGGGAGGAGAATTGATCTGAGCTGCAGTCCCTTAGTTTGAACCAGAAGCCTTCACCTCTAATAAGTCTGCACATACTTATACAGTGTATTTCCATGTCTACTTTTTGACGTAAGCAGTTCATTTTGTTATTTTTGTTTTCCTTCAGGCTTATATCCAGAAAGTGGAGGCGGTTGAAATGGTTGAATTGGGAAATAGATTAGTGGATTCTAAAAACTGCCTTGCCTTCCTCATTGAGTGTGCCAACTTTTCTCCAGCAGACATTAGGTTAAATAATAATGTTTTCCAGTGGTATGGAAGAATGGGAGAAGTTTTTGATGAACACAGAAAAATTATTAAAGAGAAAACGGAACAATATCAAGATGGCCTTAAGGTTGGTATTTTAATATTTTAAATTATTTTTATTTTGAATTTTAAACTTTTCATAACATTGCCAAATCTTTTATTTCAAAGGTCATATATTGAGCTTTCTTACTTTATAAATCTTAGTTGAAGATAGAACACATATTGGATTTCTGCTTATTGGATATTTAACAATTGAGTACCCTATTATCAGTGTGGGGTCATTTCTTGATTTTTCAAGGGAATAGGAAGAAAACATTGGAATATTTTACCCACAAGTGACTGTGACCATATAAGATTTTTAATGAAAAAAAAAAACACTGTTAATCTTATATAGTTTATAGTACTATTTTTAGTCTTTTAAATTTTTAATTTTTTTTTATTGCTTGAACATCAATGCTCTGTTTGGCAAAATGTCCCTTCATACCTCATAATCACTAAAACTCTCCTAAACATTGTGACCAGAGCATTTTCTTTTTGTTTTTGTTTTAATCTTTCAAATGAAGATGGTTTGTGACTTACCTTTGTGTACCTATTCAGCCTTATCTCCTACCTCTCTGTACTCTTTGCTTGTGACTTTTCTGTAACCCCAAGCAACATCTACACTCCTGTACATCTCTCATCTCTTGCACATTGTCTGTGTTCACTCTGGAACACACTCTGCTGCCACCATGTGCCTCTCTAACACAATTTATTTTCTGACAATTCTCTCAGATCTCAATGCAGCTTTTCCTTTGCTCTCCTTGCATTTTTAACCCATGTCCACCAAATGAATGATCTGATCATTATGTTACTATTTTCAGGTCTGTCTTCCATTAGATGGCCAGCATCTTGAAAGCAAGGCTGTTTCATTTTTACCTTTCCTCCTTATATCCTGTGGGCTAGCACAGTGACTGACACACGTCTTTTTGTCCGTTTTTTTGCTGCTGTAATAGAACACCTGAAAAGAACAAAAGTTTGTTAGTGTTCTGGAGGCTGAGAAGTCCAAGTTTGAGAGAC
Organism: Marmota monax; assembly: GCF_021218885.2. NCBI lineage: Eukaryota > Metazoa > Chordata > Mammalia > Rodentia > Sciuridae > Marmota > Marmota monax. The sequence goes on along the minus strand of NW_026692781.1, from coordinate 28,237,904 downwards.
CCACATCTGGCAAAGGGCTTCTTACTGTATCATCCCATGGCAGAAGGCAAAAAGGCACTTGCATGAGAAAGAACAAAGGAATTGCTCTGGGGGCATAGGGAACCAAACTCATTTGTTTTTCAGGAAACCACTTCTGTGATAACTAACCTGTTCCCATGATAATGGTATTACCCCATTCATAGGCCAGCCCTCAGGACCTAATCACAGTTTAAAGGTTTTACCTCTCAACAGTGTTTCACTAGGGATCAAGTTTTCAACACATGAATTTTGGGGGACACATTAAATCATAACACATGCATATGGAGCACCATGAGCACTCCATAGCTACTGTCTGAATGAATGTTTAAATTTTTGTCTCATCTTATAGATGAGTGAATTAATTCCCAAAGATTGAGAGACTTGTTCCAGGTCAGACAGTTAAGATATCCCTTGATTACCAGCATAGCTGTCTTTCTGGGCGATGCTACTGAGAATACAGTTAATTCACAGAATATGTTATATGGAAAATTAATCCATAGACTTTAAAAATCAAATTATTTTAAACTGTTAAACTGTGTTTTATATTTCTGTTTCACATTTATACCATTTCAAAAGCATTTTTTAAAATGTAAAAAATGGAACTAAGGCAGTAGCTCAGTGGCAGAGAGCTTGCCTAGCATGTGTGAGACACTGGATTCAATCCTCAGCACCACACAAAAATAAACAAAAATAAAATAAAGGCATACTATATTGTCCATATACAACTAAAAACCAAAAAATAGAAAATATGAAGAGTAAATATTAGATACTTGAATTACAATATAATGGGGTCTTAGAAAATTGCTAGGTGACACAGAATTATCTATACTTTATTGTAAACTATACTATTACAAAAAACTACATGTAATGTTCATGAATTTTTCCTCTTATTTTCCTTTCTGGCTGGTCCAGACCCATAAATTTGCCAGGAGGCTAGAGAAAACAGGACAACCACCTAGAAAATCTATATAATAGAAAAACTATTTTTAATAACCCATATTTGACTTTTGAGTATTTCATTGTTAGCTATTTTTTAGAGCCATTTCATTTAGGATGACTTACCAATGACAATTTTATAATAAGCTTTTCTCATTAAAAACACACACACAGGGCTGGGGCTGGGGCTCAGCGATAGAGCACTCATCTCTCATGTGTGGTCTCTCATGTGTGAGGCCCTGGGTTTGATCCTCAGCACCACATAAATATGAATAAAATAAAGGTATTGTGTCCATCTAAAAAAATATTAAACACACACACAGATTTTATATCAGAATGTTAAAATTTTAAGTTTTTAAATCTGAACTTTTTCTGTTGTGTGTTAGAACTCCTTACAAAAATAATACAGAGTAAACTTAAATCTGGAAATTCGATAAATCTTAGCAAATTAAGTTCAAGTTTTAAAAATCCGCATATTTTCGATCTTAGTCATCTTCTGAATGATCTCTTTATATTTTGTCAGTAACAAAAATATAATAATAATTCTGATAACCCTTAAAAATATTTAAAATTTCTCTTGATGCCTAGGGTTTTTAACTTTTAAAAATAGTAACTGCAATTTTTTTTTCTTATTATTAGTTGCGGTGTGAACGGTTTGTGGAGGAATTGGAGAGTTATGCCAAACAGTCAGAAGAATTTTATACATTTGGAGATCTTCAGGATGTACAAAGATACCTGAAGAAGGCTCAGACACTGAATGCCAAATTGGATTTAGCAGCAGACAAGGTATAATTTAAAATTTAATTTGTTCAAATGAAAAGGAATGGCATTTGTATTGGGTATTCACCTTTAAGAAATAGATTCAGCTGGGTGCAGTGGTGCATGCCTGTAATCCCAGTGGCTCAGGAGGCTGGGGTAGGAGGATCATGAGTTCAAAGCTAGCCTCAGCAATTTATAGAGGCCCTAAGCAACTCAGCAAGACCCTGTCTCAAAATATAAAAAAAGGTTGGAGAGGTGGCTCAGTGGTTCAGTGCCCTTGGGTTCAATCCCTAGTACCAAGAAATAGATTCAAATAAAACATTTTAACTATATAACTAGAGAATAATAGAAATGGTACAAATAGATTTTACAGATGTTCTTCAAGGAAGAGCAGGATTGCTGTTTTCTATTGATATTGATTTTTTCGTGGCCTTAGTCTTTTATTTTAAGGATAGAGTCATGTATAAGTCTGCTTCTCAGTTTTTGCTTTGCATAATTAAATATCAGCATCATAATTTTAGCAGAAGTAGGCAAATAATAATATCTGGTTACTGTTTAGGTTTTCCATCTTCATAGAAGCCTGGTTAGATTTTGCAGCTCTATTTGTATTTTTTAAAAATTGTCTAAATTGATGCATTATATTTATACATAATAGTGGGATTCATTGTGATATATGCATACATGCACATAACATAATTTTCCTCCCCTCTCCTTCCCCTTGTCCCTTTCCTGTTTTGTTTATGTCCCTTCTATTTTTGTGAGAGTTCCTTATTGTTCTTTTCTTTTATCAAGCTTCCACATTTGAAAGCAAAAATAACCCCTGAATTTTGAGGTTTAGCATATTTCACTTAGCATAATGTTCTCCAGTTCAATCCATCTACCTGAAATTATATCATTTCATCCTCATTTATGTCTGAGTAAAATTCCATCGTGTGAATGTACCATATTTCCTTTATCCATTCATCTGTTGAAGGACACCTAGACTGTTTCCATAACTTGGCTATTGTGAATCGGAATACATGTCTCACAATACTATTCTGATTTCTGTTCTTTTGGACGAATACTAGAAGTGGTATAGCTGGGTTTTAAGGTAGTTCCATTCCTAATCATTTGAGGAAACTCTATACTGATTTCCACAGTGATTATACTAAATTTGCACTCCCACCAACAAAATATAAGAGTAAATTTCCCCCCACCTATTCACCAACATTTATTGTTATTTGTATTTTTGTTAATTGCAATTTTAAATTGAGTAAAATGAAATCTCAGTGTAATTTTGATTTATATTTCCATGATTGCTAAAGCTGTTGAACATTTTTTCATGTATTTGTTGGTCATTGTATTTCTTATTTTGAGACATGTCTCTTTAGTTCACTTGCCCATTTATTTACTGAGTTATTTGTTTTTGTTGTTAAGCTTTTTGAGTTCTTTATATATTCCTGATTATTAATTCTCTGTTGGAGAAATAGCTGCCAAAAGATTTTCTCTTCTTCCATAGATTTTCTTTGCTGTGAAGAAGCTTTTTAACTCAATGCTATTTCATTTATTGACATTTGGTTTTATTTCCTGAATTTCAGAAGTATTACTGAGGAAATCAATACTTAATCTTATATGTTGGAGTGGTGACCCTGTAATCTCTCTAGCAGTCGCAAAGTTTCTGGTCAATTTCTCAGGTATTTGATCCACTTTGAGTTGAGTTTTGTTCAGGGAGAAAGAAATCTTGTTTTATTCTTCTACCTATGGAAATTCGGTTTTCCCAGCACTTTTTATTAAAATGGCTGTCTTTTTTCCAATGTGTTTTTGGCACTTTGTCAAGACTCTGATGACTATATATGTGTGGATTTTTCTTCTATTCTTGTGTGTTCTATTCCTTGATCTTCACATCTATGTTTTATGCCAATGCCACACTGTTTTTGTTACTATAGCTCCGTAGTAGAACTTGAGATTAAGTATCGTGATATCTCCAGCATTGATCTTATTGCTCAGAACTTTGGTTATTATGAGTCTTTTATTCTTTTGTATAAATTTAAGGACCTTTATTTTCTAGTTCTGTGAAGAATGTCATTAGTATTTTGATGGGGATTGCATTGGATGTGGATAACACTTTAGGCAATATGGCTGGTTTGACAATATTAATTTTGCCTATGCAAGAACATGGGAGATCTTTATAACTTCTAATATTCTTTTCATTTTCTCTCTTCATTGTTCTGCAAATTTCGTTATAGAGGTCTTTCACCTTAGAAGTTAGATTTATTCATAGGTTTTTGCTTTTATTGAGATTATTGTAAATGGAATTGTTTTCTAATATCTTTTTCAGTGGATTCATTATGGGTATACAGAAGGGCTATTGATTTTTGTACCTTGCAACTCTGCTGAATTTACCACCTCTAGAAATCTTCTGATGGAGTTTTTTTTTTTTTTTTGGGGGGGGTCTTTAAACTATAAGATCATATTATTTGCAATCAGTGATAATTTTACTTCTTTTCCTATTTGTATCTCTTTTATTTCTTTCCCTTGCCTAATTGCTCTGGCTAGAGTTTCTACTATTACATTAAATAAGAATGATGAGAGTGGGCATCCTTGTCTTGTTCCAAATTTTCAAGGAAGTGCTTTCAGTTCTTCCCCATTCACTATTGAGTTTGGGTTTTTCCTGTATATCTTTTATGATGTTGAGATACGTTCATTCTACCCTTAGCTTCTCAGTGTTTCTTTTGCCCCCCACCCCATCCATTCTTTCTTTTTATTTTCATTATTTATTTATTTATTTATTTTAATTAGGTGTATATGACAGCAAAATGCCTTTTGATTCATTGTACACAGTTGCAGCACACCTTTTCATATCTCTGTTTTTTGTACACGAATGTAGTGTCATATCCTATGTGCAGTCTTACATGTACCTAGGGTAATGATGTCCATCTCATTCCACTATCTTCCCTACTATCATGCACCCTTTCCACCCTTCCTCTCCTTTGCCCAATCAAAGTTCCTCCATTTTTCCCATGCCTTCCCTCTCCAAGTTTTGGATCAACATCCACTTATCAGAACATTGGGCTTTGGTTTTGGGGATTGGCTTATTTCACTTAGCATGATATTCTCCAACTCCATCTATTTACCTGCAAATGCCATGATTTTATTCTCTTTTAATGCTAATATCCCATTGTATATATATACCACACTTTCTTTATCCATTCATCTATTGAAGGGCATCTAGGTTGGTTCCACAGTTTAGCTATTGTGAATTGAGCTGCTATGAATGTTGATGTGGCTGCGTGCATTACTATAGTATGCTGATTTTAAGTCCTTTGGGACTTAAAGGAGTGGGATAGCTGGGTCAAATGGTGGTTCTATTCCACGTTTTCTAAGGAATCTCCATACTGTTTTCCAGAGTGGTTGTACCAATTTGCAGTCCCACCAGCAATGTATGAGTGAACCTTTTTCCCCCTATCCTTGCCAACATTTATTGTCTGTATTCTTGATAACTGGCATGAGGAAAAATTAATATTGTCAAAATGGCCATATTACCCAAAGCACTATACAGATTCAATGCAATTCCAATTAAAATACCAACATCATTCTTTATAGAAATAGAAAAAGCATTCTCCAATTCTCCTTTGTCTATTAGACTTCTTTCACTTATCTATTAATTTATATGGGATAACTTCTTTATGTTATTCTCTCCTTTTCTTCCCCTTTCCTCTTTTTTTTTTAAACTGTAGCTTCCACATATGAAAGAAAACATTAAAACTTTGAGTTTCTGTATCTCTTTCTTTTGGTTAATTTTGCTAAGGGCTTATCAATCTTGTTTATCTTTTCAATGAACCAACTCTTTGTTTCATTGATCATTTGTATTATTTTTTTATTCTCTGTTTTACTAATTTTGGCTCTTAATTGTTTCCTTCTCTCTACTTCTTTTGGAATTGGTTTGTTTTTGTTTTCCCAAGATCTTGGATAACATGATAATGGCATGTATTTGGGGTCTTTTTGATTTTTAGTATTCAGAGCTATAAAGTTTCCTCTTAGAACCACTTCATGGTGTACTAGAGATTTTTTTATGTGGGGTCCCTATTCTCATTTGATTCCAGGAATTTTTTCATTTCTCCTCTTATTTTCTCTCTGGTTCATTTAAAGTGCATTTTTAATCTCCAATTGTTTATGTAATTTCTATGTTTTTTCATGCTGTTCTTTTCTAATTTCATTCTATTATGATCTGATAAGATGCAAAGGAATATACAGTTTTTTAAAAAAATATTTTCTAAGACTTGCTTTGTGTCCTAAAATATGGTCTGGAGAAGATTTGGAGAAGGTTCCTTGAGAATTTGAGAAGAAAGTGTATTAAGCTGTTGTTGAATAAACTATTCTATACATGTATCTTAGCTTCTTTTGACTCATAAAATTGTTTAGCTCTGAAGAATCTTTACTGATATTGTGTCTGAATGGCCTATCAAATGGTATAGAAGTATGTAAAATCACCCCAATATTGTCATATTGGAGTCTTTTGAGCCTTAATGTCAAGTACTGTTTTATATAATTATATGCACCAACATTTGGGATATAAATATTTATGGTTATATTTTTTGTTGTGTTGTTCCCTTTACCAGTATGAAGTGACCTTCTTGTCTATTCTGATTAATTTTAACTTGAAGGGTGCTTTATCAGATATAAAAGTACTTATTCCTGCTTGCTTTCAGTCTCCATTTGCATGGGATATCTTTTTCCATCCTTTTACTTCAGCCTGTGGTTGTCTTTGTCTATAAAATGATTCTCTTGCAAACCACTTGTACTTGAGTCTTATTTTTTAATTCACTCTGCCAAAATTGAGACACATTTATTATAGAGGGATGTTAATAATAAAAAAGTGTTAATTTGGTCTTAATTTACATTTGCTAAGTTACTCTTATAATGAGATTTATCCTTGCCAGAGCTCTGAAATTTGTTTTTAACTTCTGTGTTATTTCTTTAAATATTTTCTGTAGCGCTTTTGTAGAAACCATGAAGTTTTTAGTTTATGCTTATCTTTGCAGATTTTTATTTCTCCTTTGATTCTGAAGGTGATAGCTTTGCTGGATATAGCATTCTTGGCTGGTACTTGTTATCTTCCAAGGCTTTTAATGAGACATTCCAAGGTATTACTGGATTTTAGTTCCTTATGAGAAATAGGAAGTTATAGGTTTACTTCCAAATATGACCTGGCATTTTTATTTTGAGGCTTTTAAAATTCCATCCTTGTCCTGTATCTTAATTAGAATATGTTGTAGAGAGGTTCTTTTTTGGTCTTGTCTGTTTGGGGGTTCCATATGCCTCTGGTATCTGGATGTCCATTTCATTCCCAAGCTTTTGACATTTTTCTGGTATTATTTCACTGAAAAGATTGTTAATGCCATTAGCCTGTACTTCAGTCCTATCTTTTCTTTTTCTTAATTGCTGACTGAGTGTTCAAGTTCATGTATATTATCTTTAAGTCCTGAAATTCTGTCTCCTATGTAGGTCTAATTTGTTGGTGAGATTTTCAACTGAATTTTTTATTTGTTTTCTGTCTTTCAGTTTCAAGATTTCTATTTGCTGATTTTTCAGCACCTCTTTGTATTTAAATTCTCATTTGTATTTTTATTTCATCTGAGTTATTCCTTAGATTTTTAAATTAATTGGTCATTTTAATTATCAACTTTTTGTATTCTTCATCTGGGATTTTATCCACATCAACATTTGTAGATTCACTTATTGAGGGGTTGAAATCTTTAAAATCATCTTTTTGGCCTATTTCCCCATGGTTTCTAAGGTCCTATTTTTGCATCTGTTGAGATGGATTCTTCTTCCTCTTTTATGTGGGGGGTCCTTTGGTGAGTAGTTATCTACAATAAATCCTGAGCTGGGAGTATGTCTTATCATCCATGTATTTGAACAGCATAACCAAGTGTTAATTTCAACCTCCAATGCCTCTTTGAAACCACAAATAATAGTGGTATTATAAGAACACACTTTATATTAACTTATATTAGCATATGCTGTAACCATTAGTATTAATGTTCCCTACAACTCTATTAACAAAGGAGAATCATGGATGAGAAATAAAAAATCATAGGATAAAAAGATTAAGTATTAGTTGTAGTGTATTAATTTGAACTGAAAGATGGAATAAAATAAAGAAAATAGAAGAAAAAGGAAAAAAGAAAGTAAAATGGTGGGGGAGAGAAGGGAGACAAGTTAAAATAGGGAGAGTAAAATGGATGAAGGACAAAGGATGGTGATGGAGATGGAAGAGAAGAAAAGAGGTATCAAGACAGGCTCCAGTTAATTGACAAAATACATAGTATTAGAACTCTGACAAAACACAAATTGTAGGGTGACACTAAGAATCAGTTATCAAGCAGTTAATGCAATAGTTACCATGCAGAAGTTCTGTTTCATTCTTGCTGAGATATTATTAAAAAGGGCCATTCTTTTTAGGATTTTGATTATAGAATCTTCCAACTATGAGGCAGTTTCTGTTATGCAAATATCATGCTATTCATTGTTCTCTGACCCAAGCCAGATAAACTTGTTTTAGGGGAGTCTGTATGCTGTTTCACTCACTCCTTTCCTTGCTATCTCTACTCAAGGGGAGGAGGCTTTGTCTGCTACAGAGCAGTCTGTACTCTCAAAATGGCTTCGTTATTATGTCAGGAAATAGGAGTGCAATTCTGACAGGGCTGCTGACCTATCCTTCATCTGCTCCATCTGTAGATTGATCTGGGTTGCCTTGCACCTTTCTAAGAGCCCTAGGCCAAGTTCAGGGGGAATGCTGGGGGGAATGGTGGGGAAGTGGGGGTGGGGGTGGGGGTGGGTAGGAGTGGCCATTAGTCTATTCCCCCTCCCTCTTCTAAGTTTTGGGAGGTCTCTGCTTTCTGCCTAACTCTAATGTGTCCCAATTTCCCCTCCCCCATCAGCCATGTTACTTATCCTAGAGATCAAACAGCCAATTTCAAATGAAATTACTCCCCATTCTCCTCTACTCTTCAAGCTGATTGGCCACTCTGAGTTTGTCTCTAGTTGGAGTCCCAGCCTCCTAGGCCCAAATTAATTCATGGTCTGAGTCTACCATTCCAGTGAAGAGTAGAGCCTAAATGGTTGTTTGATCTTGAGTATTCTAAACTAAGCAAGTATACCAACAACAGGGGAAAAAAGAAAAAGAAAAGAAAAGAAAAACAGAGAGCAAAAATCTCAAGGGTAAATTGCAGGGATTCCTAGTTGGCTAGTTTAGGATTAAGAGGCCCTCCAGGCTGTCACTGCTTCCCTGCTTTAGCCACTTCTGCCAGGGTTTGCTGGGTCTCTCTCCTGGAGAGCACCAAGACTTTCTCCCACTTAAGTTCAGCTCTGTGCTACAGCACATTCATTGCTGCTGGTATCTATTGCCTCTTTTCTAGAAACCAATATTTTTGGTTTTCAACTAGTTGCTAGTTCACTGGGTTGCCTACTTGTGTTTTCCTGCTTTCTACCCCCAGTTAGCTGCTACGAAACTGATGTTTTAATTCACTCTTGAAGTACTGCTGTAACATTGTTAGTTCCTCTGATCCACCACTTTTTCCTCTCTACAGCAGCATTTTTATTTATTTATTTTATTTTTTTTAAATTTTTTATTGTTGGTTATTCAAAACATTACATAGTTCTTGATATATCATATTTCACCCTTTGATTCAAGTGGGTTATGAGCTCCCATTTTTACCCCATATACAGATTGCAGAATCACATCAGTTACACATCCATTGATTTACATATTGCCATACTAGTGTCTGTTGTGTTCTGTTGTGTTCTGCTGCCTTTCCTATCCTCTACTATCCCCCCTCCCCTCCCCTCCCCTCTTCTCTCTCTGCCCCCTCTACTGTCATTCATTTGTCCCCCCTTGTATTATTTTTCCCTTTCCCCTCTTGTATGTACTTTTGTATAACCCTGAGGGTCTCCTTCCATTTTCATGCAATTTCCCTTCTCTCTCCCTTTCCCTCCCACCTCTCATCCGTGTTTAATGTTAATCTTTTTCTCCTGCTCTTCAACCCTACTCTGTTCTTAGTTACTCTCCTTATATCAAAGAAGACATTTGGCATTTGTTTTTTAGGGATTGGCTAGCTTCACTTAGCATAATCTGCTCTAATGCCATCCATTTCCCTGTAAATTCTATGATTTTGTCATTTTTTAATGCAGAGTAATACTCCATTGTGTATAAATGCCACATTTTTTTATCCATTCGTCTATTGAAGGGCATCTAGGTTGGTTCCACAGTCTTGCTATTGTGAACTGTGCTGCTATGAACATCGATGTAGCAGTGTCCCTGTAGCATGCTCTTTTTAGGTCTTTAGGGAATAGACCAAGAAGGGGAATAGCTGGGTCAAATGGTGGCTCCATTCCCAGCTTTCCAAGAAATCTCCATACTGCTTTCCAAATTGGCTGCACCAATCTGCAGTCCCACCAGCAATGTACAAGTGTACCCTTTTCCCCACATCCTCGCCAGCACTTGTTGTTGTTTGACTTCATAATGGCTGCCAATCTTACTGGAGTGAGATGGTATCTTAGGGTGGTTTTGATTTGCATTTCTCTGACAGCTAGAGATGTTGAGCATTTTTTCATGTACTTGTTGATTGACTGCATGTCCTCCTCTGAGAAGTGTCTGTTCAGGTCCTTGGCCCATTTGTTGATTGGGTTGTTTGTTCTCTTATTGTCTAATTTTTTGAGTTCTTTGTATACTCTGGATATTAGGGCTCTATCTGAAGTGTGAGGAGTAAAGATTTGTTCCCAGGGTGTAGGCTCCCTATTTACCTCTCTTATTGTTTCTTTTGCTGAGAAAAAACTTTTTAGTTTGAGTAAGTCCCATTTGTTGATTCTAGTTATTAACTTTTGTGCTATGGGTGTCCTATTGAGGAATTTGGAGCCCGACCCCACAGTATGTAGATCGTAGCCAACTTTTTCTTCTATCAGACGGCGTGTCTCTGATTTGATATCAAGCTCCTTGATCCATTTTGAATTCACTTTTGTGCAGTGGCGAGAGAAAGGGATTCAGTTTCATTTTGTTGCATATGGATTTCCAGTTTTCCCAGCACCATTTGTTGAAGATGCTATCCTTCCTCCATTGCATGCTTTTAGCCCCTTTATCAAATATAAGATAGTTGTAGTTTTGTGGATTGGTTTCTGTGTCCTCTATTCTGTACCATTGGTCCACCCGCCTGTTTTGGTACCAGTACCATGCTGTTTTTGTTACTATTGCTCTGTAGTATAGTTTGAAGTCTGGTATCGCTATACCGCCTGATTCACACTTCCTGCTTAGCATTGTTTTTGCTATTCTGGGTCTTTTCTTTTTCCATATGAATTTCATGATTACTTTCTCTATTTCTACAAGAAATGCCATTGGGATTTTGATTGGCATTGCATTAAACCTATAGAGAACTTTTGGTAATATCGCCATTATGATGATGTTAGTTCTGCCTATCCATGAACAGGGTATATTTTTCCATCTTCTAAGATCTTCTTCTATTTCTCTCTTTAGGGTTCTGTAGTTTTCATTGTATAAGTCTTTCACCTCTTTTGTTAGATTGATTCCCAAGTATTTTATTTTTTTTGAAGATATTGTGAATGGAGTGGTTGTCCTCATTTCCATTTCAGAGGATTTGTCGCTGATATACAGGAATGCCTTTGATTTATGCGTGTTGATTTTATATCCAGCCACTTTGCTGAATTCATTTATTAGCTCTAATAGTTCCTTTGTAGACCCTTTTGGGTCTGCTAGGTATAGAATCATGTCACCTGCAAATAGTGATAATTTAAGTTCTTCTTTTCCTATTTTTGTGCCTTTAATTTCTTTTGTCTGTCTAATTGCTCTGGCCAGTGTTTCGAGAACTATGTTGAACAGAAGTGGTGAGAGAGGGCATCCCTGTCTTGTTCCAGATTTTAGAGGGAATGCCTTCAGTTTTTCTCCATTCAGAATGATGCTAGCCTGAGGCTTAGCATAGATTGCTTTTACAATATTGAGGTATGTTCCTGTTATCCCTAGTTTTTCTAGAGTTTTGAACATAAAGGGATGCTGTACTTTGTCGAATGCTTTTTCCGCATCTATCGAGATGATCATATGGTTCTTATTTTTAAGTCTATTGATGTGGTGAATAACATTTATTGATTTCCGTATATTGAACCAGCCTTGCATCCCAGGGATGAATCCTACTTGATCATGGTGTACAATTTTTTTGATATGTTTTTGTATCCGATTCGCCAGAATTTTATTGAGGATTTTTGCATCTAAGTTCATTAGAGATATTGGTCTGTAGTTTTCTTTCTTTGAAGTGTCTTTGTCTGGTTTAGGTATCAGGGTGATGTTGGCCTCGTAGAATGAATTTGGAAGTTCTCCCTCTTTTTCTATTTCCTGAAGTAGCTTGAAAAGTATTGGTATTAGTTCCTCTTTAAAGGTTTTGTAAAACTCTGCTGTATACCCATCCGGTCCTGGGCTTTTCTTAGTTGGTAGTCTTTTGATGGTTTCTTCTATTTCCTCAATTGATATTGGTCTGTTTAGGTTGTCTATATCTTCCTGACTCAATCTGGGCAGATCATATGACTTAAGAAATTTATCTATGCCTTCACTATCTTCTAATTTATTGGAGTATAAGGATTCAAAATAATTTTTGATTATCTTCTGTATTTCTGAAGTGTCTGTTGTGATATTGCCTTTTTCATCCCGTATGCTAGTAATTTGAGTTCTCTCTCTTCTTCTCTTCATAAGCATGGCTAAGGGCCTGTCAATTTTATTTATTTTTTCAAAGAACCAACTTTTAGTTTTGTCAATTTTTTCAATTGTTTCTTTTGTTTCGATTTCATTAATTTCAGCTCTGATTTTCATTGTTTCTTGCCTTCTACTTCTTTTGCTGTTGTTTTGCTCTTCTTTTTCTAGGATTTTGAGATGAAGTATGAGATCATTTATTTGTTGTTTTTTTCTTTTTTTAAGGAATGAACTCCACGCAATGAATTTTCCTCTTAGAACTGCTTTCAATGTGTCCCATAGATTCCGATATGTTGTGTCTGTGTTTTCATTTATCTCTAAGAATTTTTTAATTTCCTCCTTGATGTCTTCTATAACCCATTGATCATTCAGTAACCTATTGTTCATTCTCCAAGTGATGTATGCTTCTTCCTTCCTTCTTTTATCGTTGATTTTCAGTTTCATTCCATTATGATCAGATAA